>NC_136269.1:58899250-59649250 GCF_964187855.1 Myxine glutinosa | reverse complement strand
TAGAGAGAGCACAAGTATTCAAATGGTGTCTATTATAAGGCAATCAGGATGTTTATGAGAGACATCATCAGCAAAGCCGAGGGTGACTTGTAAAAAAAGCAAAACTTCAATGTCTCACAATTCCCACACCTGTTGATGCAGACTCCTTTGTTCCTCTTTCATTGCCTCCACCTGGTCCTGCAGAACGGATTTCTCAACTTTTAATTTGTCCACCAGAAGCAAACTCTGTGCGCGAACTTCCCTTATCTTTTGTTCGTTTTCCTCCTCCACGTTTGCCAGTTTAGTACACAATTGCTGCATCGTCTGTGTTCGGACCTGCAGGATCTCTGCATGATAAGATCAAACGCATTGTGAATGTGACTCTGTGTATAGGTAAAAATCAGGGTTCAATCAAAACACTTTAGGCAACAAAAAACTTAAGAAGTCAACTTTTTTTATGAACATGTGAATCCGGTTCATATTTTATCTTGGAATTCGTTATCGAATCAAATGTTATGAAATTTATCAAACTGGGAATTATTTTCAAAGCTGGCCTCCAAAGCCAGGCATCGTCCGTCGTGCAAAGTCCTTCCTTGGCACACCTGAATCCCTATCCACATGCAAGGCCTTCAGTTGCAGCTTGATGGAGTACGTCTGCTCTCCCATCTGGGTTGCCTCCCCTGCCTCACACCTAGCTCAGCTTGACGCTGTGGAAACCAAGGCTATCAAGATTATTGGAATGTCCCATTGGATATGGGCCTATCACGCCTTTGGCGTCAGGAAGGGCATCCGGCCAAAAAAATCATTGCCTCAAACAGGGAACCATGATTGTCATGGGGCCCGCAAGGCTAACCCCCGCTCTAGCGGGGAAAATGGCCTTAAAAACGATCATTCATTCATTCACTTTTCAATCACAGACAAGTCAGTGGTCTCCATGTCTTCTACCACATCCTTCCTGGTCTTGCACCCTCTGCTCTGTGCTTTGTCAACCCCAGGTTTCTGCAGGGTGCATAGGGTCCACCATCAACCCTCTTCTGGTAAAACTACCTGAATCCAGAATCACTGCTCAACTCCACATTTGTTCCTGGCTGTGGAAACCACTTCCACATCCTTTTCAATGTCATTCTTCCCTCTAGATGTTCAAGACAGCTGTTCACCACCACCTCGGATCATCCCCAAACAATAACCATGATCTTTTCTACCCTCATTAATCAAGCTCACTGACTTCGAAATTTTCAGTTTTTCCTTCCTGGGAGTTTGCTTGTGTATCCGAATTGTCCTCCTCGTGCGTCCTACCCTACCCCTCATTCCTCCCCACACCTATTGTTTCCCCAAATCTCCCTCCATTTTGCCCTTCCACCCTGCTGTTGGCATTTCCCCCTCTCTTTCTGCTGTTCTTGCTTTGTTCCATCCCATCATGACCCGTTCAGTATTCTCGCTCTTCCATACCAACCTTGACTTTGTATACACAAAAGGACATGTATGAATCATGTTGGAGGTAATAAGTGATGAGGGGAGAATAGTATCGCAGAGAATTCTACATTTAGTCAGGTTCACTATGTTTTTTCGTTCAAAATCATGGTGGATGAGCAAACCTATACATTTTTGGAAACGTTATTACATGGAAAATCTGAAAATCAATGTTTACATTTGCCAATTCCGACCAATTCGATTCGACCAATTCGACCAATTCGACCATTCGACCAATTCCATTCGACCAATTCGACCATTCGACCAATCGCTTCGATCGACCATTCGACCACTTCGATCGATTCGATTCGATTCGATTCGATTCATCGAATTCGATTCGATCGACCATTCGACCAATTCGATTGTAGTAGTAGTACTTTGTACTAAGCAGGTACTTCGCTTATTTTTCAAGATATTCATCTCACAAGGTTCAGACATACATGGCGGCGGCCATCTTGGATTTTGACGTGGCGACCCAATTTTCAATAGCGTTCTTCCTTATGCCTAGATGCACACACACAC
Organism: Myxine glutinosa; assembly: GCF_964187855.1. Classification (NCBI taxonomy): domain Eukaryota; kingdom Metazoa; phylum Chordata; class Myxini; order Myxiniformes; family Myxinidae; genus Myxine; species Myxine glutinosa. The sequence goes on along the minus strand of NC_136269.1, from coordinate 59,647,279 downwards.
CAGATTAGAAGTTGGTACTTCGCTTATTTTTCAAGATATTCATCTCACAAGGTTCAGACATACATGGCATCAGACATACATGGCGGCGGCCATCTTGGATTTTGACGTGGGTTGCACCCACACACCAAATTTGAATACGGTCCTTCGCTTACGCACGCACGCATGCCCTTACGCATGCACGCACGCACGCAAACACGCACGCCCGCACGCACACACGCACGCACGGATGGACGTACGGACGGACACACAGACGGAGGGGAAAGCCATAGTCCCCCTATCGCTACGCTGTGCGACAGGGGACAAAAAAATTTGGCTAATGTGCAAAATAAAGAGATACTTCTGGAAAACGTACAGAAGTCGAACACAGTACTGTCCATGAATTGAGTTCGATATCAGTTTACATCACTTTCAAGGATCAATTTATTTGTTTCGAAATGTCAAATGTGGTTTTTGTTTCTTTTAAAGGTCACATTAACAAAATCTAGAATAATTTCAACATAATTCCAATGAACTTTTGGTTCTAAGACATCTTGAAAAGTAAGTTCACCCCCACAAAAAAAATATTCCATATTAAATGCCAAGTCTGTATATATACATACACACATGTATGCATTGGGGTTGAGGAAATAGTGGTTTTAAAAGAAGTAATATAAGGGAGGTTAGGGAAGTCGTCTAGTATGTGAGAGCAAAGCTAAAGGAGGTTTGAAGAAGATGGGACTCGTAACAAGAAGACAGCGGCGTTTATCAGACTTACAAGAAGATCAGAGGGTAGGAGGAGTGGGGTTAGGTTAAGATTCTGACAATTTTGCATATGTAGTATGTAGATGGATATCTAAAATACACATCCCATGAATAAGGCAAACTGCACAAAGGAAAAAAAACAAATTTTCAAATGCATAAATAAAAGGTGAAACTGCCTCGATGGTCAGTGAAGGAAATGTTCAGCCAAAGGAACGAAATGCAGTGTTGCTTCCTTGTGGTTTCCCATTTTTATCCACCTTTTTGTTGTGCAGAGAAGAACGAAATGAGATTGAAGGCTGCGTTTTCTTGTATGATGTTTTCTTGTTTTCTTGTATGTTTCCTACGTTTTCTTGTATGATGATTAAGGATTACAAGCATAGCTCTCCCCTCCTACCCTACCCCTCAATTGCATCCCAACCCCTCAATTGCATCCCAACTCTCTCCCACCCCCTCATCATGAACCCAAAGGATAGAATATTCCATGAAAATTCCTCCCAACAAGTAAGAATAAATCAGTCAGTATAACCTGTTTGTTCCAAGTTGCAGCTGCAAAGCTCCATTCTTAAGCCTACCTATTGAAGCTGTAAAACTCGTGATTTTTAGAAAGTAAATTTTTTTAAAGACATTTTTACATCATTAAATTCATGAAGCATGTGTAATTAACTCCGCAATCTATTTGGGAATAAACGATGAAAAAGTGCTCTGAGTAGCATCATAAAATGTTTTCCCATAAAATGCACGACACCCCAAAATGCAATATGTCTTTGATGTCATAATTCTTCATCTAGGGTTGGCAGCATAGCCTAGAGGTACGCGCATTCGCCTTTGAGCTGTCTGGTCTGGGTTTGAATCTCGACCCGGCTATAAGCTGTCATCCTGGTATTTCTCATGCAGGAAGAGGCTTCAATGTGTGTGCCAGCCATCCGGAGTCATCAGCCATCCGTTAGGTAGTTAGCCATCAGTTTGTCATCAGTTATCAGTATCAGTAGTATCGTCAGTAGCCAGTCAGTAGTAGTTATCAGTATCAGCAGTGTCAGTAGTAGTTAGCCATCAGTTAGTTAGCCATTAGTTAGTTAGCCATCAGTTAGTTAGCCATCAGTTAGTTAGCCATCAGTTAGTTAGCCATCAGTTAGTTAGCCATCAGTTAGTTAGCCATCAGTTAGTTTGCCATCAGTTAGGTAGTTAGCCATCAGTTTGTCATCAGTCATCACTGGTAGACTACGGATTTTTATGTTAAGAAAATAGGCCTTTTATGTTTTGAAAAGCGGATTTTTTTTTTTTAATGTGAAAAAATCCCGAAATATTTTTTTTCCCCGTTTTATTCATTTATTATTATTACCAAGTTTTTCAGAAATCAGTCAAAAAAATAACAAAAAATGGTAAGCTTTTTCCTGCACAACATTAAGCACTCTGGGCTAGTAAACAGGTAAAAAATGATGTTCAGGTACCTTTATTGCAACCGCATTGTTTGATAAGTAGAGGACTAGAAGAAATTGACAAGACCGTTTTAGGAACGGTTAAAGTAGGTGTTTGAAATCATTATCTTGGTAATGTTCTCCTTGGTGAGGCGGTGTCGGCGGTCGGTGAGGACGTTTCTGTAGACGGAGAAGGACCTTTCCACGTCGACGCTGACGATGGGGCAGTACCTCAGGAGGGGGATGTCAGCAAGCTTGACTCCAGCCGGCACACCAACCTCAGATCTGTGCTGATCTCCATCGAGGATCAAAGCCACTGTCCTCAGCACACCAATGTCGGGATTGCGCTGCAGCACCGCCTTGAACTTGGTGAGCAGGATCTCCTTACGGCAGCCTCGGATCTTTTCGAGCTCCTCCTTGGCCTGATCAAGGAGCTGGAAGGCCTTGGCCAGCTCCATGCCGGCCTCCTCCAGCTGCTTAAGGATCTTCGGGATGAACGACACGTGGGCATTTAAGAAGACCAAACTGAGCTTGATGTCCGCCTTTCCGAACAGGTCCTTGGCACTCCGGATTGCCATCGCGTCGTCATCGTTCAGCTGGTCCACAATGTCCTTGACGGCCTCGAAGTGCTCGGCGTAAAACACCGCGGCGTCGATCCACGTCCCCCACCGAGTCAGAATGGGCTCCGGGGGGAGAGAAAGATTGGGCTGCTGCTCCTTCCAAAGGACAACACGCGACGGGGCTTTGACGAACACCTTCTTCGTCGTGGCAATCAGGTCGTTGACGTCCTTGAACATTTCTCGGACTGTCTCGCAGACACGGTGGAGCGCATGGGCAACGCAAGTCACATGCAGCAAATCCGGGAAGAGTTCCTTCAGGGCATGGCCGGCCTGGATCATATAGGCGTCGCTGACGAGGACCTTGAGGCACTTGGAATGAGGCACTTGGAATCGTCGCTTGAAATCAGGCCAAAGGTAGCGCAGCGTGTCATTGACTGCGTGCACGATCTCCCCGGAGTTGGTCTTCTCCAGAAACATGCACTGGACGAGGTGGGGACGAAAGTACCCCTCCTTGGACAAGCGTCCCGCGATGATGTTGGCCACATATCGACCTGCCGAATCGGTCGTCTCGTCGACGGACAGCCAGATGGGCTGCTGTCCGAGGTCGGCACGGATCCCCACCAAGGCCTCGTCGTAGCACTTGTCGAGGTAGTGCTTTCGAATCCAGCTTTCATCGGGGATCTGGAGAGTGATGTGCTTCTCCAGGAACGACCGGAGGGCAGGGTTTTCCAATTTCGACCATGGGATGCCAGTGGCCAGCATGGCCTGGCACAGCTCCTGAGCCACGACGTCGCACTTGTGCCTCTTTCCGCCACCAAAGTCCTCCATGGTGGCTTGCGTGACCGTCTTCTTCTTCAAGGCCAAGTTGCTCTTGTGGCGGTCTCCTCGGACATGTTGGGCCAGCTCAGACTTCTGCTTCGCCCGGAAAGTCTTTTCACAAGCTCGACAGAAAGCCGTGTCACTCGACACGTACTTGAAGGTGGCCCCATCGCCGCCAGCGTTGAATTCCTTCAGCCACTTGTCATGAAGAGCAGCACTCATCTTGATAGGAGACTTGTTCACACTTTGTGTACACTCTCTCACTGTAGTACACCGCCTCACTGCTGTAAACGCTGGGGACGCAACGCACGCAAGTGGACGCAACGTTTTGTTTTTGAGATCGATCGCAGTTAAAAATTTCGATCGCAGTTTAAAATTTCGAAAAATTCCCAATTTTTTATTCGCGTTGCCAGACATTTTCGACCAAAAAGGGCATTTTATTTTATTTTTCCCGAAAAAGGGCGAAATTCTTTTTTTCTCCGAAAATAGCAAAATAATTTTTTTACGCGCAAAAAAGCCGTTTTATGTGAAAAAATATTTTTTATTTTTTCACATAAAAATCCGATGTGCAGTCATCAGTGTCAGTAGTATCAGTAGTAGTTAGCCATCAGTTAGTTAGCCATCAGTTAGTTTGCCATCCGTTAGGTAGTTAGCCATCAGTTAGTTTGCCATCCGGTGGGTAGTTAGCCATCAGTTTGTCGTCAATAGTATCAGTAGTAGTTAGTCAGTAGTCAGTCAGTAGTTAGTCAGTCAGTAGTAGTTATCAGTAGTATCAGTAGTAGTTAGACATCAGTTAGTTAGCCATCAGTTAGTTAGCCATCAGTTTGTCATCAGTCATCCACTAGGTAGTTAGCCATCAGTTATCAGTATCAGTAGTATCGTCAGTAGTCAGTCAGTAGTTAGTCAGTCAGTAGTAGTTATCAGTATCAGTAGTATCAGTAGTAGTCAGTCATCAGTTAGTTCGCCATCAGTTAGTTAGCCATCAGTTAGTTTGCCATCAGTTAGGTCAGAGGAACTGTTTGCTGGCACTGGTCACCTGTCGGAGTTAAAGATTCCACAGTGTCTTTCACAAAGTGTAGGTGGGATATCACCGACACCACAACAAAAAAAATCCCTGCCCAAATCAGCTTTGGTAAAACGTCAGGCCACTTCGTGAAAAGTTGGACTAAAAAACATGAAAACATGGCTAACCCAACAAAAATGGAGGGAAAAAGTAGTTGTGCGGTAGTAGTACTAGAATATCCAGCAGCTATCGGTTTAAATTCGCAAATCATCGTGAAATTCAATGAAATTGATTCGAAAAAGATTTCTTTTATGTTTTTTATTTAAGCAAATTAGGATCGACGTATGAAATAACCAACCTGGAATAATTACAACTTCAGTAATGGTTAACCCTAAATGAGCACAGCCGTTTGAATGATGTCGTCATTTAACTTCATGTCTTTTCGGACATCTTGAGAACCACTTCGAGCTGAGAGATGCAATTCCTGTCATTTGGGAGCGCTCGGAAGCACATGTTATCAATACAGAGCATGTAAGATAAACCTGACGCAGCTGTTGTCAAAGGCCTAAGTCAAAGTGAGATTTCAGTTGAGGTATAACATGAGTCACATGGCAAATTGTAGCCTCTCCGAGGGAAATCCGTGCAATTACAGCATCGACATGGAGGTGTTCCTGTTATACTACAGATGTAAAAGCTTCACTGCAGCTTCTGTCACATTAGGGCCTACTGTGTGACTTCCTTATTTGAAAGTTTGCTAAATCTCCACCAAGACATGTTATACTTTCGGCTCGCTGGAATATCTTTTATTGGGAAGCCCTTCATGGAAGTCTGACATCAATTCCATGGCCTCACAAAGTTTGCTTTGTTTCATCCTCGACTTTAGTGCACAACTTTCGTGTTTTTTGTTTTACAGGAAGTATTTGTTTATCATTTATTTGCCATTTCACTCATTTACGCACCTTGGAAAAACGTTTATGACTCAGTCGGAATGTGAAAGCAATCCCTGGGAAGAGGTGTGAATATAATGTTCAAATTGAGGAGCAGGGAATGCCAAGAACAGGGAAAACATGGAAGAAATTCCAAAGGACAGCATTGCTACTACTATTACTACAATATTACTGCTGCTCAGTGCACGCATCGCCGCAGACTGCAGTTGTTGCCATACAGACCTGGCCTGGGTAGTTGTCTTTCCCCTCCACATTGTGTGATACTTACGCGCTGTACGAGGTAAGACAAGGTGTCCTACCAACCGGATCCGAGGGTGGCCCCAAGGTCGTCTCCATTATATTGGTGGTTGGGTGAAACGACACCTGCATCTAAGTCTGGATGGCAACTTGTATGTTTAAACCATCTCAGCTATGCATGGTCTACCATGGTCATCCAGAGACCTTTATATTATTCTCATGCGATACGTGAACTTGCCACTGAATACACACTATCCGGCGGATGGCATAAGATGGTATAAGAGTCGTATATCCATTTATGCTGTAATGGTGGGAGTGAGGGTCCAGGTCACAGCACCGTAGGCACCACAAGATGGTTCTATCAGGAAATCTTGAGTCATTGCCGAGCTGAAGATTTCCAGACTTTGCAAAGGGAGGCCAGAGCGGAGTCATCACTGCAATAAGACAGCAACACTCAGGAAGTCAAACATTGTACAGAGTAATATTGTCTGCATTAACTATTGCTGGGAATCTATCACATGTAAGTGACTGCATCTTGGTCTTTGACCAAGCCAAATGAAGGCCTAATGTTGAGGCAATAGCAATGGAAATCCACATGACTCTGCTGAGTATGTCCACAGCATCTGCAAGTAGTTTGCATGGTGCTTGAACGACCACTACCAGCCTATTTGTCTGTTTGCATTTCATTTTCTTCCTCCATCTCTTCATTTTCATCGGAGCCTGAGCATGAGCATTATTAAATGTTGTAATAGGATTGTGGCATGGATGTGATGGTCTAAAACTCCATGATTTTTCTTGTGCCCGAGTCTTATTTTGTCTTTGCCGAAATGGAACAGCTATTACTTACTTATTTAATTATTTATCTTTCATCGAGCCAAAGAAAAGCGTTCCATTAACGGTGACACGTGACCTTTCATTGTTCTTCATTTTAAACATCTCCGTTGTTTCTCAGTTGCTCATGCATCAAGAAAGCAGGAAGGAGAATTATAGATTGTCTTGTTTTGTTTCCTGTTGTGATTGCCAAATACTGGATATGAAATGATAAGATGTTTTTGACGAGAAAAAAAAATCTGATGAAGATTTATGTTCATTGCTTGTCACTGTGCTCCTTCCTGCAGTTCCTTTAGCTTTCTTGGCAAGTTCAATGTGGGCAGAATTGTTGTGAGAAGCAATGGGACAGACGGAGGAGAGTATCCGAAACAAGGTGATATTTCTGCATTGAATCAGAGTATGGTCAGGAAATTATGAAACAAATGAGCACTTGTAGGGCTTTGTTAAAAACTGTTATTATACTTGCATGGAGTTGGGGGATGGGTGGGAGGAGGGAGGATGGGGGGGAGAGGAGGCGAGGAGGGAGGAACTCAGGTGTATAAGCAACCTATATATATATATATATACGAAATGTCCATTTGTTTGTTTGTTTGTTTCTTTGTGAACCTACTCCTCTGAGCTCCCAAGGTTAATCGGCACAAAACTTCATAGGATAACATATTTTACCACCCTGCACCTAAATAGGGGTTTTAAAACAGTTATTTTCTCACAATTAATAACTTTAAACCATCCGAGCCGCCACCTGTCGCCATGATCTCCGAGGGTCGATCCACATATACAAATCTTTATAAAAAGCCCAAGTTTTATCGGATTTAAACATGGATATCAATATAATTAGTTTGATGATGAGCTCCGATCATCAAATATGTTATCATATGTGAGAAACGAGTCTTAATTAAGACGTTACCATGATAGATAAGTTCGGAAATGAAGGAGTCATGTGACCTCTCAAATGCGATAATTATTCAAAAAACGAAAATCGTACAAACACAACCGATACATCGTTTTAAAGGTAATTTTACTGCTCATCTAACTTCACTCGCAAGTGTGAAAAAATACATTGTAGAAAAAAGGACCCACGTGACGCCAATTCCAAACCGCCACTTGACAACGGGTGAACCTCCAACGATTACCTCATCTTCACATCAAGGTGAGTTGTTGTTTTGCTTTGTTTGGGATTGTACTGGTTTGAGCTCCCAAGGCTAATCACAACGAAACTTTCTACCGTCAGATTTTTAACCACGATGTACCTGAAAATGGGTTTTATACCGTGGCGGTGATGAGGAGGTCATTTGGCCCGTTATTGTCGTGTTGCCCTCCCGAGTTAATTTATTTACGAACCCTAGGTAATGTCTTTACTACACCTTCACTCCTTTACACACTTTAGACCCTTTTAGACTCTTTCCACCCCTTAGACTCCTCGAGACCCTTTACACCCCTTAGACCCCTTTGACCATTTACACCCCTTTGACCCACCCCGACGACCATTTACACTGCTTTAGACCCCTAACACTCCTTAGACCCTTTACACTGCTAAGATCCCTTTAGAGTTTAGACCCTTCACACCCCTTAGTCCCCTTTGACCATTGACACACCTTTAGACCCCTTACACTCCTTTGACCCATTACACCCCTTAGACCCCTTTCAACCCTTTAAACCTCATAGACCTTTTACACCCCTTAGACCTTTACACCCTTGAGACCCTTTCATACCCATTTCGACCCTTTTGAGACATACATAGCTTTTGACACTTTTCAGACCTATTGACTTTTTAAGACACTTTGGCCAATTTAAGACCATTTGGACACATTTGACCTCTTTTGCTCTTTCATCCTTAGACACCTTTAGACCCCATTTGACCCTTTTAAGATCATTGATTCTTTAAACCCCTTCATGACCCCCCCAAAAAAACTTTAGACCGCTTATATAATTCGAAAAAATTTCCTCCCCAAATCGGTTTGGACGACCTTTTCTGTGCCCTATTCGCGTCGCATCACAAGTTGCGATGATGAATCTAAGCTGATATCTCAAAGTTAAACTGATGTTGAAACGTGAAACTGAAACTACTGATCTATGGATCATCGAATGGGAAACCAGAATGAAATGCTGTGGGAAATTTCTGAATGCAAAGCCATGGGGAGTATAGAGAGAGGGGGAAGGTCGGAGCTGAAGAAACGATGTGGAGAGGGATAGGTGCTTGGAGGTGGTCAGTTGGTATGGAAAGAACTTTGGTGATCTTCCATCAGGCTGTAAGCCCAAAACATGCCTAAGCCCGTTTCCCAGCTGAGCTTTCATAATATCACCTTCACTCCCGAGCAGTACTTCGAAGGTACAAGTAAGAAATGGAAATCTTAGCTGTTGAATGGAACGAGGTTGTTGAGGTTACCAGCTGCACCCATTGCGACATTTACTCACTGAATATTTACACTGAATTCCCATTTCTATCAATACACACTCCAAAGGAAATTGCTCATTTCAGGTGAGACATTTATGCACTCCCCGTCATTGATGGGTACCTTTGCTAGTATATATATTGTTGCGGTTTTGAGTCTGTCAAGTGGGTTTAATAAAGGTTAATGTCTGTCCCCCATAGTTAGTCACACAAGCAACATGTAGCCTCGTGATAGTATAGTTATGTCTTAGTATTTGTGAACTTAGTTCCCTTCCAATGTTAATTCTGCATTGAGTAGGAGCCAGGGAGATAGGCCCTACTTGCCACCGATTTCCCAGCCACCCTAGCCTCGATCCAGTTTGTTAAGCATTGGGTGATTATTGGCCGAGTTAACATGGGGTAGGCCTAGGAAGGATTGGGGCGGAGTCGAGGCGGGGCGGCAGAAGCGATGACGGTAAGCACGAGCCGCCAATCAGAGCTCAGAGGTGGTGGCGGCAGCGTGGCGTCAGAGGGCGTGGCGAGAAGAGTCGGGTGAGTTCCAGAAGGTTCGGGGGGCGTAGCTATAAGAACCGCTGCGCAAAAGCCCTCGACAGGGAGCTACAGAGGGAGCTTGCGGTAACAGGACTCGCAGAGGAACGCCGGATAACCGTTGTCCCAGGGATAAGTTAAGACTGCTTAAGGATTGCTCTGTGTCTCTTCGGCCTTGAACTGTATATACGTGTGGGAATAATTAAACCCTTGTTCTTTCTTTCTGATTCGATCGTTCCTGTGATTTCTCCAATTGACTAAGCGTGGCACGAATAAGATCGCTCCAATTGGGTTCCACTAATTAAGACTGTGCGGACCACGTGTACGCAATCCGCTCGGCGTACTCAAACCACACGTGGTTCGTGCGAGGCTTGTTTCCTCGCTCCCAGGGCAGCGCGGGTACTTAGGTACGAGCGAAAAGTAGTCCCGAAACCCTACGCCACATGTGTCCGGGAGGGACGTGATAAGTCTCGGTTCCGCCAGGCCCAGTAAAGACAAGGGGATTAATCCCCCCTTGATAAGGGGAAGAAGGCCGGCGTAGAGAACCGTAACAATATATATATATATATATATATACTGTATATATATATATATATTGTTGTGGATATGAGGACTGTATATTTTTTGTTGATTGTGTGCTGTATGATTATTATTATTGTTTATTCTGTGCCTCCTGCCTCCGGAGCTGTGTAAAGACCAAAAGGGCGTCCCATAGTCCACAAGCATACACGTCAGCCAATCATAGAATATCCATGTTCGATAGTTATCTCTTATTCTGTGTTTTAGGATAAGGCTGTGTCTCCCATTAATTGAAAGTACTCCATTGCACCAGTGAAAGAGAATAGATCCCCTTTCCTTCCCATCCCCAAAATCTCCATCCCATATTACATCCCCTCTCGTCATTGCCGAGCCTCGATTGCCCATATTACCTCCCCTCCAATAACCGCCATTGACCACGAGGCTCGAGTCAGGGAAGAAAGGCGTGTCTCCACCTCGTCAGAGGGGAGGAGGGGCGTGCCCGCCCGTCGTCATCCAGGGCGGAGCCCGAGGGTCGCGCGACCAACCAGGGCCGAGGTGAGTACCCCGATGGGCGTGTCCTGCACGCCGGCGGCTTAACCGCCGGAGGCGCTATAAAAAGGCGCGCACGGAAGTAAAAAGACTAAAAGAGAGGTGGTTGGTCAGAGGTGGTTGGTCAGAGGTGGTTGGACAGTTGGTTGGTTGCACAGAGTTGGTTGCGCAGAGAGTTGGTTGCACCGTTGGTCAGGGTTGGTTGCACCGTTGGTCAGAGTTGGTTGCACAGAGTTGGTTGCGGTGAGGAGTCGGTGGTCAGAGTGAGGGACCAAGAAAGAGTGGAGGGTTTGGACCAGACGAGTGGGACAAGGCCTGGCAAGGCAAGTGGAGGCGGCAGCAGCAGCGACACCCGGCAGCCGCTTGGGGCCTGGGCGGCGGTTTGGAGCAGGGCCGAAAAGGAACGGCGGCTGCTAAACGCGCCGATCGTGCTGCATGACCCCCCTTGGACCTCCCTCTCCCTCCAGCCATCCACATCCTGCGATTCCTGCAATTCCCCGCGTGAGTCAGTGTCTTTTGTTTGTTCTGTCCTGGGATAAGTTAAGCCTGTAGATAAGCTAGTATTTGCACTGTGTCACCTGCGTCTTATGTGTTGTAAATAAACTTGATTGCTCCTTTTTGCTTGTGTGTGTAAATAATAAACCCCATTACTCGTCTGTACGTCTTCTCGTTTTAATTCCTTTTCCTCTTGCATTGCGTCGTTTTTGTCTTTTCCCTCATTGAGCAGCTACGGTGCGATACGGCCAAAGTTCTGGGTGAATCGGGTGAGTTTTGTTAGGTCGCGGTCTTACACCACCGCTCGGTCTATAACATCTGTCCGCGACCTGTAACAATTGGTGTCTGGGAGTGGAATTCGGGTCCCGAACCAAATTTTTAAAACATCTAGAAAAAAAATTTTTGGTCAAAATTACGAGCTGCCGAAATTTGTTTTTTTAAAGCAAAACCCGAATTTTGAAATCGCGCCATGGCTGTTCAAGGCGACGGGATGCCGGTGGGAGAGATAGACGGGGTGGAATCGACCCAGGACCTCGGGGAAATGTATGTGGAGGAAAGGGAGGAGAAAAATGGCAATGTGGTTGAGGGGGTATCAGACGCGCAAAATGGCGCCTCGCACATGGCCACGGCACCCACGCCCGCGACCGTAGCAGCGCCGCCGTTGGATTTGAACCTTTTGTTGCAACAAATCGTGACAGTACCCTTTGTACAACCAACGGTGGCCCAAATGCAAGCCTTCATGGCCGAAATGAATGCAAAAATGGATAGGATGGGGGCCGATTGGGAGGAAAGGGAGCAGAGGGACAGAGACCGCAGGTTGGGCGAGCAGGTCCCACGGGTGCACGAGGAGGTAAAGTGGGTCGAAAAGCGCTGGTTGAGCGAAGCGGAGGAAAGCACGGGTACAATGACGGGGGTAGAAATCGCGACACGGGGTTTGAAAAAGCCGGCGACCGATGAGGTAGAGGGAATTTTATTAAAGCCAACGGTCGTCGAGGTGAACAAAGAAATTATGGGTATAGTTGAAATTGGAGAGACCGGGGACTTAAAGTTAAAAGAGCAACAATCGGAGGAAGGAATGGAAATTGCTCAAAGTCTAAATGCACATCCTGATGCTGTACTCGCTAACCCGAATGGAAGTTTGCAGGTTCGCGTGGAGAAAAGGATCCCCCAGGTGAGTCGTGCTGTATATTGTGCGGGTAGATTTTGCAGGAGGATGTTTAGCGACAAAAGAATTTTCGCGCGCTTGGGATCGAGGAAGCACCCGGGCGTTGGTGAAGGGTCCCGTGTGAGTGGAAATGGCACGCGTGGGAGAAAAAAGGTGCGTCGGCGAGTGGGTGTGTTATAAAGTGTGGGAGTGAAACCGAGTGCGAGCGAGAATGCACGTCGGTGTGTACGGGGTGTGACACAGGGAGTGAGAGCAATATGGAGTGCACGCCCATGGTGAGTGTTACGGAGGACGTAACGGAGGAGAGGTGTGGACCGAAGTGTGCGCAAGAGGTGTGGTGTGTAACAGAGAGAGCGTTGGTGGAATGTACGGACGGCGTTGGAACGCCAGGTTTTGTGAGGGTGAAAGGGGTAGCGTATGCTTGTAAGCATGCAAGTAAAGCACCGACGGTGACCGGTTTAGTGGTTAGAGCGACGGATAGCCGATGCGAGCACTCGGTGCGAGCGGTGCTTGGTTGGGTGCGAGGCCCGGCGCGGATCGATGCTGCGTCGCTTCTCTTCGAAGCGTCGTTGCCGATTCGGGCTTGGCCCCGCCCCGCACGGTCGAGTTCGGGCTTTGCCGGGCGAGGCGACCGGTCCGGTTCAAGGGCGAGTGGGAGGAGGCGGAACGGTGCCCCCTCGTGGGGACGGGGTTCCGACCGGGGGAGATTGAGCCATCGGGCCCGGGACCGCAAGGTGCCGCGCCGAGATGGTGCGTGGAGCCTCGGTCCAACCAAACCACCTCCCTTGAACCGAAAGCCGGACGGATTCAACCTGCAGGCAACCAAACCACCCGAATTCATTGCTCGGCTTTACGAAGCCGAGTTTAATGATGTCATGACGCACCGAGGCTAGGATATAGCGGACTGTGATGATGGTGATCGTGATAGTGATAGTGTTTTGATCAGAAATTTAGAAAAGTGAATAGAATTGGCAGTAAATGGAAAATTTTTGAATTGGTTGGAATTTGGACGAACAAAATTGATAGTGGAGAGACCCCCGATGTGGTGGGATGGCAAATCCACCATCCCTCACAGACGTGGGGGCAAAGGAGCTATAGTTTATGGGGTGTATGGCAGTGAAAACTAGCCCGGGTGGGTTAGGTTATATGGATAGGGCCCTAGAAGATGACATTAGGTGACGTTAAGGGTAGTTAGTGACTGATACCTGTAGTGGGGACGCAGGTAGCTTAGTGTGGATTATAATGACGTGGGAGCGCAATAGTTTAAAGGGACGACTGGGAAGCGCAAGTTTCAGAGGGGAGTAGTTAGCTGAGATGATGCCGTGTGTGTGAGGATTGGACAGGTGAGAATGGAACAGGTGTGATTGCACAGGTGTGCAACTGACAGGTGAATGGAGCAGTGTATGAGGAAGTAGTGGTGATTGCGTGTTGTGTTGACCAAATGGTCCAGGAAGAGGAGGAGGGTGCAGGTGGCACCAGGTAGGATTGCACAGGTGTGCAACGACAGGTGAATGAAAGACAGGTGTATGGAATAAATGGTCTGGAGGATTGGAATGGATGGTCGTGGAGTGAGAATGGTGGAAATTGTGGAGTGGAGTGGATGGTGCGAAGGTGTGAATGGGGGAAGAGTGGACCCCCATCGCGGATACCCGGGGCGGGTAGTGTAAGTGTTAGGTAGAGGGTACAGGTAAATTGTGGTTGGATATTGGCATCTGTGGTGCGGGTGACAGAATGGTATGTGGATGGGTGCGTTGGTGTTGTGGAAATGGCTGGGCGTGTAGCCTGTTAGTGTGTGTAGTTGGTTTGGGCACTCCACCACTGTAAGGATGTCGGCCAGGTCCGCAGGTGGGCTCTGGGAGCCGGTAGTAGTTGTTGTGGATGGGGCCCGAGGATCCGGAGGACGGACCCGGGTAGCCCAGTGCCAGAGGGCACCATGGGGTGACAGAGCCAGGAGAGGGGCTGTCCCCAGTTAGTTAGGTTAGGGTGAGGAGCTAGGTAAGCTCGGGTGGCAACTACAGTGGTGGAGGTGTGCAGGTGGGTAGACCTGTTGGGAGAGGTACACGTCGCAGCCCAGAAATTGTGCTAGAGCACCGGGAGATGAATCGGGGGAGTGAGACCCCAAATTGAGAAGCACCACAGTTTGGCCAATGGGAATTGGTTATTAGAACCCATAGTGTAAGTTGGCCAATGGATTGGCAGGGAAAGACCCCGGGTAGTGTAAAGTGTGTTAAAGTCATTTAGAGGATAGTTAGGATGAAGGATCTCCTCGCACCATCTGCATCCACTCACCTGAGGTGACAGGTACTCCGCACCATGCCATGTTTTGATTATTTTTTATGATGCAAATGTTTGGATTGTGAGATGCATCATGACGTGGGTGTGACATTGTGCGTAATTCCATCTCTCCCTCCTTATGAGGATTGATGATGAATTGGTGATGGCAAATTTTGAAGTAGAGGGATGGTGGAGACGAATTTGATATAGGGGAAATATGGGGAAGACGTGACAGTAGTGACGAATTTGTAAATGTGTAGATTTTTGTACATATGGGGTAAGGGCAAGGGTAGTGTAGGTGACAGGGGGGTGACGTACGGTAGGGACGAGCTTTCTCACTTCGCCCTCCGTACGCATTTCGCCTTGCATTGCCTTATTGATGTGTACCCTTGTGACCTTACCCCTCGCTCAATTGTCTTTCCCCTTTTGTCTCCCACATGACCTGTGCGCCGTTGGGCGCCGAGAGGAGCGTGCGTGGGTCGGCCATTGTGCGCCCGAAATTCCCAGAACCAGCTGTCTGCATCGATGCACCACATTATGGACCACATGTCTGTGGCCGAGCACCACTTATGGACCCCATGGGTTGGGGCATGGCCCCTCTGCTGGAACTGGCCATGAGGGCCCGAAATCTTGCTGGCGGACCTTGGCCACAGGGCACCGATGCCCCACAGGTGAACCACACTAGTCGGCCCTGTGGGCCATAAATAAAATAAATAAGAAGGACACATTGGGCACACTTTATTGCAAATAGGCCGCCAGTAAGCAAAACAAAAGAGAATGACAACATCTGGAAGACAAATAATAATAACCAGCAGAGGGAGCCGAAGAAGCAAGAGATCACCTGCAGGGTTAGGGGTTGTTGGTTTATTTTTATGGAACACTGATGAACTATGGTGACTGCACCGTTTGGTGCTTGGGTGCGTTTTTGGGTGCTTTTAATGGTGCGTCGATGCAGAGCAGACTGTCCCCCCCCAGAAAGAACAATTACAGGTCCTGGGTTAGTTTTGTAAATAAAAATAGCGTCAGTGTAAATAATGCTCCCCACCGTCAGTGTTTAGTTTGAAGACCATTCCGCAATTCGGTTAACTGTGGGCGTAAGTCTGTTAGGCAGGGTGCAATGGAGCAGCGGGACACATTTATTTATGTTTTAAAACTGTCGCACTCAGGGTCAGGTTAAAAATAGAGGGAACTACACCTACGTGTCACACTAAATAAAAGTTGTAGGCCCGGGACGTGCCTAAGAGGAGGAGGGTGCAGTGTTGTGGATATGAGGACTGTATATTTATTGTTGATTGTGTGCTGTATGATTATTATTATTGTTTATTCTGTGCCTCCTGCCTCCGGAGCTGTGTAAAGACCAAAAGGGCGTCCCATAGTCCACAAGCATACACGTCAGCCAATCATAGAATATCCATGTTCGATAGTTATCTCTTATTCTGTGTTTTAGGATAAGGCTGTGTCTCCCATTAATTGAAAGTACTCCATTGCACCAGTGAAAGAGAATAGATCCCCTTTCCTTCCCATCCCCAAAATCTCCATCCCATATTACATCCCCTCTCGTCATTGCCGAGCCTCGATTGCCCATATTACCTCCCCTCCAATAACCGCCATTGACCACGAGGCTCGAGTCAGGGAAGAAAGGCGTGTCTCCACCTCGTCAGAGGGGAGGAGGGGCGTGCCCGCCCGTCGTCATCCAGAGCGGAGCCCGAGGGTCGCGCGACCAACCAGGGCCGAGGTGAGCACCCCGATGGGCGTGTCCTGAACGCCGGCGGCTTAACCGCCGGAGGCGCTATAAAAAGGCGCGCACGGAAGTAAAAAGAGAGGTGGTTGGTCAGAGGTGGTTGGTCAGAGGTGGTTGGACAGTTGGTTGGTTGCACAGAGTTGGTTGCGCAGAGAGTTGGTTGCACCGTTGGTCAGGGTTGGTTGCACCGTTGGTCAGAGTTGGTTGCACAGAGTTGGTTGCGGTGAGGAGTCGGTGGTCAGAGTGAGGGACCAAGAAAGAGTGGAGGGTTTGGACCAGACGAGTGGGACAAGGCCTGGCAAGGCAAGTGGAGGCGGCAGCAGCAGTGACACCCGGCAGCCGCTTGGGGCCTGGGCGGCGGTTTGGAGCAGGGCCGAAAAGGAACGGCGGCTGCTAAACGCGCCGATCGTGCTGCATGACCCCCCTTGGACCTCCCTCTCCCTCCAGCCATCCACATCCTGCGATTCCTGCAATTCCCCGCGTGAGTCAGTGTCTTTTGTTTGTTCTGTCCTGGGATAAGTTAAGCCTGTAGATAAGCTAGTATTTGCACTGTGTCACCTGCGTCTTATGTGTTGTAAATAAACTTGATTGCTCCTTTTTGCTTGTGTGTGTAAATAATAAACCCCATTACTCGTCTGTACGTCTTCTCGTTTTAATTCCTTTTCCTCTTGCATTGCGTCGTTTTTGTCTTTTCCCTCATTGAGCAGCTACGGTGCGATACGGCCAAAGTTCTGGGTGAATCGGGTGAGTTTTGTTAGGTCGCGGTCTTACACCACCGCTCGGTCTATAACATCTGTCCGCGACCTGTAACAATATATATATATATATACATATATATATATATATATATATATATATATATATATTGTTGCGGTGTGAGGAAACTGCACAGCAGCAATGGCAACCACCATACAGGTCCCTTTGTGCAGTTATTTCAGTAGTGTAAGATTAGAATAGCTCCTTCCCCTTGTGTTGTGGAATAGTGTTCATAAACCCTTTTCTCCCCATTTGTTAGGGGTTAATTGTAAACTATGTATGAGCTTCGTGGGCACACTGTACAATGCGTGCTAATTTGTATATCGCGCCAAAAGCTGGTTTGAATCGTGCGCCAAATCTCTACTGCCCCTTATCGTCCCGTCCTTGAATCTTCCCCTTTGATACACGATAAGGACACTGCAATGTATGTTTGAAGTGCCTCCAATTCAGAAGCAACTACATTGCTGTTATTGTTGTTGGCTGTTGTTGTTCTTGGTTGACCCGAGGGACCCAGAATAATAAAAAGGCTTTAAAGGTGTACCAAATGGCCTAATGTCAGTCCTGTTTATGCTACAGACACCACACTTAGCTTTTATTGAACACATTTTTAGTTAAACTTTATTTTGGTTTCACTATAATTTTCACGTTAATTTCCATTGCATTAAAACATTGTACACGCCATTTCCATTGTATATTGCCACCCAAAAACCTCACCACTCGCCACAACCTTTGCTCCAACCACACACGACTTGCCCACCTTCTGCCATCATTTTCACCTCATCCGCTGAACATCTTCCTGAGTATTTCGTATAATAAAGTTGCTTGAGATGTGTGACCCCACTTCAGGCCTCCTTTCCTGGTTATTTCCTGCTGGTGCCAGAGCCCCTGGAACATCTCACCACTCTCTTTAATGAACTTATTATTGGGGCCCTCCATCAGCACCCTTTATATTGTGCTCCTTGGCACTCATCACCTCAGATCCTCTTCCTAGGTACCCAGATGTGCATTAATTTCTCTATTCCCATACCTCTTTTCCATTCTGCAGCCAAAGCCGTTCAGGCTCTCAGGGCTCAGTACATACTACTCTTTAACCCATCTAACTAACACTTGGCCACACCCTCAACTTCACCCAATTACACAGAGCACTGCTCTCCCGAATATTCCCTAGAAAATATGCCCAAATATTCCCATGCCCTATTCGAACAGCAACTTCATAGTTCCGAAGTCCAAATTCACTCACCCCGCTATCTCACCTAACACCATTTTCTGAAAGCTCCTTCCAGTAGGGGGCGTTGTTCTCACAATCATTCACACCATCCACCACAATCCGTAAGTTTTGTCTGATCCATAATCATTTATCATTCACCAACAGATACACACTCCATTAATTATCCATACATTTCAAATTCCAGCGAGCCAGAAAAGGGAGGAAGGAGAAAGGCACACGTTTAGCGTTCCCGAAAAGCCTCCAGATTGAACATGTTCAAAATTTCCAAGAGTATAACTTGTCCTGACACCAAGCATAATTATTTCCTGTTAAATATAGCTTGTGTTAGGTTTGTAGTCCTCCTATAGATCTTCCCTTATCGTCCATCTACTCTAACAGGTTTTGCTCCCATGGGATCCCCGCAGAGCCCCACCATACTCGACCTCCACCTTTTCTCCCGGCCTCCCGCCTGATCGTCACGGGGCTCCACCCTACACATGGTGGCCCTCAACCGCTCTGCCAGTTTCTCATGGACCACGTGCCAAATTTGCCTGAATCTGTCTCCCTCCCTTTCTCCAGACCTGCCATGGTATCTGTCGTTTTCTCCAAGGCTTACAAGGACCTTTCGGTGCAATCACCTTCTTGCACCATCTTTTCAAACCTAACCTTACTATCCTCATCAGGCCCAGAGTGAGCACCATCTCCTGTACCTCTTACCTGAGTCCATTGGGACTCAGAATATGCACGGTTTAGACAGCGGTCCACCATGTACTTTCTTCGGCTCATTCAGAGCATGGGCAGGTGTTCTTGAGTTCTCGGGAAGCCATCCCGGTACTACACCGAACCAGTCAGTCACCTACTCCCGTGCTGGTGGAGTTTCATCTTCCGCCTTCAGCTCCTCTTGTTTATCCACTCTGCCACCAACACCACTCAACACACAAACCTCATCATTTGTACACAGCCATGTGCACTATAATGTCAGGTCAGGTCAGATTAGAGATTTGCTTCAGGTACCATGTAAACCTGTACTAACCTGTTTCATGGTCAGGTTGTAGGTGACTAAACTGACTCCTCCACCAGGCAACTAAACGGCTATGGATATGGACACCCAGCAGGATTAAAAGCAAAACCTGACAAAGGTGGAGGAGCTCTTAGTGAGCCAACGGCCATCTATATATGCTGCCCAACTATGTTCGTGGATGCACTCCTGCAGTTGGGTTACCCATTTCTAGGAGGTTACTCCGGCCACCGGAAAACACTTCATTCTGCAACATACACAAAAACACAAATAAAAACTAATATGAACCTGCTCCGTGGGAGTACCTCCTGTGCAGCTGCCCTTCGCAGGGAAGCTCACCAGATGATGGGACTGGGGCAAAGTCTTCAGGACATCCATTCTTTGATAATAGGAGGGAAACCACAGAGCAACCCTGCTGGGTCTGATTGTGGTGGTGTGTGTCGAGGCGATGCTGAGGTGTTGTCCATGAGACGGTGGTCTCCTCGGGCCAACTGACGAGAAGAGGGGCCTTGGTGTTCCTCTCTGGAAAGGAAAGGGTGATTGCCAGGACGGCAACAAATACCAAGGGGTGACGCTGTTCTCAGTGCCGGGCAAGGTATTTGTTTGGATAATTATTGATAAGGTTTGCTAACATCTGCTTGAGCACCAGCTCCTAGAGCAGTCTGGCATTACACCAAAGAGGTCAACGATTGACCGTATCCCTGATGTATCTGATTTCTGAAATATACTCTGGTACCGAGAGTGTTGTGAGGTGTGGTGGTTCCATCTCCGCCTTATTTCAGTCGCTACTGGAGTTCGTCAGGGGTGTGTACAGGCCCCCACACTTTAAGGCACTTGTATGGACTGGATTTTGGGGAGGATGTCGGAGAGATCTAGCTGTGGTGCATTGTTTGGGATGTCAAAATCTCTCATCTTGATTTGACAGAGGATGCAGTCATCTTTGCGGAAACTGTAGACATCTTTATGGAGGCCCTCAAAGTGCTGAATGAGGAATCGAAGCCACGGGGATTACAGGTCTCCTGGGTCAAGACGAAGATCCAGGCTTTCATTGACATCTTGGGTGCTGCTATCTTTTCTGTACGAGTCTGTGGCGATGATTTTGAGGTCACAGAGAGGTTCCATTACCTTGGCAGTAATATTTATGTCTCCACATGTTGTGAGCCAAAGGTTGATAGATGTCTGGGTCAGGCCTGGGGAGTCATGGATTCACTGGATCATGGGGAGTGTTGCTGTCGGTACCCTACGCAGGAGGACGAAAGTCCAAGTCTTCAAGTCTTTGGTGCTTCCAGTCTTTCTCTGCAGATCTTTTCTCTACAGACATCAGAGACTTTGACTCTGATGAAGGATCTGAGACAAAGACTTAACTCCTTTGCTACCGTGGAGCGCTAATCTCCATGGCCCGGTTGCATAATCTCCCTTATCCTTAAGGAAAGATTTTCCTTAAAGTACACTGATTCCTTCGCGCAGGATTTCCTTAAGGACTGTTGCATAAACAACCCGTAGGAAATCCTCAAGTAAGGATTTCCTTGAGGTTGAGGAAATCCTTAGGAGCCTTTACTATGTGAGGCAAACAATCAGATTAATGATGGGAAGAGGTGTCAGAAAGCAAGAACATGTAATGAACACGTGATTTTAAATGACGCTTGTTATATGTTGCATGGGGAACACGTGCTTCCAGATGAAGGAGGTATTAAGTGATTATTGTGGGGAAATTCATTATATTCAATCTCATTGAGAATGTTAATGTAAATCTGTTAATATGTGCAGCAAATGTTTGGAAACTTTCCGAGAATGGTGAAAGCGTGAAATTATGGAAATGAAATACGGGTGCAAAACAACAAGTAAAATATTTCTCAATTGCGGAAGTATTGTTATATCACCCTCTTGCACCGTGCAGCGATAACAATCCTCTTCGAGACCAATTTCCATGAAGAGCGCCTTTTGGAAACTCAAAGTTTCATGTTTAAGGACAAGGGGGGGGGGCGGTGCTCCCTTGATCCCTTGAGTTTAAGGAAGATTTTAAGGAAAAAACTTAAGGAGTATTCGTATATGCAACCCTCCTCAAATTAGGGGTGTCCTTAAGGGGAAACTTCAGGAAATATTTTAGGAAATCCTTAAATCTTTCCTGAAGGATGCTTTATGCAACCGGGCCCATGTCTTCAGAGGTGGTATATGTATCTAGCAATGCTCATCTCTGACGTCTGGCTCAGGTTCGTTATCCATCACATTCAAAAAAAATGAAAGTGAAAAAACAAATCCCAATTTGATAGGCCAATTAGCATGAGTCCAACTACAAGCAAAGTCATGGTATCCTTCATTGCTTCTGATGGCATCTTTCGTGGTTTCAAATAGTCTGATCACTGACTTTCAGTTTGGATTATTTCTTTGAAACAACTGTGGATATGCTTATGCTACTCCCTCAGCAATGGTTGGACAATGTCAATCTCAAACAAGAGGTTAGGACCATCTCCCTGAACATATCTCAGGTCCTTGACAAAGTCTGGCATCCTGCTTTGCTTGCCAGGCTCTCTGGCTGTGGCATAGAAAGCCACCTTCATTCCTTGATTTCCAAGTCTTTCCTTGGAAATTCAGACCTCCTCACATTCTACAAAGCCCTTGTGCATTTTTTTTTTTTTTTTTTTTGTATACAAGATCGAGGCTCGTGAAAGAGCGAACATTAATCACACAGAAAGACAAACCGACACATAAAACATATAACATAGGGAGCGGTAGACAAGATGGGGAGAGAGGGGGAAGGACACAAACACAACATTTGAGAGCAGGGACCGAGAGACATGGAGACATCGAGAGATCTGAGAGAGGGCGAGGGCTTTGGGGGGGGGGGCGTGGGAAGGGGGCGGTGGGAGAGGTATAAAACATATGGACACTGCCAGGACTTCCAGGAAAGAAGTTGGAATTTCAAACAAGGTGGATCTGGGGTGAATTAGCGGGGGTAGAAAAGATCAAGGTTTTGGATGGGGGAAGATAAGAGATGGTGGTGAACAGCTGTTTTAAAGACCTGGAGGGAGGAGTGGGATTGAAGGGAGTGAGGGAGTTTGTTCCAGAGGCGGGAGAAAAGAGGAATGAAAGAGTGAAGGTGAGCAGAGAGCCGAGATTTCGGCAGTTTAACCATCAGAGGGTTGCTGGCAGATCTTGTGCGACCTGTAGGAATATTTGGGGGACAGAGCACAGAGAGAGCTGGGGGTGCAAGGCCGGAGAGGAGTCGGTAGAAGACAGAAAGACCACCTACCTGCCTGCGGTGAGTGAGTGAAAGGCCCTCAGAGATAGCTTCATCGCGGGAGATTCCAATAATTCTGAAAGCTTTGGTTTCAACAGCGTGAAGCCGAGCTAGGTGTGAGGCAGGAGCACCGGCCCATAGGGGAGAACAGTATTCCATTGAGCTGCGGATGAAAGCCTTGTATGTGGTGAGGAGCTCAGGTGTGCCGAGGAAGGACTTCGCACGACGGAGGATGCCCAGTCGGCGACTGGCTTTGGAGGCCAGCTTGGAAATGTGGTTTTCCCAAGAAAGATCATGGCAGATAGTGAGACCCAAAATCTTGAGCGACAGAACTTCTTGGAGAGGATTGTTGAGAAAGTAGATGGGAGGGTTGTCCAGTCGATCTTTTCGGAGAGACATAGTAAGAGTGTGAGATTTATCAGGATTGAAAGACATGTTCCACTTGTTTGACCAGTCTGTGATTTTGTCCAGGTCTTCAGAGAGTGAGGAGGCAGCAGACTGCCGATCTGAGGGAAGAGGAATGGAGCGGCAGAGAGTGGAGTCATCAGCAAAGAGATAGAGAGGATTTTCGAGAGAGTCAGAGAGATCATTGATGAAGACCAGAAAAAGCACGGGGCCCAGAACACTGCCTTGGGGAACTCCAGCCTGAACAGGAAGAGGAGATGAGAGAAACCCATTCAGGGCCACACGTTGACGACGACTAGAGAGGAAGTCCGCCAGCCATGCGTGGAGATTTCCATGGATACCAAAGGAGGAGAGTTTGGTGAGCAGAGCGGGGTGCCAGGCCGTGTCGAAGGCACGTGATATGTCGAGGGAGACAGCTCTAATTTCCTGTTTGGCATTGAGGACCTCCATCCATTGTTGAGACAGCAGAAGCAGCATGTCCAGAGTAGAGTGACCTGGTCTGAAACCAAATTGATGATCAGAGATCAAGCCATTGGAGAAGAGGAAAGATTTCATATCCGAAGCAATGATGGATTCCATGACTTTGCTGATAATTGGGAGAAGGCTGATTGGTCTGTAGTTGCTAGGATCTGTTTTTGCACCTTTTTTGTGCAAAGCGGTGATGTTGGCTGATTTCCAAGCAGATGGCAGTTGACCTTGAGCAAAAGAGAGGGTGAAGAGAACAGAGAGAGGGTGAGATAGAGCAGCAGAGCAGGATTTTAGGACCCGTGGGCTGATGCCGTCGGGTCCAGTTGCAGAATCAGAGTCGAGGGTTGACAGAAACTTTTCCACCTTGTCAGGAGGAAAGGACACGGAGTCCAGGAGCAGCAGGGTACGACTGGGTATGGTGGGTACAGAGCGGGATGGGTTTGGGACACAAGATTTAGAGGCAAACACAGAGTTGAGGCATTCAGCTTTTTTACGTGCGGAGTCAGCTGTGTAGCCGTTTGAGGTAAGGGAGGGGATGGAGGGGGAACAAACACCAGAAACGGATTTGACCAGACGCCACCAGGATTTGGAAGAGGGAGACAGATAAGAGAGTTCGGTCTTGAGAACGGAGAGATATTGTTTCCTGGCTCTCCTGAGGGTGGACACACACTTGTTTCGGGCTTTGTGAAAGGAAATGAGATTTCCTTCCGTTGGATTTGCTTTCCAGGAGACGAAGGCAAGTTGTTTCTGGGCAACAGCCTCACCACAAGATTCCGTGTACCATGGACGGGAGGAAGGGTATGACAACTGAAGACGAGATGGGATAAATCTGTGCATGAGAGAGAGCAATTTACTTTGGAAGAATTCCCAGGATGAGTTGATGTCAGAGGTGGTAGAGATGGGAGACCAGTCCAGATGATTGATGGCTGCTTGAAGACCGTGCCAGTTGGCCTGAGTGAAATGCCAGACTCGTCGACGCTGAGCAGGCTCCCTGAGGATGGTCAGAGAGATGTCCACTTTAACAAGGACATGATCAGATGATCCGATCGGAGCAGAAGAAGAGCAGCAGACATTTTCAGGGAAGTTAGTCATAACCAAGTCCAGAAGAGAAGATGTTCCGTTGACTGAGATCCGGGTCAGGAAATTGACAGATTGTGTCAGTCCCAGTGAGTCGCAGAAGTCCTTTGCTGAGGAGCCATGGCTGGTGAGAGAGGTACCCACACCCAGCCAACTGGCATGATGACAGTTGAAATCACCACATATGAGGAAGAGAGAGTTGGGATGAGTAGATAGAAGTTGGTCCATATCATCAGACAGCGAGATGTAGATGGAGTCATCACTGTTTGGTGGACGGTACAACACACATATGAACAAGAGGTGGGAGCGAAGGGGAAGCCGTAGCCAGAGGTATTCCTGGGGGTGAGGTGGAGAGAGTGCAGTGCAGGGCGAGTGAGGAAGAGAGTTTTTGATAAAGATAGCAACCCCGCCTCCAGGACGAGGCTCAGGTCTATCATACCGGAGGAGGGAGTAGCCCGGGAGAGATACTATGGAATCAGAGACATCATAAAGGAGGAAAGTTTCTGTTAAGCAGATCACGTCTGGTTTGACAGAAGCAACCTGTATGGAGAGATCAGTTAAGTTTGAACGAAGGCCCCGGATGTTTGAGGTCCATACCGTTAATGAAGAGGAAGGGGGAGCATCAGATACAGAACAGGGGGGAGGAGGGGTAGGGTAAGATGTGGAAGAGGTGGAAGAGGTAGGGAGAGCTGTTGAAGGTGTGTCAGAGATTTCAGAATAGCTCGGAGAAAGGGAAGGATGGGGCGGACAAAAGGTTTGATGGTGATTGGGTGAGCCACAATGAGGTGTTATTTGAGGAGGGGGAAGAGCGAGGCAGAAGGTTGGGGGAGATGGAGGTGAGAGTTTGAAGGGGGAAGAAGCGGGGAGGACGCTTTGAGGAGGGGGAGTGAGAGGGGGGAAATTGAGAAGCAATGAGGGTGGGGAGATTTGAAGGGGAGGGGTGAGGGGGGAGTTTGGGAGGGAAGGGACAAGGGGAGGGATTTGAAAGGGATGGGATATGGGGGAGATTTGGAGGGGAGGGGTGAGGCAGGAGTCTAGGAGGGGAGGGGCGAGGGGCGTCTTGGCGGGGAGGGGTGAGGGGGTAGTTTAGGAGGGAGGGGGCAAGGGGGGAGATTTGAAAGGGATGGGTGATGGGGAAGATTTGGAGGGGAGGGGTGATGGGGAAGATTTGGAGGGGAGGGGTTATGGGGAAGATTTGGAGGGGAGGGGTGAGATTGGATTTTTGAAAGTGTACGATTTATGGGAAACGAACATTTATTGCAAAATGAGTTTCTTGTGACCTTCGAGTTAAAAATACGTTTAAGGACGCTGGATGGAGGATGGAGTGCAGGAGAGTTTAGGGAATGTAGAAAAAAGGCACTATAGGAGATGGATATTTTTTTTGGGATGAATTGATTTGGTGAGCAAGTCGAAAGCAGCCTTTTAAAGAAGAAGAAGAAAAAGGTGTTATAAAATATGACGGAATACATAACTTGAGGGGAAAGTGTAAACATTGAAGGTTAATGAGTGAAAACTATCTGGGGAAATGGGGGAGAAACACGTGGTCGAAGAACGAACGAACGAATAAGAATGAATAAACGAATGAGAACAGAGAAGGAAATGTTTGTTTTTTTTTTGTTTTTTTTGTTGTTTTTTTTAGTTGAGATTTACACAAGGAAGTAGGCTATGGGTGAAAAGACTGGGAATACAGAGAACGAAAGTTATTGGATCACAAACGATGGACCACTGAGAGAAAAACAAAGCCTCAAGGTTGTACAGTGCACACTGTACAAGGCCTCAAGACACGACACGAATTAACACGATTTTCAATACAGGTATGAAAGATTTGCACCGAAAAATCTTCGTCGGGACACAATATACGTACAACACCATAAATAAATACAGTTTTAACGAAAATACAAATGGGAACAATCACTTAACTTCGATTTCAAATCGTTCGCGACGCGGCAAAGGCCTTGCTCGCGACACGGCAAACAGACGATCAATTTATATTGATTATGCCAGTCTGATGCTTTGATTATGCCAGTCATTGCTCAATTAATTAGGAGTAATTGCATTATGGAAGTATTAAATTATTTATTTTCAACATATAAAGAGCCATTTATTTATTACGTATGCAATATAAGTTGGCCTGTTAGCATTCCCGTCTGAACTCCTGTCTCATTATGCTGGAAACTCAGGTTGAAATCCCTGTATATACTTGGAGTTTGTCCATTGTCTGCAAATGTCTATGGAATAAAAGTACATTGATGTCTACACTGTCTGTCTTTGTCAGTATGTATTTTATGTACAAACTCCTCCACAAGCCTTTATTCACAAACCTAAATCAACAAAAGAATGTAAAACATTGGTGTTAATATTTTAACCAAATTCAAATTCTGACAAGTGTGTTAATTTTATTCTTCCCAAGGGATTACGTATCGATTTGAAAATGAATAAAAGCAACTTTTTATTATCTGGAGGTTGGTGCTGTTTATAGGCCCTACTAATAATGCGGACACACAATGGAGTGCGTACTACTTACTGTACCATGGTACTCCATGACCCTGGCAACATCAGCACGACATTTGTTTTCGGAATCTATTCTGTCAGGAATCAAACCGATACGAAGCAACTCAGAGGGAGGCAAACATGCGGCCATTGAGCTCTCCTGCCATCAAATTCCTTACAAGTTAAAGTGAATTTAAATTCCCTTTGGCTTCATGAAAAGCCTTGATGAAAAAGTTGTGTTTATGTCATGTTTCTGAACCAACCCCCTGCGGGCTTTGCATGGCAAGTTGCATGAAAATCAGCAGCGTTGGGAATCCAAATGAAAACATTTCGCAGCATCATGCCTTGTTAATATGCAATGGGAATGTTTCTCCCAAATTGTTTAAAACAAACCATTTTTACTTAAAATACAAAGGGCATCCAAAAACGAGGCTATAGAAACGAGGTACTGCCAAAAAATGGCCAACTTTAAATAGTTTGATGTAATGTTTAGTCGATCAGGATATATAACATTTGCCATTAAATAGGTTGACGTAATGAGTAAGGAAAAGTTCTTCCTAACTCTACTTTTTAATGGCTCCATTCATTCACACAGCTAAAAGATGACCTCGAAGCTATTAGGCCAGTCAATCTATCCTGAAAAGGCAAAATCTCAAACAAATGACAAAATAAATTTTTACCGTCGCCAGAGGAGAGGGTATTGCATTTAAGTCCGTTTGTTTGTCTGTTTGTCTGTTTGTCCGCACAGAATAAATATGATTTTCTCTGCAACCGTTGGTCCGATTGACAGGACATTTTCACCATAGGTGCTATCATTCCGTTCCAGGCACATTTGTTTTACTGTTTGGAAGTCTGACATCCAAACAGGAAAGACATCATGGCCTCTCTTTTTTCCTGAAATCTTAGCAGGATGACAAAAAAAGAGTCCTGAAAGCTTAGCAGGATGACCAAAAAAAGAGTCCTGAAAGCTTAGCAGGATGACCAAAAAAAGAGTCCTGAAAGCTTAGCAGGATGACCAAAAAAAAGAGTCCTGAAAGCCTCGCAGGATGACCAAAAAAAGAGTCCTGAAAGCTTAGCAGGATGACCAAAAAAGAGTCCTGAAAGCTTGGCAGGATGACCAAAAAAGAGTCCTGAAAGCCTCGCAGGATGACCAAAAAAAAGAATCCTGAAGGCTAAGCAGGATGACCAAAAAAAGAGTCCTGAAAGCTTAGCAGGATGACCAAAAAAGAGACCTGAAAGCTTAGCAGGATGACCAAAAAAGAGACAAAAGGGTCCACTAAAGAGACAATTAGTAGAACAAAGAAATTATCCATATTGAGCTCCCGATTTAAGACTTTAAAACAATGCCTGGCAAAGGGCAGATCAGCTCCCGAAGGGAGCCAACAGCCATACAGTAAGGAAATGGTGTCTCCTAAAAAAACACCCATCTGGATTGTGTTACGGATTCGTCACTTCCGTTGTGGTGGTTTTCATCCACTGTAAACATTTCTGATTCCATGTATTATTATTGTTGTCATTTAAAGGGAATAGATATTTCTATTTTCAAAAGTTAAAAGTTAATGTTTTAAATGACACCGGACAGTGATGAAGAGGAAGAGGAGAAAAAGGGGGCGGAGCGAGTGAGTCGGACAAGAAGGAGCCGAGCTACTTGCGGTCTGGAGCGAACGTTGGCGAGCAAGAGTCACTAGCAAACTTTCGGGTTTCCGGGAAAGGGATTCCTGTGACAGAGTTGTCATCGCTGTGACCGATCAACCTGCGTGTCAGGTTTTTTGGCGGTGGATTCCGAGGAGAATTATCGCCGGGCCGTTACGTCTCAAGAGCGGGTCGTCTGCCATTTTGACTCACGCAGTACTTGTGCTTTGCTCGCGGTTTCGTCTCTTTTCGACCATTTTCACTGCATTCAGACGTCGATCTGGGGCGTGTGTGACGTGGCTTTTTGAAGGTTACTTCGTCCATACCCGAGGGTGTGATCTCTAGTCGCCTGTAGGGCGCCTTTGGATTTCCCAGTCGCCTTGAGGGCGCCTTTGTACAGCTTCGGCGGTGTGACTGTACTTGCCATCCGCACGGGATTCTGGTCTCGATTGGACATCGTTCTGGCGATCGCTGGAGCGAATCGACTTCGGCTTGAAACCGGAATCAACTTTGGGCTTGAAGCCGGGAATAAGAGACATTGGGGATGTTCTTGTTTCACTCACTTGGAGCACAGAGTTCTATATTACAAAACTGATGGTACCATCGTAGGACATATTGATTGTACTATTGAATACTATTATTGTTGTACTGTTATTCTTGTGTGATCTTAATACAATATTTGTTTGTGAGTAACAATTAGGGTGGCTTCTCCATTGATCTTTGACAAACAGAATAACACATTTTTCTGCCGTGACTCCTCTCGGGGCTCGGAGGTACACCGTGACCAGGGGGTCGGGGAGGAGCACGTAACAATTGGATCGGTTCGAGTCACACCAAAGATTTTAGAAATGGTACGTGCTGCTTCCTTGCTTGAAGTTCAGCGTTCCAAAGGATAAAGCACGGACAATCCCCATTGGTTGGCATCCATGGGGAGGACATTCCTTCTGGAGAAATGCCCCGCTGAGTACGGTCAGAAAACCAGCGGCATTGTTGTGACATTGTTGTTGTTGTGTGTGTGTGTGTGTGTGTGTGTGTGTGTGTGTGCTCTCACGCATATATTTTCTAAATATTTAGAGAGGTAGTACTCAAGACAATATTAAAGGTTTTGCTATTTACAACCTAAAAATACAACATTGGCACTATCAGCTGAAGAAACAATATTTTGGCCTCTAAACATTTCCATACATTGAGAAAAAACGTAAAATACGTGACAGGATGAGTGAAATTATATACATATATTTTTGCCTAAACAACGTGTTGTTGTATAATTATGAGTAATTCATGGCATTAATATTGTCCAAAGGAAATGATGGTCAACATGGAACACGGCCTATTTAAAAAATATATAATTATGAAGTAAACAAAATGGCCACGTGGCTGTCTAAAAGACGCGACATGATAAGTAAATTTTGCTTTATTTATATACTAGTAAACAGCCCATCAAAAATGAAACCGTTTATTCTTGGAACAGTTTATGAAACAGGTTGGAACAGTTTATTCGATGGTGCAGCATCATGTGCGTGCCAAAGTCTGAAGCCTCGGCCTAGTGTCAGGAGTGCTTATATCTTCTTTATTTAGATATCATACAGATGTAAATGAACACTCGTTTTACTATATGCCCGTTGCACATCATGCACAGCGAATGTCACCTCCCTGCACTTTGTATTTATTGTTTGTTTTATTACGGCGTAGCCCATCGCGGCAAAGCCGTCCAGAACAGTGTTTGTCCGTCTGTATGTAAGTCCCCTCAAACGTATACCAATCAGAGCTGAGGATCTGGTCACGTGACAGGGTGATGTTAAATGGCAGATGGCTCTTACCCGTGAATGGTTGGGGTGATTCCCCAACGGCCAGCAGAGGGACAGAGAGGAGTGGCAACCCCCGTCTATACCACACACTTACCCGTGTGTAACCAGCCATATAAAGGCAATATGTTGGCAACGCCATTATTGCCCGAGGAGACTCGACATCATCAAACCCCACAAGGGTTAATAACACGACCCTTCCTGTCACCAGCGTGGAGTTCTTCCAAAGTGTTTTTCGTGGTGTTTTTCCAAAGCCGCTTCTCATTACAAAAGTAATAACAACACCTATAAAAAAAAACCACCGTTTAGAGGCCATTTTCCCCCGCAAAGCGGGGGTTGTTCCTTTTTCAGGGACCGTGGTTGTTGTTGTTTTTTGGTCCACTTTTTGAAGCAATGTTTTACGGCCGGATGCCCTTCCTGCCGCCAAACCTGTTTGTCGCCTTTTACGATAAGCAGGGAATTACCAGTGAACTTGGTACTCAATTAGCTGACCTTGGAAGGATGACAGGCTGAGTCAACCCCCCTGGCGTTAATTCAGCGATCGGCCGGGATTCGAACCCAGGATCCTTGGCAAATCCTAAGCTGGCACCCTAGCCGCTAGCCCAACACCAGGGTTACAAAACCACAATCGCAAGTTACAAAACCCCTTTGGGGAGTGGGATATTGTTTTGTAATATCATTATTATTATGCTATTATTCTAACACCTATAAATAATAGCATAATAATAATGATATTACAAAACAATATCCCCACTCCCCAAAGGGGTTTTGTAACTTGCGATATATTTCCCCCCTTCTCCAACCCCCCCCCCCCCCCCCCCCCACGACACCCTCACGGAAGTAAAAAAAAAAATTGATAATTTAGAATGGTGAGGCACAATCTGATCTTTTCAATGGCATGATCTAACATCAGTGATCGTAATAATAATTGGCAATAATAATAAGGATAATAACATGAATGCCCCTGCTGCTCCTGTAGTGAGCGGGTGTACTACTGTACTAGTCTGTACAAACACACAAATGGACAATGTGTTTTGTATGGTCGGTATATATATATATATATATATATATATATATATATATATATATATATATATATATATATAATATATGTATTGTTATGAATTTGGTAGAGTAATATCTAGAGCTAGGTAGATCTGAATAGGTAGGTATTCGGCTGTCGTGACAGGGACTCTACATGTAATAAGTTCTTGATGTTTAGGCGTTTGTCGGGGTAAGATGTATGATTGTGGATCTACCTGGAGGTCCGAGTGTTAAATAGTGAGGGATTAAAGGTAACGCCCCTGTGAGTCTCACCTGGTAGTCAAACCTTTGTCCATTATGGCACTGCAAACCACATAAACATTAGTTAGGTCCTTAGCGCAACATTAAATAATTCCCTTTCCCTGACATTGACTTCGTAATAAATAGACAGGAAACCAGGCCAAAAACACCGCCACGGTTGGCCGCCGCCGTTCGCACCTCAAAGGCCCACCAACCTCGCGTGTTACGTGTTACAAAACGACCGCGGGGGGGTCGCGGACGGGAGATGTCAGGAGTCGCATGCCGCAGAGGGCGTGACCTGGGCGAGTTGGGAGGCTGTGATTGGCTGAGGAGTGCGCCAATGTGACGTCATCGGCCACCAATATATGCGACGGTCGGACGCCATTTGAGTTGAGTTCGGCAGACGCAGGCAGACGCAGACACCAGAGAGTTCGTAGGAGTTGGTTGGAGCACACAGTCGACGCAGAGACACAGTTGGTGGAAAAGCTCCCCAAAGGCAGTTGGTGGAAAAGCTCCCCGAAGGGCAGTTGGTGGAGAGTTCGTTCACACACCGAGCACACCAAGCCCACAGAGCACGCGGCAGTTCGCAGCAGTTCGTTGCAAGTCGAGCCCTCCGTTGAACCATTGGTGCACGGGCCTTGTGGAGATCGTCCTCGTGTGAAGCTGCTGGCCACGCGTCGGACGCGTGGTGCTTGGAGCGGGGCCTCGTGGAGCTTGGAGCGAAGGACCTGGTGGTGTGCGATCGAGGCCAAAAGGAGCGGTGTGGACGGCCGCCACCAAGACAACCAAAAGACAGATAAGCCGCATCCGCGTACATTTGAACGACGTGACGTGTTATTTTTGTATTCATAATCTCCCTCGTATCGTGTTTGCTGTCAGTCGTGTGGGGACGTCCCGATTTAGAGTTATTAGATTTACCGGCGCGGCTTTTTCACTGTATTACTATTCGATAATAAATCCTTATATTATTTTCTGTATATATATCTGAACGCAGTTTTCCTGGGTGTTTGATTTTAATAGGTAAGGTTGCGGAGCCTTCGCTGTGTCCCGCCATTCCGCGCGTTTGTGTTGAACTTGAGTCCGCCATTGAGTGTTCGCCTCGGGAGTTAAAGTCTCGCAAATCGGCCATCCGTAACTGTGGTGTTAATCACAGTTGCGTAACAATATATATATATATATATATATGTATATGTATATATATATATATATATATATATATATATATATATATATATATATATATATATTATATATATATATATATATATATATATATATATAGTAGGTATTTATATATACTGTATGTATACAGTCGTAGCCAAAAATATTGACACCCTTGTAATTTTTTCAAATAATGCACCATTTCTTCGAGAAAATTGTTGAAATTAAAAAATATTTTGGTATCCAATAATGGTACAATTATTTCTAAGAATAAGTTGAAATTGACATCAGTATTTGGTCTCCACAATTCTATATTTCACTTAATATTACAGAACCTTTGTTTTTGATTCAGAACTTAATATATTCTTTTAAATCAGAAAATGAAAAGAAATGGAATTGACAAAATTATTGACACCCTAGACTTAATATTTGGTAGCACCCGAGGTGTCAAAATTATTGACACCCTAGACTTAATATTTGGTAGCACCCGAGGTGTCAAAATTATTGACACCCTAGACTTAATATTTGGTAGCACCCGAGGTGTCAAAATTATTGACACCCTAGACTTAATATTTGGTAGCACAGACTTTGGACAAAACAACTGCAGTCAGGCGCTTCCTATAGCCATGAATGAGCTTCCTACACCTCTCTACTGGCAGTATGGCCCACTCTTCTTATGCAAACTGCTCCATTTCTCCCAGATTTCAAGGGTGCCTTCTCCCAACTGCTGTTTTCAGATCTCCCCATAGGTGTTCAATGGGATTTAGATCTGGACTCATTCATTACTGGCCACTTCAGAACAGTCCAGCGTTTTGTCTTCAACCATTCCTGGGTGTTTTTTGAAGTGTGTTTGGGGTCATTGTCCTGCTGCAAGACCCATGCCCTTCGACAGACACCCAGCTTTCTGACACTGGGTTGAACATTGCGCTCCAGAATGCCTTGGTAATCTCCTGATTTCATGATGCCATGCACACATTCAAGGCACCCAGAGCTAGAGGCAGCACAGCAACCCCAAAACATCACTGAACCTCCTCCAGGTTTGACTGTGGGAAAGTTTTTTTTTTTGTTTTTTTTTGTATACTGAATCGAGGCTCGTGAAAGAGCTAACATTTATTTCACAAACAAATCAACCAGACAAACAAAATATACAAAAAGAGGGAGCGGAAGACAAGATGGGGAGAGAAGGGGAAGCACACAACCACAACATTTGAGAGCAGGGAGAAGTGTGGGAGGGAGAGGGCTTGGGGGCAGGAGGCGTGGGAAGGGGAGGGGGGGGGGGGGGGGAGAGAGGTATAAAACACAAGGGGAAGGAAATTAGCGGGGGTAGAAAATATCAAGCTTTTGGATGGGGGAGGATAAGAGATGGTGGTGCACAGCTGTTTTAAAGACCTGGAGGGTGGAGTGGGATTGAAGAGAGTGAGGGCGTTTGTTCCAGAGGCGGGAGAAAAGAGGAATGAAGGAGTGAAGGTGAGCAGAAAGTCTTGATTTTGGCAGTTTAACCATAAGAGGGTTGCAGGCAGATCTTGTGTGACCTGTAGGAATATTTGGGGGACAGAGCCCAGAGAGGGCTGGGGGGGCAAGGCCAGAGAGGAGTCGGTAGAAGACGGAAAGACCACCAACCTGCCTGCGGTGAGTGAGTGAAAGGCCCTTGGAGTTAGCTTCATCGCGGGAGATTCCAATGATTCTGAACGCTTTGGTTTCAACAGCATGAAGACGGGCTAGGTGTGAGGCAGGAGCACCAGACCAGAGGGGAGAGCAGTATTCCATAGAGCTGTGGATGAAAGCCTTGTATGTGGTGAGGAGCTCAGGTGTGCCAAGGAAGGACTTCGCACGACGGAGGATGCCCAGTCGGCGACTGGCTTTGGAGGCCAGATTTGAAATGTGGTTTTCCCAGGAAAGATCATGGCAAATAGTGAGACCCAAAAGCTTGAGTGACAGAACTTCTTGGAGAGGATTATTCAGAAAGTGGATGGGAGGGTTTTCCAGTCGGTCTTTTCGGAGAGACATCGTAAGAGTGTGAGATTTATCAGGATTTAAAGACATGTTCCATTTGTTTGCCCAGTCTGTGATCTTGTCCAGGTCTGCAGAGAGTGAGGAGGCTGCAGACTGCCGATCTGAGGGATGAGGAATGGAGCGACAGAGAGTAGAGTCGTCAGCAAAGAGATAGAGAGGATTTTCAAGAGAGTCCGAGAGATCACTGATGAAGACCAGAAAAAGCACAGGGCCCAGAACACTACCTTGGGGAACTCCAGCCTGAACAGGAAGAGGAGATGAGAGAAACCCATTCAGGGCCACACGTTGACTACGACCAGAGAGGAAGTCCGCCAGCCATGCGTGGAGATTTCCATGGATACCAAAGGAGGAGAGTTTGGTGAGCAGAGCAGGGTGCCAGACCGTATCGAAGGCACGTGAAATGTCAAGGGAGACAGCTCTAATTTCCTGTTTGGCGTTGAGGACCTCCATCCATTGTTGAGAAAGCAGAAGCAGCATGTCCAGAGTAGAGTGACCAGGTCTGAAACCAAATTGATGATCAGAGATCAAGCCATTGGAGAAGAGGAAAGATTTCATATCTGAAGCAATGATGGATTCCATGACTTTGCTGATAATTGGGAGAAGGCTGATTGGTCTGTAGTTGCTGGGATCTGTTTTTGCACCTTTTTTGTGCAAAGCAGTGATGTTGGCTGATTTCCAAGCAGATGGCAGATGACCTTGAGCAAAAGAGAGGGTGAAGAGAACAGAAAGAGGGAGTGAAAGAGCGGAAGAACATGATTTTAGGACCCGTGGGCTGATGCCGTCAGGACCAGTTGCAGAATCAGAGTCGAGGGTTGACAGAAACTTTTCCACCTTGTCAGGAGGAAAGGACACAGAGTCCAGGAACAGCTGGGTACGACTGGGTACGGTGGGTACAGAGAGGGATGGGTTTGGGACACAAGATTTAGAGGCAAACACAGAGTTGAGGCATTCAGCTTTTTCACGTGCGGAGTCAGCCGTTAAGTCGTTTGAGGTGAGGGGGGGGATGGAGGGGGAACAAACATCAGAAACAGATTTGACCAGATGCCACCAGGATTTGGAAGAGGGAGACAGATAAGAGAGTTCGGTCTTGAGAACGGTGAGATATTGTTTCCTGGCTCTCCTGAGGGTGGACACACACTTCTTTCGGGCTTTGTGAAAGGAAATGAGATTTCCTTCCGTTGGATTTGCTTTCCAGGAGACGAAAGCAAGTTGTTTCAGGGCAACAGCCTCACCACAAGATTCCGTGTACCATGGATGGGAGGAAGGGTATGACAACTGAAGACGAGATGGGATAAATCTGTGCATGAGAGAGAGCAATTTACTTTGAAAGAATTCCCAGGATGAGTTGATGTCAGAGGCGGTAGAGATGGGAGACCAGTCCAGATGATTGATGGCTGCTTGAAGACCGTGCCAGTTGGCCTGAGTGAAATGCGAGACTCGTCGAGCTGAGGAGGCTCTCTGAGAATGGTCAGAGAGATGTCCACTTTGACAAGCACATGATCAGATGAGCCGATTGGAGCAGAAGAAGAGCAGCAGACATTTTCAGGGAAGTTTGTCATAACCAAATCCAGAAGAGAAGATACTCCGTTGACTGAGATCCGGGTTGGGAAATTGACAGATTGTGTCAGTCCCAGTGAGTCGCAGAAGTCCTTTGCTGAAGAGCCATGGCTGGTGAGAGAGGTGCCCACACCCAGCCAACTGGCATGGTGACAATTGAAATCACCACATATGAGGAAGAGAGAGTTGGGATGGGTAGATAGAAGTTGGTCCATATTATCAGACAGCGAGATGTAGATGGAGTCATCGCTGTTTGGTGGACGGTACAACACACATATGAACAAAAGGTGGGAGCGAAGGGGAAGCCGTAGCCAAAGGTATTCCTGGGGGTGAGGTGGAGAGAGGGCAGTGGAGGGCGAGTGAGGAAGAGTTTTTTATAAAGATAGCAACCCCACCTCCAGGACGAGGCTCAGGTCTATCATACCGGAGGAGGGAGTAACCTGGGAGAGATACCAAGGCATCAGAGACATCATGAAGGAGGAAAGTTTCTGTTAAGCAGATCACATCTGGTTTGTCAGAAGCAACCTGTATGGAGAGATCAGTCAAGTTTGAGCGGAGGCCCCGGATGTTTGAGGTCCATACCGTTAATGAAGAGGAAGGGGGAGCATCGGGTCCAGAACAGGGGGGGGGGGGTTGGGTAAGATGTGGAAGAGGAGGAAGAGGTAGGGAGAGCTGTTGAAGGTGTGTCAGAGATTTCAGAATAGCTTGGAGAAAGGGAAGAATGGGGCGGACAAAAGGTTTGATGGAGATTGGGTGAGGCACAGTGAGGTGTTATTTGAGGAGGGGGAAGAGCGAGGCAGAAGGTTGGGGGAGATGAAGGTGAAAGTTGGAAGGGGGAAGAAGCAGGGAGGATGCTTTGAAGAGGAGGGGTGAGAGGGGAGTCTAGGAGGGGAGGAGCGAGGGAGAGTCTCGGAGGGGAGGGGTGTGGGGGGAGTTTAGGAGGGAGGGGAGGGAAGGGGCAAGGGGGGAGATTTGAAAGGGATGGGTGATGGGGAGGATTTGGAGGGGAGGGGTGAGATTGGATTTTGAAAAGTGTACGATTCATGGGAAACGAACATTTTTTGCAAAATGAGTTTGAGACCTTCGAGTCAAAAATACGTTTGAGGACACTGAAGGAGGGGTGGAGTTCTGGATAGTTTAGGGAATGTAGAAAGGAGGAACTATAAGAGATGGTATTATATATATTTTTTGGAATGAATAGAAATGTTGAAATGTTTTGAAAGGAATGAATAGTGTTCTTTTCTTTGAAGGCCTCATTTTGTTTTCTGTAAACTTGGAGATGATGTGCTTTACAAATACTCTCTAATTTGGTCTCAGCTGTCCACATGACATTCTCCCAGAAGGATTTTAGCTTGTTCAGGTGTGTTTTGGAAAAACTCCAGTCAGGCTTTCTTATTTCTCTCTCTCAGCAGTGGGCCCCTACTGGGTCTCCTACCATTGAACCCCCTTTGAGTTGGCGACGGATGGTGCGAGTTGAAACTGTCTTTACTTGTGTCTCAAGGTCAGCTTGAATCTGTTTGGCAGTTGATCAAGGTGCTTTCTCCACCATTCGATCAATCCTTCGCTGCAATCTTCGATCACGTTTTCTCTTGCAGCCACGTCCAGGGAGGTTGGCTACAGTGCCATGGGCATTAAACTTCCTGATAACATTGCGTACGGTGGACACAGGAACATCAAGGTCACTGGAGATGGACTTGTAGCCTTAATATTGTCAATGCTTGGCTGCAATCTTGTGTCTGACCTCCTCAGACAATTCTCTTGTTTTTTCTTTTATTTTCTCCATGCTCATTGAGGTACACAAAGTAACACAAAACAGCAGAATGACTCCTTCTCTATTCAAACTGGTTGAATGATTGATGTTTATATTGCAGGCACCTACAACTCACCACATGTGAGTTCAATTCCAAAGTAAAGGAGAATCACCTGCTTGAAATCTAATTTTTTTCCAACAACTTCAAAAAGGTCCCAATAATATTGTCAGGGCCATTTTAGGATTTCTGTATGGAATAAGCCAAGATTTCGTCATTTTTTTCACCTTTTTTTGTTTTGTTCCACTGAAAACCAAAGAAATACATATGCAGATACCAAAATATTTTTTTATTTCAACAAATTTCTGGAAGAAATGGCGCATTATTTGAAAAAAGTGCAAGGACTGTTTATTATATATATATATATATATATATATATATATATATATATATATATATATATATATATATATATATATATTGTTGTGGATATGAGAATGGCTTGTTTTTTTTTGGTTGTTGTAGTGTAAATTGTTGTAAAGATCACCCTTTGTAAATGACACCAATCCTTGTAAATACCTCCGTAGTGTAAAGGTCAAAGGGCGTCTCGGTAGTTATTCCATAAACACCACATTGCAGGACACGATAAAACCCTTGTTCAGTAGCTTATATCTTATTATGTGTTTTAGAGTAAGGCTGTGTCTCCCATTAACTTAAATACTCCATTGCACCAAGTGAAATAAGAGTAGATCCCCTTTCATTTCCAGTCCCAAAACCTCCATTTCCCCTTTCGTCATTGCCAGGCCTCGAGTGCCATTGCCAATTACATCCCCTCCAATTGCCGCCATTGGCCACGAGGCAGGGTTGGGGAAGAAAGGCGGGTCCCCACCTCGTCAGAGAGGGGAGGAGTGAGCCAGCCCTACTCGACCAACCATGAACGAGGGGTTTGGTTTGAGAGGGCGGAGGAAGAGCGTTTGGGGGAGGTTCGCAAAGGTTGAGGGGCAGGGCCTATATAACCTGCTGCGGGGCGTTCCCGAGTGGAGACATGGAGGGAGGAGACAAGAGCTGGGTCGAAAGAGATGAGCTTTTACAAGGACGGAGAGACGAGTACAAAGGAAAGAGCTGGGTCGTCAGAGAGTTGCGCTTTTACTGAGTCCAAAGAAAGAGCTGGGTCGTCAGAGCAGATGCGCTTTTACTGAGACAAGCAGCTCCGACCCGTGACTCCGCGCACACGACAGGCGCGGTGGCATCAGCGGCCGTCGAGGTCCAGCCCGACGTCCCGTGCGGGATCAAGCTCCAGCCAGCTCCGTGCCGTCCTCCCCCCTCCAGCCACACACCTCCTTCCAGCAATCCACTCTGCAATTCCCCGCGTGAGTCAGTGTCTTTGTTTGTTCTGTCCGGGGTAGTAAGTAAGCCTGTTAGATAAGCTAAAGATTTCACTGTGTCACCTGCGTCTCATGTCCCTGTAAATAAACGTGACTGCTTTCTTTTTGCTTATGTGTGTAAATAATAATAAACCCAGTTACTCTTCTGTACGTCTTTTTCCTCTTTGCATTCGGTCGCTTTAGAGTTTTCCAGATTGAGCAGCTGCGGCGCGATACGGCCAAGGTTTGGGTAAATCGGGTTTTAGTCGGGGAATGACTGTTTGGCCGCAGTTATACCACCACTCGGTAAAAAAAAAAAAAACATCCTAATCCGCGGACCGTAACAAATTGGTGTCAGGAGTGGGATACGAGGCCCGAAGCGCGCTTAACGCGCTCAAAATTACGAACTGCTGGAAATTTGTGTTTTAAAGCAAAACCCGAATTTTGAAATCGCGCCATGGCTGGTCAAGGCGATCGGATGCAGGTGGGTGAGCTAGAGGAGGGGTTAGGAGTAACCCAGGACCTCGGGGTAATGTATATGGAGGAGGTGGTTGAGGGGGTATCAGACGCACAAAATGGCGCTCTCGCGCATGAGGTTACGGGCGCGCAAAATGGTGCCTCACACATGGCCACGGCGACCGCGCCCGCGACCGTAGCAGCGCCACCGGTGGATTTGAATCTTTTTATGATACAAATGAAGGCCCTTATGGACAAGAATAGTGAGCGATTGGAAGGCCAAATGGGACAAATGGGGATCCGGATGGATGCTCAGAGTGAGCAAATGAGGGCTCAGAGTGAGCAATTGGGGGTAATGAGGGACGGAGCGAGGGCTGATAGTGAGCGATTGGGGGGCGAAATGGGGGGCAAAATGGGAGAAATGGGGGAAGGGCTAGAAGCTAAATTTGAGGGGCTAGACAATAATTTTAAGGGATTAGACAGGAAATTTGAGGGGTTAGACAATGGGATAGAAGGGGTGAAACATGGGTTAACGGGGGTGGAAAATAGAATGGCTGCCCAGGAGAATCAGTTAGAGGGGGTGAAAAACGGGTTAATGGGGTTAGAAAATAGGATGGAAGACAAATTGCGGGAGATAGGGGAGCAATCCGCCCGAGAAATTAAACAAATGGGAGAGCAGATAGAGGAGGTGAAAATCGGGGTAGAAACCAAACTGGATGCTCAGAGGGATGAATTGGGACAAATGAGGGTGGCATCTACAAAAGAGAGGGAGGAGATGAAAGAGGAGATATGACGAGGTGTAAGTGAGGAGGTCTCGGGGGTACGCGAGGAGGTAAAGCGAGGTGAAAAGCGTATGGAGAAAGAGGTGAGGAATAATACGGCTAGGTTACAGGGGGGGCATAGAGGGTCTGACAAAGGGAGTAGAACAGCTGACAGTGGGACAAAAGGAACTAGTGGACCAAGTGGAAAAGAACACGGCAATAATCGGGGGGTTAAAAGCGACACAAAAAGACATTAAAAACGAATTAATAGCGACACAGAAGGAATGTCAGATGGTACATGAGGGGTTGACGAAGAAGTTGGAAGAGGTGACAGAAGTAATGGAGACGAAGGACCGAGAGGTGAGGATGCACATAGAAACGGTTAAAGTGGCGTTAGAGGAAGAAATAGAGGGGGCGCACCGGGAGATGAAGGAGGTAAAGGAAAAATTAGAGGAGGTGGAAGAAGGGGTGAGTGAAATTAAGAAGAGACGGAGGGAAACTAAAAAGGAGATAAGGGAGGAAGTGATGGAGTATGTGCAAGGTCTGTGTTCAAATCATGATGATGTGCTCACTAACCAAATAAAGAGTTTGCAGGTGGCAGAGGAGGTGCGACGACGAGGTACCGAGGTGAGTGACGATATACGCGGGAATGCATATGGTGTGAGGGGAGATTCAGTCGGCTTGGGGGGTGGTGTAGACCCGGGTGTTCGTGAGGGACCAATGGTGAGATGTATGACTGGTCCGGAGTTTATGGAAAGAGGAGGTGTGCAAGGAGGTCTGGCTATGGGGAGTGAGGGGGGTGCTGGTAAGCAAGGGTGTGCGGGTATGGAATGGGTAGCGGGTTGCGGAAGGGCGACCCAGGCATCGACACCACGGGGGGTAGTGTTTGGAGGGACGGGGGACGCGCGGGAGCCCCCCGGGAATAGCGTACTGTGGGAGCCCGAGCGGTTTGGTCCCGCGTTGATCCCGCATGGAGTGACGCGTGGGGTCCGACCTTCGGGCGCCCACAAAGTCCCACTCGCGCCGTATGACGGCAAGAGTGATTTGAGGGCGTACCTGGCGCAGTTTGAGTACGTGTGCCGAGGCAATGGTTGGAGTCCGGACGAAGGTGGAGTACACCTGGTAGGGGCGCTGCGCGGTGCGGCGGCGGAGGTGCTGACAGCTTTACCACCGGGTGCTCTCACCCTGTCAGCTCTCCGTGCGGCTTTAATTAACCGTTTCGGTATCGAGCAGCAAAGCGAGCTTGTTAAAGCTCAACTTGCGCAGCGTAAACGCAAGCCCCAGGAGACCATCGGGGAACTTGCTCACGATATTCGCCGCGCGGTAGGGATTGCACACGCGGACATGGCAGCGAGTTCCCAGGAAAGCCTGGCGCTGGATCACTTTATTCAGGCCCTTCCGGATCTGGAGCTCCGACAACAGCTCGCCATGTGGTGCCCACAGACCATGAGTCAGGCGGCCGACGCTGCAGCCCGTTGGGAAGCAGCGAGGCCCCTGGCCCGGGGAGGCGAGCGCCATGCAGTGGCGGTGCGTCAGGTGGGGCCCGAGATGGGGGGCGGCCCCCTAAGGGGGCCCGCCCCCGACGGGGGCCCTGACCTGGAGAGCATGGTTCGGAGGCTGGTGGATCGGCGTCTAGCGGGACCTGGACCATGGCAGGCGGCTCCAGTGGTGGCCCCCGGTAGTCCCCGACAGAGTACCCCAATTCGGACATACGGGGGGGGAATTTGGAATACCGGAGACAAGCACCTTACCAGGTGAGGTGCTATAATTGTGCTCGGATGGGTCACCGTGCGTGGGAGTGTCGAGCTCCGCGCCGGGAAGTTCCCCGCCAACCGATGCCCTCAACTCCGCCCCGTATCGATCGGCCTAGCCGACCTCAGACACCCCCCCCCCCCCCCGCCAGGGCCCGGGAAACTAGAACGTGCCGGGCATGCAGGGCGGTGTTCGGCAGTAGGGGATGGGGAGAAGCCCTCGTTGACGCGACAGGTCATTCATTGTGGCCAAATTGGAACAGGTAGTTTGACAATTCGGTGCAAAATTGCCGGCGTGGGGGTAGACGCCGTGGTGGACACGGGAGCCAGCGCCACGATCATCAGCCCCGTGGTCCTTAATTCGAGTGCAGACGGCTGGGGTAAAATCCAGCGTCTGGAAAATCATAGCTTGCAGCTGGCTACCGGGGCAACGGCTCCGACCATAGGGCGTGGTTTTGTGACCCTCAAGTTGGGATCGGTAAAGCAAGAGATAGAGGTTTGGGTGGCGGAGGTGTGCGACCCATGCTTAATAGGGTTGGATTTGTTGACTGCCGGCGGTTGTAAAATCGACTTGGGCCGGGGGATCCTGCAATGGGGGGTGGAGGAGCTACCATTGGAGGGGGTGAGCACGGCCGAGAGGGTGGAGCTGGAGGCTCCTGAGGCCGTGACCATCCCTCCGGGGGCCGAGGCCATAGTGCTGGCCCGATGGTCAGCCCGCCCGACATGGCAGGAATCCTGCGGCCTGGTCGAACCGGTGGCAGCGCGATCCATACCTGGTTTAATCGTGGGCCGCACCCTTGTAAAAACGGACGGGCCGGTAGTGGCCGTCCGAGTAATTAATATTAGCGCAGAACCACGCACTATAGGGAGGGGCACGAAGGTAGCTGGCTGCACCCCAGTTAGAGAAGTCGCGTCAGTGAGGGGCGAGAACATCCAGCCGAGCCGGCCCCAGGGGGAGCCTTCAATAAGTTCTAGGAATTGGCCCGATCCCATTTGCGAGATGGTAAATCGGAGTAGCATAGAGTTGGGAGGTACCCAGAGGGAGGTCTTACACAAACTGGTTGGGTCCCACTTGGACCTCTTCTCCTTGTCCACCGAGGATATTGGACGTACGGGCCTGGTGAAACATCAGATCCACACCGGTGAGGCCCGGCCTATTCGTCAGGCCGCCCGACGGCTCCCTTGGAGCAAGAGGGCGGAAGCTGACGAGCAGGTTGAAAAAATGCTCGACGCAGGTGTGATCGAGCCCTCGGGAAGTCCTTGGATGTCACCTGTTGTGCTGGTCAAAAAGAAGGATGGGACCACGCGGTTCTGCGTGGACTATCGCCAGCTAAACAACGTGACACTCAAGGACTCATATCCCCTGCCAAGGATTGATGACACCCTCGATGCTGTTGCGGGCTCAAATTGGTTCACAACTTTGGACCTCAAGAGTGGGTATTGGCAGGTGGAGATGGATCGGACAGGGAAGGAGAAAACGGCATTTTCCACAGGTAAGGGGCTGTATCAGTTCACTGTGATGCCGTTTGGTTTGTGTAACGCCCCGCCACCTTTGAGAGATTGATGGAACATGTACTAGGCGGCATCCCATGGCAATCATGCCTGGTATACCTGGATGACGTCCTGGTACATGCCAAGACCTTCCCCCAGGCGTTAGCTAATTTGGACCAGGTGTTCGGGTGCCTCAGACAGGCAGGGTTAAAGCTGAACCCGAGTAAGTGCACCTTGTTTGCAAGAGAGGTGGCCTATCTAGGTCACGTGATCGGCCGCGAGGGGGTAAAAACGGACCCAGACAAAATTAAAGCGGTAGAGGAGTGGCCCGCACCACGTACCATCAAAGAGGTGCGGGGATTTTTAGGACTCTGCTCCTACTACCGGCGCTTTGTGGCAAAATTTGCGGAGTTGGCCCGTCCCCTCCACCGGCTTACGGAGAAGGGGACGCGATTTAATTGGACACGGGAGTGCCACGAGGCCTTCCAAAAATTGAAGGGGTGTCTAACATCCGCACCCCTTCTAGCTTACCCCACTAGTAACGGGGCATTTACCCTGGACACGGATGCGAGCCAGGAAGGATTGGGCGCAGTTTTGTCTCAGACACAGGAGGGCGTGGAGAGAGTGATTGGTTACTATAGTCGGGCCTTAAGTAGGCCCGAGCGAAATTATTGTGTCACTCGCAAAGAGTTATTGGCTATGCTGGCTGCCATGAACCGTGCGGAAATTTTCGGTTCGAACTGACCATTCCTCCCTGCAATGGCTCCTGCGGTTCAAGGAACCGGAGGGCCAAATTGCAAGGTGGTTGGAAAAGTTGCAGCAGTACGATTTCGATGTGACCCATAGGGCCGGGAAGGCCCATGGTAATGCGGACGCACTCTCTCGGCGTCCTTGTCTGGGGGAAAACTGCAAATTTTGTACGAGACACGAGGAGAGGGAACAATTGGGCGATTCTGCCCCGATTCTTGTCATCCGGGCAACCCGGGTGAGAGGGCCAATT
Source organism: Myxine glutinosa (assembly GCF_964187855.1). Lineage (NCBI taxonomy): Eukaryota > Metazoa > Chordata > Myxini > Myxiniformes > Myxinidae > Myxine > Myxine glutinosa. The sequence goes on along the minus strand of NC_136269.1, from coordinate 59,602,381 downwards.
TTGCCACTAACCGCGGACTAGGAATTTGGAGATTTGGCTTGGAGCACGGCCCAGCAGGAGGATCCTGTCCTGGGGCCGGTGTTCAATTGGGTCAAATTGGGGCAAAGACCAAAGGGGGAAGAGGTCACCCCCCTCGGGGCGCAAACAAAGGCGTATTGGGCTCAGTGGCAGACCCTGGAGTTGAAAGGCAACATCTTATATCGCAAGTGGGTGGAGGTTCCCTCTGATAGAACTTCCTGGCTGGTGATAGTCCCTGACAAATTCAAGAACGTCATATTACAACAGGTGCATGGTACCCGCTCCGGCGGCCATTTGGGCAGGACAAAGACAATATCTCGGGTCCGCCAGAGGTTCTATTGGGTGAATATGGGGCGCGACATACAGGACTGGTGTCGGAGATGCGACGCCTGTTCTGCCAAAAAGGGACCAGCACGGAGGATGAGGGCCCCCCTTCAATTACATCAGGTGGGGGCCCCCCTTGAGCGGGTGGCTATGGATATTCTAGGACCGCTGCCCCGCACCCGCCAAGGTAATAAGTATATCCTCGTTGTAATGGACTATTTCACCAAGTGGCCGGAGGCCTACGCCCTCCCCAACCAAGAAGCCGGGGTTGTGGCGCAGGCCTTCGTAGAAGGATTTGTATGTTGGCACGGGATTCCACAGGAGCTGCACACCGATCAGGGACGAAATTTTGAGAGTCAATTATTAAAAGATGTGTGCAGACTCCTGTCAATTCGGAAAACCAGAACCACGCCCTTGCGGCCACAATCTGACGGGATGGTGGAAAGGTTCAATCGAACATTGATCCAACAACTGGCATTGTTCACCACCACCCGTCAGGATGACTGGGACGAACATCTCCCGTACCTGTTGATGGCCTACCGAACTAGCCAGCACGGGGCCACCGCATGCAGTCCAGCGTTGCTTATGTATGGGCGGGAGTTACGGGCTCCCGCCGACTTGCTATGCGGTCCCGTGCCAGACACCACGGATACACCGCCGAGAGAGGGTTACGCACGTCACTTGGAGGAAGGCATGGAGCGGGTCCATGCCTTCGCCCGCCGCCAGCTCCATCTGGCGGGGGCCAAGATGAAGTGCAGGTATGACGACCGGAGCCAGGGGAGTCAATATGCTCCGGGGATGAAGATTTGGTTCTTTAATCCCCGGAGGTGGAAGGGCAGGTGCCCAAAACTCACCTCCCCCTGGCAAGGCCCGGGAGTCGTCCTGTCGCAAATCTGTGACGTGGTCATTAAGATCAAAATGGGGCCACGCCCCCCCCCCCCTCGGATCGTCCATGCCAACCGGATAAGACCTTATGCCGGCGAGCAGGCGCCCTCATGGATCGCCTCGGCTCTAGATGCCGAGGCAGGACCCAGTACCTCTTGCGACGGGGGCTCGTAGCGTCAGAGGACTGGGGGGATGGTAGTGAGAAATGCCCCGATGTGGTGGGATGGCAACTCTGGCATCCCTCACAGCGGGGGGCAAAGGAGCACTAGTTTATGGGGTTGATGGCGGTGAAAACTAGCCCGGGTGGGTTAGGATATATCGTGTGTAGGGATCTAGCAAAGATGACATTAGGTAACGTTAAGATTAGTTAGTGACAAGGATACCTGTAGTGGGGACGCAGGTAGATTAGTGTGGATGATAATGACGTGGTATGTGCTTAGTTTAAAGGGAAGACGGGGAGCACTAAGTTAGAGGGGAGCAGTTAGATGAGATGATGCCGTGTGAGTGTTGGAGGTGTATTCAAGTGTATTGAAAAGTGTGAGGAACAGGTGTGATTGAACAGGTGTGATTGCACAGGTGTGCAACTGAACAGGTGTATGGAGCAGTGTTTGAGTGATGGTGATGGTAGTGGTGATGTGTATTGTGATGACCAAATGGTCCAGGAAGAGAAGGAGGGTGCAGGTGACACCAGGTGTGAGTGCACAGGTGTGCACCAACAGGTGTATGGAGAATGGTTGTGTGAAATACATGGAGTGTGGAGTATATGGAGTGTTGGAATGGATGGTCGTGGAGTGAGTATGATGGAAACTATGGAGTGGAGTGGATGGTGCGGAGGTGTGAATGGGGGAAGAGTGGACCCCCATCACGAATACCCAAGGCGGGTAGTGTAAGTGTTAGGTAGAGGGTATAGGTAAATTGTGGTTGGATATTGGCATCTGTGGTGCGGGTGGAAGAATGGTGATTGGATGGGTGCATTAGTGTCATGGAAATGGCTGGGCGTGTCGCCTGTTAGTGTGTGTAGTTGGTTTGGGCACTCCACCACTGTGAGGATGTCGGCCAGGTGAGGCCGCAGGTGGGCTCTGGGAGCCGGTAGTTGTGGATGGGGCCCGAGGATCCGGAGGACGGACCCGGGTAGCCCAGTGCCAGAGGGCACCAAGGGGTGACAGAGCCAGGAGGGGCCTGCCCCAGTTAGATAGGTTAGGGTGAGGAGCTAGGTAAGCTCGGGTGGCAACTGCAGTGGTGGAGGTGTGCAGGTGGGTAGACCTGCTGGGAGAGCTACATGTCACAGCCCAGAAATTGTGCAAGGGCACCGGGAGATGAATCGGGGGAGTGAGACCCCAAATTGAGAAGCACCACAGTTTGGTCAATGGGAATTGGTTTTTAGAACCCATAGTGTAAGTTGGCCAATGGATTGGCAGGGAAAGACCCCGGGTAGTGTAAAGTGTGTTAAAGTCATTTAGAGGATAGTTAGGATTGGAGTCTCCTCGCACCATCTGCATCCACTCACCTGAGATGACGTACCTCCACACCATGCCATGTTTAATTATTTTTATGTGCAAATGTTTTGGATTGTGAGACGCATCATGACGTGGGTGTGACATTGTGCTTGATGTTCCATCTCTTCCTCCTTATGAGGGTTGATGACGAATTGGGTGATAGCAAATTTTGGTTAGAGGGATTGTGAAGACGAATTTGGTATAGGGGAAATATGGGGAAGACGTGACGGTAGCGACGGATTGGTAATGTGTAGATTTTTGTACATATGGGGTAAGGGCAAGGGTAGTGTAGGTGACAGGGGGGTGACGTACGGTAGGGACGAGCTTTCTCACTTCGCCCTCCGTGCGCATTTCGCCTTGCATTGCCTTATTGATGTGTACCCTTGTGACCTTACCCCTCGCTCATTTGTCTTCCCCATTTTGTCTCCCACATGACCTGTGCGCCATTGGGCGCCAAGGGGAGCGTGCGTGAGTCGGCCATTGTGCGCCCGGAACTCTCAGAACCAGCTGTCTGCATCGATGCACCACATTATGGACCACATGTCTGTGGCCGAGCACCACTTATGGACCCCATGGGTTGGGGCATGGCCCCTCTGCTGGAACCGGCCATGAGGGCCCGAAATCTTGCTGGCGGACCTTGGCCACAGGGCACCGATGCCCCACAGGTGAACCACACGTAGTCGGCCCTGTGGGCCATAAATAAAATAAATAAAATGGACACGTTTGGGCAAGCTTTATTGCAAATAGGCCGCCAGTAAGAAAATGAAAGAAAGACAACAACTGGAAGAAATAATAATAGCCAGCAGAGGGAGCCGAAGAGCAGGAGATCACCTGCAGGGTTAGGGGTTGTTGATTTTATTTTTATTGAACATTGATGAACAGTGATGACTGCACCGATTGGTGCTTGGGGGTGTATTGGTGCATTTTGGGTGCTTTAATGGTGCATTGATGCAGAACAGACTGTCTCCCCCCCCCCCCCCCCCCCCAGAAAGAACAATCACAGGTCCTGGGTTAGCCTTGTAAATAAAAGTAGCGTCAATTGTAAATAATGCTCCCCACCATCAATGTATAGTTTGAAGACCATTCCGCAATTCGGTTAACTGTGGGCGTAATTCTGTTAGGCAGGGTGCAATGGAGCAGCGGGACACATTTATTTATGTTTTAAAACTGTCGCACTCAGGGTCAGGTTAAAAGTAGAGGGAACTACACCTACGTGTCACACTAAATTTAAGTTGTAGGCCCGGGCCGTGCCTAAGAGGAGGAGGGTGCAGTGTTGTGGATATGAGAATGGATTGTTTTTTTTTGGTTGTTGTAGTGTAAATTGTTGTAAAGATCACCCTTTGTAAATGACACCAATCCTTGTAAATACCTCCGTAGTGTAAAGGTCAAAGGGCGTCTCGGTAGTTATTCCATAAACACCACATTGCAGGACACGATAAAACCCTTGTTCAGTAGCTTATATCTTATTATGTGTTTTAGAGTAAGGCTGTGTCTCCCATTAACTTAAATACTCCATTGCACCAAGTGAAATAAGAGTAGATCCCCTTTCATTTCCAGTCCCAAAACCTCCATTTCCCCTTTCGTCATTGCCAGGCCTCGAGTGCCATTGCCAATTACATCCCCTCCAATTGCCGCCATTGGCCACGAGGCAGGGTTGGGGAAGAATAGCGGGTCCCCACCTCGTCAGAGAGGGGAGGAGTGAGCCAGCCCCACTCGACCAACCATGAACGAGGGGTTTGGTTTGAGAGGGCGGAGGAAGAGCGTTTGGGGGAGGTTCGCAAAGGTTGAGGGGCGGGGCCTATATAACCCGCTGCGGGGCGTTCCCGAGTGGAGACAAGGAGGGAGGAGACAAGAGCTGGGTCGAAAGAGATGAGCTTTTACAAGGACGGAGAGACGAGTACAAAGGAAAGAGCTGGGTCGTCAGAGAGTTGCGCTTTTACCGAGTCCAAAGAAAGAGCTGGGTCATCAGAGCAGATGCGCTTTTACTGAGACAAGCAGCTCCGACCCGTGACTCCGCGCACACGACAGGCGCGGTGGCATCAGCGGCCGTCGAGGTCCAGCCCGACGTCCCGTGCAGGATCAAGCTCCAGCCAGCTCCGTGCCGTCCTCCCCCCTCCAGCCACACACCTCCTTCCAGCAATCCACTCTGCAATTCCCCACGTGAGTCAGTGTCTTTGTTTGTTCTGTCCGGGGTAGTAAGTAAGCCTGTTAGATAAGCTAAAGATTTCACTGTGTCACCTGCGTCTCATGTCCCTGTAAATAAACGTGACTGCTTTATTTTTGCTTATGTGTGTAAATAATAATAAACCCAGTTACTCTTCTGTACGTCTTTTTCCTCTTTGCATTCGGTCGCTTTAGAGTTTTCCAGATTGAGCAGCTGCGGCGCGATACGGCCAAGGTTTGGGTAAATCGGGTTTTAGTCGGGGAATAACTGTTTGGCCGCGGTTATACCACCGCTCGGTAAAAAAATAAATAACATCCTAATCCGCGGACCGTAACAATATATATATATATATATATATATATATATATATATATATATATATATATATATATATATATATACAGACGGCATTTAATATGGAATATTTTTTTTGTGGGGGTGAACTTACTTTTCAAGATGTCTTAGAACCAAAAGTTCATTGGAATTATGTTGAAATTACTCTAGATTTTGTTAATGTGACCTTTAAAAGAAACAAAAACCACATTTGACATTTCGAAACAAATAAATTGATCCTTGAAAGTGATGTAAACTGATATCGAACTCAATTCATGGACAGTACTGTGTTAAACTTCGGTACGTTTTCCAGAAGTATCTCTTTATTTTGCACATTAGCCAAATTTTTTTTCAACAAAAACAAAAGCTAAATTATGACTGGGATTACGGACAGTAAAATTACAGTTCAGTACTTCCTGTAACCCCCACGAGCATTCAGGAGAGCACGTACACATCGAGGCATGCTGTTCACGAGATTTGCTAAGGTTTGGACAGGAATCGCTTGCCATGCAGTGACAATAGTCTGCTGCAATTCACGCACAGAGGTAGGCTACTGGTCCAAATTGTCGATTTGACGCGTTAATTCTGCCCACAAGTTCTCTATCGGATTCATATCCTGGGACATGGCAGGCCACTCCTTATGCTCTACACCACGGTCAGCAAGAAAGTGTTGGATCATGCGAGCACGATGAGGCCGTGCATTGTCATCTTGGAAGACAAAGTTTCCTTGAAAGGCTGCACGAGCAAATGGAAGCAATGTTTCTTCCAGAATGACCCTGTACTTGAACTGGTTCAGGTTTCCATTCAGAACAACCAGGTCAGTTTTGCCCCCTGCATAAAAAGCAGCCCAAACGGTCACCCCACCACCTGCAGCTTGGACTCTTGGCACTATACAATCTTCGTTGTGGGCTTCATGCACTTGTCTGTGCACTCGGACGCGGCCATCTTGATGATAGACCAGAAATCTAGACTCGTCACTGAAGGTCACGTGATTCCAGTGTCCTGGCTGCCATTGACGGTGCTCTCTGGCCCACTGCAATCGGCACTGGCTGTGTTGTCTGGTCAGGCGTGGCTTTCTCAGGGGACGCCTGGCACGATAGCCTGCTTGAACCAGTCGTTGGTTGACTAGCCTTCTGGATACAGGCACATTTGTCAGTTGCTGCCACTCAGCCCGAAGCCGATTAGCTGACTTGGTACGGCCATTGCAGACTAACCCGTGCAGCTGGCGATCATCTCTCCTTGTGGTTCTGCGTGGACGTCCTGGTCTCGGTATTGGAGTAGGGACACCCCTCTGAGCATTTCGTTTCAGGATCTTTGACACCTGACCTTGAGTGATGCCATACTTCCGAGCAATAGCATGCTGTTTCATGCCAGAATTTCGTAAAGCCACCACTCCATGACAAACAGCATTGTCAAGTTGACGGACCATCTCCAGAGGAAGCGGCAATAACTTTTGTAGACGTGCAGCAGTTGTTTTCCACTAATACAGAACGCAACAACCCTTATATATCCGATTGTGAAGCCAATCGTCAAATGTACCTGTCCTTACATTTTGTCACGCCACCTGTGATATAATCCTGTTATTGACGTCTTTCTGCGAATGACAATCAGTGACATGGTTCTTTCAACTAAGACATCACCGAAGGGTAAAAGAAACTCACCAGATTGATATACTGAGTTCAGAAAGTAAACCCAAGTCAAGAAAAAAAAAATATTCCATATTAAATGCCAAGTCTGTATATACTACGCCATCCCTTAAAATAGTGTTCATACTAATTACATATATTCCATGTTAATAAATCAAAAAACGTTTGTGCTTTTGTTCAACTTTTTGTGAGTATCTCACTAGGAGAACATGTTGAACGACCCCTATATGAATATAGCCGGCAGCATATCTTTGCTACCAAAGTTGTGATGTTTTTCTAAACAGTGAAAAACTGAACTAATCGGGCCACTTGACAGCAGCCTGTTGAGTTTTTATCTTACCATTGTTCCCGGATTGCAGCTTGCTGACAGCTTCCGCCTGCACACCCAGGGCAGTCAAATGACTGGTCCCCGTGGATCAGGGCTCGCTGTCTGGACGGGTGCTAATTTCCTCATCCTGCAAACTGAATGTGAAGTTGACATTGCAGGCAAGAGTATGCCACTGGAGTGCTAATTGGTACTTTTGTTGTGACTTTCAGTTTGATTAAAATCTCCACAATGAGCGTTGAACTTGTGTCATGCAACACGATATTCATATCAAATACAGCACACACGTGCCACTGCCATACTGTTCACTGCACATCAGGTTGTTATTCTTGATTAGAATTTAATAATAGTCATAAAAACAATAACAACTGGAGAGTTCATAGAACACCTACATTACCCCATGGAGTCTTGAGAAAAAGGACATCGGAAACTTTTTGGGTTTTTTTTACTTTTGCTTTGTGCTTCCGAACACAATCTATATTTCCTAGAGCTGCAATTTTATCTGAATCTCGATACTCCCCAACGCTGAGGGTGCGATCAGCAAATTTGATTGGTTGAGATGGTATAAAACAATAATAAATAAATCTTTATTGTCCCATTTTCAGGGAAATTATTCTTTGGTGACACCGTAAGTTGACCATCATTAAAACATAAAACACAAAGGGAATAAGAAAGCAATATAAAAAAAGATATAAAATAAATATAAAATATGCAACATGGACTAAACAGCAAAATGTCTAGGAATTTGAATTTAGCATTTGAATTGCACACGGTACAAATGACCTTTGGAAAATGTTCTTCTTCATCCTCCTTACACGAAAACGTCTCCCTGATGGCAGTTTTTCAAAAAGTCCGTTCAAGAAATGACTTTCATCAGCACACACCTGCACCGCCTTCCTTTTCAATGCTCGCAAGTATAGAGACTCCAGACTAGTTGAAGGCCCACCTACAGCTTTAAATGCCAGTGTAATGACCTTTCTCAATCGTGACTTATTCCGCACATTAAGATAACTGTACCAGGAAATCAAATTAAATGATAAAACACTGATCAGTAAGGAATTTGTTAACATCCGCATCACACGAGAGCCAACACCAAATGAATTCAACTTCCTGAGAAGATACAATCTTTGCATTGATTTATTGTACACAGCATCAGTAGTTCCATCAAAAGTTAGCTTGTTATCAATAAAGGTGCCCAGGTATTTAAATTTGCTAACAATTTCCACCTTATCACCATTTATGGTTAAAGGCTCATGATTGTGACCTTTCCGAAAGTCCAAAATCATCTCTTTAGTTTTGTCCACATTCAGAGTAAGACAAAAGTCTCCACACCACTTATTCAATGTGTCAATCTCGTCGAGGTACGATACAAAAGATGATTGATCGGAAAGACAGCCAACAATGGCGATATCGTCTGCATACTTAATAAAGTTACAAACTTCTTTAAGAGCCATACATCCATTGGTGTACAAACTGAACAGTGGAGGTGACAATACACAGCCTTGTGGAGCACCAGTACTCAAGATTTATAACTTTGATAAACTACCATTCACCCTCACCTGCTGAGGACGGTCTCGTAAAAAACTTTCCACCCAAAGTATGATATGGGGGTTCAGGCACAGGTAATTCAACACATCCAGAAGGGTAAATGGCTGCATGGTGTTAAAGGCTGACGAGAAATCGATAAATAACACATGGACATAGGTTCCATTCTGGTCAAGGTGACTTGTGATTAGATGAAGTAAGCTGAGCCAGGCATCTTCAACACCTCATCTTGCTTTGTATGCAAATTGTAAAGGATCCAGTTTAGGAGTTACATCTGATGCTATAAACTTCACCATAAATTTCTCCATACATTTACACAAGATGGAGGTGAGGGCAACAGGTCCATAATCATTGAGCTGCCTTGGGTGAACCTTTTTTGGCACGGGAATAATGATTGACTTTTTCCAACAAATAGTAACAGTGTGAGTCGCCAAAAGTAACTGAAACAATCGAGTCTAAACATTACTAAGTTCTAAACAGAACTCTTTCAGAATACCAGACTTAATGCCATCTGGACCACAAGCCTTCCTTGTACTCAACGCCCTAAAACACCTCACGACATCAGGTTCACAAATTACAGGTATGGGACACGCTCGAATATCTAGATCCTCACAGAGAGATTCACATTTTACTCGGTTTCCTGGAACATCAAATCTGGCGTAAAAGTCACTCAATTCATCCACAAATTTGGAATCTGGAACATTAGTGGGCAATCTACCATCCTTGAGCCTCTCATTCATTCCCATCATATGCCTGAGTCCCCTCCAATCGTTACGAGCATCATCATCGTGGAGTTGTTCTTCAATCTCATCCTTGTACGACCGTTTACACTTGCTGATGACAGAGCGCAATTCTTTCTTCGCCACCCTGAGGGCCGAATCATCCTTCTTCAGGAATGCACGCTTCTTCTTCTTCAAACAAGCCTTCACTTCAGCGGTAACCCAATGTTTGTTATTGGGAAACATGCGAATGGTTCACTTTGTGGTCACGAGATCCTCACAGAACTTCACATAATCTGTGATCGTCTCAGTAAGTTCATCAGGGTCGTCACAAGTCAAAAAATACATCCCAGTGTGTGCATAGGAAACAGTCCTTCAAACGTTCGTTATCCTCCGCCGTTCTGGTTTTAACGTCTTGCAAGGAACCGGCATTCGTTTCACGTTTGGTCTGTACGTAGGTAAGAGATGGACCACCTTATGGTCTGATCGTCCGATCGCAGGAGCACATTTCGCCACATAAGGATGTTCAATGTTACCGTAACATTTGTCCAACGTCCTGTTACCACGGGTAGCAACATCCACATACTGATCGAGCTGAGGGAGTTCCTGATCGAGGTCACGTCGATTGAAATCCCAAAGAATCAGGATCGATTGATCCACTGAACTGGCGGTCGCTCCATTGTAACTTTCTGCGATTCGTTCCGATGCGCATTTAAAGTCCGGCCCCGGTGCGTACACCAGAATAATAGTGCATTGACCAAATTCCCGTGGCAGGTAGTAGGGTCGGAAAGACACCGTCAGTATCCCCACGTCCTGGAACAGTATCGTTCACGTACCGTAAAATGTTTGGCCCAATTCAAATTCACCAGCATTCACAAACCGCCACCTTTGGCCTTGCCCGATGACGCGACTCTATCGGCCCTGATCATCTCAAATCCATCGAAGGACACGTCATCCCCTTCACCAAGCCATGTCTCGGTGAAACACACAACAGATGAGGTCCGATAGTACCAGTCGAACCTCAGGAGGGCATCGAGTTCATCAGTTTTGTTCTTTATCGAGCGAGAGTTAATCAAAGTCAAAACAGGAAGCGGTACATTGTGGTTTCTGCGTTTAAGCCGCTGACGAAGACCTCCACGAGAACCTCGTTTTTTCTTTTCTTTAATTCTGAAAACACCATTCGATGCCAAGTTCACAACTCTCTGCGTAGCATCACCAATACCATTGAAACGCAGGTTCAGCAAGGCCTCGCGAGTATACGTGATGACGCCATCTTGTAAAGAACGTCCATGAAGTGAAGAACAGATACCAGCCCAACATGTGCAGTCGCAGCAAAACCGGCCTAATATTTTGGCCATGTAATGCCAAACTGGACGTTTGTGGAAGTACCAACAAGATGAATTTGTCTTCTACAATGTTCAAGTGTATAACTAATTGAAATAAAATAAAAGTTATAAAAGCTGTATAAAAAACCTTTTTGGGGGTTTACTGCCATTGATACATCGTCTTTTACACCACCTTAACTAACACATTACATTAGTTATTCGTGCCTCAGGTTTGTGTCCTTTCTGACATCCATACAATTTGCCAAATTCACAGTCAAAGTAATGGTTGAGGCAAAGGGGAGAGGTATAAAACACATGGACACTGCTGGGACTTCCAGGAAGGAAGTTGGTATTTCAAAAAAGTGGATCTGGGGTGAATTAACAGGGGTAGAAAAGATCAAGGTTTTGGATGGGGGAAGATAAGAGATGTTGGTGAACAGCTGTTTTAAAGACCTGGAGGGAGGAGTGGGATTGAAGAGAGTGAGGGAGTTTGTTCCAGAGACGGAAGTAAAGAGGAATGAAAGAGTGAAGGTGAATAGAGAGTCTAGATTTTGGCAGTTTAACCATAAGAGGGTTGCTGGCAGATCTTGTGCGACCTGTAGGAATATTTGGGGGACAGAGCCCAGAGAGAGCTGGGGGGCAAGGCCGGAGAGGAGTCGGTAGAAGACAGAAAGACCACCAAACTGCCTGTGGTGAGTGAGTGAAAGGCCCTCAGAATCAGCTTCATCGTGGGAGATTCCAATGATTCTGAAAGCTTTGGTTTCAACAGCGTGAAGCCGAGCTGCGTGTGAGGCAGGAGCACCAGCCCAGAGGGGAGAGCAATATTCCGTTGAGCTGCGGATGAAAGCCCGGTTTTTTGCCGCGTTTTCATTTTTCCTCCACAAACATATATTTTTACCTTTTACTAAAGCCATCTCCATTTCACACAAAAATCATAACAACAAAATTACCTGACACTAAAAATCCTACAAGTATATAATGACAACAAAGGCGGAAGTGACGGATCCGTAACAATGATGCATTGTTGATAATGCATATTTGATGATGAATTGTTGATAACGCATTGTTGATGATGAATTGTTGATAACGCATTGTTGATGATGCATTGTTGATGATGCATTGTTGATAATGCATTGTTGATAATGCATTGTTGATAATGCATTTTTGATAATGCATTGTTGATAACGCATTGTTGTTAACACATTGTTGATAATTCATTGTTGATAATGCAGCCTTGATAATGCATTGTTGATAACGCATTGTTGTTGATCATGCATTGTTGATAATGCAATGTTATTAATGCATTGTTGATGATGCATTGTTGATAATGCAGTGTTGATGATGCATTGTTGATAATGCAGTGTTGATGATGCATTGTTGTTGATCATGCATTGTTGATCATGCATTGTTGTTGATAGCGCATTGTTGTTGATCATGCATTGTTGATAATGCAATGTTATTAATGCATTGTTGATGATGCATTATTGATAATGCATTGTTGATAATGCAGTGTTGATCATGCATTGTTGATAACACATTGTTGTTGATCATACATTGTTGATCATGCATTGTTGATCATGCATTGTTGACAACGCATTTTTGATGACACATTGTTGATGATGAATTGTTGATGATGCATCTCACTATAATTCACCAAATGTCTGTCCGTCTGTCTGTCTGTCTGTTCGAAGGTACCGTAAAAACTGCTGAACCGATCGCAACGATATTTTGGGTGGGTAATCCTGGGATCTCCAGGAGTAAAATAGGCTATGTTGTTTTCCCAATTTCAGCTTTAGTCTCCAGCATTCTCAGGTTTGGACTCCCGCATAACATTCGCGTTCGCATAACGTTCCTTGTGACGATGTTGTTTTCCCTGGTGCCGCACAAACGGCTGCACCGATCACTGCACAGCTGCACCGATCAAACTCGGTGACCTCGGACAAAGACCTTTTATAAGGACACGGGTTGAATCCCTGCTTGAGAGAATTCTAACCCATTTCAACTGAAGGAAACACGTATAGGGAGTACATACGACATGATGTGGTTGGATGATGTGGTTGAGCTTGAAAGTGGTTGGATGTCAATGAAAGATAGTCTGTTGGGAGCCGTTGGTGAGGTATGTGGATGGACAAAAGGCCCACCGAGGCACTCGGAAACATGGTGGTGGGATGATGAAGTTGGAAAGAAGATTGATGAGAAGAGGAAGAAGTTCAAGGAGTGGCAGAAGGCGAAGGGTATGGGGGCAGAAAAGGCAGAGCATGAAAGTTATAAGGCAGCCAAGAAGGCTGCAAAGAAAGAGGTAGCAAAGGCACAGGAGGCATGTAGGAAAAAGTTCGGAGAACGCTTGGATTTGGAAGAGGGTCAGAGAGCGGTATTCAGGATTGCAAAGCAGATAGCGAAAGAAAGGTGTGATGTGATGGGGGTGAGTTGCTTGAAGGATGAAGTGGGACAAATCGTTGTTGTGGACCCAGATGGAATTAAAGGAAGATGGAAAAGATATAGGGAAATACTGTTGAATGCAGAGAATGAATGGGATGGCAACATGGAGAGTAACCCAGTTTTAGGACGGGCAGAGAAGATAAGCGAGAAGGAAGTTGAGGAAGCGATAAAAGCAATGAAGAGTAGAAAAGCGGGAGGGCCAACGGGAGTTGTGGGAGATATGTTGAAGGCAGCAGGAAATTGGGGTGTGAAGAGAATGACAGAGATCTCCAATCTGGTGGTGAAAGAAGGGCGCATTCCAGTGGCTTGGGAACTGAGTACCCTCGTCCCTCTATACAAGGGGAAAGGTGACCCTCTGGACTGTGGCTCGTATCGAGCGATAAAGTTATTGGAGCATGGAATGAAGGTATTGGAGAGGGTGTTGGAGAGGAGGATAAGGAAGAAAGTGAAGATTGATGAAATGCAGTTTGGATTTATGCCAGGAAGAGGCACGACAGACGTGCTTTTTATTGTGAGGCAGTTGCAGGAGAAGTATATGGAGAAGAGGAAGAAGTTGTTTCTTGGGTTTGTTGATCTTCAGAAAGCATTCGATAGGGTTCCACGTGAAGTAGTGACATGGGCATTGAGGAAGTTAGGAGTGAAGGAATGGTTGATCAGAGTAGTGATAGCAATGTACAAAAGAGCGCGCACAGCTGTAAAGACGAAGGACCGGAACAGTGGTGAGTTTGAGGTGATTGTGGGAGTGCATCAGGGGTCGGTACTAAGTCCACTACTATTTGTAGCTGTCATGGAGGTGCTGGCTCAGAACGTAAAGGAGGGTTTACCATGGGAGTTGTTGTATGCAGATGATCTGGTGTTGATTGCAGAAAGTATGGATGGACTGAAGGAGAAGATGAACAAGTGGAAGGAATGTATGGAGACAAAAGGTCTGAAGGTGAATATCGGAAAAACGAAGGTGATGGCAAGTGGTAAAGCATGTGGTGAGGTGGATAGAACTGGGAAGTGGCCCTGTGCTGTGTGTAGGAAGGGTGTCGGAGTGAACTCCATTCAATGTCCAATGTGCGCTGAGTGGGTTCATCAAAAATGTAGTGGTTTGAGAGGGTCATTAACCAGTGTGGCATCTACATTCAAGTGTAAGGTGTGCACAGAGGGAGCTGCAGATGGAGGAAATGTTGAGTTGGATCTTGGAGACGGCGTGAAGCTGGAAGGTGTGAAAACATTTTGTTACCGAGGAGACATGCTGAATGGAGAAGGTGGATCAGACTCGGCAACGGTTGCTCGAGTGAGATGTGCATGGAAGAAGTTTCGGGAATTGAGTGGCATGCTGACGAGGAGGGGAGTGTCGTTGAAGCTGAAGGGAAAGGTGTATGCTGCATGTGTGAGAAGTGTTATGATTTATAGGAGCGAGACATGGGTAATGAACGTAGAGCAGCAACGAAGGCTGGAAAGGGTGGAAATGCGAATGGTTCGACGGATGTGCGGAGTATCGTTGAGAGAGAGGAAGACAAATGATGAATTGCGAAAGATGATGGGAATAGAGCCTGTGATGGATGCTGTGAAGAGGAACAGGTTGAGATGGTTTGGTCATGTGTTGAGGAAGGATGAAAGTGACTGGTTGAGAAGAGTGATGGAAATGAATGTAGAAGGAAGTAGAGGACGGAGAAGACCGAGAAAGACTTGGCTAAAGATGGTCGAAGAAGAAATGCGGGCAAGGGGGTTAACAAGGGGAGATGCAGAAAATAGGGCAAAATGGAGAACATTGTCATGGGGACCGCAAGGCTAACCCCCGCTCTTGCAGGGAAAATGGCCTTAAAATGCCTGTTGTATACGACATAGCGATTGTGAACACGATTATCGATCACGATCACAATCATCACGATCATAGTGCATCGATCACTGTGGGACATTTGGTGAATTATAGTAAGATACTGTTTAGATTTTGATGATTTGCGTGTGATATGATTTAACGGATGTTTATATGAATCGTTTAAAATATAAAAAAGCCTTCAATTTCAGATATTTTGCCTTTTCATTTGGGCCTCCCAATTGAAGCCCCGCCCGTAGGGCGGGTACCATTGCTAGTTGTTGATAATGCATTGTTGATGATGAATTGTTGATAACGCATTGTTGATGATGTATTGTTGACAATGCATTGTTGATACTGCATTGTTAACACATTATTGATAATGCATTATTGATAACGCATTGTTGATGATGCATTGTTGATGATGCATTGTTGATAACGCAGTGTTGCTGATGCATTGTTGATGATGCATTGTTGATGATGCATTGTTGATGATGCATTGTTGATAACGCAGTGTTGCTGATGCATTGTTGATGATGCATTGTTGATGATGCATTGTTGATGATGCATTGTTGATGATGCATTGTTGATGATGCATTGTTGATGATGCATTGTTGATAACGCAGTGTTGCTGATGCATTGTTGATGATGCATTGTTGATGATGCATTGTTGATAACGCAGTGTTGCTGATGCATTGTTGATGATGCATTGTTGATGATGCATTGTTGATGATGCATTGTTGATAATGCATTGTTGATAACGCATTGTTGATAATGCATTGTTGATAACGCATTGTTGATAATGCATTGCTGATAACGCAGCTCATTTTGAGCTCACTATTAAATTGAAATGTGCTTAAATTTATGTACGAGACGGAATTATCGGCATTGTGTCTGATTAATGATTGTGTACTTTTGTATGAGACTAAATATATAACCGCATAACTTCAAAAAGCATTTGTGTATAATTTTGTCCTTCATTTCACAGTAATATCTTTCACAAAATGTCATTCTATAGTCGAAGTGTCTTGTGTAGTCATGAAGGTTTAGTATGAAATGCCTTCACCTTTGCGAGGGCAAGTACCAGGTGATACAACCTCGATCGCCTCCTGACCAACGGGAAATGCAATCTCTTCCAACACTGCAGTACAAACCATCCTTTATGGGGCTGCAGTGGCCTGGCAGGATGGCCGAGACTAGAGGTACACGCACTCACCTACGAGCCGTCCAGCCAGGGTTTCAATGTCGTTCCCGCTACAAACTGGTGCGGGAACTCTCACAGACACGGCGAGGCATCAATGTGTGCGCCGTCCCTCGTCCCATCTGCTGTCATTACTTGGTGGACGTTAAAGATTCCACGGTGTCATTCTTGAAGAGTCGGCGAGCTATCGCCGGCACTCTGAACAAATTACAATTTCCCGCGTTAACCTATAGGGGGCGTTGCATCATCGGCACAGCCGCGCCCTCAGCCAATAATGCTACACGCAGCCACGTGCCGCATAAAATGAGGAAGCAGAAGAAGGGTTGACTGCAGTGAGAACAAGAATCTTCATTCTTACAAAGCTGGAAGGGCTTGTGCCTCACAAAAATATTCAGCGGGTTATAAAATTTCCCAAGGGAATCCAAACTACTTGTCTGTCTGGCTGGAAGTACATCACCGTTTTCACATGGACACACTGACTGCTGAAGCTCCATCTCATTCACTGTTCAAAACCTACTGGTGGAATATTTTACAAAGTTAATAGAATAAAACAAGCACAGAAGGAAGCAGTTTGACCAATCATGCCTGTGCTTTATCCACACCTTATTAACTTAAACAATTTACTTATCTTCCCGGTAATAATCACATTTTTACCATTAACCTCACCTAACATCCAGGTCACTTTGTTATAAACTCATTGATCCCATTCAATCTGCAAGGGTAGGAAATTTAGCCAGGGTCACGATTACTACTACTACCATACTAACACTACCACTACTACGACTACAACTACTACTACTACAACTACTACTACTACTACTACAATTAATACCACTACTACTACAACTACTACTACTACTGCAACTACTACTACTACTACTACTGCCACTACTACCACTACAACTACAACTACTACAATTAATACCACTACTACTACAACTACGACTACAACTACTACTACTACTACAACTACTACTACTACAATTAATACCACTACTACTACTACTACTACTACTGCAACTACTACTACTACTACTACTGCCACTACTACCACTACAACTACTACTACTACTGCCACTACAACTACAATTAATACCACTACTACTAAAACTACTACTACTACTACCACTACCGCTACTACTACTACTACCACCACCACTACTACTACTGCTACTACTACTACTACAACTACTACTAAAACTACAACTACTACTACTACTACTGCCACTACTACCACTACAACTACAACCACAACCACAATTAATACCACTACTACTACAACTACTACTACGACTACCACTACAACTACAATTAATACCACTACTACTACTACTACTACAACTACTACTAATACTACAACTACTACTACTACAAGTACTACTACCACTGCCACTATACCACTACAACTACCATTACTACTACTTTAACGGCCCCAATTATTGATTCCTACCTTATTGTAGTGTTGACTGGTGAACGTTTTTGGCCAAATTCTTTCACAAAACAGCGAGACTTGACGTTCTACTTCTGGGGACAGAAATTTGTAATTTGTTCAAGGTGCCGGTGATAACTCGCCCACTCTTCGGGAAGGAGACCGTGGGCGTTTGTCCACCACCAACTAATGCGATCAGACGGGACACTCAGTTTAACGTTCATCGGTCCATCAAAAGGACAACACACACATTGATGAATCACTGTGAAATACAGTTGTACTTGAGTGCTGTCATAAAGACAGGAAATATCCTCAAGTATAAGTGAAATGATGGAGACAAATTTAGATGAGGTTTTTATACAAAGTCGAGGCTCCTCGAAGAGCTAAAATATAGAACGGATCAGGACGCATTACAGAACAAAAGGAACAGTAGGGAGAAAGGGAAAAACACACCAACAGCAGGGTTGAGGGACAAAATAGAGGGAGACTTGGAGAAATAAGGGATGTGCATGGGGAAGAGTGAGGGTTAAGGGAGGATGCACGGTGGGAACAAGATGGATACAGAATCAAGCTCTCAGGAAGGAAAAACTGGAAATTTGGAAAGTGGTGGGCTTGGAGTGAGTTAACGGTGGTTAAAGGGCATAACTCCGTGAAACATTAGCGAAACGTCCCAAAACTAAAACTTGTTCTGTAACTTGTCATAATATACCCATGTTCCAAGTTTCAGTTGAATATGTTAAAGGGTAAGGGGGAAAAGTGCAGAAAACCACAGGTGAGACTGACAGATGGACGGACAGACAGGGGAGGGCAAACCTATTGTCCCCTCCAGATAGGGGAGAAATAATAACAAAAATGAAACTGTTTTTTTTTTTTCAAAATAAATTTGCAATCATGTGAACAAATCTCACCTTGAAGAAATACGCATTTTTATATTTTAAGTTTAATATATAATTTTATTTAGCAATTGTAACGTTTTCACAAATGGATCAACTGAAAGTTAAATATCACGTGGCATTCCGTATGAAAAACCTTCAGTGATAGATTTACTGTAAATAGATCAAATAAACACTGGTCAGGATGAGACGAGAATCAAAAGGATAGGCCTATATAATTACCAAAAGGATAGGCCTATATAATTACCAAAAGGATAGACCTGTATAATTACCAAAAGGATAGACCTATATAATTACCAAAAGGATAGACCTGTATAATTACCAAAAGGATAGACCTGTATAATTACCAAAAGGATAGACCTGTATAATTACCAAAAAGATAGACCTGTATAATTACCAAAAGGATAGGCCTATATAATTACCAAAAGGATAGACCTGTATAATTACCAAAAGGATAGACCTATATAATTACCAAAAGGATAGACCTGTATAATTACCAAAAGGATAGACCTGTATAATTACCAAAAGGATAGACCTGTATAATTACCAAAAGGATAGACCTGTATAATTACCAAAAGGATAGGCCTATATAATTACCAAAAGGATAGGCCTATATAATTACCAAAAGGATAGACCTATATAATTACCAAAAGGATAGACCTGTATAATTACCTAAAGGATAGGCCTATATAATTACCTAAAGGATAGACCTGTATAATTACCTAAAGGATAGGCCTATATAATTACCTAAAGGATAGACCTGTATAATTACCAAAAGGATAGACCTGTATAATTACCAAAAGGATAGACCTATATAATTACCAAAAGGATAGGCCTATATAATTACCAAAAGGATAGACCTGTATAATTACCAAAAGGATAGGCCTATATAATTACCAAAAGGATAGACCTATATAATTACCAAAAGGATAGGCCTATATAATTACCAAAAGGATAGGCCTATATAATTACCAAAAGGATAGGCCTATATAATTACCAAAAGGATAGGCCTATATAATTACCAAAAGGATAGACCTGTATAATTACCAAAAGGATAGGCCTATATAATTACCAAAAGGATAGACCTGTATAATTACCAAAAGGATAGGCCTATATAATTACCAAAAGGATAGACCTAGAAATTACCAAAAGGATAGACCTGTATAATTACCAAAAGGATAGGCCTATATAATTACCAAAAGGATAGACCGATATAATTACCAAAAGGATAGGCCTATATAATTACCAAAAGGATAGACCTGTATAATTACCAAAAGGATAGACCTGTATAATTACCAAAAGGATAGGCCTATATAATTACCAAAAGGATAGGCCTATATAATTACCTAAAGGATAGACCTGTATAATTACCAAAAGGATAGGCCTATATAATTACCAAAAGGATAGACCGATATAATTACCAAAAGGATAGACCTGTATAATTACCAAAAGGATAGGCCTATATAATTACCAAAAGGATAGGCCTATATAATTACCAAAAGGATAGACCTGTATAATTACCAAAAGGATAGACCTGTATAATTACTAAAAGGATAGACCGATACAATTACCAAAAGGATAGGCCTATATAATTACCAAAAGGATAGACCTGTATAATTACCAAAAGGATAGACCTGTATAATTACCAAAAGGATAGACCTATACAATTACCAAAAGGATAGGCCTATATAATTACCAAAAGGATAGACCTGTATAATTACCAAAAGGATAGACCTATATAATTACCAAAAGGATAGGCCTATATAATTACCAAAAGGATAGACCTGTATAATTACCAAAAGGATATACCTGTATAATTACCAAAAGGATAAACCTATACAATCACCAAAAGGATAGACCTGTATAATTACCAAAAGGATAAACCTATACAATCACCAAAAGGATAGACCTATATAATTACCAAAAAGATAGACCTGTATAATTACCAAAAGGATAAACCTATACAATCACCAAAAGGATAGACCTATATAATTACCAAAAGGATAGACCTGTATAATTACCAAAAGGATAAACCTATACAATCACCAAAAGGATAGACCTATACAATTACCAAAAGGATAGACCTATACAATTACCAAAAGGATAGACCTATACAATTACCAAAAGGATAGACCTATATAATTACAAAAAGGATAGACCAATACAATTACCAAAAGGATAAACCTATACAATTAGCAAAAGGATAGACCTATACAATTACCAAAAGGATAGACCTATACAATTACCAAAAGGATAGACCGATACAATTACCAAAAGGATAAACCTATACAATTACCAAAAAGATAAACCTATCCAATTACCAAAAGGATAGACCTATACAATTACCAAAAGGATAGACCTATACAATTACCAAAAGGATAGACCTTTTTCAATTACCAAAAGGATAAACCTATACAATTACCAAAAGGATAGACCTATCCAATTACCAAAAGGATAGACTTATACAATTACCAAAAGGATAGACCTATACAATTACCAAAAGGATAGACTTATACAATTACCAAAAGGATAGACCTATACAATTACCAAAAGGATAAACCTATACAATTACCAAAAGGATAGACCTATACAATTACCAAAAGGATAGACCTATACAATTACCAAAAGGATAGACCTATACAATTACCAAAAGGATAAACCTATACAATTACCAAAAGGATAGACCTAAACAATTACCAAAAGGATAGACCTATACAATTACCAAAAGGAGAGACCTATACAATTACCAAAAGGAGAGACCTATACAATTACCAAAAGGATAGACCTATGCGATTACCAAAATGTGTGCCACTTTAACGCTGACATTGGACCAACGTTTGCTCCAGATATGGCAAGACCTCTTCTTGTCACAAGCCTTGCATGAAATCTGACCTCGGTTAATAATGTTCCCGCTTCACTCGCTTCCCATAAGCACCAGCATAACATGATTGTTCTCTACACACTGCACGAAGGGCACATGTTATGTAACTTGAGTGGAAAATTGGGCAGCCATCGCTGCTGGCTCAACTGTATGCAACTTGTTTCAGCAATCGTACTGACGATACGACTTCAATTGCTTCGGCATAAAGAACATATCGAGGTTTCTGTAAAAATGTTGGATGCCACAACTTGATCCGACAAGGTGTCCTCGTATTGACCTTTTCGCACCAAGCGGAACGTCACGACTCCACCATTTTTATTGGCAGCAGACGCATGACGACGTCACGACGTAACAAGACTCGGCTAATCCTAAGTCGATTCGAAAAAAACCGGTCTCGCGAATGTTCTGCCAGCATCTTTGTACATGACGGTGACACGACCATAATGGTGTCATTCATGCGGATGGTACGTTTGGATTGTCTGGGCATAATATTTCACGAAACGGGTAAATCTTCTGAAACGTTGGTAAATGCTGGTGTTTTTGCTACTCTGACATTCAAGTATTTGAATGACAACACTAAAATGACGAAAATGTAAGTATTCACACCCCTCTACTTTTTCACATTTTGTTATGTTACAGCCTGAATTTCAAATGGATTAACTTGTGATATCTCAAGGATGATCAAATGAAATTGGATGCACCGAAGCTCAATTTGGAGCGTCATAGCAAATGGGGTATGTATGGATATATATATATATATATACAGACTTGGCATTTAATATGGAATATATTTTTTTTCTTGACTTGGGTTTACTTTCTTAACTCAGTATATCAATCTGGTGAGTTTCTTTTACACTTTGGTGATTTATTTGTTAAAAGAACCATGTCACTGATTGTCTGTCGCAGCAAGAAATCAACAACAGGATTATATCACAGGTGGCATGGCAAAATGTACGGACAGGTGCATTTGATGATTGGCTTCACAATCGGGTATACAAGGGTTGTTGCGTTCTGTATTCGTGGAAAACAACTGCTGCACATCTCCAAAAGTTATTGCCGCTTCCTCTGGAGATGGTCCATCAACTCGACAATGCTGTTTGTCATGGAGTGGTGGCTTTACGAAATTACGGCATGAAACAGCGTGCTATTGCTTGGCAGTATGGCATCACTCAAGGTCAGGTGTCAAAGATCCTGAAACGAAATGCTCAGAGGGGTGTCCCTACTCCAATACCGAGGCCAGGACGTCCCCGCAGAACCACAAGGAGGGATGATCTCCAGCTGCACCAGTTAGTCTGCAATGGCCGTACCAAGTCAGCTAATCGGCTTCGGGCTGAGTGGCAGCAACTGACAAATGTGGTTGTATCCAGAAGGCTAGTCAACCAACGACTGGTTCAAGCAGGCTATCGTGCCAGGCATCCCCTAAGAAAGCCATGCCTGACCAGACAACACCGCCAGCGCCGATTGCAGTGGGCCAGAGAGCACCGTCAATGGCAGCCAGGACGCTGGAATCACGTGATCTTCAGTGACGAGTCTAGATTTCTGGTTTATCGTCAAGATGGCCGCGTCCGAGTGCGCAGACAAGTGCATGCAGCCTACAACAAAGATTGTATAGTGCCGAGAGTCCAAGCTGGAGATGGTGGGGTGACCGTTTGGGCTGCTTTTCATGCAGGGGACAAAACTGACCTGGTTGTTCTGAATGGAAACCTGAACCAGTTCAAGTACAGGGCCATTCTGGAAGAAACATTGCTTCCATTTGCTCATGCAGCCTTTCGAGGAAACTTTGTCTTCCAAGATGACAATGCACGGCCTCATCGTGCTCGCATGATCCAACACTTTCTTGCTGACTGTGGTGTAGAGCATATGGAGTGGCCTGCCATGTCCCCGGATATGAATCCGATAGAGAACTTTTGGGCAGAAATAACGTGTCAAATCGACCACTTGGACCAGCAGCCGACCTCTGTGCATGAATTGCAGCAGGCCATTGTCACTCCATGGCAAGCAATTCCTGTCCAAACCTTAGCAAATCTTGTGAACAGCATGCCTCAACGTGTACGTGCTCTCCTGAATGCTCGTGGGGGTTACACGAAGTACTGAACTGTAATTTTACTGTCCGTAATCCCAGTCGTAATTTAACTTTTGTTTTTGTTAGAATTTTTTTTGGCTAATGTGCAAAATAAAGAGATACTTCTGGAAAACGTACAGAAGTTTAACACAGTACTGTCCATGAATCGAGTTCGATATCAGTTTACATCACTTTCAAGGATCAATTTATTTGGTTCGAAATGTCAAATGTGGTTTTTGTTTCTTTTAAAGGTCACATTAACAAAATCTAGAATTATTTCAACATAATTCCAATGAATTTTTGGTTCTAAGACATCTTGAAAAGTAAGTTCACCCCCACAAAAAAAATATTCCATAATAAATGCCAAGTCTGTATATATATATATATATATACAGACTCGTATATATATATATATATATATATATATATATATATATATATATATATATATATATATATATATATATATATATATATATACAGAGTCCATATATATATATTCCATATTAAAAATAATTCATATATATATAATTCAAATTAAAAATAATTCAAATTCATTCACACATATATATATATATATTCACACATATATATATATATATGTATATATATATATATATATATATATATATGTCAAGTAGTAGATTTGTTATTGCCTAAAGTTCAGTTATAGACGTTGGTTGCTAATGTGTTATGATTTAAATCTGGTTTAAAAATGCTATTTTCATAAAGTTAATAAAGGGTTTTTGCTTCGTTTTAGTTTTGGATGAGGAAAGGCTCGCTTCAGTTTGTGTTTAAAATGAGGTCATGCTGGACAATTGTATACGTGTGCTTTTCAAGGCTAGATAAGGCCGGTCGTAAAATCACGCTCACGCGCGTGAGTTTGTGTATTTTGTATTAATCACAGCAACGCATGACTCTGTATAAACATGCTTTGAATTGCTCATGTAAACAAACCCATAAAATATATGGGTTTGTTTGGCCAAGCATACACTCTCCTCTTTGTGAGTTACATTTCTGTTTTCTCGGAGCCCAGAGAAACATTTGGTCCGAATGATAAGGAAGGGCTGACTCCCCCGAATGACAGAGCGGATGACGGTGGGGGCTTGGCCCACCGGGGAGGAACCTCTCCCAGTTTTGTTTGTTCCCTCGGAGATTTCCTGATAAAACGTGTCCCTATATAAATGGACTGGGAATCAATGTGTTTTCAGGAAGGCTTGACTTGGCATGAGACTGGCTCTTGCTGTAGACGTCTTGGCTTCTTCCGGATCTGTATAAGTTGGTTTTAATTAAAAAAGCTGCGTCATTTTTCAGGCTATTTGTGGACTTCTTTTCCAAACGAAGAGCTGATTCTTCACAGATGGTACCAGGAGTGGGGTCAGCACCGGACGACGGGAAACGGAGCCCGAGGGACAGGAGGAAGGCTGCCTGAGGCGCGCCGGCACGCGGATTTGATTAAAGGTGGGAGTTGTTTTATATCAGAGGGCTATTATTCCAAATTCGTACCTTCCTCCCTCAAGCGGGTTCAGTCTCCTTGTCTTCCGCGTTGCCTGCACTCGAACAGAAATTGTAAGTAAAGGCTCATTTTAGGCCTCAGAATGACGTAGCTTTGTTAAAGCCAGGATAAACAAGTAAGGACTTAACAGTAAGCTTAAAGTTACAGTTAGCACCAGGAGGGGAAAATGAGGTCGGACAGCCATATAGGCTGAAGCCAGGTGGCCAAGATTTTTCCAGGAAGGAACAGCCCAGAGACAAGATGGGGTATGCCATTGCATGCCAGGGAACGAAGGACTGTGGCTAACTTAGATAGAAGGCCATAGGAACATAGAGGTCCAGATAGAAACAGGCCAGGACCTGGTGGACAAGAGAAAATAAATAAGCTCACAGGAAATGGGCCAGGTGGCCACAGGGTGAGAAGGACAGGAATGGTTTTTGAAATATTGAAATTTTAAGCATTGCAGCTATAGTTATTGAAGCTACAGGACAGAGGACAATTAAGTAAGCAGTTAAACAAGTAAAACAGCGAGTGATGCCGCTGGACCAGATACCAGACCAAGACCCCCCAACCCCCCAAGACCTGAGCTCAGTCCCGGGGCTCTAGGCAACACCCCCCACCCCCCCAAGACCTGAGCTCAGTCCCGGGGCTCTAGGCAACACCCCAACACCCCGCCCTGCCTTCCCTTTTTTTCACCTCAACCCAACCCGTCCCAAAAATCCTTTTCCTTGAATGAGAGACGTAACATGAATGAGCAAAGATTGTTTGGGAGTGGCTGGAGAAAGGCATGATTTGAGTCGATCTGAGTTTCGCGCGAAGTCTGGGAGACTTCTATGAGTATATGAATGAGGAATGAATGTATATTGGGATGTTAATTGACGTGTGTATCTGGCCAATGTATCTGTCTGTATGACATATGCAAAGCAGAGGGTTTCGGTGTGAAGCTTTGTAAGTGGTCTGCTCGACATGGGGGAAATTCAGGCCGGGAATGTCCATTTTAGCGTCTATCCGAGAGAACAGGCGAGGTCCTGAACTGAGTCCGGATTTTCATCTGTTTGGGAGTTGTTTGGGAAGCGAATTGATATAAATCGGGTCAGGAAAGCACCCGGAGTGCCCTTGTCGACCTACTGTTGATATGAAGCGGGTTCTTGGAGATGGTTGCAGGATGGGCTGCTTTGTCTTTCGAGCGGCAGTCGGACGGAGGTTTGGAGTTTGTGGAACTGGAGGTTCAGAGTTTGGGTCAATATGTGTGTTTTACTTGAATTGAAGAGTTCATTCAATGACAGATATTGTGTATTGTATGTGTGGGGTAGGCCTATATTCCTGAGGCAGCTCACCTTTAGGATGATGATGTCATATAGTGCATTTTGGGTCAGGGAGGTGGAGCGTCGGAGATCCTGTTTTTTGCGATGTTTACGAGCTAGGGATGAGTTCTGACAGCTCAATGTTCTGACAGCTCACTACATGTCAGGTCGCAGATTTGTTATGACAGCTTTTCGCACTTTGTTATGACAGCCGACTGCATGTCCCAACGTGAGGTAAACCCCGCCGCGAACGCGAATAGAGCGGCGTGCAGGGAGTGTTGGGATTCGTGTGGAGGCACGAGGGTGCGCGCCAAGACGGGGGGCGGCGTGGCGTCGTCGCGTTGAGATGGTTGTGCCAGGTCGATCGGCGATCTCTGAATTTAAATCGGATTTTTGTCATGTGTGTTGTGAAATTAAACGTCTATCCGAGAATCCTGGCAATGTTCGTTTAATTAAAATGTGGTACAAACCTGCGTTTCCGCCGTGCGGCT
Organism: Myxine glutinosa; assembly: GCF_964187855.1. Taxonomy (NCBI): domain Eukaryota; kingdom Metazoa; phylum Chordata; class Myxini; order Myxiniformes; family Myxinidae; genus Myxine; species Myxine glutinosa. The sequence goes on along the minus strand of NC_136269.1, from coordinate 59,575,602 downwards.
CCGTGGAAGTTAGAGTAGAGTTATTGTGTGTTCAGACAGGAGCCGAGCGAGCCGCGAGTCACGGGTGTGCTGTATGAGATTTGCTCAGAGTGCCGGCGATAACTCGCCCACTCTCAGAGGAGGATGTGTGCCCAAATGCATTGTGGGTCATTTCGACTTTGCTGGATATCGGACGTTCATGTCAGACGAGCCATGTCGGAATAGTGGCCGGCTGCGACATATATGCCAGGCAATGTCACAGGACGGATACGTTACTTATAAGATGGATTTTTATTTAAGATGGATTTATAAGATGGATAGATGGATGGATTTATTTAAGATGGCTAAAATAAACGATTTCAAGACAGAGTAATTAATTTCCGGAGCCAAGTTCCAACAGGAAGTCTTGTTCATACAGTAAGGTACAGTGCGGAGTGGCGGCTGGAAGATGCATCGATGCATTTGTGTTGACCAATTCGAAGTTTGACCTTTTAAAGTTTAGTTGACCTTTGTTCGAGATATGCAAGGGAAAGGTCAGAGGTAATTCACTAACCTTGGAAGAACGACAGGCGGAGTCAGTCTACAGGGTGTTGCTTTAACGACAGGATATATAGGACTTAAATCTGGAGAATATCGGGACATTATATTGTGGGTAAAACCAAAATCATGTACATAATTAGTGGACAGAGAATATCGAGTTTTTTGTTGTTGTGGAAGCGTCAGGTACAGTACGCTTGGAATTTAATTTAACCGGGCCGAGTACAGTAACGTGTTCGATCGAGCTGTGGGGATTTGAGATGGATTTGAGTCACGTTAAATGGAGGACATTTGGGAGGATGAAGAGATGCAAGTAACGTGGATTAAATTGTGGTATCACGAGTTGGGTGCCAGAGATATTGTGGTTATTATAACTCACTGATTATAGGGGGCGCCGGGCACACCGAGTACAGATCGGGTTGCATGATGGAGCACGCATGCATGGATTTTGGCTTTGCGAGGCTCCGGATAGAAATTGGCATTTCGATGCTGTGGATTATATTGTGCCTGCCCGGAAAGGTGATGTCCTGTGCTGGGGCTGGCGACAGGCCTCTGTTATTTGTTTGTCTGTCGGTCTGATTGTAAGTCTTTGGTACTGGGAGGGCTAATTGAGTGCTTAGGCGTCATTGTTCCATGGAGGCAGGAGCTGTGAGTCACAAAATGTAAACGGGAACTTTGTGTAACTTTGCACCGGATCCACAAACAGAGAGATGGACAGGACAACAATGGAGTTTATATGAACTGGGTGATGGGCAATAGTGTATGAGTGAGTAATTATGATCTGTTTAAGTGTAAGAGGCGGTGGAGAAGAAAGGGGTGATGAAAAGTTATTTGTTTAGTGTGAAGTAGGTTGGTTGCTTACTTGTCACAGTAAGATGAGAGTTGTGTTTTTAAGCTTGGAATGTGTTGATTGGAAAAGTGATTTCTGATCGCTGATCCGATCTGGTTTTGAATTGTTTGATTTAATTTTGAGTTGATTGGAGGTAATAAGGATTTGTGTTGATTTCCTGATTTGAGTTCATCTGGAAACAAAGACAGATGGGATTAATGTGTATATCAGGAACAATTTGGAAAAGAAATATGGATATATGACATTACTAAAATATAACCAAGCAATTGAGAGTTCTTGGGTTAATGGGATATAAATAAATGCATCTACAAGTTGATGGTTTATAAAAATTTAGTTCTGGATGATACTTAAACGATGAACAATGTTGGCAATATACAAAGAATGTGACTTGTTTTTTGGGGGGAAAACATGTGGTTTAAAATTGGTTGGCTAAGTTTTAAAGATGGAGATGTTTTGCAGAACTCTTATGATTATTTATATGAGTGGTGGACTATTCCATGGCGAAGCAATTTTCAGTTTATTGAAAGTTGGATTTATATATATATATATATATATATATATATATATATATATATATATATATATTGTAACGGTTTTGAGAAATGTAACAATTTTGGAGGGAGTGTAACGAATGTAAAATAATGGTTTAATATAACCACAGTAGAAAATAATATACAGATTTGGGACATTTTGTAAACTTTCAAATAATGAGAAGATTCAAAAAAAAAAATTCATTTTATTTATTTCATGGAAAATATTTGGGTTGCAAGTGGAGAAGCATGGTATGGTATAAAAATAAAGAGGGAGTATCCAGGAAAAAGATGTTCAAGTGAACTTTGTGCTGTGAAAAGAATGTCGAGTTAATGGAAGTGTTTTGTTCGATTAATTTTGTTCAATTTGTGTTCAAATGACCATCGATGTTGGGGGCAAAGTTATGAGTGGATTTGGTGAGTGGTTGTGGGCAAACGAAGATTAATTTAGATTTATCATAGTTAAGGTCGAGGAAGTTGATTTGAAGCCAGAATTTCATTTGGATGCCAGAAAGGAGAAAGGAGATGCTGAAAGCCAGAAAGGAGATGCTGTTGTCTACTCTGAATGACAGGTGGTGGTATCCAGGGCGCTGAGGAGTTTTGTTCACGCTGTAAAGTTTGTTTATTTATTTGTTTATTTAGTTTGTTTATTGTAGAGAAGAGTGCTTTTGGGATTCCGGAGCCAGAGTGGATAATTTGAGAGTAGTAGGTGGTCCATGTGAAGCTTGGGAGTGAACTGATTTGGGTTTAATAGGCACAAGCTGGTCTAAACAGGGTGAGGAGGATGGCGTGATTGATGATGTCAAAGGAGGCGTTGAGGTGAGGAGGATGAAAATGTTGAGGTTGCCAGCATCAGAGGAGAGAAAAGGTCGCTGGTGATTTTGAGGAGAACAGTTTCAGTACTGTGGCTGGAGCAGAATCCGGATTGGGATGTTTCATACAGGTTATTGGCAGAGTGGTGATGTTTGAGTTGAGTGGCCACAGCACGTTCCAAAACTTTTGACAGAAAGGGTAGATTGGAGATGGGTCTGAAGTTATTTAGGGTGTCAGGGTTTAGTCCAGGGTTTTTCCAGAATGGGGGTGAAGTTTCACGAGTTTTTGGGGAAATCGGTATGTGAAGCTGGATTAAGTTGGAACTGCTTGATGAGCCATGGAGATGGATTGGGTTTTGTTGTTGGTTGTCTGGGAGTTCGGTTGTTGCATTGCCAAAGGTTTCTGTGTGGTGGACACACTCGTTGGCTGTTGTCTTGTGTGACGTGAAGGGAGATGTATGTGGCTGCGTGCGGCTGCCTGGAGTCGGGAAGACGGCTACAGTGGTTGATATTGGTTGTGGATCGTCCGGGGTGCTTCGATTTGCATAAAGGGTGAAGATTGGGATATTACATTATTTTGAGTAAGTATTGGTATGAGTAATTACATAAGTAATTATGAGTTATTATGAGTATTAGTTATGAGTAAGTGATTATTTTAGTAAAGTTACATGTTTCGCTGTGTTGTGGATCTGGGGATAAGCTAGTTTGATGGGTACCCTGGGGTCTTCAGCGTGTCTATGTGTTTGGCTATCTGTTACACCGGACTCTTGAATGGGTTTTCATGAGACGAATTTCAGACATAACAGTGAGAATCTATTTTGAGCGAATCACAGTGGGTGAGGAAAACATTGTGTGTGACCAGACACCAGAACTGACCAGAATTGAAATTGGAAGTAGACCAGGTTATTTCTATTATTTGTTTATTCGTGAAAATAAATAAATAATAGGGGGAGGTTAATGGAGGTTAATGGTGGTTTGTTTGTGTTAATGGAGGTTAATGGTGGTTTGTTTGTGTTAATGGAGGTTAATGGTGGTTTGTTTGTGTTAATTCTAGTTGAAACTCTCGCTGAAGTAATTTTCGTTTATTTTTATTTTTTGATTCGATTTGAGAGTTGAGATGATTGATTTTTTATTAATTTTATAATTTTATTTTATTGATGTTGGAAACAGGTAATGGGATGCTGAGAGAAGGATTGAATTTATTTTAAATTGGACTGGATTAAATGGGATTGAATTTAAAAATTGAATATTGGATAAAATTGGATCCACTTGAAAAAAAGTGGATTAGGAAATTGGAGAAAAGGTGTTCTATGAAACTATGAATTGAATGAATTGAATCTATGAATTGGAGACCTGTAGACCAGGCGCTCCCAGGAGACTTGTGGACCAGGTGTTCCACCAGAGGAAAAAGACCAGGTGTTCGTGGAGCACTTCACCTGCAAGAACGCCTTGGAACCAAGGTGGAAGGGACCAGTCCAGGTGTTGCTGACTACACCAACGGCAGTCTTTTGCGAGGGCAAGACCTCGTGGATCCACGCCACGCACTGTAAGTTGGCCATACAAGCACCAGACACTACACCACAGCAACCACAGTAAGGATGGGCCTAATCATAGGTACAATACTATTGATAGCGACAGCAGCTAGGGGAAACTCCGATTCCAATAGATGCGAAAACGAAACCCGACACCTCACCGTAACATGGGGACAAAGAGTATCACTACCATGTTTCGAACAGAAAGCCCTGCACACAAATTGGGTGAACATAAATTGGCTAGCACTGTCGGCAGGGCCTGGACGCGTTGGCATGATACTACAAAAGCAACGAGAGTTCCGGGAAGACGGGCAAGCTAGCATTAAGACCTTGGCCCAACCAGGATACCAATGGGGAACCCCTGATTTTAAGCTACAAACACGCACGCGCCTAGAGAAAGGCATGACTACGCAGGTCCGGTGCAGCGTCTGGACCCCTGGCGCGGCCGGTGGCGAAAAGAACTACATACCATGCATCGAATACATACTCACGCCACAACCCCAGAATAAGGCCCCAAAGAAGGGTGAAAACACATATTGGAAAGTGGCCAGGGAGGTGGCAACAATTCAAAATAGGACACACTGCTGGTCGTGCATGCGCTTTCCCCAAGCAGGCACCACAGGAATACACATGATAGTGCTACCTCTGTCCCTCAATGACCTCTGCTCACAACCTATCGATTCCCCATGTTTAGTCACCACGCTGGAAAGAGAAGGGGTTGACAACGGCAAGAGTTGCAATCGACAATTTAATTATCGCCCGCCAATGATTGCCCATGTGGCCGAGAGGCCTGCCCCCGTCTGGGTCAAACCACAGAAAGGGAGGGTCTGCCTCCAGGGTTCCGGCCACTTGCGTATGGGAGAATCAGAATGCGCCTACACTCTCCCCGGGAAGCTGGGACAAGGGAGCTCGGGGATTACATTACGAATAGTACTGCAAGATAAACACAACCACAACATAACGGCTATAACATTCTCTAGGGGGGTTAGTAGGATTAATGGGGTGGTAAAGGGACTCCAGTGCTTATCCACCCACCTGGTCCCACCCCATGGGACAATGTTTATATGCGGCGACAAGGCTTACCCCTATTTACCAAATAATTGGGGGGGCACATGTTATCTGGGTTCAGTCCTTCCTGACGTTGAGATACTGGATGAGCTAGACCCAAAGTCCTTGGACAGGCGTTATAAGAGGTCAGTCATGAACGAAGATGGAACCACTAAACTACACGGGAGTCTATGGGAAAAGGTGTTTGGTTTCTTCTTCCCAGGAGCGGGCACAGTCATGGATAGTTTCCGGATAGATAAATTGGCTTTGGCCCTAGAAAAGGTGGCAAACGACACCGCTACGGCTCATGACATACTATTGGATCGATCGGATCGCGCGCGAAAATTCTTATACATTTAGCTGGCTCACTGACTGGTTCCAGGGATGGACGGGCACCATAGTGAAGTGGTTATTGACCGCACTGGCTGTGATAATCGGGGTAGTAATTTGGGGGGCACTAATGAAATCTCTAGTCCTCCTCTGTATGAGAAAGTATTTTACAGGATGGAAAGTGAAGAAGCCGCCGACAACGACTATGGCTCTGACCACAGAGGCCGTCGACCTGAACGGGTCCTTCAACAAGGCAGTTGCGACCGGCGCTCCAGAAAATTGCATTGAATTTTGTAATGACTGTGATACTTGTGCGGATCCCATGTGGGAACTGGCTGCTGCCTGTAACGGTGTATGTAATGACTGTGATACTTGTGCGGATCCCATGTGGGAACTGGCTGCTGCCTGTAACGGTGTATGTGATGACTGTGATACTTGTGCTATAAACCCCTTGCGTGTACTGGCTAACGCTGCTTATGTATTACAAGCTGACAGCTGCACGCCCCCTTTCAACCCAACTATGGATCTGATTGCGACACTGGGTCTGGCGGTCGAGGGACCCGACGTGGATATCCTAGACCCGCAAGCCGACCAGGCGCCCAAGGGAGACTTTGACATAAAGGAAGTTCCTCTCTTTGCTTCATATGTATTAAGTTCAAATGCTTCAAGTGAATCGGATTTTTACGCTCTGTACCCTGACCAGGAAATTGAGACACAAGATACTGACAATATTATGTATTCCCCAGAACAGCAGCACGTGAGGGACCTCATGGGCATGATCGTTGATTAACTTCGAAGATCTGCAAGGACTGGGTCTGCAAAGGGTGGGGGGAGCAAGTTCCGCAGGGGAGGTGGTGGCCCTCTGGCGGAGCAGAACCTCATCTGGACCAGACACCTTCGTTGTGGATCCGAAACGTTAATGGACTTTCATGTTCTGAGCCCTCAGGCTCCAAGCACGCACCACACGACACGTTCGCCAAATGCACGGGCGAGGCGCTTTGGGCGCACGATATGCCCTTGGGAGATACCCGCATTACACAATTATTTTTTCAATACCCGCATTACACAATTATTTTTCAATAAAGCCCGATGTGGCACGTTGTCTCTTAAGATACTTTGTCTCGACGAGACAAGAGGAAGGAATGTCAAGTAGTAGATTTGTTATTGCCTAAAGTTCAGTTATAGACGTTGGTTGCTAATGTGTTATGATTTAAATCTGGTTTAAAAATGCTATTTTCATAAAGTTAATAAAGGGTTTTTGCTTCGTTTTAGTTTTGGATGAGGAAAGGCTCGCTTCAGTTTGTGTTTAAAATGAGGTCATGCTGGACAATTGTATACGTGTGCTTTTCAAGGCTAGATAAGGCCGGTCGTAAAATCACGCTCACGCGCGTGAGTTTGTGTATTTTGTATTAATCACAGCAACGCATGACTCTGTATAAACATGCTTTGAATTGCTCATGTAAACAAACCCATAAAATATATGGGTTTGTTTGGCCAAGCATACACTCTCCTCTTTGTGAGTTACATTTCTGTTTTCTCGGAGCCCAGAGAAACATTTGGTCCGAATGATAAGGAAGGGCTGACTCCCCCGAATGACAGAGCGGATGACGGTGGGGGCTTGGCCCACCGGGGAGGAACCTCTCCCAGTTTTGTTTGTTCCCTCGGAGATTTCCTGATAAAACGTGTCCCTATATAAATGGACTGGGAATCAATGTGTTTTCAGGAAGGCTTGACTTGGCATGAGACTGGCTCTTGCTGTAGACGTCTTGGCTTCTTCCGGATCTGTATAAGTTGGTTTTAATTAAAAAAGCTGCGTCATTTTTCAGGCTATTTGTGGACTTCTTTTCCAAACGAAGAGCTGATTCTTCACATATATATATATATATATATATATATATATATATATATATATATATATATATATATATATATATATATATATATATTAGGGTGGGCTTCAAAAAAGCAAAATGCAGATTTTCTCCGGGACATGGTCTATTTTTGTTCCTTTTGGTGTCAAAGGAAACCACACCAAATTTGAATGGAATCCAATAATATGTAGGGGTGCCACATGAGTGATGAATTTTCCCCCATGCAAAAATAGGAATTTCCATTTTTTGGGCTGTATATACACAAAATAAATACATAATTATATATATACATTAAATATAATATTAAAAATAAATATATAGTAAATATACATTAAATAATAAATATACATAAATACACATTATACATTATATATATACAATATATTATACATACAGTTTTGAGACTTCCTATGATCACTATCTGGGCAATTTTCATGCATGTTTTGTACAGGTTCCCGGGGTCAGGGGTACGCTTTTTTAGTGTGTAATATGTAGGCCTAACTTATTGACTGTGGCTCTTTTGTAGAGAGTGACCCTGTGGAGTAAGAATTAACAGGATTTTACCCACATTCTTGCTTATTTTGCAGATATGGCATGTGCTAGTACCAGTGTTTCATTGACAACTCGGGCTCAGGATAATTGTGTATCTCATTGGGTCCACTTCTGGAGATGCCATCAAAGGTGCCAAGCTCCCGACTGTGCATCAATCTCTTGTCCTGTTTTTCCATCACCTGAAGAAGGAGAATCGCACTGCCCGGGAGAGTGCAACCCTCACCATTGAAGAGGTTGTGAAGTTCTGGGAAAAAGCTCACCTACCTACAACGACGAAGCAGCACTGCATCCATCGTTTGGAGAGGCTATATGAAGAATGGAGGAGCCTCCAAAAAGGTGCAAAGCGGGGTGGTGCGAACCAAGAGAAAAAGGAAGCATCCTTCAAGGCCTCCTTGGAGAAGACGTTTGATCTTAGGCATGCAGATTCGGAGGCCATAATCACCAACCCCGAGGACAGGAAGTTTCTTCACGATCAATTCTCAGAGAGGAAGGCTTCAATGGGATCTGTAGACACTGTGTTGGAAGCAAAAACGTTCTTGTGTGTTTGAAAGATCAGCAGCCACGAGATGATTATCGTGAACTCCTAGAACTGACTGTCATCTACATGGGAGGAATCCCACCTCGTGGAACCCGGATCATGGCTCCAGGAGCAATGCACAGAGCCAGATGGATGGCAAAAGCACTATATTCACTACAGGTGTTCATGTTTCGGTCAGAGTTCCACTTGACACTTCGAGAGGCGAGAGAACTCCGAGCCTTCAACATTTTTGTCTGCCTTGTGTATGTACAGGCTTGGTTTCGGGCTCCACAAGCTATTGAGGCTCCCCTGAATGACATTAACCTCTTCAAGAAGTTGGAAAAGTTTGAACAAATCAATCAGAAGATGGCTCAGGCAGCCTTGAAGGCACTTGGCCGCCACACGTGGTACATGAGCCCAGCACTAGTGGCATTTGCATTCTTTGACACCAGAATTGACAAAGAAAGCAAGATCAATATGATTGAAGCATTGAAAAATGACGGTGAAAACCCCTCTCCAAAGAGACCAGCTATCAAACGAGGAACCGCCCTGTCAATCGCTGGCCTCATAACAAAACACACCAAGCATTTCTTCAGCATCCTAGGGACCCCAATTGATTGGATGGATAAGGATCCTGGTTCATGGGAGCAAGAAACCAGAGAAAGCCGCCAGTGGCTTAGTCGTGGTGAACGACAGGGCAGAAAGGGGTGTCGCATTGATACAAGACTACAATAAGCTCCTTACAAAGGATGAAGAGCAAAAGCAAGCTCTGCTCCAAGTTGTTGCTGCTCACAGGAAGATGTACCCCGATGCCAAGAAGGCAACAGTGGTGAAACAGGCCCAGAAATAGGAGTTACATTTCTCATTATATTTGGGTTTTTTAATATTATGTGATATGGTGTCTCTTCATTTTATGAACTGAACATTTGGATTGTTATCATCGAATTTGAGTTTTCATAGCAATATAGTGCTATTTGTGCAGCTATTGTAACTTGTGTTTGCTGGAATACAAAGAAAGTGAGTGGAGGGTGGATTTTCATAAAACAAACTTCTGGTTTTGCTTTCGATCCATATATAGAAAAGTTTTGAAGACACCTTTAGTTTGAAGGCTGATGTGGCACCCCTAAATAAAATCGGATTGCTTTCATATTTGGTGTCTTTTCATTTTGGAACAAAAGGAACAACATAAAGCCATGTCCCAGTAAATATTTAAAAAAAATTATTTTGAGCACCACCCTAATATATATATATACACACATATATATATATATATATATGTATATATATATATATATATATATATATATATATATATATATATATATATATGTATATATATATACACATATATATATATATATATATACACATATATATATATATATATATATATATATATATATATATATATATATATGTGTATATCTATATATATATGTGTATATATATATATATATATATATATATATATATATATATATATATATATATACATATATATATATATATATATATATATATATGTGTGTATATATATATATATATATATATATATATATATATATATATATATATATATATATATACACATATATATATATATATATGTGTGAATATATATATATATATGTGTGAATATATATATATATATATATATATATATATATATATATATATATATATGTATATATATTCGTATCTGTAATTTGGCGCTCCAACCTAATGAGCGAACGTTATGACGTCATCACCACGCATGTCCACATTGCCTGCCAAGCTCCGGAGGAGCCATCTAGCAGTGCGTCATTATGGATGTTAAATTCTCATTCGGTTGGAGTGCCAAATTACAGATACTAATTAGTTACTCCCAACTGCATCCAGGTCGACTCCTATAGTAGTCGATACCAGAGATGATGTTCCGTGTGGCAGGCGGTGCTTATCACTCCCAGTAAGGTGCAGCAGTAGCTGTATGGGACACCTTACTGGCGGTTCCCCACTGATGGTATGAAGTTGCATAATGATATATATATTTGTATTTATATTTATATATATATATATATATATATGTATATATATATATATATGTATATATATATATATATATGTATATATATATATATATGTATATATATAGATATATATATATATTGTTGCGAATATGGAATTTGGCCTCCATATCCGCTTGTAAATATTCCCCTATTTTCTCCAATACTCCCCAACTTTCCCCAATCCCCCATTCCCTAGTCCCATTGCATGTAAATAACAATCAGTAGAGCCGACCTTCCCCTTATTCCCCCATTAAATGTCGTGCCCAGGTCCACCGCACCACACGTAGACAACTTTCGGACATCTTCCTAGTTATTCTTAGTCTATGTCAGTTAAGGCCTCGTTTCCATTAATTATGACTCTTCGTTGCACCAGAATGTGATTATATGGCATCAGTAGTGAGTTTAGGACCTTTCCCATACCTCCTTCCATCTTCCCATACCTCCTTCCATCTTCTTCCCCAACCAACTATGGCTGCAGCAACGGAGGGGGATGGGGGCGGCGCGGCGGCGCGGGGGAGGATGCGTCCTCACACCGGCTCGATTAGCGCCATTGACCACGCGCTCCACGGGGTTACCAGAGGGGCTGGCTGTCAGCTCCTCGTCAAGGGCGGAGCCTGGTAACCCCCCCCCCCCGCACCCAATCAGAAGGGCGGACCGATTCCATCTGGGGGGGAGCTAACGAGCCGAGGGCGTGTCACTCCCCGCCGGATATACGTGGCGACGTAGCGGACGTGACGAGAGATGCGCCCCCAGCTGGAGAAAGAACGTTGCCTTTGCCTACGACCGCTGAGAGGAAGAGAACCCGCCTGAGAAAGAACGTCACCTCTGAGCGCTGCGACGAGACCTCCCCCGCATCTCTGGACCGGACCGGGTCGATTCTAACCTTTGAGCACAGGTGCACCTGGAGCCATCGCTACCCCGCCTGTCCTTTCCATCAACCCCCGTGTGAGTCAGCCGTTGTCCCGTTTGCCTGTCGTCTGTTGGGGAATAATATAAGATTGTGTCTAAGTGCTTGTCTTTCTATGTTGTACCTCTAGCCCCTGTAATCTAACCTTTTCCGTCACGAATATAATCTCCTCCGGAGGTCTTGAGAACCGTATCCCTGGTGTCGTCATTTTATAACCCAGCCGGGTGTCTTCTTTTTCTTATTGAGCCAGCGTGGCGCGGCTTCGTCAACGTCGAGTATAATCGGTAACTTGTGCAGACGTGGTCATACCAAAACCGCTCGGTAAACTAACATCTAAGCCACGTCTGTAACAATTGGTTGTCAGGAGTTGGATTCGAACCTGGGACTAAATTTATTTAGCCCAAATTTTGGAACACCAATTGTACTATTAGAGTAACAATTGGTGTCGAGGAGTGAGATTCGGACCCGGGACTAAATTAGTTAGGCCCAAATTTTGGGAGGGGAAAATCGAGCCGGAGCGCGTACGGCGCTCGACCAAATCGATCCGGAGCGCGGTCCCGCGGTTACTGCGCTCGACGAAATTATAACAGCAAAATTTGGATTGGTGTTACGAAACTCGAATTTTGAAAGTCGCGCTATGGCGGATCAAGACGGCTGGGGTCCGGTAGGGGAGAGTGAAGCAGGGTCGGTCCAGGACCAAATTGAGGGACATGAGGAAGAGCGAAACAGCGAGGGTAGCAGGCACGCAAAATGGCGCCTCGCAAGACGCGCGCGGTAGCCGAGCCCGCTGTATCAACGGGCTTTAACATGCAGCCGATTGACATACAGGCCCTCATTGCGCAGCTACAGGCAGCTGTACAGATGAGTATGGGGAGCCAAATTGAGCGATTGAGTGAGCAAATGGGGGTAATGAGGGACGAAGCGAGGGGTACCAGTGGGAAGTTAGACAATAATTTTGAGGGGTTAGACAACGGGATAAAAGAGGTGAAACATGGGTTAACGGGGGTAGAAAATAGAATGGCTGCCCAGGAGAATCAGATAGAGGGAGTGAAAAATGGGTTAGAGGGGTTAGAAAACAGTATGGAAGGCAAATTGAGGGACATGAGGGACCAAGCGGAAAGGGAAGTTAAACAAATGGAGCAGCAGATAGAGGGGGTCAGAATGGGGGTAGAAACCAAACTGGATGCTCACAGGGAGGAAATGGAGCAGATGAGGGTGGCATCTGGGCAGGAGATGCAAGTGATGGGAGAGGAGATCAGAAGAGGAGTGAGTGAGGAGGTCGGAGGAGTGCGCGAGGAGGTGAGGCACTGTGAGGAGCACATGGAAAAGGAGGTGAGAAAGGGGACTGTAAAGTTACAAGGGGGCATAGAGGACCTGACGCAGGAGGTGGAGCAGCTGACGGTGGGACAGACGGAGTTAGTGGAGCAGGTTCAAAGGAACACTGCGGTATTAGGAGGTTTAAAGGCGACACAGAAAGAACTAAAAGATGACTTGGTAGCGACGAAGAGGGAATGTCAGATGGTACGTGAGGGACTGACAACGAGGTTGGACGAGGTGATAGAGGTTATGGAGACGAAGGACCGGCAGGTGAGGACGCACCTGGAAACGGTCAAGGTAGCCTTAGAGGACGAGCTTGAGGAGACGTACCGGGGAATAAAAGAGGTGAAGCACAAATTAGAAGAAGTGGAAGAAGGGATGAGCGAAATTAAGAAGCGACGGAGAGGGGATAAGAAAGAGATAAAAGAGGAGATAAAAGAATTGGTCCAAAGTCTGTGTTTGGATCGTGATGATGTGCTCATTAACCGGATGAGGGATTCGCAGGTGATGGAGGAGAAGCGAAGAGGAAGAGGACCCGGTGTAAGTGGTGACCAATATGGTCGTGCGTATGATGCGCCAGGGGATTTAAGAAGCTTGGGGATTGGTTTGGATCCGGGTGTTCGTGAAAGGCCGTTGGTGAGGTGTGTGACAGGTCTGGTGTGCGAAAGAGGAGGTGTGCGAGAAAGTCCGACTCTGGGGTGTGTGAGGAAAAAGTGTGTGCCAAGGAGTGAGGGTGCTGGCGAGAGTGAGTCGGTCGTAGCGCGTGTGCGAGGGAGCACATGGAAGCGTGGTGTGGTGAGTGTTACAGAGGGTGTGACGGGAGAGTGTGCGCGAGAAAGGTGTGTGACGGACAGGTGCATGAGGAAAGAGTGCGCTGTCAGAAGTAAGGAAGAGTGTCCACCGGTGGTGAGTGTTACAGAGGGTGTAACGGGAGAGTGTGCGCGAGAAAGGTGTGTGATGGGCAGGTGCATGGGGAAAGAGTGCGCTGTCAAGAGTAAGGGTGAGTGCGCTGTCAGGAATGGAGGTGAAAGTAGTGAGAGTGACAAGGAGAGTGAGTTAGTTGTGACAGGTGAGCGAGGATGTACACCTGGGATGGACGGATGCACACCTGGAATGGTAGAGCGTGAGTGGGAATGCACGCTGGAGTTGGTGGTGAGGCACGTGGTTGGGTGTGCGAATGAGGGCACACCTGTGATTGTCACAGAGGAGGTGACCGAGGAGGGGGCGCGAAGCGGTGTATTGGTGAGGTGTGCGAGCAACGAATGTGTGCCAAAGTGTTCGGTGGTCAGGTGTGTGACCAAGGCTGTGAGTGGAATGGGTGTACCTGGGTGTGTAAGGAAAGGTACGAGGAGCATGGGCACGGCTGGATGTGTGAGCAAGGAACGGGCTGCGGGATGTAAGCATGCAGGTGAAGCATCGACGTTAGACGGGGTAGAGTTTAGAACGACTTATAGCCGAATCAGGCCCTCGGTGCGTGCTGGGCCTCGCTTTGAACGGCCGCGTCCGTGCTCCACCAGGCGGAGCGGGCGGCAGGATAGGAAGGGTCGTCATGGCGACCACTTTTTGGTGAGGCATTCCGGCAGGCCGAGATCGAGCCATGGGATGGCTCCGTGCCGAGATGGTGCGTGGGATCTCGGCCCGGGTAAACCTCCTTCCCTGCACCGAGTGCCGGACGCATCCAGCCGCTGGCACAAAACAACCAGCATCCATTGCTTGGCTTTACGAAGCCAGGCTTTGGACAGGAATTGGCGCACCGAGAGGCAGTAGTGAGTAGACTGGGTGATGAGGTTAGTGTTTTGGACCCAAAATTGAAAAAAAAACAAAATTTGATGATTGGCAAGGGATTGGCAGTAGTGATTGGCGGATGATGGGCAGTGATTGGCAAATTTTTGATTTATTGAAATTTGATGTGCAAAATTAGTAGTGAGAGACCCCCGATGTGGTGGGATGGCAAATCCACCATCCTTCCCATGTGGGGGCAAAGGAGCAATAGCTTATGGGGTGTATGGCAGTGAAAACTAGCCCGGGTGGGTTAGGATATGGTGTGTAGGGATCTAGCGAGGATTGACATTAGGTGACGTTAAGGTTAGTTAGTGACTGATACCTGTAGTGGGGACGCAGGTAGTTTAGCATGGATGATAATGACGAGGGAGCGCAATAGTTTAAAGGGGCGACTGGGAAGCGCAAGTTTCAGAAGGGAGTAGTTAGCTGAGATGATGCCGTGTGTGTGAGAATTGAACAGGTGTGATTGCACAGGTGTGCAACTGGACAGGTGTGTGGAGCAGTGTGTGAGTAATGAGTGTTGTGGATCAGCGCGAATGCGCTTGGGGAGAGAAGGGTGCAGGTGGCACCAGGTGTGAGAGCACAGGTGTGCAGGTACAGGTGTGTGGAGAGAGTTGGAGTGAGTGGTACGGAGTGGTGTGCATGGTGCGAAGGTGTGGATGGGGGAAGAGTGGACCCCTTTCACGAGTACCCGGGGTGGGTATGTAAGTGTTAGGTAGAGGGTGCAGGTAAATTGTGGTTGGATATTGGCATTTGTGGTGCGGTTGCAGAATGGTATTGTGGATGGGTGCATTAGTGTTGTGGAAATGGCTGGGCGTGTAGCCTGTTAGTGTGTGTAGTTGGTTGGGCACTCCACCACTGTGAGGATGTCGGCCAGGTGAGGCCGCAGGTGGGCTCTGGGAGCCGGTAGTTGTGAGTGGGTGCCTGAGGATCCCGGGTGTGGATCGGGTAGCCCAGTGCCAGAGAGGGCACCGAGTGGGGAGAGAGCCAGAGGGCCTTCCCCAGGTAGTTAGGTTAGGGTGAGGAGCAGGTAAGCTCGGAGGCAACTGCAGTGGTGGAGGTGTGCAGGTGGGTAGACCCACTGGGAGAGGTACACGCCACAGTCCAGAAATTGTGCGAGGGCACCGGGAGATGAATCGGGGGAGTGAGACCCCAAATTGAAAAGCACCACAGTTTGGCCAATGGGAATTGGTTTTTAGAACCCATAGTGTAAGAGGGCCAATGGTTTGGCCGGAGAAAGACCCCGGGTAGTGTAAAGTTGTTAAAGTCATTTAGGAAATAGTTAGGATTGAAGAACCTGTCGCACCATACGCAGCCACTTACCTGAGGTGATGATGATGACTCCACACCTGTGTTTCCTTTGTTTTGTGCAGAAGTAAGGATTGCTGTGAGGATTTGTGAGACGCATCACGACGTGGATGAGACATTGGAGTGATTCCATCTCTCCCTCCCTAGGAGGGACTGATGATGAATTGGTGATGGCAAATTATGATGTTGAGTTGGAGATGGCAAATTTTGATGAGAGTTGAAAATGGCAAATTTGATTGGTTAGGAGGGAGAGAAGACGAATTTGGTTTATGGGAGGAACGGGGAAGACAGTAGGGATGTTTGTTGATTTGTAAAGTAGATGTTTATGGGTAGTGTTGTGTTTTGTGGATACAGTAAGGGGTAAGGGAGGGGCCATGTAGGTTACCTGGTGGGGGGGGGGGCGTACGATAGGAACGTACCTGTCTCACCTGGTTCCCATGTGCCCCCAGTGTGCATCACCTTACATTGCGTGCACTTTTGCGCCCTTACCACCTTACTCACTTGTCTGCTTCTTTTGTCTCCCACCTCCGAGGATCTGGCTTTGGGGTAGAGAGAGAGGAGAGAGAGGTGCTGGCTACGCAGTTGTGGGCCTGCACTTTCGCTGTTTGCGGCCGGGATCGATACACCATATGGACCGCAATGTTTGTGGCCACCCACAATGGACCGCAGTTCGTTTGCGGCCAAGCACCACCCGGGGATGGACCTATGGGTCAACGTGGCACCTATGCCATACAGGTGAACCACTTTTAGTTAACACCAAGTGCACCACAAGAAGAGCAAGAGACACCTGCAGGGTTAGGGGTTGTCGAATTTATTTTTATTCCAATGAACAATGGTGACTGCACCGATTGGTGGTGGGGTGGTGCTTTTGATGCTGGGAAAGGGTGCTCTGCACGTTATTAAAGGCCGTCGGCCACAGAGCACTCGTGGGTTGGTGTATCGATGCTGGCAAGCGCGCTCTCTCTATGCATAACATCTGCATGTGTTCCTCCAAAGACAGGTCCTGGATCGTAGTGTAGATATCAGCGTAATCTTGTAAATAATGCTCCCTACCGGCTGTATGTGTAGTTTGCGAATTCTTTCCGGATTCGGTTATCCTGTGGGTGTGTTTCTGTGAGGAGAAGGGTGCAACGTCGCAGGGGGACATATTTACTCATTTGTGAATATCTGTAAAACTGTCGCACTCAGGGTAGAGTTAATAGTAGAGGGAACTACATTGCGTGCCACACTAAAGTAGGTAAAAATTTATCGGGTCGGGACGCCCCGAGGGTAGAGAAGGGTGCAATGTTGCGAATATGGAATTTGGCCTCCATATCCGCTTGTAAATATTCCCCTATTTTCTCCAATACTCCCCAACTTTCCCCAATCCCCCATTCCCTAGTCCCATTGCATGTAAATAACAATCAGTAGAGCCGACCTTCCCCTTATTCCCCCATTAAATGTCGTGCCCAGGTCCACCGCACCACACGTAGACAACTTTCGGACATCTTCCTAGTTATTCTTAGTCTATGTCAGTTAAGGCCTCGTTTCCATTAATTATGACTCTTCGTTGCACCAGAATGTGATTATATGGCATCAGTAGTGAGTTTAGGACCTTTCCCATACCTCCTTCCATCTTCCCATACCTCCTTCCATCTTCTTCCCCAACCAACTATGGCTGCAGCAACGGAGGGGATGGGGGCGGCGCGGCGGCGCGGGGGAGGATGCGTCCTCACACCGGCTCGATTAGCGCCATTGACCACGCGCTCCACGGGGTTACCAGAGGGGCTGGCTGTCAGCTCCTCGTCAAGGGCGGAGCCTGGTAACCCCCCCCCCCCCCCCGCACCCAATCAGAAGGGCGGACCGATTCCATCTGGGGGGGAGCTAACGAGCCGAGGGCGTGTCACTCCCCGCCGGATATACGTGGCGACGTAGCGGACGTGACGAGAGATGCGCCCCCAGCTGGAGAAAGAACGTTGCCTTGCCTACGACCGCTGAGAGGAAGAGAACCCGCCTGAGAAAGAACGTCACCTCTGAGCGCTGCGACGAGACCTCCCCGCATCTCTGGACCGGACCGGGTCGATTCTAACCTTTGAGCACAGGTGCACCTGGAGCCATCGCTACCCGCCTGTCCTTTCCATCAACCCCTGTGTGAGTCAGCCGTTGTCCCGTTTGCCTGTCGTCTGTTGGGGAATAATATAAGATTGTGTCTAAGTGCTTGTCTTTCTATGTTGTACCTCTAGCCCCTGTAATCTAACCTTTTCCGTCACGAATATAATCTCCTCCGGAGGTCTTGAGAACCGTATCCCTGGTGTCGTCATTTTATAACCCAGCCGGGTGTCTTCTTTTTCTTATTGAGCCAGCGTGGCGCGGCTTCGTCAACGTCGAGTATAATCGGTAACTTGTGCAGACGTGGTCATACCAAAACCGCTCGGTAAACTAACATCTAAGCCACGTCTGTAACAATATATATATATATATATATATATATATATATATATGTATTTATGTATTTATATATTTATTTACTTATTTACTTACTTACGTTTGTGGGAGTAGATGATGGAATCCCAAAATTAAGGTAGGGTTGTATAATTATAGCATGGACCGTGGACGTGTAGGAGAAATCTCGATGTACTTAAGTTGGGAAACTGTAGTTTAAGATTGTTTATGTGTCTTCACATGAGGGGTGAAGCAGTGATAATTAGTTAGGGATAAAGTTAGTTTTCCCCAGTATGTGATTTTCCCTTTGTCGTTTTCCCTAACGTTTTACATTTACAAAGGCCAGCCATGCAAACCTCCGTTTTATGACAACAACCGCTGACAGAACCCGAACAGAGCCAATCGGACTAAGCCCCGCCTCTAAGGGACCATAGGAAACAGGCCACGCCTGCTACAGTTTGACCAAGATCCGTTCAGCCATATACACACATATATATATATATATATATATATATATACATATATATATATATATATATATTTATATATATATTTATATATATATATATACATATATGTATATACATATATATATAATATATATATATATATATATATATATATATATATATATATATATATATATATATGTACCATATTATCAGGAAAAGGTAATTGTATTATCAGGAAAAGGTAGGAACTCGACCCCTCTTAGCCAATAATATTTCTCGTATTTCCTATATTTTTGTGATGCTGATGTCAATGCTAAAAAATACGTTTACAAGACTATTTGAGTAATACATTTCTCACCAGCAACGGCAGGTTAAAAGTGCCCGGCGAGCATAACCAAATTACTGAAAACGCACACAGCACATGTGCCAAAGTCTCGTTGGCATTCCTACGTCATTTTGAAAGTCGCATATTAATTATAAATTTCCTCCTCCCTATGGATGCCAACCAATAGGATTTATCTGTGCTCTATCCTTCGAATCCCCAGCATACAAACAAGGAAGCAGCATGTATCATTTGTTTGTCTCCACTCGCTCTTCTAGATACAAAGTCCAGCAACATTGTTGGTTTCATGGACTGTTCAGAACCATTCCTTTGCTTCGTTTTATTTCATCTTCATCATTTATTTATTTATTTCCATTTAGTGTCATCGATTTTAGTCACCTTGTTTATTTAAAAGAAAAAAATATAAAAGGATTTGAGATGGATATGAGGAACAATAATAATAAGAGTATGTTTGCTAACAAAGCAGCTGGCCTAACAGCATTCCTGAAAGCTTTTTTTTTTGTATACAAGATCGAGGCTCGTGTAAGAGCTAAGATTGATCACAAAAAGACAAACTGACACATAAAACATATGATAAAGGGAGTGGGAGACAAGATGGAGAGCAGGGACATCGGGAGATCTGTGGGACGGAGCGGGCTTGGTAGGTGGAAGCATTGGAAGGGGGGGGGGGGGGGTGGGAGAGGTTAAAAAAAAACCACATGGACACTGCTCGGACTTCCAAGAAAGAAGTCGGTATTTCAAAAAAGTGGATATAGGGTGAATTGTTGTTGATTGTTGGTGATTGTTGTTCATATTGTGTGAGCCCTGCCTTTGTAACATTTGCAGTGCTTTGCAGAGTTAGTAACGCAAGGTAAAAAGAATTTTGCATTGTGTTGTTGTATAGTATTTCAGAAGAATTGTTCTTGCCGTTCATCGAGCACTTAATCCCCAAAACCTGCTCACCTGTCATTCGGGCTTCAAGATTAGGTGGTCTCAAAGCGTGGGAAATTGAGTGTTGTGTGTGTTTTGGGCCAAGAATCCCCTTTACTGAAGCTGCGGCATTGTGCCTGTTTATTTAGACTGTTTACTGTTGACAGTACGGTGAAAACTCGCTGAAATTTTCGACTGGTGAACCTCGGTGGTAAACAAGACCTGTTTGAGAATGGATGCCACTCTCAGGGGTTTTGTTTCTCAAGTTATGTTGCCGGTTCAAACATTACCAACTCTTTGATGTGTTATGAACCTCCATCAAAAACCTTTAGCACAATGCACAATCCCGAACAAAAGTCTTGTGAAGATCATTTTTAATTCTGAGAATTGTTCACGCATACATCTGATTCGAATAGCCTAGCTGTAAATAACTTTAGCAGAGGAAGTATAAACTGTAATGGAAGGTTATCTTTAAGATTATTATTACCTTTGGAATCTCCCACGATGAAGTTAACTCCGAGGGCCTTTCACTCACTCACCGCAGGCAGGTTGGTGGTCTTTCTGTCTTCTACCGACTCCTCTCCGGCCTTGCTCCCCTAGCCCTCTCTGTGCTCTGTCCCCCAAATATTCCGACAGGTCGCACAAGATCTGCCAGCAACCCTCTTATGGTTAAACTGCCAAAATCAAGACTCTCTATTCACCTTCACTCTTTCATTCCTCTTTTCTCCCACCTCTGGAACAAACTCCCTCACTCTCTTCAATCGCACTCCTCCCTCCAGGTCTTTAAAACACCCACCACCATCTCTTATCTTCGCCCATCCAAAACCGTTATCTTTTCTACCCCCGTTAATTCACCCTTAAATCCACTTTTTTGAAATACCGACTTCTTTCCTGGAAGTCCTAGCAGTGTCCATGTGTTTTATTCCTCTCCCACCCCCCCCCCCCTATCCCCCTTCCCATGCCCCAAGCCCTCTCCCTCCCACAGATTGCCCGATGTCCCTGCTCTCCATCTTGTTCTCCCGCTCCCTTTATCATATGTTTTATGTGTCAGTTTCTCTTTTTGTAATCAATGTTAGCTCTTACACGAGCGTCGATCTTGGATACAAAAAAAAAAAAATCTGCTAGTTACCTCCACCTCCAAAGGTTTGTCTGTTTGTCTGGTTGTGAGCAGGATTTCTTAAGTTATGGACGGATTCGGACGAAATTTGGTGGACCGGTTGGGTGTGTGACAAGGACGAATTGATTCGATTTTGGTGAAGATCTGGATCCGGATACTAAAAATGTTTTAAGGGATTCTTCACCATTGAGAGATGGGGCCCAAAGACGATATATAACATGATATTTCAAAAAGTTGTGGACAGATTATGACAAAACGTGGTGGATGAGTTGGATAGGTAGGTTGCAAGGACAAGCTGATTAGATTTTGGTTCAGGTCAGAATCCAGATCTGACCAATCAGTGGGATACAAAACGTAAACTGTTCAGCCTGTCAGAGGTATGCTCTCTACCGAATGCCTTCTAGTGTAAATGTGTCATCATCCAAAAGTGAAATGAGTTCCGTTGATGATTCACAATTAGCTGTGACCTCCATCATGGCACCTCCATCCTCCATCACCTCCATCATGGGCACCTCCATCATGACAAGTTTGACTATCCAAGCCATCCTCAAATCAATCATATGGAATGTTATCAAGAAGCACAAGTCTATACAGATAGGAGGCAGCACGAACCATGACCAACGATCTGGAATATGATCAAAAACCACCTCAAGAGAGACGGTAATCACTCCATCGGATTGTTGGATTGAACGGACATGACTCTTTCATCCACGATGTGATGAAAAAGCTGAGAAAGCCATTGGAATGTCACCAGAATAGTTTGTCAAGCCTTGTTTTTCATATAATACAATGGAAGAGCAGCTGCTCACAATCCTTTCATTGGTGTGGTCAATGTATGGGGTCATGGTCAGTTCTGCAAAGAAGTATCCCACCTGGAATCTCAAAATGTGGAAACGTTTATTGTGGAAATTAACCCCTTGTACACATTCTTCATGGTGGATGTGACGTGTTGCGATGCCAATTATCAGTTGCACAATGATAGAATCTTCCACATTTTAGGTTTCCAGATGACAACACCTTGAGGTTCCATTTCCCACAAGGCCCGTACCTCTTATTCGTCCTACTGTGACAAAATGCCATAATTGATGACGATGTTGAAACGTTCCTGTGATTGGATGTCTTCCATAGCCAGATGACTGAAACAGAAAGATGAATTTTCCAGGTATAAATGTTTCTGGGGGATCAGAGCAAGCAATGTTAAATGTCATGTTCCAAGTGCATGCTTTTTCAGATGATGCAGCTGTAGCCTTCCTCATCTGATCTTGTAGTTCACTAATAATTGCCAGGATGGCATTTTCCCCATTAGTATGTTCCATGCTTCCTTTGACTTCCCAATTACTCCTGCCTCCTCTCAACCTTCTTTAACACCTCTCCCCCATGCTTTCCACACTCCTATACCCTACTGTCTCCTTCCTATTGTCCCTCCTCTTCTTTTTCTCAATTAAATTTTCTCATTTTAGCCCACACCCTAACCCCTTCCTGCCCTTTCCCAATAAGTATATAATAGAGGGTTCCAATTTTTCAATATCATTACCTCCACCACTAAAGGTAGACAGAGGTTATGTTTTACCGCTGTCTGTCTGTTTGTTTGTCTGTGAACAGGATATCTCAAAAGATGTTGTGGGCAGATTCGGACAAAACTTGGTGAACGGGTGTGTGGGAAGGAAGAATTGATTGGATTTTGGTGAAGATCCGAATCCGAGAAAGTTTGAAGTGATTCTTCACCATTGAGTGATAGCTGTGCTAAAAACAATATAAAGCACGACATCTAAAATTAATATGGACTGATTCGGACGAAACTTGGTAGATGAGTTGGGTAGGTGACAAGAACAAGCCGAATCGATTTTGGAGATCCGGATCCAGATCTCGTGGGATATAAAAGGTAAACTGTTCAGCCTGGCCGAGCTATGCGCACAACTGAGTGTGTTCCAGTTCTTCTTTCAACACTTTCTGTATTCTGTTTTCCCATTTTCATTTTTCTTGAAATGGTAAGCTGATACGACCTGAAAAAACTAGATGCCACATATACCTGTAAGGGCTGGCAGGTTAGCCTAGAGGTATGTACACTCACATCCAAGCTGCTTAGGCTGGGCTTGAATTCCGTCGCAGCTATAAACTGTCCTCCTGGTGCCACGGAAGCAGGGCAAGGCATCAATGTGGTGCTTCTTTGGCCGCACTGAACCTCTCCTTGGGCAGAGAAATAGAAAGATTCTCAGCTCGTGCAACTTTTTTTTTTGGGAACTCCATTTCTACAAAGTAGGAAAAGTCACTCCTTGGATGGGATTTTCAGAGGATAATTCTCACGGAGTGATATCATGCTTCCTAGAGTTAGCTATTGCTTTCTTATGCATTTGCTTGTCAGAACAATGCAACTATTACAGAAATTCATCACGTTTTGCTTCTTAATGATGGCATGTCCTGCTCGACTGAAAGACCTGCCCTCAAATCCCATCAATAGTGCTGTCTCACGTCCTTTCATCTTCGCATCTCGTGTTTCCTCCCTTTAGGAACCACTTAGTCTGCACCACATTCGTGTGATTCCATTGTTCTTAATGGATTTCCTGTTACAGGGAATGGATACAATTTGGGAACACTGAGCTGGTTTAGAATTTATTTTTTTCTGAGACTCAGCGATTCTCCATAACCAGAGATAAGATTAAAGCAGTTGGAATTTTCTGTACCATGTGATTGCCTAGATCTGATTACAAGTACAGTGTATCCTGCCCTATATTTTCATTGCGTGTTCTGGTGAATGGAGTGAATGGAATATTTCTGTTCCAAAAAAAGAAAAATTCCAAAAGCTTTGTGCGCTACATTGATGCATGTGGTGTGGAAAAGAAACCAACATGAGGAAGGGATAATGTTTAGCAGGTGTTTATAAATGACTGATGGCTGCTTTAATATATCTTCTAGAAGAAGACACAGCTCAGATCCATTGTTCAATTTTTGCTCCTGAGAAATATATTTTTGAGAAATTGGAACACATATTTAAAAGAATGCGAAAATTTTGAACCTCCATCATCTATTACTTCCCAGTGGACAATTTCCCCTCCTTCGTACGCGTTTCTGCTGCTTGGAAGTGACCTCCAGTTGGAAGCACGAAACGTTAATGAGGCCTTGGACACCCACTGTATAGACTACTAGCAGGAGTATCCGGTGTTGCGGGGGGGGGGGGGGGTAGGAATCAGGGGAGGGAGGGGTGAGGAAGGGGGAGATGAGGGGGGAGATATACTACATATACATCTTTGGGGGGGGGTGGCTTTGACAGGCCCCTCAGTTTTAGGGGAGGGGGGGGGAAGGAAAGGAAGAAAAATTTACCCGTGCAAAGAGTGCTTCATAACCTCAGTGTTGCACAGGTTAAAAAAAAAAGAGGAAATTGTAATACCCTCTGCCACCATCACCAGGTGGAGCTACACGGTACACATTTACAAAGATAATTTACGCCCCTCTCCCAGTCCCCCACACTTCCAAATGAGGCTACGGCCACATGGCCTATGTTACCCCCCAGACAAAGTTGTATTTGTATTTGTACCCCGAGTAAAGTATATAAGTGTTTATAGCTGGAGTACCCAGCGTTGCTCAAGCGAAAAAGAAACATTCACATATTTGAAATGAGGGAAAATATAATGGAAAAGCAATTACATCCAAATCAGAATCCATCACAAATATCAAATCATCATTTTACCTTTTCGTTGAATATCTGCTGCTTAATGTGCCGTTCATCACGTTATTACGATGACGTTCAGGAAGAAGAAGAAGCCTTTCCACTAACTTCGGCCGCTTCCGGAATTGTTTTATTATTTGTGTTCAAATGTCTGGTGATTGTTTGGTATTTATTTATGCGAATGTGTACTTGTATAACTGTCATTAATCAAAAAGGCTGAGACAATAAAGAGCGATTTTTTAAAAATTCAAACAAACGAACTTTTTTTTTTTCCAAAAAAAACAACAATTGGCCTAAAACACTCGCAGGCACTCACTGATGAACCTCTGAAAGTTTGACGGAGATCCGTTCAGCCATCTCTGAGAAAAATGGCGACACAGAGACAGACAGACAGACCAACGCTCTCTTATATAATAGAGTCTGTATACGCAGAATTCGCAAATAAGTGTGACATGGTATAAAGATCACCTCAAGAACAGGGAACTCTAGGGTGGAATTATTAAGTGCAAGCAAACACCACCAGTCGCTTCGCTGAATACCAAGAGTGGGGGGAGAGAGAAAAAGGGGTAGAGAGGGAGAGGGTAGAGAGAGAGAGGGAGAGAGAGGAAGGGAGAGAGAGGAGTAGACAGGGAGAAGGTAGAGAGGAGGAGGGAGAGAGAGGGGGAGAGAGAGGAGAGAGGAGGGGAAGGAGGAGGAGAGAGGATGGAGAGAGTGGGGGGGGGGGGGGTGTATGAAAGAGAGAGAGAGAGTGCGAGAGACAGGTGGCAGACAGCAAATAAGACCACAGGTTGCGGTGATATTTAACCCCTCGGGGATCTTTGACTGTTCGATGGTTAAACATGACCATCACTGCCGCACCTCAACACAGAGCACTGTTTCCTGTGTATTTTGTATTTTATGGCAATGCCCCACTTCACACACGAGCGACAAAAGTTTCATAGGCTTGAACTGTGTCCTCGAAAGTACAACACAATGAATGAGAAATCACAGGTATGGGAAGACAGAATGCAGTCATTGCTGCTGTGTTTGCTTCTCGTTTTGCTTCTTCATGTTGGGGAGTTTCTGCTGCTCTGCATTTTTGTTATTCATTGTTTTTTCTTGTTATTTTTCTACTCCTATCCTCCTTCTTTATCTTCCTGCCCTTTTTTGCCTTTCTTCTTCTTGTATCCTCCTTCTTTTATCTGCATCTCCTTCCTCTCTTCTTTCTTCTTTGGTATCTTTTTTTATTGTTCTTCAATCTTTTACCTGGTGCCATTCTAGTTATTATAGATTTGGTGGTTGTTAAATATCCCCCGGTAGGCCAGCTATTGTAAAGAGTCAGTGAGTTATTACCAGCATCCTGAACATATTACCAATCCCTGTGCAAATCACCTGCAATTTAATGTCAGCCTAGCCCGCCCGCCAGGTTGTGAGAGATTTGGGACAAAAACGTTCCCAGCAGACCCCACAAGAAGGTGGGAATAATTACGACTGTTAAAAATATATATTAGCAGATGTACAAATAGTCAGACAAAAAATGGAAACACCATGGTACACAAACCGTACAACATTTATGCAAAGTAAGGGGCCACCACACATACGTGACGTGACGAGTGTGTGAAAAATCTCTTCGCGGCAGGACCTCTCGGTGTGTGTGTGTGTGTGTGTGTGTGTGTGTGTGTGTGTGTGTGTGTGTGTGTGTGTGTGTGTGTGTGTGTGTGTGTGTGTGTGTGTGTGTGTATGTATGTATGTATGTATAAATATATATAAACAGGGTGTTGTGAAAAAAGACCCATGCAACTTTGGTTGTTAATATAGGCCTATGTAGAACCGCAAATAATACATCGATACCCTTTAGTTTATATGACACAAAAACTCATAAAGTTTTGTGCACACAATCAATATGTTGGAACCCATCTGTGGATCGGTCCCATCGGCCGATGGGTCTGCATTGTCATTTCTCGTGCATCCACAGGTGGGTCAGACCCATCGGCCGATGGGACAGATCCACAGATGGGTTCCAACAAATACACCTTAATGTGAGCTTCGTTTGTCACTCGTGGGACATCAAGGTGGCTTACGAGTTCTTGCCATGTTCGGCTCAGCATGTTTGCGTCCAACAGTGCGCATGCAGCTGTGATCCGAGAACGAAGATCCTGCAGGTTTTCTACCTTGGTGTTGCAGACAACATCCGAGACAAACCTACCAACAAGAGAACAAGGAGAAACAGGCAGACAAATTATATCACTACCGTATCTATTATCATGTTGATGCTATGCTTGGGGCTACTTCCATCAAGTTTAAGTTTGTGCTACATAAAGTACTATATAGGGTCTGTATAAGCAGTTTAAGTAAGTTTGTGCCCATTCCATCAGATGTTCTTCTGACTGGTGATTTTAATGTTTGGGTCGATGATCCCAGTGATGCAAATTCACGAGCGTTACGTCAGCATATGGACTGAAACAGCACGTCCCCTGAAGCAACACAAAGATACAGACACACACTTGACTTGATCATTACTCGGGAATCGGAGCATGTTCTTTCCGATGTCTCTGTCGAGCCAGATCTGTCACATCACTGCGTCATCAAATGTAATCTCAGAGCAAAAACCACCACCAGTGCTGTCACATCATGTCCACTGACTGAGGTTAATGGACAAGAAACAATTTTGCCAACGTGTCCACGAATCTTTGTCTGCAATCAACTATGAGGAGGATTCCATCTCCTCCTACATAGACAGGTATGAGATCTCCATGCAGCCTTTGTTGGATACACTTGCACCAAAGAAGACAAAAAGAGTTGTCCTCAAACCCAGTAACCCATGGATAAACGACGACATTCATGCTGCCAGGTGTCTTAGGAGACTGTAACGAAAATGGTGGAACTCCAAGGCTGATGGTGATCGAGTATTCTTCATCAGACAACGCCAAGTTGTATCGCATTGCATTGCACAGGCCAAGAAGTCCTATTATTCATCGACTTCAATTCAGAATATGAAGGAGACCAAAAACGTCTCTCGTGTTGTTAAAACACTCGTGCATCGGAAGAATGAACCTGTTTTGCCCGAAACTTCTTCGGATCAGAATCTGATACATCAGTTCAGTGAAGTATTTATCAGCAACGTCATCAACATTCGCCATGACACTGAATGTCAGGAGACTTGACATCAATGAGGAGTCCAAACGTGCAGTTGTGGCGGACACAAAAGCCCACTGGCGTGGTGACATCATTCCACGCACCAAGTGGGCGGTGGCCACGTCCGAGGGGTAGGCGTGGCCTCATGGTATACACCGGGCGCCCAGCCCGGAGCGGTACAGTGTTACAGTGTAGTCTTACAATAAAGACGTTTGTTTGTTACCGCTTGTCCGCTTCCTCCTTGCTCACAAGCAGCGCGCGTAACGCCGCGCTTTACTGGTGACCCCTCGACGTTGGATCTGCCGTAGCGATCCTTCCGAACACGACGCCATTGCAATGGCCAACGACAAGTCCATGGCGATTAAACTTCCCGAATTTTGGGAGGCCCAGGCCGAGGTCTGGTTCGTTCAAGCCGAAGCCCAATTTCAGCTTCGGCGCCTCACCGATGACAACCTGCGCTACTGCCATGTCGTCGCCTCCCTCGGGCCCGGCACGGCCGCTCGAGTTGTGTCCGTCCTTCGCCACCCACCGGACGGCCACAAGTACGAGGCGCTCAAGCGGCTACTCCTAGCCACGTTCAGCCTCAAGGACGACGCACGGGCCGACCGCCTCCTGGATCTCCCCGAGCTCGGTGAGACGTGCCCGTCGGTCCGTATGGACCATATGCTGTCACTGTTGGGCGACGAAGCCCCCGGTTCGCTATTCCGGGCGCTTTTCCGTCGCCAACTTCCAGCGCAGGTTCGCCTCGCGTTGGCCGGGACCGGGCTAACGGAACCCCGGCAATTGGCGGCCGAGGCGGACAAGTACTTTGCCGCTTCGGACACGCGGGCGAGCGTTGGCGTGGCCGTCGCGGCCTCCGACGCTGCTGCTGTTGTCCCACAGCATCATCTTCTACAGCACGCTGAGTTTCAGCAGCATGCTGATACGCACCTCGTGAACGCCGCCACGCCCCGCCCACCGCCGCGGCGAAAACCGCCACCGCGGGGAAACCCGTCGACTCCACCGGCCTGGCGGAGCCAGCCGCGCTCCTCCGGCTCCACCGCCTGGTGCTGGTTCCACGCCAAGTTCGGCCACGAAGCTCGGCAGTGTCATCCGCCGTGCTCCTTCGACGGGTCGGGAAACGCCCGGGCCGGCGCTCCATTGTGGCGATGAGCGCCGGCCGTTCGAGCAGCCTGCTGTTCATAACGGACACCTTCTCCGGGCGCCGTTACCTGTGCGACACGGGAGCACAGGTGAGTGTCATTCCCGCCGGCACGTCAGACAAGCACGCCGCGGGTGGGGGCCCCGCGCTGCTTGCCGCGAACGGGACGCCCATCCGTACGTACGGAAAACGCTGCCTCTCCCTGCGGTTTGGAGGGCAGGTTTTCCGATGGACGTTCGTCACCGCCGACGTGCCCATGGCACTGCTTGGCGCGGACTTCCTGTGCGCTAATGGGCTCCTGGTCGACGTCAAGCGCAGACGGCTTGTCCAGGCCGAGACGTTCAGCTCGCTCGCATGTGCGTTGCCCAGCTCAACGAGCGGCTTGCCAAGCGGCTTGCCGAACGATTCGGTTCCGGCCACGTTGGTCTGTACGCTTCCGGCAGCGGACGCATTCACCCGCCTCCTCGCCGGCTTCCCGGCCCTCACGCAGCCCACCTTCTCGGCGGGGGCCGTCAAGCACGGGGTGGCCCATCACATCCCCACCGTCGGGCCACCGGTCTACGCCCGGGCACGCCGCCTCGAGCCGACGAAGCTGGCGGTGGCAAAAGCGGAGTTCGCTACCCTGGAGCGACTCGGCATCGTTCGGCGCTCAGAGAGCGCTTGGGCGTCGCCGCTGCACATCGTGCCGAAGCCCGGCGGGGGATGGCGACCGTGCGGGGACTATCGCCGTCTCAATGACGCCACGACTCCCGACCGCTACCCCGTCCCCCACATTCAGGACTTTTCCGCCCGTTTGGCGGGCAGGTCCTTCTTCTCGAAGGTGGACCTCATACGCGGCTACCATCAGGTCCCCGTCAGGCCGGAGGACGTCCCGAAGACGGCGGTCATCACGCCATTCGGACTCTTCG
This sequence comes from Myxine glutinosa, assembly GCF_964187855.1. NCBI lineage: Eukaryota > Metazoa > Chordata > Myxini > Myxiniformes > Myxinidae > Myxine > Myxine glutinosa. The sequence goes on along the minus strand of NC_136269.1, from coordinate 59,545,617 downwards.
AGTTCCTGCGCATGCCCTTCGGTCTGAAGAATGCGGCTCAGGCGTTCCAGCGACTGATGGACAGCGTCCTGCGCGACTTGGATTTTGTCTACGTCTACCTGGACGATATCCTCGTCGCCAGCGCGTCCCGCGAAGAGCACCTACGCCACCTCCGCACGCTCTTCGAACGCCTGGGCCAGCATGGCCTGATTGTGAACCCCGCAAAGTGCCGGTTCGGCGCCGCCACAATCGATTTTCTGGGGCACCGTGTCACCAGGCACGGAGCCGTCCCCCTGCCGGCCAAGGTGGAGGCGGTGAAGGGGTTTCCGCGCCCCCGCACGATCAGAGGGCTGCAGGAGTTCCTGGGCATGGTGAACTTTTACCATCGGTTCCTGCCCCGTATCGCCCAGCTCCTGCGCCCCCTGCACGAAGCTCTCCGAGGTAAGCTGGGCAAAGGCGACGTTACCTGGACCGAGCAGATGGACACGGCGTTCACGGGCGCGAAGCTCGCCTTGGCTAACGCCACCATGCTCGCGCACCCGGCGCCCGATGCACCGATCGCCCTCACCACCGATGCCTCGGACTACGCGGTGGGCGCGGTGCACGAGCAATGGGTGCGTGGAGCTTGGCAACCGCTGGCGTTCTTTAGCCGGCAGCTTCGCCCGCCCGAACGCCGTTACAGTACCTTCGACCGCGAGTTGCTCGGACTTCACTTGGCGGTCAGGCACTTCCGCCATCTGCTCGAGGGCCGGGCGTTCACTGCCTTCGTCGACCACAAGCCGCTGATCTTCGCGATGGGCAAGGTCACCGAGCTGTGGTCGGCCCGGCAGCAGCGTCACCTCTCGGCCGTGTCCGAGTACACGACGGACATCCAGCACGTCGCGGGGAAGGACAACCCGGTGGCGGATTGCCTTTCCCGGGCCGTCGCCCACGCAGTCCACCTCGGCATCGACTATGCCCGGATGGCAGCGGACCAGGCCGCTGACCCCGACGTCCAGGCCTTGCGGACCGCCGTCACGGGCCTCCGCGTCACCGAGGTGCCGTTCGACGGCGCGGGCGCGGCCCTCTTGTGCGACGTCTCCCTCGGGCGTCCTCGCCCCATTGTGCCCGCGGGCTGGCAGCGCCAGGTGTTTGACGCCATCCACGGCCTGTCCCACCCGGGCGCGAGGGCCTCCCAAAGGCTGATCGCCGACAAGTTCGTCTGGCATGGCCTCCGGAAGGCCGTCCGCGGCTGGGCCAGGACATGCCTCGCGTGCCAGCGCGCCAAGGTGCACCGGCACACCCAGGCCCCGTTGGCCCCGTTCACGGTGCCGGAACGCCGGTTTGACCACGTCCACGTGGACCTGGTGGGACCTCTGCCCCCCTCGCGGGGTTTCACCCACGTCCTCACCATGGTGGACCGCACCACCCGGTGGCCGGAGGCCGTGCCCTTGGCGTCGACAACGGCGGCCGATGTCGCGCAGGCTTTCATCACCACCTGGGTCGCCCGGTTCGGCGCCCCCTCAGACATCTCATCCGACCGCGGCCCCCAGTTCACCTCGGAGCTCTGGGGGGCGGTTGCGCAGGGGCTCGGGGTCCGGCTGCACCGAACCACGGCCTACCACCCCCAGGCTAACGGCCTGTGTGAGCGATTTCACCGCTCATTGAAGGCCGCGCTCCGGGCCACCCTCCGCGACGGCGGCTGGGTCGACAGGCTCCCCTGGGTCCTGCTGGGCCTCCGGACGGCGCCCAAGGAGGACCTGCGCGCATCCGCGGCGGAGTTGGTCTTCGGGCAACCGCTGCGGGTGCCGGGCGAGTTCCTCCCCGACTCCACGGCACCATGGTCCGCGGCACAGCAGCGCTCCGCTCTGCAGGAGACCGCCCAGAGGTTCGCCCCGGTGCCAACGGCATGCCACGGGCACCCACCGACACACGTCGCCCCGGAGCTTCGCACGGCGGAGTACGTCTTCGTCCGCCACGATGCCCATCGGACACCACTGCGGCCCCCGTACGACGGGCCTTTCCGCGTGCTGGAGACCGGGGCGAAGCACTTCACCCTGGACATCGGCGGTACTCCTGACCGCGTTTCGGTAGACCGCCTCAAGCCGGCCCACCTCGATGTGGACCATCCACCGCCAGTGGCCCGACCCCCACGTCGGGGCCGCCCTCCTGCGGGCGGACCCCCGGCACCGCCCAGCTCCGCCGCCACGCCACCCCCCGATCCTGCACCCATCCCAGGATCAGCCAGGGGCATCCCACCTGGCATCCCTGCACCCCGGTCGCCGCCGATCGCCAGGGGGCGCTTCGGCCGGGTCATTCGTCGGCCCCGCAAACTGGCCCTCCAGGTGCGCGGGAATTCTGGGGGGGCGCGTGTGGCGGACACAAAAGCCCACTGGCGTGGTGACATCATTCCACGCACCAAGTGGGCGGTGGCCACGTCCGAGGGGTAGGCGTGGCCTCATGGTATACACCGGGCGCCCAGCCCGGAGCGGTACAGTGTTACAGTGTAGTCTTACAATAAAGACGTTTGTTTGTTACCGCTTGTCCGCTTCCTCCTTGCTCACAAGCAGCGCGCGTAACGCCGCGCTTTACAGTCAAGTTTTTCTCCCTGTACCCCCGACCTGATTGACTTTGCACCAACCACAATCACCGAGATCAGGAAAGCCATCAATAATTCTCCTACATGATCATGTGACATCGATCCAACACCAACGAGTTTGCTCAAAGACTTTGTGGATGATTTTGCTCCTTATATTGCTGACATGGTGGACAAGTCTCTTGAGACTGGTGTATTCCCCAGTAGCCTGCAACACGCACTCATCAAGCCACTACGACAGCAGGCACATCCTGACAGACAGGAACGAAAAAAACTATCGGCCTGTGGCTAATTTGAAATATGTAGGAAAAATTATGGAGCCTGTTGTTTCTCTACGTCTCTCAATGCACCTGAAAGGAGACTTTCTTCAGAATGATTTTCAATCTTCTTACAGAGAAATGCACAGTGTAGACTGTAGTGACTGCTCTACTATTTATTTATTTATTTATTTATTTGTATACAAGATCGAGGCTTGTGTAAGAGCTAACATAAATCGCAAAAAGACAAACTCACACATAAAACATAAGATGAAGGGAGCGGGAGACAAAATGGGGAGAGAGAGGGAAGCACAAAAGTACAACATTCGAGAGCAGGGACATTGGGAGATCTGTGGGAGGGGCAGCGCTTGGGGGCGCAAGGGGCATGGGAAGGGGGGGGGGGGTGGGAGAGGTATAAAATACATGGACCCATGGACTGCTAGGACTTCCAGGAAAGAAGTCGATATTTCAAAAAAGTGGATCTGGGGTAAATTAATGGGGATATAAAAGATCAAGGTTTTGGATGGGGGAAGACAAGAGACGGTGGTGAACAGCTGTTTTAAAGACCTAGAGGGAGGAATGGGATTGAAGAGAGTGAGGGAGTTTGTTCCAGAGGCGGGAGAAAAGGGGAATGAAAGAGTGAAGGTGAGCAGAGAGCCTAGATTTTGGCAGTTTAACCATAAGAGGGTTGCAGGCAGATCTTGTGCGACCTGCAGGATTATTTGGGGGACAGAGCACAGAGAGAGAGGGAGAGCTGGGGGAGCAAGGCCAGAGAGAAGTTGGTAGAAAACAGAAAGACCACCAACCTGCCCGCGGTGAGTGAGTGAAAGGCCCTCGGAGTTAGCTTCATCACGGGAGATTCCAATGATTCTGAAAGCTTTGGTTTCAACAGCATGAAGCCGAACTTGGTGAGAGGCAGGAGCACCAGCCCAGAGGGGAGGACAGTATTCCATTGAGCTGCGGATGAAAGCCTTGTATGTGGTGAGGAGCTCAGGTGTGCCAAGGAAGGACTTCGCACGACGGAAGATGCCCAGTCGGCGACTGGCTTTGGAGGCCAGCTTGGAAATGTGGTTTTCCAAGGAAAGATCATGGCAGATAGTGAGCCCCAAAAGATTGAGTGACAGAACGTCTTGGAGAGGATTGTTCAGAAAGTAGATGGGAGGGTTGTCCAGTCGGTCTTTTCGGAGTCGCATAATAAGAGTGTGAGATTTGTCAGGATTGAAAGACATGTTCCACTTGTTTGCCCAGTCTGTGATTTTGTACAGGTCTGCAGAGAGTGAAGAGGCTGCAGACTGCCGATCTGAGGGATGGGGTATGGAGTGGCAGAGAGTGGAGTCATCAGCAAAGAGACAGAGGATTTTCCAGAGAGTCTGAGAGATCATTGATGAAGACCAGAAAAAGCACAGGGCCCAGAACACTGCCTTGGGGAACTCCAGCCTGAACAGGAAGGGGAGATGAGAGAAACCCATTCAGGGCCACACGTTGACTACGACTAGAGAGGAAGTCCGCAAGCCAAGTGTGGAGATTTCCATGGATACCATAGGAGGAGAGTTTGGTGAGCAGAGCGGGGTGCCAGACAGTATCGAGGGCACGTGATATGTCAAGGGAGACTGCTCTGATTTCCTGTTTGGCATTAAGGACCTCCATCCATTGTTGAGACAGCAGAAGCAGCATGTCCAGATTAGAATAACCTGGTCGGAATCCAAATTGATAATCCGAGATCAAGCCATTGGAGAAGAGGAAGGATTTGATGTCAGAAGCGATGATTGATTCCATTACCTTGCTGATTATTGGGAGAAAGGCTGATTGGTCTATAGTTGCAAGGATCTGTTTTTGCATCGTTTTTGTGTAAAGCGGTAATGTTGGCTGATTTCTAAGCAGATGGCAGATGACCTTGAGCAAAAGAGAGGGTGAAGAGAACAGAGAGAGGGTGAGATAGAGCGGCAGCACAGGATTTTAGGACCCGTGGGCTGATGCCGTCTGGTCAAGTTGCAGAATCAGAGTCGAGGTTTGTCAAAAACTTATCCACCTTGTCAGGAGAGAAGGACACAGCTTCCAGGAGCAGCTGGGTTCGACTGGGAAAAGTGGGTACAGAGAGAGATGGGTTCGGGACACAAGATTTTGAGGGAAACACAGAGTTGAGGCATTCGGCTTTTTCATGTGTGTAGCCAGCTGTGTAGCCATTTGAGGTAAGGGAGGGGGTGGAAGGGGAACAAACACCAGAAACAGATTTGACCAGACACCACCAGGATTTGGAGGAGGGAGACAGGTTTGAGAGTTCAGTCTTGAGAGTAGAGAGATATTTTTCCTTGCTCTCCTGAGGGTAGACACACACTTGTTCCGAGCTTTGTGAAAGGAACTGAGATTACCTTCAGTTGGATTTGCCTTCCATGAGGTATTAGGTATGGCAAGTTGCTTCATGGCAACTGCCTCACCACAAGTTTCAGTGTTCCATGGACGGGAGGAAGGGTAAGACAACTTAAGACGAAATGGGATAAATCTGTGCATGAGAGAGAGCAGTTTACTTTGGAAGAATTCCCAGGACGAGTTGATGTCAGAGGCAGTAGAGATGGGAGACCAGTCCAGATGATTGATGGCTGCTTGAAGACCGTGCCAGTCAGCCTGAGTGAATGCTAGACTCGTTGGCGCTGAGGAGGCTCTCTGAGAATGGCCAGAGAGATGTCCACTTTAACAAGGAAATGATCAGAAGAACCGATTGGAGCAGTAGAAGAACAGCAGACATTTGCAGGGAAGTTAGTCATAACCAAGTCTAGAAGAGAAGATACTCCATTGACTGAGATCCAGGTCGGGAAATTGACAGATTGTGTAAGTCCCCATGAGTCGCAAAATTCCTTTGCTGAGATGCCATGGCTGGTGTGAGAGGAACCCACACCCAGCCAACTGGCATGATGACAGTTGAAGTCGTAACATATGAGGAAGAGAGAGTTCGGATGAGTGGATAGAAGTTGGTCCATGTTGTCAGACAGGGAGATGTAAATGGAGTCATCACTGTTTGGAGGACGGTACAGAACACATATGAACAAAAGGTGGGAGCGGAGAGGAAGCCATAGTCAGAGGTATTCCTGGGGTGGGGTGGAGAGAGGGCAGTGCAAGGAAAGTGATTTAGAGAGTTTTTGATAAAGATAACAACCCCACCACCAGGACGAGGCTCAGGTCTATCATACCGGAGGAGGAAGTAACCAGGGAGAGAGAAATATAAAGGTGTCAGAGACATCTTGAAAGTGGAAAGTTTCTCTTAAGCAGATTACGTCTGGTTTGTCAGAAGCAACCTGTATGGAGAGATCAATCAGGTTTTGAGTGAAGACCCCGGATGTTTGAGATCCATACCGTTAAGGAAGAGGGAGAGGGAGCATCGGGTACAGGACAGGGGAGGGGAGGGTCTGAATCCGAGTTCAGATGAGGGGTGAGAGGGGGAGGTAGGGAGAGCTGTTGATCGTGTGTCGGAGATTGCAGAAGAGTTAGGAGAAAGGGAAGGATGAGGAGGACAAAAGGTTTGATGGTGATGGGAAGAGGCACAGTGAAGTGTTGTTTGAGGGGTGGCAGAGCAAAGTTGAAGGTTTGAGGAGGTGGAGGTATGTGATGGAAGGGAGAGAAAGTGGGGAGGAGGCAGCTCCTTTTGAAAGGGAGGGGTGAGGGGGGGAATTTTGAAGTGGAGTGGTGAGGGGGGAGTTTTGAAGGGGAGGGATGAGGGGGAGTTTAGGAGGGGAGGGGCAAGGGGGGAGTTTAGGAGGGGAGGGGTGAGGGGGAGAATTGAAAGGGAGGGGTGAGGGGGGAGTTTTGGAGGGGAGGAGTGAGGAGGGAGTTTAGGAGGGTAGGGGTGAGGGGGAGTTTAGAAATTGGATGATTAATGAAAAACGAATATTTATTACAAACTGGGTTTATTGTGATTTTCAAGTCAAAGATCCGTTTAAAAACGATAGAGGAGGGGTGGAATGAAGGTGAGTTGAGAGAATGTAGAAAGGAATGACTGTAAGAGATTTTTTTTTTTTTTTTTTTAATGGAATGATTTGATGAGGAAATGGAAAAAAGCCTTTTAAATAGGAAGAAAAACAGCGTGTTATAATAAACCACTGAATAAAACACTGCAGGGGAAAGTTTAAACATATTTCAACAAAACCATGAAAAACAATCTGGGAAAAATCCCTGAACTGAGGGTGTGAATCTGAGAAAGGAGAAAGGGTTAAATGAGTATGGAGGAAGCTAGAATCAGAAAGGCGAGTATCGGCTGGAGATGGAAGGAAGAGATGGAAGAAAAGGAGATAAAGGGGGCGGGGCGAGACAACAAGGATGTGTTCGCAAGGAGAGAAGGAAATATATTTTTAAAATGTTTTTTGTTTTGTTTCGTTTTTGTATTTAGAACGTCAGACAAAGGGTAGATGTTCGGGGAAGTTAGGGGGAGAAGAGAAAATCTAGGAAATAAGCAATACAGCGAAGAATACTAAGAGTATAAGTATAATAAATAAGCAATACTATGAGTGCAAAATTACATCCTTTCCACGATGAACAAAGGAAGAGTGACCAGTTTTGTTCTACGCGACTTACGAAGTCGAGTTGATCATGCAATCTTACTGGATAGATTACAGCAGATTGGCATTCGTCATCTGTATCCGAGATGTCACGACCAATGCAGTTCACCTTGAATTCTCTGTTCCACAGGGTTGTGTATTTATAAACTGTCACTCAGTTGTTCAAAATATATATATATAAATATATATATATATATACGTATATATATATATATATATATATATATATATATATATATATATAAATATATATATATATATTGTTGCGGTTTTGAGAACCCCTCACTTTGTAAATAATATTCCATCATTTAAAAGGTCAAAGGTCGCACCCATAGTTAGTCCACAGCAACACATAGGACCCCATAGGACTTTCAGTTATTTCGTTAGTATGTGTTTCAGATAAGGCTGTGTTCCCAATAGTTGAATCTGCGTTGCATTAATTAAATAAGATAGGCCCCATTCGCTTCTTGGCCAGCCGCTCTCTCCAAGCTACGCCAGTATGCGCCCCTACAGCCGGGGCTTGTCCCTCCCAATTCTATTACGCGCCTCTGCTTGACCAGCAGCGTTCACTGCCTCGCTCCAAACGCCATTGAACATGCGGTCTAAGGCCGAGGAAAAAGGGGGCGGAGCGTCGGGAACGAGGCGTGGCCCTGTCAACTCGTCATCAAGGGCGGAGCCGGTGAGCCCTCGCCAACCAACCAGGGCTGAGGTGAGCTCGCTGGCGGGTGTGGCTTCAAAGAGCGCGGATTGATTTCAAAGCGCGATATATAAGCGCGCGCGCAAAGCCCTTTGACGGACTTCTTTCGGCGGGCTCCTTTTGCACGAACTGATCCAGGAGCGCACATTTGCAGAGGACTGTGCAGGGAACCATCGATGGTAATGAACTGCACCGGGGATTGCGTTGCACGAACTGTTTATTGAAGAACTGCGCCGAGAGAGCTCATTGTTACGAACTGCCTGTTTGATACGGACCTTGATTGATCGGGAGAGAGAGAGCGTTTGGCACGCTATACGTACACAGCATTCCAGCCCCTCGCATATGTAAGGTCCGCTCACTGTCGACGCCAACGACGCGCTGCCGGCCTGTTTCCATCACCGCCACGGCACGAGTCGGGACCGGACGAGGAGCCTGGAACCATCTGCCTGGACCTTCCTCCCCTACCACTACAATTCCGTGTGAGTCTGTCTGTTTTTCCTGGGGTCGTGATAAGTTAAGACTGTATAGATAAGCTTGCCCTGTGTCCTTTTGTTTCTCCTTTCTTGTACATGCTTTCGTTTCCTCTTCTTTGGGTCTTGTAAATAATTAATAAACCCACTCTTTGTTCTTCCCTTACTCTGGTTTCCTCTTATTCGATCGCCTCCGTCCTTTCTTTCAATTGAGTACCTGTGGCACGATTTGGAAACCGCTCAGGATCGGGTTTAGTCATTTGTTAACGGCTCGGATCGCGGATTGCTAACCGCTCGGCAATATTCCATCTTATCCGTGGTTCGAGCGGGAGTTATTTCCCTGCTCGCGGTCGGGGTTAGTACGTAGGTATTTGGGACTTCATTGACCCATCACCCGAGCTGATTCCGACCGGGAGGAGCGTCATAATTTCCAGGATTGGGGGACGGCCAGCTTAAAAGACAAGGGGATTAACCCCCCCCCCCCTTGATAAGGGGAGCGCCGACCCCCGAATCTGCAACAATTGGTGTCTGGGAGTGGGATTGGACCCGAACCAAATTTTTTTATTATCTGAAAAATTTGGTCAAAATTTCAAGCGGCCGAAATTTTTATTAACAGCCAAATTGGATCGTGCCATGGATAGTCAAGGCGATCGGATGCCAGTGGGGGTAATTGAGGGGGTAGAGGAAGGTTTAGAGTCAACCCAGGACCCCAGGGAAGAAGTGGGAGTAATGGAAGAGGGGATTGAAGAAGGTGCGGTGGCAGGGGTTGCAGGCGCACAAAATGGCGGCGCCTCGCACATGGCGACGAGGGCTGCGCCCGCGGCGCAAGTAAGAGTGATGGATATGCAATCCTTCATGGCGCAATTCATGGCAGAAATGAGAGAGATGGGGAACCAATCAAAAAGGGAAATAATTGATGCCCAAAAGAATGAAATAAATGAATTACTTGGAAAAATGGACATCCAAGAGGAAAAAATGGATACCCGAGGGGAGTTAATAAAAAATATGGGAGAGGACAGAGACCGCAGATCGGGCACATCGGTACGCAACGAGGAGCGCGGGAAAAGCGAAGTGGAGCAAGGCATGGTTACGTGGACCAGAATAGAAATCGCGACCCGGGGTATGGGGAAGCCGGCGGCCGCAGAATTAGAAAATTTGATTTTATTAGCACCAGCGGTCGTTGTGCTGAATAAAGGAATTAAAATCAAACAAATAGTGGAAATTGGAGAAACGGCGGACTTAGAAAAGCACTCGCGGGAGGAAAAAATGGAATGCATGCAAAGTCTGTGGTTACATCGTGATGTCGTGCTGCATAACCAAAATGAAAGTTTGCAGGTGGTGGAGCGAAGAAGAGGAAGCGCCAAGGTGAGTCGGGCTGTATATGGTGCTAAAAGGTTTTTCGGGAAAGTGTTTAGCGCAAAAAGAATTTTCGCGCGCTTGGGATTCCAGCGTAACCCGGGCGTTTGTGGGAGGTCCGTGGTGCGCTGTGTGAGTGGAAATGGCGCGCGTGTGCGAATGGCGCCGGAGCGCGAGTGCATTACAGAGAGTGAGAATGAATGCACGGCAGAGTGTGAAAGTGACGATGAATGCACATCGGAGCGAATGTGTGATGAATGTGATACAGAGAGTGAGTTGGTTGTGGCGAGTGTGCGAGAATGCACACCTGAGTTGGTTGTGGGGCGCGTGATTGGGTGTGCGACAGGGGATTGCACACCCATGGGTAGGTGTGTGCTGAGTGGGTGTGCAACAGAGTGCACACCCACGAGTGGTACGGAGTACGTACCGGGAGACTGTGCGCAAGACGGTGCGTGAGAGAGGTGTGTTACGAAGTGTGTGATAACAGAGTGTGCGAGGAGATTGAATGCACAAGAATGTGCGTGAGAGGAATGCATGGAATGCATGGAGTGTATGGAGAGACCTGGATGTGTGAGTATAGAACGGGTAGCGTATGGATGTGAGCATGCTAGTCGGGCTTCGACGTTAACCGGGACAGCGTTCAGGCCGACGTATAGCCGACGCGAGCTCTTGGTGCATGGTGTTCTTTGTGTGCTGCGGGGGCCGGCCGGGATCGGTGCCGCGTCGCTCCTGCACGGAGCGCCATGCACGATTCGGGCCGGGCCCCGCCCTGCACGGTCGGTGCCGCGTTTTGCCAGGCAAGGCGATCGGCCCGGTCTGAGGGGAAGGAGAAGGGTTTGGAGCGGCGCCCCCTTTCGGTGGCGGAGCTCCGGCCGGGGAAGGCTGGGCCACCGCGCATAGGAGCGAAAGGCCCTGCGTAGGGATGGTGCTTGGAGCCTTGACCCGACAAAACCTCCTCCCCTGAATCCGAATGCCGGACGGACCCAAAGTGCAGGAGACTGACCATCCACACGGATAGCTGGCTTTTCGAAGCCGAGCTGTAGAAATGCATTACCGCACGAGAGGCTCAGTATAGTGGACGATTAATGGTAGCAGTAGTGATAGGAATGGTAGTTGTATCATTCACGTTGGGCAAAGGAGCTTTAGTTTATGGGGTGGCGGTGAAAACTAGCCCAGGAGGGTTAGGATAATGTATAGGAATTTAGAAAGATGACCATAGGTGACCAAGATTTAAGTAGTGACATTTGTACCTGTAGTGGGGACGGAGAGTACGGTAGATGGATGATAATGACGTGGGATGTGCATAGTTTAATGGGATGACTGGGAAGCACGAATCTTAGAATGGCAATAGATAGTTAAATGATGCTGTGTGTATGAGCTTTAAGTTTTGGATGAAATGAGGAATTGAGAGGAACTGCTCGTGAATGCTGTGTGTGTGTGTGTAGAAAGTGTATTGAGCAGAGTATCGAGGATGTGTGTGATTGTGCATTGAGTGATCGGCTTGCATGGCGGCAAGGGAGAATGGTTGGATGGAATAGATGGTCTGGACTAATTGGAGTATGGAATGAATGGTGTGGAGTGAGTATTGTGGAATACGTGGAGTGGAGTGGATGGTGCGAAGGTGTGAATAGGGGAAGGATGGACCTCTTCACGAGTACCCGGGGAGGGTAGATTAAAAGTAGGTAGAGGGAGTAGGTAAATTGTGGTTGGATATTGACATCTGTGGTGCGAAAGTAGCAGAGTACTGCTTGGTTTGGTGCATGAGTGAAGTGGAATGGCTGGGCGTGTGGCCTATTAGTAAGAATGGTTCAATGGGCACTCCGCTACTGGTAGTCTGTCGATCAGGTGAGGCCGCAGGTAGGCTCTGGGAGCCAGTTAGAGTTCAATGGGGCCCAAGGATCCAGAGAAGGACCCGGGTAGCCCGACACCAGAGAGGGCGGTAGCGGGGTGAGAGAGCCAGAGGGCCTTCCCCAGGTTAGGGTGAGGCGCAGGTAAGTTCGGGTGGCAACTGCAGTGGCGGAGGTGTGCAGGTGAGCGGACCTGCTGGGAGAGCCACACGGCCCAGCCCTGAAATTGTGCGAGGGCACAGAATTGAAAACTCGGGGGAGTGAGACCCCAAATTGGGAGGCACCACAGTTTGGTCAATGGGAATTGGTTTTTGGAACCACATAGTTTAATGATGGCCAATGGTTTTGCGGGGTAAGACCCCGGGTAGTTTAATTGTGTTGATGTCAATTAGAAGTATAGCTAGGATGAAAGTCTCTTCGCACCATCTGCATCCACTCACCTAGGGTGATAAGGCTCCACACCATGTTTTGCAAATGTTTGGTTAGAATGAAAGACGCATCTCGACGTGGGTGAGACATTGTTTAATATTCCATCCCTTCCTCCTTAGGAGGGATTGGGGACGAATTTGGTTTAGAGGGGATGGGAAAGACAAGATGTAGCGACGAATCTGTAAATGTGTAAATTGTGAAAATACGGGGCAAGGGCAAGGGTAGGGTAGGTGACATGGGGGGTGACAAACGGTTAGGGACGAGCTTTCTCAGCTCGCTCTCCCGCGCCCTTCATGTTGCATTGCTTCGTATTGATGTGTACCCTTGCGCACCTGCCCGCTGATCTGCTTGTCCTTCCTTCCCCACTCACGGACCATTGTTCTTTTGTGCCCGGGGGGGGGGGGGGGGTTGTGGACCCCCGAATCCGCAACAATATATATATATGTATATATATATATATATTGTTACGCATCCGGGGGACGGCACTCACGTTAGCAAGGGGGGGGTTAATCCCCTTGTCCTGTTAAGCTGGCCGTCCACTGGTCCTGGAAGTATGACGTCACTTCCGGTCGGTGGTGGGTAGGGTTGTAAGCCCAATCCGTCCTACTACCTAATTACCACCACTGGCCGTAAGCGAGGAGATACTCCCACCCGGGCCACAGCGTGAATGGATGCGCCGAGCGAAGCGAGCTGCGATTCAGGCCGTTAACAAAGGACTAACCCCGACTCCGAGCATTGGCCGAATCATGCCACAGGTACTCAATTGGAAAGGGACTAAAGCGATCGGGGGAAGAAACCAGAGTAAGGGAAGAACAAAGAGTGGGTTTATTAATTATATACAAAACCCAAAAGAAGAGGAAATGAAAGCAATATACAGAGCAAAAGGACACAGGGCAAGCTTAACTATGCAGTCTTACTTACAACCCTGGACAAACAAACAGACTTACACGGATAGGGAATGGCAGGAAGGAATGGCTGGAAGGGGGAGAAGGTCCAAGCAGATGGCAGGGCAGGAAGGTCCGGGCAGATGCACAGCGTCGAGGTCCGCTCCAGGTCGCGCTCCGGTCCACGCTCCGGGCTTGAGGCGAAACCCGGCGGCAGCTGCACGTATCGGTTTCACGCGGTCGGACAATGTGAATATATGGCGGTATTGTCGTCGTCAACGGACCCACTCTCCTACCTTACGATTCGTCGTATTCTCATCTGGTACCTCGTACTTCGGACCTTCACACTCATGTCTTGAAGCAGTCCCTCTCAGCGACTTTTATTGGGCGTTCTTGTATCCAGCCGCCGGCTCCTAGGACACGCCTACTGGTCGGCTCACCTCGGCCCTGGTTGGCCGGCGAGGGCTCGTTGGCTCCACCTCTTGAGGAGACATTGACAGGCCACGCCTCGTTCCTGGCGCTCGAACCCACTCCTCCCCTTTTTTCCTCCAGATTACCACGTGTTCAATGGCGGCTTGGGGCCAGCAATCAAACCAAAACAAAGGGTAGCGAACGCTGCCATACCGCTACTGCACTTTGAAGAGGGAGAGAGAGATGATTGGGGATAATTGAAGGGGCCTATCTTATTTGATGAATACAACGCAGAGTCAAACTATTGGAAACAGATCCATAACTGAAACACATAATAATGAGATAACTACAAAGAGGTCCTATGGTGTTCTACGTGTTGTACATGGACTAACTATGGTGCGATCTTTACAAAGGGGGATATTTACAAGGGATTATTTATAAGGGAACATTCACCAAAATTTACAAAGTGAAGGTTCTAAAAACCGTAACAATATATATATTGTATATATATATATATATACACACAGTATATTGTCATGTGGTTACTCTTAGTGAATACCTTAGTGTAGCACGGATAGCCAAACGAGCTTTACCTCCGAAGCGTTCAGTTCAAAATGTGGCAGAGTTAATACACGTGGGGAGGGGGGGAGGGGAGGAGGAGGAGGATGCTGAAGAGTACTTACCTGCACGGATCCCACCGGCAGTCCCCAAACCTGCAAAAAATAACTCAAACGAAAACGGATTTTAAATGTCCAAAAATAACAGGTTTATTTAAATACACGGCAAAACTAAATTTCCTAAATTGGGACATCCCCACCACAGACACAAACATGAACGAAGGATAAAATAATGTTGGATAAAATAAAGGTGTGTGGTTGTTTAGTGCACTTAGTTCTGATCGCTGGTGCGTCTCACCAGGAATCGTCCAGGCCCCGGGCACGCAGACTGGACGCGGCTCTGGTGTTGGTGGGAAATACACTTGCTCCCGCGCTGCTAGGCCTCAGTACGCCCTCGTTCACTAGGCCATGCCCGCTGGTGCGAAACAGGCCTCCGCGCGAATCAAACGGCCCATGTGCAGCTCACTCCCCCAGCCATGCCTGTCTTCGTCGTCCTTGGTGTCAAACTGCAGCCCTCGGTCCGCGCTCTTCCACCCCACGCCCACCAGCTCGATGCCGGTGTAGCAGGATTCTCTCACTCCCCTAAAATCTCACTCTAGAGTGATTCTGTCCTCGGATAAAATCACTCTAGAGTGAACTAATCCTAGGACTAGCACACTCTAGAGTGTAATTATCCTCAGACAGAATCACTCCCCCTGTCAGGATCAACACACTCCCTCCAAGATCAAAGCACTCCCCTTTAGGATAAAGTCAATCCCCCAGAAAGAATGGAAAGATATATTTATTTACTTTGGAAATATAACTCACAGGATGTTAGATATCGTTGCAATGATCAACAGAGCTTTTACTGTGTATTTTAGTTATTTTTTAAGTTAGTTAGTTGTTACTTTATTTACTTTATTTTGTTAGTTTGTTATTTTTTGTTAGTTACTTTATTTACTTTATTTTGTTAGTTTGTTATTTTTTGTTAGTTACTTTATTTTGTGAAATATGTGAATATTATTATACTATCTCTATATATAAAGGAGGAGTGTCTGTCTGTCTGGATGTCCGCTTATAACTCAAGAACTACACATCGGAGAAAAGTTTTAGACACAGATTCGGAGTCAGCATAAAATCCTGGTGGTTATAGGCTACTTTTTATTTTAATATCAATGGTTTAAAAAACTGGGCCAGCTGCAATTCCATGGTGTAGTTTGTGGCGGCGCTATTGCCCCTTTCCGATCCCATGACGCATTGCGGTTCCGATTCGCGATAAGGTCTATGCACTATAACCGACACTTTTCCACCTTTTCCATACCTTTTAATCAGATTTACCTTATCATCCATCGTAACCACATTACGCTTGGAAACACTAGCATTATCCGTCTTCGGACCCATGGCTAACACAGACACAGTAAAGGAATACTGTACGTCGCCTGTTTTGAATGAGAATCAGCGGTTGCGCGTATGTACAGTATACTGTACGTACATATTTATATATTTTTAATGTGCTTTTTATTGTATTTTAAATTGTTTTTTAGCTTCTTTTATTGTTCATTTATGTACTATTTTATTTATTTTAAATATATTTTTAAGGAAAACAAATGTTTTCACGTCCGTAGGAGTGACGTAATGTCGCACATAATGACGTTCGCTGCCCGGTCATGAAAGAAATTATGATTCTCTGGCCAAAGTGACAGATGAAGATCAGGCAGTAAACCGCCCAACTGAGTTTCTCAACAGTCGTCAGCCTCAAGGACTCCCAACACACAGGTTGATTCTCAAGGTGGGAGCACCAATCATGCTTCTAAGGAATCTTGATCCACCAAAGCTGTGTAATGGAACACGATTGACAATCCAGCAAATGATGCCGCATGTCCTAGAGGCAACCATCCTCTCAGGACAATACAGAGGAGAGAAAGTATTCATTCCAAGGATACCACTTATTCCACCTGACCTTCCATTCTCCTTCAAGAGGATTCGGTTCCCCATCAGGCTATGTTTTGCTATGTCCATCAACAGGGCGCAGGGGCAATCAATGAAGGTTGTAGGCCTGAACTTCACAGAACAAGTGTTTGCCCATGGCCAGCTGTACGTGGGCTGCTCGAGGGTTGGAAAATCCAAGCAATCTTTATGTCTTGGCACCAAGTAAGAAAAC
Source organism: Myxine glutinosa (assembly GCF_964187855.1). Lineage (NCBI taxonomy): Eukaryota > Metazoa > Chordata > Myxini > Myxiniformes > Myxinidae > Myxine > Myxine glutinosa. The sequence continues at coordinate 59,529,408 of NC_136269.1, read as the reverse complement.
CAGAAATGTTGTATACCCAGAGGTTTTGAGAAATTGAAAATTGAAAAAACGTCATGTAGGAAATGTACTGTGATATTGCTCTAAAATATACATGTTCTTTTCGTCATATATTTGTCTTATTCTTATTCAACCCGGGCGAAGCCGGGTAGCTCAGCTTGTACATTTATATAGCGCCTATATCCAGTTCTCGGAACTGCTCAGAAGCGCTTGTTTCCTGGTTATCGGTACGTGAACACACCTTTGCCAATATACAAACATTTGAGTAACATTTTAAAACCCGTATTTAATATTTCTTAAAAGTGCAGTAAAGTTATAGAACGTAACTTAAAATGACATATTATATGTTGAAATGAAAATATCCTTTCAGTATAAAACATCGTAAATGTATCGTAATGATTACTAATATCAAAATATATAGTTATTTGAATGTGAAATTTATACTTTTCTTTATTTTATTTACCCAGTTTAATACAGGGATGCGAAAAACATTGTATTTTTATTTTTAGGGAGAGACGTTTACAAAGGACATCATTCTGCCCTGTTTATCAATTCATTTATCATTTTATGTTCATATTCATTAACTTTGTCATGGTTGTATGTCATTACCATGCAATAAATATTGTTTAAATCACAAAATATATAGGGGGAGTGTTATAATCCTGGGAGTCATTTGATCCTGCAAGGCGGAGTGTTAAAATCCTAGGGGGAGTGATTTCATCCGAGGATAAAACCACTCTAGAGTGAATTTTTCAAAGGAAAATATCACTTCAGAGTGATTTTATCCTGGAGAGTGATTCTATCCTCCTACACTGGTGTCACGAAATAAATCCGGCCCCGTATAAACTCTCCCCCCGGCGAATCTGTACCGGTACAGAATCTCCCCTGGCGAATCTGCACCGGTATAAACCCGCCCCCCGGCGGATACGTTTCTCGCCCCCATCAGAATAGAATCGCCCCCATTCTCGTTTGTGGATATATAAATATATATATGGAAATATTGGTTTACAAGAGGGGACGTGATAAAAGTACTACTAATATTGTTTGGGGAATTGATTGAGTGCGGACTTACACATTTTCTCAATCTTTTTAAGACATACTTGAACTCTTGATATAGTAATTATTGATAGATTTTTATTGGTTTATTTATATTTTGGTTATGGTTTTATGGTTTTTATGGTTTTATGGTTATTTTATGGTTATTTTTATGGTTATTTTTATGGTTATTTATGGTTATTTTAGGTTATTTTATTTTATTTTATGTTACTTTTGGTTATTTTTAATTATTTTTATGGTTATTATGGTTTTATTTTTATTGGTTTACACCAATATTCAGTTGCTCTAGTTGTAGATTAATTGTAAAAGAACTCTACCACAATCACCAAGAGCCATAAAATTGTTACACTTTTTTCCAAGTTTGAATATCTGCTGAAACATGTACATATTGTTGCAGATCTCCCGAAGCCCGTTCCACGTTACAAAGGGGGGATTAAACCCCTTTTTCCCCCCTGGGTCTTCGTGTCCATGAGGCCGAATCGCCACTTCCGCAGCAAGCGTGAAAAAGGGTATCAGGTCAACACCGCACGTACCTTTAACCCACGCTGCCACAAAAGCGGGGACCAAACCTCGCACAGGCCACGCTTAATCGAGTATGCCCGAGCGGTATGCGTATCAAGTGACTGGTGCCGTTACTTTTATGGAACCCGATTCGAGCGGTTCTAGTCATACCATGCGAGGCCAATCAATGGAAGGGCTGGGAATGGTCAAATAAGAGGAATAACACAATTTATTTACAATGTACAATAATCAGGATGAAGGAAAGGGGACACAGAGCAGAAGCTTAACCAATTTAACTAAATCCCAGACACAGGGCCCACTCACGCACACGGGGAGAAGAAGAAAATAAGTTCACGCGCCAAACGCGCTTTGCCGTCTATCGCTCCGGGACAGCTCGCTCGGCGTGGCCCTCTGGCGGTCACGGCACGTATGCAGGAGAAGGCAGGCAGGAGGAGATCGCGCGTCTGTGGCCCGGAATGGGTCACCTTCTCAAGCGCGATTAATACAGCGCAGCAGAGCACAGGGCACGGCGCACGGGGAAAGTTCGTGTACAATCTCGATAACCGGCAATGCAATTGACTCGTTCTCTTGCGCGTTCTCTCTCTCTGACTCAATCAATGCCTCGACCCGAACTCCAACTCACTCTCACAGGGGCTCCGACTCAACTGCGACTTGAACTCCGACTCTTAACTGAGAACTCAACTGCCTGTGCACATGACTCTGGTGTACTCCGAACTCTCAACTCATGGGCTGCGCGACTCTCAACTCAACGCGAACTCAACTCCAACTCAACTCATCTCTCAGGGGTTCCGACTCAACTGAACTCTCACTGGGGCTCCTACCTTCGGCCTCGCCAGACTTGTTGAAGGCTTACCACGTGGCATTTCCAGCCCAAAAGACCGCCCTACTCACGGGCCTGCTCAACGCAAAACTAACACACGAAAGGACTACGCTTACATTCATGAAGAAATAACTGAACTATCGCGAGGCTTCATGTTGTGGTGCGTCTACCTACGAGGGGGATTATCCTTTATTCCAAAACCGTAACAATATATATTATGAGGGGGCGATTTTGTCACATGGGAGAGTCTTTCGTGGCAGGGGGGCGAATCTATTTTGAGGGGGGCGAATCTGTACCGGTACAGAATCGCCGGGGGGCGGATCTGTTTCGGGGGCGGATCTGTTTCGTGACATCGGAACATGAAGCCTCCCCGGAACATGCAGAGAGTGAAACCCAACCGTCCGCTATCGCTTTTGGAATGAGAGGCACAAGAGGTAATGTCCGCTCTCAATGCCCAGACGAACAGGGGAACGAGGAGGAGATGCCGGCCCACAACATTACTGCCAGACCCAAAACCTCGAGAAGGGGGAAGAAGAGGAGCAATCATGACTGTTCGCTGTGGCATCCAGAACGAGAAGGGAGATGTCCGCCGCTCCAACTATTTTAAACGCCGCTCTCTGACGTTATCGGTCTTGCTTCACCAATCAGCGAGTTGCTTCTTACCAGTCCTCCCCATCAATCACAACCCTGACCACTCACTGCCTTCCTGGACATGGCCCCACGGACCTGCCTGTTTCGATGTTGCTATCCATGGTCAATGTAATTAGTGGCAGCACTCAATGTCCTGGCTTCCGGTAAGTTTATTTTAGGCCATTTAAATGTGGTATTCTGGCTATGTGTCTATTCTGGTGCCAAAAAGAACATAGGAATAAGTACAGAGGTAACGACATACAAGGAATAATTTACCCATAATCCCTGAGCTAGTTAGCACAAGAGCCACCCTTAATATGGTCAAACATCACACTTAATCCTGAACACACAACCTACCGGATCCCTACCTATTACATGGTGGTTCTTCTTCTTTACGACAATCTGAGCACACTAATCTATACAAATCTACCTGGACTAAAGTAATCACTGCCTACCCCCTACAAACGTAACAATATATACACACCGTTACTGCAGGACATTATAAGGAGTCATAATATTCATATGCAGGTGACACAATTGTATTTCACATGTCCACCAGCATAAGAGGAAGTTGATAAATGGATCGCACAAGTTCAAGCTTGCCTCACTGATATCCGGGACTGGATGAATCGCAGCTATTTTAAACTCGATGATGAGAAGAACGAGTTCTTTATTTTAGGATCAAGGCAACAGCTTGCTAAAGTCAACGTTTCCCACATTAAGATCGGTAACGCCCTCATTGCACCAATCGATTGCGCAAGGAGTCTGGGGATGATCTTGGAATCCAAAATGACAATGGAGTTACACTTGTCAAGCTGCGTGAAACTAGCTTACTGCAGCCTTAGCAATCTTCGATCTATTAAACAATACTTAACAACGGGCCACTGAACAATTGGTTCATGCCTTGATTGCATCTCTGCTGGATACCTGCAACTCTACTCTGCGATCTTCGCAAATGCCAGATTCAGCGACTGCAGAAAGTGCAGAATGCAGCGGCTCGTCGAGTCACTAACTCGAGGAAGTTCTCCCACATTACCCTGATTCTCAAAAAATTGCACTGGCTTCCGTTCAAATAAAGACACCTGCAAAGTACTGCTGGCCACTTTTCAGGCAGTTGGTGGGTTTGCACCACAATACATCATCTCGCTAATCGCGACCCGTACACCATCTCACACTGGATTGAGATCATCTGATGAAGTGAGGCTTGTGGTGCCGAGGCCCAAGAGAACGTGGGGTGACACAGAATTCGCAACAGAGGCTGTGGGACACTTTACCCAATTAAAAACGTCCACAGCCTCACATTGTTTAAGACTAAATTGGAAAAGTATTTAATGAGGCACATTTGATTACTATGCCTTTGGTATTCGTGAATTTTGTGCCTAATGTAAGATTAATGTTGTTACGCTCGCCAGAGCTGAGGGTATTGCATTTGAGTCTGTTTGTCTGTCTGTTTGTCCGCACAGAATATAATATGGTTTTCTCTGCAACCGTTGGTCCGATTGACAGGAAATTTTCAACATAGGTGCACCTCCACGTGTGTAAATTTTTTATTATAATTATGACATCATAGGTCACGTGGTACGGGCTCCACCTTGGAAAAACCGAAAAATTTGCACCTTTATATCTCCGAAAGCGCTAAATAGAAAATTTTTAGACATGGCTCATTGTAAAGAACTCTTCATGGGGAATAACATATGTTAATGTGATGTAATACGTGCCTCCATTATGACGTCATAATTCGACAAGTACAAAACTTAATCAGATCAACATTAAATTTATTGAACGTCATCTAGGGATAAATTGGTGGAGAAAAAATTTTATGACACCATCGGTCACGTAGTTCTGCCGACATGTTTGTTTTAACACAAAAGCCTTTTTAAAAAACCACTAAAACACTTCCTGGCAAGGGTCTGCAATCTCTGCTCTTTCTTGTTTTAGTTTTTCTTTTGTATTACATTTATGATTATATATATATACATATATATATATATATATGCATTATACATTCTATATATTATGACATATATATATATATATATATATATATATATATATATATATATATGTATGTGCATTATACATTCTACATATTATGACATATATATATATATACATTATAATATATATTATATATATATAATAATAATATATTATTATTATTATTATTAATAATAACTAGCCGAAACCCGTGGAACATCCACGGAAGGGAGGATGTGGTGTATGGATAGAGTGTACCATTATGGATGGCATAGGGGAATTGCTTGTCCGAGTAAGAGTTAGGAAGAAAGATGAGAATGAAGAGTGCGTATATGAACAACGATCGCCGACACTGGCACAAATGCATGCTCTGGATTGTGCACTCAGTGGACGGCTTGCTTTCGCCTTCGCCCAGCAGACGCCAATACGATGGCGTTGTAAGATGGCGTCGTATCGGCAGTTAATCGGATGCTTTTGGGCCCCAACGTCGGCTAATTCAGATTTTTCGAGTATGGCTGTACGTGATAAACAAAGAGCGAGGTTTGTAGATCGTAAATCATTAGTGTCGTGGGCATCGGGTCACTGGGTGCGGCGTAAAAGGGATAACAAAGTCAAGTCCTTACACTATTATTATATAGATAAGATATATATTATATATATATATATATATATATATATACTAGCTAGGCTCGGCTCGCTTCGCTCGCCTCACCGAACGTCGTTACTGAGGAACGGGCTTATTTTAGCTGAGGATAATGACCGGACCGGAGTTGCTGTGTTGTCATGATTTACACCAATCATAATACAAACAATTATTTTGCACAAATGTATTTGTTGTGTTTGTGATATTACATTTTTATAGGCAATTTAGGTTGAAGATTTAGGTTGAATGTTTTTTTTTCAAGAAAGAACCCCTCTGCAATACATAGGGGAGGGGTAGGTGCAGACTGGAAATTTGGGACGATTACACCTCACCACCAAGTAATTCAAAACACCTCACCACCAAGTAATTCAAAACACCGCACCACCACGTAATTCAAAACACCTCACAGCCATAAAACACGTAATAAAAACACCTCACCACCAAGTAATTTAAAACACCTCACCACCAAGTAATTCAAAACACCTCACAGCCATAAAACACGTAATAAAAACACCTCACCACCAAGTAATTTAAAACACCTCACCACCAAGTAATTTAAAACACCTCACCACCAAGTAATTCAAAACACCTCACCACCAAGTAATTCGAAACACCTCACCACCAAGTAATTCAAAACACCTCACCACCAAGTAATTCAAAACACCTCACCACCAAGTAATTTAAAATACCTCACAGCCATAAAACACGTAATAAAAACACCTCACCACCACGAAATTAAAAACACCTCACCACCACGAAATTGAAAACACCTCACAGCCATAAAACACGTAATAAAACACCTCACAGCCATAAAACATGTTATAAAAACACCTCACAGCCATAAAACAGTTAATAAAAACACCTCACAGCCACGAAATTAAAAACACCTCACCACCACGAAATTAAAAACACCTCACAGCCATAAAACACGTAATAAAAACACCTCACAGCCACGAAATTAAAAACACCTCACCACCACGTCATTTAAAAACACCTCACCACCAAGTAATTCAAAACACCTCACCACCACATAATTCAAAACACCTCATCACTAACTAATTCAAAACACCTCACCACCACATAATTAAAAACACGTCACCACCATGTAATTATAATTACCTCACCACCACGTGAGTCAAAACACCTCACCACAATGTCATTTAAAAACACCTCACCACCATGTGATTTAAAAACACCTCACCACCATGTCATTTAAAAACACCTCACCACCACGTCATTTAAAAACACCTCACCACCACATAATTCAAAATACCTCACCACCACGTGATTCAAAACCACCACAACGTTATTAAAAACACTTCACAACCACGGAAACAAAAGTTTGATGGAGTCGTTAAGTGACAACACAGACACTGCCCAGATGTGTAGATATATAGATAAATGACTGTACCTGAGTGGCCGTTTTGTCATGGTTTAAACCAATCATAATTCAAACAATTATTTTGCACAAATGTATTTGTAATATACGTGATATCACATTTTATAAACAATTGAAGTTGAAAAAAAAAATTCCCCAAAAAATTCAAAAAAAATAAATAATAATAATTGGAATTTTTTTCAAATTAAATACCCTTAGGACATACCGACGGGAGAGATATGTGCATACCTGAAGTTTGGTACGATTTCACAAAAGTTTGAGAAAGTAGTTCAGTGACAAGACAACACAGGACAGACGCTGCACAGATATACAGTATATATATATATCTGCAATCTCTGCTCCTACCGGAGCAGAGAAAGAAGGAGTTCAGACCAGAGCAGTTAAACACCGGAGCAGCAACAGCGGAGCAGTTAAAAGACAATCTCTGCTCCTATCTATACATATATATATATATATATACACAATACAATATATATACACAATACAATATATATACAATACAATACAATATAATATATAATATACAATATATATATACAATATATATATACTATATATATATATATATATATATATATATATATATATATATATATATATATATATATATATATATATATATATATATATAATATTATAATATTATATTGCTTATATTTATATATACATTATGTGTATAATTTTGTCAGTATACACATTTTAAGTATGCATATTATTATTATTATTATTATTATTATTATTATTATTATTATACATACCATCATTGGCCTGTTCTTCCTGAAATAGGCAGAGGACGAGTTTTCTGTTAAATTCTGATGTTTGATGCAGTGGTTGAGTTTTCATCAGCTTTTGGAGAGGAGTCATAGTATCTGACGTCAGTCTTTTCAAAAAGGGAAACACTTTTGACCCATCCCTAACTGGCCATTTTGAGCATTTTCTCAACAGACTTCATGAAGCACAACTTTTCCTGATAGAGCAAGAGAGGTTTCTTAGATTAGGGTTAGGGTTATTAGGGAAACGTTTTTGGCATGAAATGCATATCAAACATAATCTGAAGTTTTGTCTTCTGGACAGTCTGTACGTTATAAATATATCCTGCGCCCGTCAAAGTCTGAGTGTCTTCCTTCCGGCTGGAAAAAACGTGTTTAGAACAAGGGGGCCAACTTGGTATTCGGTTATCATGCAACATGAGCACCATAGTATGCCATTTGCATTGTCCTGGAATGATTTTGCAAACCAATAGCCTTGTGGCCTTGCTCCTGAGGTCACGCAGGCAGGAAAAAGAACGTGGCATCATGGCAGCCTTCTCATCTGCCCTGTGCCTATTTCAGGAAGCTTTGTCCTTTCTTTCTGATTGAGCAACATGGGGATTTCTCTTTCAGCTGATCGTTTTGAAGAAACTTTCCACATCTCCACAACGTTTTCTGTTCGGATCACAGAAAGTTTACATTATCTTGATTTTCTGTGTTGGCATACTCAGGCCTAATGATGGTGTATGCAACATGTGAGGATTCCTTATTCATGCAAAGAGGATTCAGAAAATGAGGAATCACTGTTTAACATTCAAACAGTAAAAGTATGTAAAGAATCGTGAAGGATGTTTGTTTTTTACATTGATCAATGTCTCAAGCATCAATTCTAGTAATCTGTTCTGTTCCACTTTACTTTTAGATTTATGAACTTAGCCATTTTAAATGGCCATTTGGGAGCAACAGGATGAAGAACCTCAAGCTGAATTTGTTATACTTGGGGTAGCGGTAGGTAGATAATTATCTGCCATGTGGGGCAGACAATTGCTCGGAGTGATTATTTTTAGTGCAATCTCAAATATTTATTTTATTATTTTATTATTTTATATTATTTTTATATTAAATATTAATCTCAAATATTAATTTCAGTGCAATTTCCCCCCACCTTCCCATGCCTCCCCTCCCCCTCCCCCCAAGCCCTCTCCCTCCCACAGATCTCCCGATGTCCCTGTTCTCTGCTGTTGTACTTGTGTGCTTCCCTCTCTCTCTCCCCATCTTGTCTCCCGCTCCCGTTATTATCTTGCCAAAACGAAGTTTTTGCAAGATGTATTAGTCAGCTTGTATGTTTGTTTTTTTGTTTGTTTTTTTTTTTGTTTTTTTGTTTGTGGTTAATCATTTTTTTTCCACGTTTAGATCACTCTGTAGACCACAGTTATTATTGGAAACTCCTGTAACTTCGCATATCAGAGTCCTATAGAGATACCCTTCAGCACACAAAATTTTGAAGGTCAAGGTCAAAGGTCAAGGTCACTTTGTGGTCAATCATGGAGGTGGACGAAACCCTTATTTTTTGAGTAACTTTGATCGGATCGTCTCCAAACTTCATGGGAATCTAGTATATGGTCCGGCGCTCAGCTGATTAGTTTTTGGTGGCGATCGGCCTTGACCTTCATGGTTAGCGCTGGAGGTCGAAAATTATTGACCCCAAGGTCAAATGTTGAAACCCTTATTTTTTGAGTAACTTTGATCGGATCGTCTCCAAACTTCATGGGAATCTAGTATATGGTCCGGCGCTCAGCTGATTAGTTTTTGGTGGCGATCGGCCTTGACCTTCATGGTTAGCGCTGGAGGTCGAAAATTATTGACCCCAAGGTCAAATGTTGAAATCGTAGGTACCATATCTTCGCATATCTTCGCATGTAACTTCGCATATCAGAGTCCTATAGAGATACCCTTCAGCACACAAAATTTTGAAGGTCAAGGTCAAAGGTCAAGGTCACTTTGTGGTCAATCATGGAGGTCGACGAAACCCTTATTTTTTGAGTAACTTTGATCGGATCGTCTCCAAACTTCATGGGAATCTAGTATATGGTCCAGCGCTCAGCTGATTAGTTTTTGGTGGCGATCGGCCTTGACCTTCATGGTTAGCGCTGGAGGTCGAAAATTATTGACCCCAAGGTCAAATGTTGAAACCCTTATTTTTTGAGTAACTTTGATCGGATCGTCTCCAAACTTCATGGGAATCTAGTATATGGTCCGGCGCTCAGCTGATTAGTTTTTGGTGGCGATCGGCCTTGACCTTCATGGTTAGTGCTGGAGGTCGAAAATTATTGACCCCAAGGTCAAATGTTGAAATCGTAGGTACCATATCTTCGCATATCTTCGCATGTAACTTCGCATATCAGAGTCCTATAGAGATACCCTTCAGCACACAAAATTTTGAAGGTCAAGGTCAAAGGTCAAGGTCACTTTGTGGTCAATCATGGAGGTCGACGAAACCCTTATTTTTTGAGTAACTTTGATCGGATCGTCTCCAAACTTCATGGGAATCTAGTATATGGTCCGGCGCTCAGCTGATTAGTTTTTGGTGGCGATCGGCCTTGACCTTCATGGTTAGCGCTGGAGGTCGAAAATTATTGACCCCAAGGTCAAATGTTGAAACCCTTATTTTTTGAGTAACTTTGATCGGATCGTCTCCAAACTTCATGGGAATCTAGTATATGGTCCGGCGCTCAGCTGATTAGTTTTTGGTGGCGATCGGCCTTGACCTTCATGGTTAGCGCTGGAGGTCGAAAATTATTGACCCCAAGGTCAAATGTTGAAATCCTTATTTTTTGAGTAACTTTGATCGGATCGTCTCCAAACTTCATGGGAATCTAGTATATGGTCCGGCGCTCAGCTGATTAGTTTTTGGTGGCAATCGGCCTTGACCTTCATGGTTAGCGCTGGAGGTCGAAAATTATTGACCCCAAGGTCAAATTTTGAAATCGTAGGTACCATATCGAGTAATACCTCATATGAATGCCCTTGATGAGTGCTTCCCAGATCTGTAAACAGTTTGACGCTATGACGTCATTTGATGACGTCATGACGAAAAAACGGAATTTTCATGAAAAAATTATTTCCTCAGTTCTCATCAAAATCTTTCAATATTTCATGTGCGTTGGTCATGAAGACATACTATTCACCATACGAAATTATTAAGGTCAAGGTCAAAGGTCAAGGTCACTTTGCGGTCAATCATGGAGGTCAACGAAACCCTGGCAAGATACGGTTCACCCTGTGGGTGATGTTTTTTTTTTTTTTGTTTTTTTTTTTGTTTGTGGTTAATCATTTTTTTTCCACGTTTAGATCACTCTGTAGACCACAGTTATTATTGGAAACTCCTGTAACTTCGCATATCAGAGTCCTATAGAGATACCCTTCAGCACCCAAAATTTTGAAGGTCAAGGTCAAAGGTCAAGGTCACTTTGTGGTCAATCATGGAGGTCGACGAAACCCTTATTTTTTGAGTAACTTTGATCGGATCGTCTCCAAACTTCATGGGAATCTAGTATATGGTCCGGCGCTCAGCTGATTAGTTTTTGGTGGCGATCGGCCTTGACCTTCATGGTTAGCGCTGGAGGTCGAAAATTATTGACCCCAAGGTCAAATGTTGAAATCGTTATTTTTTGAGTAACTTTGATCGGATCGTCTCCAAACTTCATGGGAATCTAGTATATGGTCCGGCGCTCAGCTGATTAGTTTTTTGTGGCGATCGGCCTTGACCTTCATGGTTAGCGCTGGAGGTCGACCTTGACCTTTGACCTTGACCTTCAGATCACTCTGTAGACCACAGTTATTATTGGAAACTCCTGTAACTTCGCATATCAGAGTCCTATAGAGATACCCTTCAGCACACAAAATTTTGAAGGTCAAGGTCAAAGGTCAAGGTCACTTTGTGGTCAATCATGGAGGTCGACGAAACCCTTATTTTTTGAGTAACTTTGATCGGATCGTCTCCAAACTTCATGGGAATCTAGTATATGGTCCGGCGCTCAGCTGATTAGTTTTTGGTGGCGATCGGCCTTGACCTTCATGGTTAGCGCTGGAGGTCGAAAATTATTGACCCCAAGGTCAAATGTTGAAATCGTTATTTTTTGAGTAACTTTGATCGGATCGTCTCCAAACTTCATGGGAATCTAGTATATGGTCCGGCGCTCAGCTGATTAGTTTTTGGTGGCGATCGGCCTTGACCTTCATGGTTAGCGCTGGAGGTCGAAAATTATTGACCCCAAGGTCAAATTTTGAAATCGTAGGTACCATATCGAGTAATACCTCATATGAATGCCCTTGATGAGTGCTTCCCAGATCTGTAAACAGTTTGACGCTATGACGTCATTTGATGACGTCATGACGAAAAAACGGAATTTTCATGAAAAAATTATTTCCTCAGTTCTCATCAAAATCTTTCAATATCTCGTGGGCAGACATTCCTCAAAGAGTCGCTTCTAGTGGATAGCAGTTCTGTTCACCTCAGTGTGACCTGAAGCAAGTCACTCATGTTCACATTTTGGCAAGATACGGTTCACCCTGTGGGTGACATAGGTTTATTGTATGTTTTGGGTGTCCGTTTTTTTTGTTTTTTTTGTGATTAATGTTAGCTCTTACACGAGCCTCGATCTTGAATACAAAAATAATAATAATAATGATAATAATAATAATACTCTTTTCCAGCCTGTCTTATTGTTATTCAATTATAGGTGAGGCCGTCATCGAAAGGAAGCATAGTCGACCGCAAAGCTTAATTCGCTGGCATGCAGGCACCACATGGAGATCATGCCAGTTGTGGAAGTCATAACTCATAATCCTGAGCTTGGGGCTGGCAGGATGGCCCAGAGGTATATGCACACTCTCCTCTGAGCCGTCTATTCTCCTTTAAGTTGTTTGTGTTCCACAAGCTTGTAGTGCATTACTCCAGATTAAAGGGTGGTATTGGTGGAGGCCCTGCTCTTTCACAAAGCTGTTGGGGAGTTCACAACAGGTCACCAATGTTTATATGGCTAAGAGCCAGCCATGGACAGGTCACCTTCATTGAAAGGTGCAGAAATCTCAACTGAGCTACACTGCAAATCAAACCCACACCACTGAGGGCAGTGAAATACGCAATCGACTACCGAGCCACTCAAAGATTATATACCTTGATCATAAGGTATCTCAAAATGAAATGAGATTACAAAACAAGGTTTGTTCATGTACATAATGAGTAGCATATGGTGGGACAAACCCCCTCCCCTTACCCCCAGTACAACCTCCTTGGTCTCGATTATCTGATCAGCGTCCTGAAAATCCACACCACATGACTCTCTGGTGGATGGTATCACAGGTAATTAATAATAAATTAATCTACAATATTTTGAAAATGGCCGAAAATGATCTACGACATCTTGCTACCTTTCTTGACTTGAAAATGATCTACCTTTCTTGACTGGGGAATCTTGCCCGCAACTTACTCTAAATGCAAGATCAAATGACATCTGATGAGGGTATTGAAAAGGTTAACTGTGATCTGTGGTGTGTTTCACCGGCAATAGGAGGAACAAGAGATGAACAAGGAGACACCCATGTTCACAGTCATTCCAACCACGTGCCGCTCGACAGATGATGCCCAGGCATAGGTCAGACACTTGATCCAACTTAAGCTACAGACAGCACACTTCCTCCCACTCCAAAATGACAAAAATCACCAGACAAAATCCTCTAAACGCTGAAGACAATAATTGCTAACACGTGTTGGTCGAACAACTGGGCAACTAGGGGACACAGAAACAGATTCTTCCTGACTTGGTAGCGATGACAAACCAGAAGTACTCATCACATTTTGAGCATCATGTGCACTCGTGTGAGCAACAAAATCACAGGAGCTGCGGGTTGTGCATCTTCTCTGGACACAGACACATCTTGGACTAAATGGCCTAGTTGGTGCTGGGATGCCTAGTTGGATGGTATAAGAAACCTGATGAGGTGGTACAAGTTCATAATCGATGCTAACTGATGGCTGAACTGTCCTCGTCCATACGTCTAAAAGAGCTGTCGTCCATACAATCATGAATTTGGTTAATGTGACGGTTCCACATTTTTCCATCATAAGTGTTCACCACGTCGTTATCTGGTCCTAGTACCACTGAGACAACTGCTGGTACCCACTTCCAATTGTATAGACAATCATGCACCATCACAGTTTTTGAAATGGGCACAGACCTGTTAGGCCTCAACAAATCTAGTCTAGATCTCAATGAACACCCATGCAAATGCATAGCGGGTGTTTCACTCGACTAGTTTGTGAATGAACCGCATTCCTATAATGTCGCAAAATTACATCAACTCTTGATTGAAGAGATGACCCTTTTCCTTTATGTAAAGCATGTTTAAACTAGAACGCCACTCAGTAGAGCGCATACTCCCGCCGTGGGTCAAGTTGGAATAGTACGATTTCACAAAAGTTTGAGGGAGTAGTTCACTGACAACACAAAACAAGACAACACAAGACAGACACTGCACAGATATATATTTAGAATATATAGAACATTATGTTAAAAAAAAAACAAGGCAATTTCACTTACATTTTCGGATTCAGCGTTCAATTCTATATAAGTGAGTGTATTTTGAGGCATGTGTGACTACAAATAAAATTGTAAGCCAGGAAAACGTTCGTTTCATTCCTTAGGGATACAACATGTAAAACTGGCCCAAACGTGAAAACAAAACTCGCTCATTTTAAGTCGTACAAGCTAATGCGACCACTCATTCTTCTGGGAAGAATCCCGTGCACATGCTGGTCACACTTATAACCCACCTAAGTCTTTAAGTTCATCAAATACTGACACCGCGATTGACATTCGCTGAGGTAAATGTTGATATCTCTTCTGAGGTATAAAAGATAAACAGTTTTAAAGCATTATATGTATCAAACGATACATTTTATGAAACGGGGAAACCGAATACACACTTTGGTGGTTTCAAAATGACAGAATGTCTTTATTAGAAAAAAAAAAAAAGAACCTTGAAGACGACGCTGCTAACAAAATACACCGCTCTAACGCATAACCACGAGTTTAAACTACGTGCACAACAAATATGAAAACTATTTTCATATCACAATGTTAAATATAGAATATATAGAAGATAATGTTTTTAAAAATGAGCCCTGTCTTCCAATGGTAAACAATCCTTCAAAAAATTCCTGGATCCGGAATAATATCCTGAGCGTCACCAAAAGCGAATCAATTCTTCCTTATCCAAAGGGCAATCATCCCACCAACTTTCATCCAAATCCGTTCAGAACCTTTCCAGATATCTTGTTCACGAACACACGAACACACACACACACACACACACACACACACACAGACACGATCGAATGCATTACTCCCTGGCGGGAGTAACAACTTAACAAAAGACTAATAGTAAGTTCAATGTCCTTGTCAAGACCGGGCTACCACAAGGCACCGCACTATGGGCTAGACCTTTGCTTTTAACGTTTGAGACTAGAAATAACTGTCCTCATACCCTGGATGGCCCAACCTGGGCTAGACCTTCAGGTCACTGGCATGTAGCTCACTGACACAATGTTGTCTGAACTTTGGAGAAATAACTGTCCTCATACCCTGGATGACCCAACCTTGAGCTGAGGAGAGCTATGATAATTTAGACACATACGGTTGCTACTCGGGCGTTGAAGGTAGGTCATTCCAAATACCAGTGGAGATTGTTCGGACTACACAGGCGAGCACTGGATCATGGACTGCTTCAACATGGCCACATGTTTGGCTGTGACAGGTCAGACTGAATGTGACCCAGTGTAACCGCATCCATCTGATCTGATGATTCATACGAATGCCTCTTGCAAGGCAAGCGAGCGAGGCTGTCACAGTTGGCATTATTCTCTGTGCTGCGGCTGTATTCAGCTATATTCAGCGAGGACCAAACACCGTCATTACCTCCGCCACCAAAGGTGGATGGAGGTTATGTTTTCACCCCTGTCTGTCCGTTTGTGAACAAAATATCTCAAAAAGTTGTGGACGGATTCGGACGAAATTTGGTAGAGATGTTGGGTATATGACAATGACGAAATGATTAGATTTTGGTGACGATCCGGATTCGGATCCGGCTACTGGAACTTTTAAAGTGATTCTTCACCATTGGGAGATAGGGCCAAAAACGATACATAGCAGGATATCTCAAAACTTTGTGGAAGGATTCGGACGAAATTTGGTAGAGATGTAGCGTATGTGACAAGGACGAAGTGATTCTATTTTGGTGACGATCTAAATATGGATTCGGATATGAGAATTATTTAATTTTTTAAGTGATTCTTCCCCATTGGGAGATAGGGATAAAACCAACACATAGCAGGATATCTCAAAACGTTATGGACGGATTTGGACGAAACTTGGTGGACAGGTTGTGTGTGTGACAAGGAAGAATCGATTCAATTTTGGTGAAGATCCGGATCCGGATCCAGCTAGTATAATCTTTTAAGCGATTCTTCACCATTGAGTGATATGGCCAACCAGGTGGAGGTATGCTTTCTACTGAATGCCGTTCTAGTTGTATTTGTGCCGCTACACCAACTAGGATATGCCTCTTCTTGGTTTTATGATGAAGTGGAGCGGTTAGTATCAGTCTGCGTTTGAAATGGTAGCCAGTAGATACTGATGAAACTTGCGTACTCCCAGGACGAGGCTGAAAGCTTCCCATTCAATTTGGCCATATTCCTGGTCTGCTGTCCACAAGGTGCAGCATGGGATGTTCAGAGCTGTCGGCCATTTTGTGTGATAGAACTGCTCCAACGTCGTAGGCAGCGCTATCACTTGCTAAAATGAGTAGATGTTTATGTTTGTAGTGAATGAGAACCATATATCCTCTGTGAGTCTGATCTGTATACGGTCGAAGGTTGCCTGTTGTTCGGATCATTACTATGCTTCGGATCAACCATTATGCTTCGGCACCATACCAATTCGAATAACCCAGTCCGAGTATGACACCCATTCAATCAGTCCTCAGTCCACAAGCCTGTCTAACTCAGCTTTCACCTTGTCACAGAAGGCATTTGGAATTGGCCTCGGTTTACAGAAACGAGCGAGGAGCCACAGCCTCCATTATGACAAACGTAGCCTCAATATCCTTGAGCTTACCAAGCTGATTAGAAAATAGGCCTTGATGCTTTTGAAGGATTTATTCCAACTGAATTGGTGTGGTTTGCATAAGGTGAATGACTGATCAGTCCAGCTTGATCTGATTCGGCCAGTCATGGTTGAGAAGGGACGGTCTACCTCCTCGAACCACCGATAACAGGAGACCGACATGTTGACCCTGATAGCTCACTGAGACGTCAGCTAAACTAATCTGCTTTATTCTCTCGCTGGTGTAGTGTGAGGTCTAAACCGGTGAGTTTCAGACTGTTCAGGTTACGAGAGGTCTGGTTTTTGTTTTTTTTGGTTTTTTTTTTGTATACAAGATCGAGGCTCGTGTAAGAGCTAACATTCATCACAAAAAGACAAACTGACACATGCAACATATGATAAAGGGAGCGGGAGACAAGATGGAGAGCAGGGACAGCAGGAGATCTGTGGGAAGGAGAGGGCTTGGGGGGAGGAGGCATGGGAAGGGGGGTGGGGTGGGAGAGGTAAAAAAAAAAACACAAGGGCACTGCAAGGGCTTCTAGGAAAGAAGTCGGTATTTCAAAAAAGTGGATCTGGGGTGAATTATCAGGGGTAGAAAAGATCAAGGTTTGGATGTGGGAAGATAAGAGATGGCGGTGAACAGCTGCTTTAAAGACCTAGAGGGAGGAGTGGGATTGAAGAGAGTGAGGGAGTTGTTCCAGAGGGGGTAGAAAAGAGGAAGGAAAGAGTGAAGGTGAGCAGAGAGCCGAGATTTTGGCAGTTTAACCATAAGAGGGTTGTTTGCTAATTATGGAGACTGCCAGTCTAGTTTTCCAGTTTTCACTTTGAATGTGATAGGAGCATTGTTAACCGATGCATCTACTGTTATCGGTTGTGGTTTTGGAGTTCCACCTGAATAAAACCCAACATCAGTTGAAGATCTTGGCCTGGGTCATTGTCCTTGTCATGTATAGTGGGTAATGTGGCTCGACGACGTTTCAGATGTCCCACCTTCTGACAATTCAAACACACACTATCCTTATAGTGACGAGCACAGCAGGAGTGTCGACCTCCGCACCCCCATAGGCCTCAGAGAGTGCCTTGTAACTCCACCGGATGTGGCCTGCAGTATTCCTTAGTGTGTCGTTTCTTACCGAAGGCTGTTTTCAGAGTCTGGCATAAACCTGTTACTTTGTTGATCCCCATGTCAATCTCCGTGTTCTGACCGATGATGGCCCGCACATCTTTAAGGGATTGTTCGACGGCTGATGTGGTTTAAACTGCCTTGATGAATGTAAAGTCATTGAACTTGATGCAAAGTATGGCAGAAAACATAATCTGAACATGTACACCGGAAATACATCCACCCTTCATCCAATCTGGATGCTCATCTGATGTGAATTTGCAGGTGACAGAAAGATATTTCAGTCTTGCCACAAAATCAGTGACACGTTCTTCCAAGTTCCTTATCGAATTATACAATTCATACCTCACTGGCCGTGATCTTTCAGGCCTAGTATGTTCCTTCATCTTCTGTATTATGGCTTTGAATGTCAAGGCATCATATTTTGGCTTCGTGGAGGTGACCAGATCACACAAATGACGATAGTTGTCCTCTGACAGCGCAGAAAGAAAAAAGACCTTTCTTTGTGATTTCATCATTCACACCATTTGCAATGAAATAGAACAATTGGTCAGTAAAAAAATTGAAAATCGTCGTCACCAAATGAGGGAATTCTACCCTGAATGCTGAACCTATCGTCGGCCATCCTCGTCGCCAAATGTGGTGTGTTTCACTGGCAATACTTGCCAGCCTTTGCGGGAGTCACCGTTACTAAAAAAGGACAGGCCGGGGAAGAGCCTACACCACTCTGCGACACAGCAGTCGTTGGCATGGGTCTCTTGTAAGAGGGCAATGCCAACTTTCTTCTGTAATTCTTTCCTTCTTCTTTCCTCTTCTTCTTCTTTTCTTCTTCTTCTTTCTTCTTCTTCTTCTTTTTTCTTCTTCTTCATCTTTTTTCTTCTTCTTCTTCTTTTTCTTCTTCTTCTTCTTCTTTTCTGACACTTCCAAAGAGGATAAACTCACTGCTCTATAAAGAGGATGTTGTGTTAGTTGTTTCATTGGAGTTCTCACAGCCAGGTACAAAGGATGATCGACTTTAATTAGCTTCTGAAATCTGTTGGGATCAGGTTCATATTCCATCTAATTGCTTAGATTTTGCATTTTAGAGGTGAGCACACCATTCCAAGCTATCCTGTCTATCCTAATCAGCTGCACAGAAAATCTCAGGAATCCCAGATGGATAATTTCAATGTCGAGGCTACTGGAGTTGTACAATGTTTTGAGGTTGTTCAGCTGCTTCAGTCGTGGACCACCACACTGTGTGCTGGAGAATATTACATGAGCACTTTGGTATGATAGTACATCATGTTCAGCTTACAATCCGATATAATTATTAGATTTTATATTGTAATGATAGAATCATTAATCAGACCATTGTGCTGCAGGCCTAATAAGAGCAATTCCATCCATTTTATGGGGCTCTTCAATTCCTAACTCTTAATCTCAGTGTATAAAGCTTCCACACGGCCCAACGGAATACTGAATCTTAAGTTAGCATTTTAACCATATGGGTTTTCACAAAATGATTCACAGCGAAGTTCTTTTGAGTCTACAGGGCTGAGCTCCACCTGCATTTGGCTCTAGGCACATGTGGTGTGATTCGATATGATCTTCGTTACGCTGATTTAATTTCAGGGGTGACATCACTACAAATGAAATTATCCTGTTGCCTATTGATAATGGAAACTTGGATGCATAGGGACGTGGGATACATGGCTAATGCGCTGTAGCAGCCATTCTTGGCCAATTATATTACTCAATGATATTCTTAGCCAATAAAATCAACCACCAATCATCGTCAGACAAATTCCAGGCCTTCTGCACACCAACATAATTATGTTCCTCGGTTCAATCAAAGTTCCTTCCAGAGCTTCAAGAAATCGGTGGACCACCGTCTTACATCACATTCCCCCAATCCTTTCGCTCGATCTTTGCAGCCACCATTAACCCCATCTAACCCAACCCCGTCATATGAAGAAGAAGAACCACCTTTAGAGGCCATTTTTCCCCGCAGAGCAGGGGTTGGCCTTTTTGGGGTCCCATGGTCCCCTTTTTGAAGCAATGTTTTATGGCCAGATGCCCTTCCTGCCACCAACCCTGTTCGTCGCCCGTTGCGACACACAGGGAATTACCAGTGAGCTGGTACTCAATTTGCCGACCCCGGAAGGATGACAGGTTGTCAACCCCCCTGGCGTTAATTCAGCGATCAATCAGGATTCGAACCCAGGATCCTAGGATCCCAAGCCGGCACCCTAACCGCTAAGCCAACACCAGGCTAAACCCTGTCATATGAATTCTAATTTATTGAGCAAATCGTAATTATTTACCTTGTGCAACATTGTACTTGCAATGCTCTATTCCTGGCAAAATAATCTTCTTCAGAGCTAACGCATGCCGTGCATAATGCACCGTGTGGGGTGCACTTAGCGCGGCCTAACACAATCACCGTAGAGAAAATTCTATTGCTTTTTCTTCCACAGCAGCATTAAATGCATCGGTTCTGCATGTGAAACAGGATTTCATCCATAATGAAATTGCATAGACACTGCACTATTACATTCCAAATGATCTTCATTTTCAATTGCTTCGCGATTTTAATCAAGCGCTCGAACGAGAGACGTCCATATATTAATCAGAGAAATTGCGTCAGTGTCCCGGACCACCTGCCGCTCATACACCTTGTGCTGACTTGGTAAATGATGATCAACTGATGATGCTTTTGTGCACGGAAATGAAGGGGGAAACAAATTGGTGGAGATATTATCATGTATCTTACATCAAACCTACGATCACTTTGGGTGTGTGCCTGGTGTTGGCTTTACTGTTAAGGTGGCTGCCTTCACATCAGAGGGTCTTGAGTGCGAGCCCCTGCTGAAACGACAACCAGGTGGAATGAATGTCATATACCTTCCGAGGTCAGCAAAATGAGTACCAGCTTACTGGTACCAGGGGCATCAAGGGTGCAGCTGCGCTTCCAGAAAATTTATGCAACTGGCAGCCACAGGCTCCATACGAAAACAACAACAACAACACTTTAAGGTGCAACAGGTCCTCCTCTTCACTCACACGAGTTGTACCTTTTTCAAATAATTTCATTTATATGCAGCGCTTGCTGAAACAATCACAGTTGCTTCAGTTGCAATCATGGAAGAGTTAACCGACAAACAAATTTAGCCAAGCAACCTCAACGGTAGTCAAAAGATTGAGGTGCAACACACAAAATTGATGTGTTTGTTAAGGGAAGGTGGTTGTTTGCCTTTGGGTAGTAATGCATCACACCTGCTAACACGAGGATCAACCACTGGGTAATCACTCTTCACTTAAATAAGCCAGACCATTGAAAACGTCTCAAGTGTTTGCCAACCATTGACCGCCGGTTGTCATGTGGATGGATGTTGAGTGGACAGGAAAGTAAACTTTACGTTTTCAAGAACAATAGCAGAAACTGACTAATTCCATGACCCTCAGCCCCAAATCCTCTTCATTACTTAATTTCACACATTAGAGCTTTACATCAAGATTTACACTAGGATGTAACAAATAAACCTAAACACAATTGGAGTCTGTTTGATCAAACACTCCTGTGCATTTTGCACGCTCCATTAAATTAATCAATCAGTTTTTATGTACGAACCCCATTTTTACCATTAGCTTAATCAATCTTAGTTTCCACATCTTTTTATAATTAACTTGAATACCTCCTTTGATCCCCCAGCAGGGGAAAGCAAGGGTACCAGCACACCACCCTTTTCAAGAGATACCATATGGGATTTTCAGCATCTAATAACCTAGGAGGAGATGGGACAACCAGCTTTATATCATTGTCCAAAAGTCGTCTGATCTGATTCTGACGTACCATACTCTGTTACTGTGTCAGTGCTGCCGAAACAGTTTCTTGGAAAGGGTTATGCTGGGTGGTTTGCCGTTGCCTCCCGAGCGTAGTTAGGACAGGAGTGTGGAATTTAGCCAGGCTGTGGGCAATATCCTGCCTACTCTTCATGGACACGGTGGGATATTTTAACATCCACCAACTACTGCCGGAAGATGGGATACCCGGTTTAATATCCATCCGAGAGACGGCACACACACTGATGAATCACCTTGCCTGTGAAGCACCAATATTATACTTTATAACTGCATCGGGATCAAATCCCAGGCTAGACAGCTTTTAGGTAGGTATGCATACCTCTAGGACATCCTGCCAGCCCAAAGGTCATAGTTATTGTTTATATACTTCTTTGTTTATATGTATGAGGCACATTTAAAAGGTTTTCAGAATGAGATGCTCACAGTAGTGCAAGAAACGTCAATGTATTGAATATATATACAGTATATGTAACAAATAAACAGGGTATATTTGTTACAACCCTGTTTATATTATATGTATATATGGTGTCCCATAAGTCTGGAACCATAGGGCAAAATGATGTAAACGGCTTGTATTCACAGGATGTGTTCAATGTGTCCAGCATTATGATTAATACAAAAATGCAGATGATGTATCCAGTCAGCCGTCACACGGTGAATGGTGTCAGGAGTTATGCTGGTACATGTGTCGCTGATGCGTTCCCGCAAATGTGCAGCACTCTGAATTTTTCCACATAGACCAACGCCTTCAAGTGACCCCAGAGATTAAAATCCAACGGGCTGAGATCGGGGCTCCTCGCCAGCCATTCCACAGGTCCACGACGTCCTATCCAATAACCAGGGAATTGCCGGTTCAGGCACTCTCACACGGATGCTGTAATGGGTAGGAGTGCTATCCTGCTGAAACCATGTTGGGAAATCCCCATCTGCGTTCAAGACAATGGGGAATGCTTCCTTGTTGAGCATATGCAAGTAGGCATCTCCTGTGACTGCCATCAAAAAAGAAGGGGCCTATGATGCAGTATTTCCAAATACCACACCACACCATCACACGAGCGGCACCTTGTTCCTTTGAAGCAGTAAACCAGTGAGGGTTGTCTTGCGACCAGCAATGGGTGTGCTGTCAGTTCACCTCACCATTTGCATAAAAAGCAGCCTCATCACTGAACAGAATGGTGGATGGGAAATCTGAGTTTTGAGCACTTTGTTCTGTAGCCCATTCACAAAATTCCATCCGTCAGTCCGGATAATCTTTGTTTAATTTCGGCAGGATTTGAAGTTTGTAAGGATGCCATTTGTTTGCTTGAAGAATGCAGTGGATACTGCTTTTTGACACTGCTGTGTCAGTGGACAACCGTCGAAGTGACCTTTTGGGGCTTTTCATGAAATGAGCGAGGATGGTAATAGCTGTGTGGTCGTCGGTGGATGTCTTTGGAGGTCCACTGCATGGTTTACCTCCTATGGATCCCGTTTCCCTGAACTTTACTTCCGGTTTTTCAATACAGTTGTGTGTAATCTGCACACGGTCCAGATGCAATCTGTTGAATTCCTCAGCAACCTCCCTCTGACTCCGATTTCCTACAAGCAGGATTACCTGGATGCGTTCTTTCTTACTCAGCGACAACATGGACACCTGCAAGAAATGAACAAAATGATGAAAAAATCATTCTTAAATGAAAAAATCATGAATCACTTATTTTGCCCTATGGTGCCAGACTTATGGCACACCCTGTATATATAGTGTTGCAGTTTAGGGAAACCGCTAAGAAGTAATCGCAACCACCATACAGGTCCCTTAGAATAGTTATTTCCTCGCAGAACATTATCTTAGTCCCTTTCCCTTATATGGGTTAGTATGTTATGCGGTGGGGAGGGAAAGACAGGCCCTCCACTCATAAGGGGAAGCCAGGCAGATGCACAAACATTGCATCCACAGATATTGATTGAAAGTCTTGAAGGACAGAACACAGGCCAAAGGCCTCAAGGGTGGATGCCAGCAACAACATTTTGTGGACAGGGAACTTTTCAAATCCACCAAAGACCATTGGGTTATGCACCAGGTAAAAGTCCCTTCGACAGGGCTTGTGGGGGCAGGGTGACACAATGAGTCACTAATGAACACCAAAGGAACTTTGGAGAGGGCTTGTGGGGGCAGGGGAAGCGACACTCCACCAATCGGCAGCCCAGAAAACACCCTCAAACAGCCCCCCACCCTCGCCAGGGCCTGACAAAAAGGCCTTGCACACTTGATTCTCACTCTTGGCCAGTCTCTCTCTGCTCCTTCTCATTGGATGTGTGCATGACACTCTTTCTGTCTCTCTCTGTCTCTCTCTCTCTCTCTCTCTCTCTCTCTCTGTCTCTCTCTCTCACTCTCTCTCTCCCTCTCTCTCTCTCTCTCTCTCTCTCTCTCTCTCTGCACGTGCCTGCTTGCCTGCCCGTGTTCGTGCTGGGACTGCCTCTTCGTGTTCATGCTGGGACTGCCTGCCCGTGTTCGAGATGGTGCCTGCCTCTTCATGCTCGTGCTGGGGACAGCCCTTTGCCAGCGTGGTATATATACATATATGTACAGTCATGGCCAAAAGTAATGGCACCCTTGCACTTTTTTCAAATAATGCACCATTTCTTCCAGAACATTGTTGAAATTAAAAAATATTTTGGTATCCACATATGTATTTTTTTTGTTTGCAGTGGAACAAAATAAAAAAAGCTGAAAAATTACTAAATCTTGGCTTATTCCACACAGAAATCCTAAAATGGCCCGGATAATATTATTGGCACCTTTTAGAAGTTGTTAGAAATAATTACATTTCAAGCAGGTGAGTCTCCTTTACTTTGGAATTGAATTCACCTGTGGTGAGTTGCAGGTGCCTGCAATATATAAATCACTCATTTAACCAGTTCTAATAGAGAAAAGGAGTCATTCCGCTGTTTTGTGTCATCATGTGTGCTGCAATGAGCATGGAGAAAAGAAAAAAAAACAGGGAATTGTCCGAGGAGGTCAGACACAAGATTGTAGCCAAGCATGGACAATCTCGAGGCTACAAGTCCATCTCCAGAGACCTTGATGTTCCTGTGTCCACCATACACAATGTTATCAGGAAGTTTAAGGCCATTGGCACTGAAGCCAACCTCCCTGGCCATGGCCACAAGAGAAAAATTGATTGAAGATTGCAGCGAAGGATTGTTTGAATGGTGGAGAAAGCACCTTGATCAACTGCCAAACAGATACAAGCTGACCTTCAGACACAAGGTACGACAGTTTCAACTCGCCCATCCGTCGCCAACTCAATGTAAGGGGTTTCTATGGAGGACCCCGCTGCTGAGAGAGAGAGACATAAGAAAGCCTGAATGGAGTTTTTCCAAAACACACATGAACAAGCCAAAATCCTTCTGGGAGAATATCCTGTGGACAGATGAGACCAAATTAGAGCTTTTTTGCAACGCACATCATCTCTATGTTTACGGAAAACAAAATTAAGCCTTCAAAGAAAAGAACACCTTCCCTACAGTCAAACATGGAGGAGATTCAGTGATGTTTTGTGGTTGCTGTGCTGCCTCTAGCACTGGGTGCCTTGAATGTGTGCATGGCATCATGAAATCAGGAGATTACCAAGGCATTTTGGAGCGCAATGTTTAACCCAGTGTCAAAAAGCCGGGTCTCCGTCAAAGGTCATGGGTCTTGCGGCAGGACAATGACCCCAACACACTTAAAAAAGCACCCAGGAATGGTTCAAGACAAAAAGCTTGACTGTTCTGAAGTGGCCAGCAATGAGTCCAGCGTTAAATCCCATTAAACACCTGTGGGGAGATCTGAAAACAGCAGTTGGGAGAAGGCACCCTTCAAATCTGGGAGAACTGGAGCAGTTTGCACAAGAAGAGTGGGCCAAACTGCCAATAGAGAGGTGTCGGAAGCTCATTCATGGCTATAGGAAGCGCTTGGCTGCAGTTATTTTGTCCAAAGTCTGTGCTACCAAATATTAAGTCCAGGGTGTCAATAATTTTGTCAATGCCATTTCTTTTTTTTCTTTTTCTGATTTAAAATGATACATTAACTTCTGAATCAAAAACAAAGGTTCTGTAATATTAACAGTGAAATCAAGAATTGTGGAGACAAATACTTTCGTCAATTTCAACTTATTTTTTGAGAAAATTGAGTTATTTGAAAAAAGTGCAAGGGTGCCAATATTTTTGGCCACGACTGTATGTGTATATATATTGTATCTATGTATGTATGTATGTATGTATATATATATGGATATATATATATATACATACATACATACATAGATACACACCCCTTGGCATACCTTTTTAGTCTTATATTGGACTACTGTGAGTGTCTCTCATCCACCAAAAGGTTTGAATGCTGCATGTATGAATGAGCTCTAGAAGATCAACATGATATCTAATTGGCAAACACCTGATGGTGATTACCAAGTACAGTGTTAGTTGAAACCATTTCTATGAAAAATAATCCTTTAAAAGTAGCGTTACAGGAAGCTCAATATAAAGGATGTCTTTGAAATCCCAATGTCACATATACAGGGTCCGGCTGGGAGGTGTGACGATTTTCAGAAAACTCGTACACAGTTATTTTTAGTCGAATTTCAATTTTTTTTTTTTTTTAAGACTACATATATAATGCCATTTAATACACTGTAACAAAGACATTTTACAAATGGAATTCATGTTTGAATTGGGTATAACAATGCAAGTGGGGGGTCTAGCGCATGCGTGATGGCTGTTGGTTACTCGTTGTTAGGTGCCATTTCAGTAGCCATGGAGCTGTGGACGATTGAACATCGCGTCTTTGTTGTTGAGACGTTTATTCAAACGGGTAGTTCGGTGGTGCTTACACAGCGCAGATTTCGTACTCACTTCAATGTTGGTCGACGTGGCGCCGTTCCGTCTCGAAACACAATATTGAAGTGGGTAAAAAACTTCAGGACAACTGGATCTGTGAGGCCGGGAGCAGCTCGGGGAGGTGATCGAACCGTTAGGACCCCGGAAAACATCGAAAGGGTTCGACAAGCTGTGGAGGCCAGCCCTCGTCGGTCAGCGGTACGGCACGCTCGCGCTCTACGGATGTCAGACAGATCAGTTCGTCGAATTTTGCACTTGGACCTTCATTATCACGCGTACAAAATCATGGTGGTTCAAGAACTGCAGCAGAATGATTTCGTACGGCGGTTTACGTTCACAGAAAGAATGCTGGAACTGCTGAGGGATGCTGCTGTGCTGAGAAATGCTGGAACTTTTCCGCGCGTCTGCAAGAATGCTTGGACAAGAACGGCCGCCATTTAGATGATGTCATTTTTCAAACATGAATTACATTTTTAAAATGTCTTTGTTACAGTGTATTACATGGCATTATATATGTAGTCTTTAAAAAAAAAAAAATTGAAATTCGACTAAAAATAACTGTGTACGAGTTTTCTGAAAATCGTCACACCTCCCTGACAGACCCTGTATAATATGCTGTAACAGCCTACAAGGAACTCCATGTTTGTTTAACCTTTGGCCAGGATCTTCTGAATGTGCTGTGCACGTTTGAGATTTTAACATTGTCGAAATTTGGTTACTCCACACGATGATTATCTCATCCACAAGTTCTGGTTCATATATCTTCACTGCTGGAGCAAGAATGCAAGTCTTAGCATGAAAAACAAGCAATTAAAAGAGTGGAATGAAAACACTATCCCTGATGAGAAAAGTTGATCATGTGGAACGTAAAGCAACAACATAATTATTTATCAGTTGCATTTTGCTCTTTCCTGCACATTCTGCCTCTCCAAGGATTACCAAACTCCTTGTGCTGCTTTTGTATGCCTCTGTCTTGGCCTCGACCCCTTAGAGCTTTGGCTTATCTCTGTTTGACTGTCCACGCAGGTACCTACCTGCTCGCAACTTTGCATAGTCTCTTGTTTGTTTGTGTGAGTTGCCATTTCCTCTGCTCTTTGTGCTGCATTGTAACCTTTCCTTATCCTTTCAAAAATAGCCATTTGTATATCATATGCAACATGCTGCCTGAAAAAGTGCCCTATTTATATGCAATGGACTGTGATTTTGAGTGGGTGTGCATCGGATCAGCAGTGGCCGATACATAAACACACGGAGCAAAGATTTCAGTTTGAGGACAACTAGGTTTGATCATTCACTTGCTTTTTATAAAAAATTTCAGCCGACTTTTATCGTGTGTGGCCATAGCAAATAAAATAATTAAGGAAATGGTTCAAGCATCAGTTAATATGTGTTCCAGAAGCATTGATTACACTTTACAGTACAGGAGTTGAAATACCTTTGAATCATTCCATAAAAGTCCAAAATACCCTTCATTGGGTTGAACGATTCGTTTTTATAAATCCAAAGTTCTAATTAATTTTCTCATGTTGTTTAACACATTTCATGCTGAAGAGTTGAGTGAAATGAATATTAACAAGGGGGAGAATTGCTTTGCAATACATGTGCCTTGCCATGTTTCAGTACAATATTTTAAAGGGTAAGGAGGAAACTGGCCCATGTATAATATGTGATAATTTAAAAGTCCAAAAAGGGCATAAGTCTGTGAAAAATTGGCGAAACACCCCAAAACTGGTTCTGTAAACTTGTTCTGTAACTTATCATAATAAATCCATGTACCAAGTTTCAGTTTAATATGTTAAAGGGTAAGTGCAGAAAACCACAGGTGGGATGGTCGGATGGATGGATGGACAGACAAACGGATAGCAAGGCTATAGTCACCTCCGGGCAGCGACAAATAACAACTAGAACGCCACTCAGTAGAGCGCATACTCCCGCCGTGAGTCAAGTTGGAATAGTACGATTTCACAAAAGTTTGAGGGAGTAGTTCAGTGACAACACAAGACAAGACAAGACAAGACAACACAAGACAGACACTGCACAGATATATATATAAAATATATAGAAGATAATGTTAAAAAAAAAACAAGGCAATTTCACTTACATTTTCGGATTCAGCGTTCAATTCTATATAAGTGAGTGTATTTTTAGGCATGTATGACTTCAAATAAAATTGTAAGCCAGGAAAAACGTTCGTTTCATTCCTTAGGGATACAACATGTAAAACTGGCCCAAACGTGAAAACAAAACTCGCTCATTTTAAGTCGGACAAGCTAATGCGACCACTCATTCTTCTGGGAAGAATCCCGTGCACATGCTGGTCACACTTATAAGTCACCTAAGTCTTTATAAGTTCATCAAATACTGACACCGCGATTGACATTCGCTTCGGTAAATGTTGATATCTCTTCTGAGGTACAAAAAAAAAAAAAAAAAAAAAACGTTTTAAAGCATTATACGTATCAAACGATACATTTTATGAAACGGGGAAACCTAATACACACTTTGGTGGTTTTAGAATGACAGAATATGTCTTTATTAGAAAAAAAAAATTGAACATTGAAGACGGTGCTACTAAAAAATACACCGCTCTAACGCATAACCACGAGTTTAAACTACATTTACAACAAATATGAAAACTGTTTTCATATCACAATGTTAAATATTGAATTTATAGAAGATAATGTTTAAAAAAATGAGCCCTATCTTCCAATGGTAAAAAATCCTTCAAAAAATTCCTGGATCCGGAATAATATCCTGAGCTTCACCAAAAACGAATCAATTCTTCCTTATCCCAAGGGCAATCATCCCACCAACTTTCATCCAAATCCGTTCAGAACTTTTCCAGATATCTTGTTCACAAACACACGAACACACACACACACACACACACACACGGACGGACACGATCGATGCATTAGCCTACTCCCTAGAGGGAGTAATAATGGAGTATGATGGGGGCAAGATGGCTCTTGCAGAAAAGATGAGGCAAGATCCCCTCCACTCTCCCTCCCCCAAACCCCTTCCTAACTGTATATAATCTTCCTGGTCCTGGTTATATGTTCAGTATCCCGAACAACTGCAGCAGAGGATTCAGTATCCCGGACAACTGCAGCAGAGGGTTCAGTATCCCGGACAACTGCAGCAGAGGGTTCAGTATCCCGGACAACTGCAGCAGAGGGTTCAGTATCCCGGACAACTGCAGCAGAGGGTTCAGTATCCCGGACAACTGCAGCAGAGGGTTCAGTATCCCGGACAACTGCAGCAGAGGGTTCAGTATCCCGGACAACTGCAGCAGAGGCCTCTCTGGCTAATGGTATATCGGACAATTTCAAATGAAAAACGTTCAGTCTACCGAACAAATCGGACCGAGGACAGTAATTTTCTCTCTTTGGTAATTCTTCATTTCCTATTCTGTACTTTTCATACATTTATGGAATTTTCTTCAGCGGTTGAATTTGACACAAATGACGAGCGTGAGTCAAAAGTTTTTCCCTCTAACCATGAAGGAGTGGTCCTGCGTCATAGAAGCTTTTTGATGGAATTTCCAACCAGTGTTGCACACTTTTTGTTCCTCAGCCGTGCAAGGTCATCTTCCTTATGCCATTGGAGTACCTATAGTGTATTTACCTCCGCCACCGAAGGTGAATGGACGCTATGTTTTCACCTCTGTCTGTCTGTTTGTTTGTTTGTCTGTGAACAAGATATCTCAAAAAGTTATGGACGGATTTGAACGAAACATGGTGGAGAGGTTGGGTGTGTGACAAGGAAGAGTCGATTCGATTTTGGTGAAGATCTGAATATGGATTCAGATACGATAATTATTTAATTTTTGAAGTGATTCTTCACCATTGAGAGATCGGGTGGAAAGCGATGTATAACATATTTTTTTAAGTTGTGGATGAGTTATGAATAAACTTGGTGGACGAGTTGGTTAGGTGATGAGAACAAGCCAATTCGATTTTGGTTCAGGTCCGAATCCAGATCCGGCCTATCGGTGAGATAGAAACCATAATCTGTTCAGCCTGGCGGAGGTATGCGCTCCCTCTGCATTAGAATTTTTTTTTTTTTTTTGAAACACCTGTTCACTCCCCCTCGGAGTGCATGAAAGGCATTCAGAAAAATCAGTGATAATTTGGTGTTAAACGGCAGGTTCAAATTACGGGAAACATTATATTTTTTAAATTGAAATTACTTTAGATATCCTGTATATATTAATGGTGTTCCATGCAAAAAGTGTTTCTTGTAAATGAGTTTGAGATTTCAGCAATTGCACATGAAAGAACACCCCCTCCCACAGATCTCCCGATGTCCCTGCTCTCAAATGTTGTACTTGTGTGCTTCCCTCTCTCTCCCCATCTTGTCTCCCGCTCCCTTTGTTATATGTTTTATGTGTCCGTTTTTTTTTTTTTGTGATTAATGTTAGCTCTTACACGAGCCTCGATCTTGTAGATAAAAAAAAATAAAAAATAAAGAAATATAAATTCCATTTGTTTGTTTCTTATTCGATGCATTTTGCATTTCCCGTTGTCCATTTCTCTGCATCTCGCAGGCAGACTTGCACGCCACCATCCATTCTTGCACGCCGCTCCCCTCTGGCTCTCAGGATGAGAGATCAGCGACATCAGAAAAGAAGGCTGCAGAGTCGCGTGTGCTCACAGACCAAAGCTCGCCGCCGCCTTGCAGGGAAAAGGTTACGAGGCAGGAAACCAGCTTAGAGAGGTGGAGCCGAGAAGGAAGCAAGCGTGGCTGAGCGGATTTCTCATACGGCATGCAAGGCGAGAGGGCAGAAGGAGCACCAGCACCTCAAGGCAGCCGTTCAGGAGACCCCACCGGGATGAGAGTGATGGAACTGTGCAAACATCATGGCAGTGACACCCCCCAGGGTTGTCCAAAGCAAGTTTCTATGGCATTACCCGGTGTACCACAGTTGTCGGGTCTTCGGATCAATTTTCCGTATTACAAGCGAGGTCCTCATCATCTCGATATATATACGCATTCTTCATCATAATATGCGTCATTTCATCGTGCAAGTCATACTGATTGTTAATTGAGAGTTCAGGTGAGGGTTCAGTGTGTGCGCTGGTGGAGCACGTCATACAGTGATGCACACTTTCACGGCACTAATTATACAGGCAAGTAAAACATTCTTGAAGCAGCCATTCAGCATTATACAAATCTGCTGCATCATGCTCTTTCTTATTCAACTTCTGAATTAGACAACGCACTCGAAGAAAAAAATAATTTGACCCACTGTGTATTATTTCATAATTGAAGTTCAGCCGGTTGTCAGACTTTGGTGAAAAGCGCCAGAAAGGTATGTATAACTAAATAAGGGCCTTTCCCTTCGGTCCTTTTTGTTTCTCTCATGGGGACGCTGGTGCTTTTGGAAGCTGTCGGCTTTGCTCTGAGCGCACTGCCCTTTTTGCTGATGAAACAGGAAGAGGGCTTTCTCGCAAGCGTGTGACTGTCCTGCGGGCATGCCCCTGGCTGGCCTCGTTTCCTGGAGGCAGCTGGGCAAAGCAGCAGCCAGAGCCAAACACAGCAGTCCGCTGGCAGCCATGTTGACTTTGGCAAAGAGCTGCAGAACATACATTGAGCAGAGAGCCATTAAACTCTTGTGTGATTCCTTTTCTCTACATGTACATGTGCAATAATTGCATCCCCTTCACACACACACACACACACACATAGAGAATAACAAGGTATGGCTTTGAAAGGCTTATGACTTCACACAACAGTAGCTTTTCAGCAAATCATTTTGTACACATTTGAGGGGGCGGCCATTTTTTTTTCTTCCAATGCCATCCCTCCATATGGAGTATAGCCTTAATCCATGATATATATTTTTTATTTATTTTTTATTACTCCTTCCATACAGATAAATCTTTCCATATGGATAGCACTTAATGGCAAAGACATATCGCAGATTAATTGATGCTTCGGAACATTTTGTCTATTTGTTCGTTTTGAGCTTCGTGACAATGATAAGATTTTCGTTTATGTTACAATAGGACAGGTGCCAGGATGCAGCCATTCTTCAGGTTCTTTCCCTGCCTCCCTGTTGTTTTTACACTGTTCTTTTAAACACAAATACAATAATGATTAGAGAATCCTTATCATGGCCTTGGTTGTTATTTCGAAATGCCCTCTCTGCAGTCCCACCATTCACCATTGTTGAAAGGTTTCCGTCATGAAGCCAGCTCGATGTATTCATCTTTCTTACATTTGGAAAAATGTTCCGTTATACATTATTTCTTTTATTCAGGTTTACCTGCTCTAACGAAAAAATAGTTTCACATTAATTTTGTGAAATGAATGGTTCAGAAGCTGAAATATTGTGCAAATGCACTGAAAATGAGAATGATTTGCTCATGTAAGACTTTTTTTTAAAGATTGTATTCAAAGTTGATTCCTGCTGAAGATAAAAGAAAAACAAACTAAAAATGAGAAGTTGCATCTGTTTCTGGAAATCTATGGGTTTAGGGAAATCATAATACACATGTATACAAGGTTCAAGTTTATCGCTTGCAAAAATTCCATTCTTTCAACATCGCACTGAAAAATCACCATTTATCATTGAGGAAATCGCAATTTCTCCAACCTTGCTGCCCACCCGTCATGCTGAATCTCCCAGTTTCCTGTTCCCCCATCGTCCCTGCCCCCAAGTTATACAGTGAAGGAGGCCGCACACATCTCCCCACCCACACATGTTATTGTAGCTTCAGCACTCACTCCATGGCATATATATTTTTTACACTGAACAAGAAGAATTGCAACGCAAGCAAAATTCAAGATGCTTAATTCTATGGTCTTCGAGCAACAAAGGGACTTTGATCCAACTTTTGTTGCACATTCTAAACACTCAATATTGAATCAATATTGGATTTGTGGGGAAAAAAAAACTGTCAAACAAATCAATATTGAATTTTTGAGGAGCTCACTGCCTGGGTCAGTAATTGTAGTCTCATTGGTCATAGGTGTGTGATTATATATTGTTACAGACACGACTTTGATGTTATGGTGGGCCGAGCGGAATGGCCGCCGTGTCCGCACAAGTTACCCGATTATACTCGAACCTTGGCCGAGTCGCGCTACGCTAGGTCAATGAAGGAAAAGGTCACAACGGCTGGGATTAAAATGACACGACACCAGGGATACGGTTCTCAAGACCTCCGGAGGAGGTTATATTATGGCGGAAGGTTAGATTACAGGAATGAGAGGGACAGCATAGGAAGATAGGCACTTCAACACGGTCTTATATTAGCCCCGCCAGCCGACAGATAAACAGGACAAAACTGACTCACACGGGGATTGATGGCAAGGAAAGCGGGCAGTCGATGGCTCAAGGTGCACTCTTGGCTCAAGGACAGGGTACAGTACGGTCCAGTAGATACAGGGAGGTCACAGCGCTCGGAGGTCGCGACTGGTTCTTTCCTCTTCAAGCTCGGGGCGCATCTGACGTCACGTCCGGTAAGTCGCTGCGTATATCTGGCGGGGAGTGACACGCCCTCGGCTAGTTAGCTCCGCCCCAGATGGAATCGGTCCGCCCTTCTTATTGGGTGCGGGGGGGTTACCGGCTCCGCCCCTGACGAGGAGCTGACAGCCGGCCCCTTCGTGGTAACCCCGTGGAGCGCATGGGCAATGGCGGCTAACCACGCCGCAGTGAGGACGCACACTCCCCGCGCCGCGCCGCCCCCAATCTCCTCTGTTGTTGTAGTTGTAGTTGTTGTTGTTGTTGTAGTTGTTGTTGTTGTAGTTGTTGTTTCATGGGGAAGATGGGAGGAGGTAAGGGGAGGTCCTAAACTCACTACTGGTGCCATACAATCACATTCTGGTGCAACGAAGAGTCAGAATTAATGGAAACGAGTCCTTAACTGACATAGACTAAGAATAACTAGCAAGATGTCCGAAAGTTGTCTACGTGAGATGCGGTGGACCTGGGCACGACATTTAATGGGGGAAAAAGGGGAAGGTCGGTTCTACAGAGTGTTATTTACAGGCAATGGGACTAGGGAATGGGGGATTGGGGATAGTTGGGGAGTATTGGGGAAATAGGGGAATATTTACAAGCGGATATGGAGGCCAAATGCCATATTCGCAACATTGCACCCTTCTCTACCCTCGGGGCGTCCCGACCCGATAAATTTTTACCTACTTTAGTGTGGCACGCAGATGTAGTTCCCTCTACTATTAACTCTACCCTGAGTGCGACAGTTTTACAGATATTCACAAATGAGTAAATATGTCCCCCTGCGACGTTGCACCCTTCTCCTCACAGAAACACACCCACAGGATAACCGAATCCGGAAAGAATTCGCAAACTAAACATACAGCCGGTAGGGAGCATTATTTACACAAGACTACGCTGATATTTACACTACGATCCAGGACCTGTTTTTGGAGGAACACATGCAGATGTTATGCATAGAGAGAGCACGCATGCCAGCATCGATACACCAACCCACGAGTGCTCTGTGGCCTGACGGCCTTTAATAATGTGCAGAGCACCCCTTCCAAGCACCAAAAGCACCACCCCAGCACCAATCGGTGCTGTCACCATTGTTCAATGAATAAAAATAAATTCAACAACCCCTAACCCTGCAGGTGTCTCTTGCTCTTCGTGTGGTGCACTTGGCCTTCTGGCTTCTTTCAAAAATAAAGAAAGGCGCCAACCGCGTCCATTTCTGTATTGTGGCCTTCAGTGGTGTCAACTAAAAGTGGTTCACCTGTATGGCATAGGTGCCACGTTGACCCATAGGTCCATCCACGGGTGGTGCTTGGCCGCAAAAGAACTGCGGTCCATTGTGGGTGGCCACCAAAATTGCGGTCCATATGGTGTATCGATCCCGGCAGCAAGCAGCGAAAGTGCAGGCCCACAACTGCGTAGCCAGCACCTCTCTCTCCTCTCTCTCTACCCCAAAGCCAGATCCTCGGAGGTGGGAGACAAAAGAAGAAGACAAGTGAGTAAGGTGGTAAGGGCGCAAAAGTGCACGCAATATAAGATGATGCACACTGGGGGCACATGGGAACCAGGTGACACAGGTACGTTCCTACCGTACGCCCCCCCCCCCCCACCAGGTAACCTACATGGCCCCTCCCTTACCCCTTACTGTATCCACAAAACACAACACTACCCATAAACATCTACTTTACCAATCAACAAACGTCCCTACTGTCTTCCCCGTTCCTCCCATAAACCAAATTTGTCTTCTCTCCCTCCTAACCAATCAAATTTGCCATTTTCAACTCAACATCATAATTTGCTATCACCAATTCATCATCAGTCCCTCCTAGGGAGGGAGAGATGGAATCACCCCAATGTCTCATCCACGTCGTGATGCGTCTCACCAATCCACAGCAATCTCATTTCCTGCAACAAAACAAAGAAAACACAGGTGTGGAGTCATCATCTTCACCACAGGTAAGTGGCTGCGTATGGTGCGACAGGTTCATCAATCCTAACTATTTCCTAAATGACTTTAACAACTTTACACTACCCGGGGTCTTTCTCCGGCCAACCATTGGCCCTCTTACACTATGGGTTCTAAAAACCAATTCCCATTGGCCAAACTGTGGTGCTTTTCAATTTGGGGTCTCACTCCCCCGATTCATCTCCCGGTGCCCTCACACAATTTCTGGGCTGTGGCGTGTACCTCTCCCAGCGGGTCTACCCACCTGCACACCTCCACCACTGCAGTTGCCTCCGAGCTTACCTGCTCCTTACCCTAACCTAACTACCTGGGGAAGGCCCTCTGGCGCTCTCCCCACTCGGTGCCCTTTCTGGCACTGGGCTGCCCGATCCACACCCGGGATCCTCAGGCACCCACTCACAACTACCGGCTCCCAGAGCCCACCTGCGGCCTCACCTGGCCGACATCCTCACAGTGGTGGAGTGCCCAACCAACTACACACACTAACAGGCTACACGCCCAGCCATTTCCACAACACGAATGCACCCATTCACAATACCATTCTGCAACCGCACCACAAATGCCAATATCCAACCACAATTTACCTATACCCGCTACCTAACACTTACACTACCCGCCCCGGGTACTCGTGAAAGGGGTCCACTCTTCCCCCATCCACACATTCGCACCATGCACACCACTCCGTACCACTTACTCCAACTCTCTCCACACACCTGTACTTGCACACCTGTGCTCTCACACCTGGTGCCACCTGCACCCTTCTCTCCCCAAGCGCATTCGCGCTGATCCACACACTCACTACTCATACACTGCTCCACACACCTGTCCAGTTGCACACCTGTGCAATCACACCTGTTCAATCCTCACACACACGGCATCATCTCAGCTAACTACTCCCTTCTGAAACTTGCGCTTCCCAGTCGTCCCTTTAAACTATTGCGCTCCCTCGTCATTATCATCCACACTAATCTACCTGCGTCCCCACTACAGGTATCCTTGTCACTAACTAACCTTAACGTCACCTAATGTCATCTTCTCTAGATCCCTACACACAATATAACCTAACCCACCCGGGCTAGTTTTCACTGCCATACACCCCATAAACTATAGCTCCTTTGCCCCCATGGGAAGGGGGGCAGGGATGCCACCCTTACCCACCGGGCCCATCGCTCACTACCAATTTTGCACATCAAATTTCAATAAATCATAAATTTTGCCAATCACTGCCCATCATCTGCCAATCACTACTGCCAATCCTTTGCCAATCATCAAATTTTGTTTTTCTCTAATTTCGGGGCCAAAACACTAACCTCATCACCCAGTCTACTCACTAATGCCTCTCGGTGCGCCAATTCCTGTCCAAAGCCCGGCTTCGTAAAGCCAAGCCATGAATGCGGGTTGTTCTGCGCCAGCGGCTGGATGCGTCCGGCACTCGGTGCAGGGACGGGGGCTTACCCGGGCCGAGATCCCACGCACCATCTCGGCGTGGAGCCATCCAATGTCCCGATCTCGACCTGCCGGACTGCCTCAACAAAAAGTGGTCGCCATGACGACCCTTTCTATCGGGCTGCCCGCTCCGCCTAGTGGAGCCCGGACGCGGCCGTTCCAAGCGAGGCCCGGCACGCACCGAGGGCCCGATTCGGCTAAAAGTCGACCTAACCTCTAACCCGGTTACCTTCGATGCCTCACCTGCATGCTTACACCCCGCAGCCCGTTCCTTGCTCACACATCCAGCCGTTTCCATGCTCCTCGTCGTACCTTCTCTAACACACCCAGGTACACCCATTCCACTCACAGCCTTGGTCACACACCTGACCACCGAACACTTTGGCACACATTCGTTGGTCGCACACCTCACCAACACACCTCTTCGCACCCCCTCCTCTGTGACAATCACAGGTGTGCTCTCATTCGCACACCCAACCACGTGCCTCACCACCAACTCCAGCGTGCATTCCCACTCACGCTCTACCATTCCAGGTGTGCTTCCTTTCTCACCTGTCACCACCAACTCACGCTCCGTGTCACTCTCACTACTCTCACCTCCATTCTTGACAGCGCACTCACCCTTACTCTTGACAGCGCACTCTTTCCTCATGCACCTGTCCGTCACACACCTTTCTCGCGCACACTCTCCCATCACACCCTCTGTAACACTTACCACACCGCGCTTCCATGTGCCCCCTCGCACACGCGCTACGACCGACTCACTCTCGCCAGCACCCTCACTCCTTGGCACGCACTTTTTCCTCACACACCCCAGAGTCTGACTTTCTCGCACACCTCCTTTTTCGCACACCAGACCTGTCGCACACTTCACCAGCGGCCTCTCACGAACACCTGGGTCCATCTCGAACCCCAAGCTTCTTAAATCCCCTGGCGCATCATACGCACGACCATATTGGTCACCACTTACACCGGGTCCTCTTCCTCTTCGCTTCTCCTCCATCACCTGCGAATCCCTCATCCGGTTAATGAGCACATCATCACGATCCGAACACAGACTTTGGACCAATTCTTTTACTTCCTCCTTTATCTCTTTCTTATCCTCTCTCCGTCGCTTCTTAATTTCGCTCACCCCTTCTTCCACTTCTTCTAATTTCTGCTTCACCTCCTTCATCTCTTCGTGCACCCCTTTAAGTTCTTCCTCTAACTCCACTTTATTTTTTTCTATGTGCTCCCGCACCTCCCGCTCTTTAACCTCCATCACTTCTACCACCTTGTCCATTTTCCTCGTCAGGTCCTCATGTACCGTCTGACACTCTTTTTTAATTACCCCTACGTCCTTTTTCATCTCCTTCTGTGTCGATTTTAAACCCTCTATTACCGCTGTGTTCTTCTTTACCTGGTCCCCCAACTCCTTTTTTTTTTTTTTTTTTTTTTTTTTTTTTTTTTTTTTTTTTTTTTTTTTTTTTTTTTTTTTTTTTTTTTGTATACAAGGTCGAGGCTCGTGAAAGAGCGAACATTAATCACACAGAAAGACAAACCGACACATAAAACATATAACATAGGGAGCGGTAGACAAGATGGGGAGAGAGGGGGAAGGACACAAACACAACATTTGAGAGCAGGGACCGAGAGACATGGAGACATCGAGAGATCTGAGAGAGGGCGAGGGCTTTGGGGGGGGGGGGGCGTGGGAAGGGGGCGGTGGGAGAGGTATAAAACATATGGACACTGCCAGGACTTCCAGGAAAGAAGTTGGAATTCCAAACAAGGTGGATCTGGGGTGAATTAGCGGGGGTAGAAAAGATCAAGGTTTTGGATGGGGGAAGATAAGAGATGGTGGTGAACAGCTGTTTTAAAGACCTGGAGGGAGGAGTGGGATTGAAGGGAGTGAGGGAGTTTGTTCCAGAGGCGGGAGAAAAGAGGAATGAAAGAGTGAAGGTGAGCAGAGAGCCGAGATTTCGGCAGTTTAACCATCAGAGGGTTGCTGGCAGATCTTGTGCGACCTGTAGGAATATTTGGGGGACAGAGCACAGAGAGAGCTGGGGGTGCAAGGCCGGAGAGGAGTCGGTAGAAGACAGAAAGACCACCTACCTGCCTGCGGTGAGTGAGTGAAAGGCCCTCAGAGATAGCTTCATCGCGGGAGATTCCAATAATTCTGAAAGCTTTGGTTTCAACAGCGTGAAGCCGAGCTAGGTGTGAGGCAGGAGCACCGGCCCATAGGGGAGAACAGTATTCCATTGAGCTGCGGATGAAAGCCTTGTATGTGGTGAGGAGCTCAGGTGTGCCGAGGAAGGACTTCGCACGACGGAGGATGCCCAGTCGGCGACTGGCTTTGGAGGCCAGCTTGGAAATGTGGTTTTCCCAAGAAAGATCATGGCAGATAGTGAGACCCAAAATCT
Organism: Myxine glutinosa; assembly: GCF_964187855.1. Classification (NCBI taxonomy): domain Eukaryota; kingdom Metazoa; phylum Chordata; class Myxini; order Myxiniformes; family Myxinidae; genus Myxine; species Myxine glutinosa. The sequence goes on along the minus strand of NC_136269.1, from coordinate 59,489,340 downwards.
TGAGCGACAGAACTTCTTGGAGAGGATTGTTGAGAAAGTAGATGGGAGGGTTGTCCAGTCGATCTTTTCGGAGAGACATAGTAAGAGTGTGAGATTTGTCAGGATTGAAAGACATGTTCCACTTGTTTGACCAGTCTGTGATTTTGTCCAGGTCTTCAGAGAGTGAGGAGGCAGCAGACTGCCGATCTGAGGGAAGAGGAATGGAGCGGCAGAGAGTGGAGTCATCAGCAAAGAGATAGAGAGGATTTTCGAGAGAGTCAGAGAGATCATTGATGAAGACCAGAAAAAGCACGGGGCCCAGAACACTGCCTTGGGGAACTCCAGCCTGAACAGGAAGAGGAGATGAGAGAAACCCATTCAGGGCCACACGTTGACGACGACTAGAGAGGAAGTCCGCCAGCCATGCGTGGAGATTTCCATGGATACCAAAGGAGGAGAGTTTGGTGAGCAGAGCGGGGTGCCAGACCGTGTCGAAGGCACATGATATGTCGAGGGAGACAGCTCTAATTTCCTGTTTGGCATTGAGGACCTCCATCCATTGTTGAGACAGCAGAAGCAGCATGTCCAGAGTAGAGTGACCTGGTCTGAAACCAAATTGATGATCAGAGATCAAGCCATTGGAGAAGAGGAAAGATTTCATATCCGAAGCAATGATGGATTCCATGACTTTGCTGATAATTGGGAGAAGGCTGATTGGTCTGTAGTTGCTAGGATCTGTTTTTGCACCTTTTTTGTGCAAAGCGGTGATGTTGGCTGATTTCCAAGCAGATGGCAGTTGACCTTGAGCAAAAGAGAGGGTGAAGAGAACAGAGAGAGGGTGAGATAGAGCAGCAGAGCAGGATTTTAGGACCCGTGGGCTGATGCCGTCGGGTCCAGTTGCAGAATCAGAGTCGAGGGTTGACAGAAGCTTTTCCACCTTGTCAGGAGGAAAGGACACGGAGTCCAGGAGCAGCAGGGTACGACTGGGTATGGTGGGTACAGAGAGGGATGGGTTTGGGACACAAGATTTAGAGGCAAACACAGAGTTGAGGCATTCAGCTTTTTCACGTGCGGAGTCAGCTGTGTAGCCGTTTGAGGTAAGGGAGGGGATGGAGGGGGAACAAACACCAGAAACGGATTTGACCAGACGCCACCAGGATTTGGAAGAGGGAGACAGATAAGAGAGTTCGGTCTTGAGAACGGAGAGATATTGTTTCCTGGCTCTCCTGAGGGTGGACACACACTTGTTTCGGGCTTTGTGAAAGGAAATGAGATTTCCTTCCGTTGGATTTGCTTTCCAGGAGACGAAGGCAAGTTGTTTCTGGGCAACAGCCTCACCACAAGATTCCGTGTACCATGGACGGGAGGAAGGGTATGACAACTGAAGACGAGATGGGATAAATCTGTGCATGAGAGAGAGCAATTTACTTTGGAAGAATTCCCAGGATGAGTTGATGTCAGAGGTGGCAGAGATGGGAGACCAGTCCAGATGATTGATGGCTGCTTGAAGACCGTGCCAGTTGGCCTGAGTGAAATGCCAGACTCGTCGACGCTGAGCAGGCTCCCTGAGGATGGTCAGAGAGATGTCCACTTTAACAAGGACATGATCAGATGATCCGATCGGAGCAGAAGAAGAGCAGCAGACATTTTCAGGGAAGTTAGTCATAACCAAGTCCAGAAGAGAAGATGTTCCGTTGACTGAGATCCGGGTCGGGAAATTGACAGATTGTGTCAGTCCCAGTGAGTCGCAGAAGTCCTTTGCTGAGGAGCCATGGCTGGTGAGAGAGGTACCCACACCCAGCCAACTGGCATGATGACAGTTGAAATCACCACATATGAGGAAGAGAGAGTTGGGATGAGTAGATAGAAGTTGGTCCATATCATCAGACAGCGAGATGTAGATGGAGTCATCACTGTTTGGTGGACGGTACAACACACATATGAACAAGAGGTGGGAGCGAAGGGGAAGCCGTAGCCAGAGGTATTCCTGGGGGTGAGGTGGAGAGAGTGCAGTGCAGGGCGAGTGAGGAAGAGAGTTTTTGATAAAGATAGCAACCCCGCCTCCAGGACGAGGCTCAGGTCTATCATACCGGAGGAGGGAGTAGCCCGGGAGAGATACTATGGAATCAGAGACATCATAAAGGAGGAAAGTTTCTGTTAAGCAGATCACGTCTGGTTTGACAGAAGCAACCTGTATGGAGAGATCAGTTAAGTTTGAACGAAGGCCCCGGATGTTTGAGGTCCATACCGTTAATGAAGAGGAAGGGGGAGCATCAGATACAGAACAGGGGGGAGGAGGGGTAGGGTAAGATGTGGAGGAGGTGGAAGAGGTAGGGAGAGCTGTTGAAGGTGTGTCAGAGATTTCAGAATAGCTCGGAGAAAGGGAAGGATGGGGCGGACAAAAGGTTTGATGGTGATTGGGTGAGCCACAATGAGGTGTTATTTGAGGAGGGGGAAGAGCGAGGCAGAAGGTTGGGGGAGATGGAGGTGAGAGTTTGAAGGGGGAAGAAGCGGGGAGGACGCTTTGAGGAGGGGGAGTGAGAGGGGGGAAATTGAGAAGCAATGAGGGTGGGGAGATTTGAAGGGGAGGGGTGAGGGGGGAGTTTGGGAGGGAAGGGGCAAGGGGAGGGATTTGAAAGGGATGGGATATGGGGGAGATTTGGAGGGGAGGGGTGAGGCAGGAGTCTAGGAGGGGAGGGGCGAGGCGGCGTCTTGGCGGGGAGGGGTGAGGGGGTAGTTTAGGAGGGAGGGGGCAAGGGGGGAGATTTGAAAGGGATGGGTGATGGGGAAGATTTGGAGGGGAGGGGTGATGGGGAAGATTTGGAGGGGAGGGGTTATGGGGAAGATTTGGAGGGGAGGGGTGAGATTGGATTTTTGAAAGTGTACGATTTATGGGAAACGAACATTTATTGCAAAATGAGTTTCTTGTGACCTTCGAGTTAAAAATACGTTTAAGGACGCTGGATGGAGGATGGAGTGCAGGAGAGTTTAGGGAATGTAGAAAAAAGGCACTATAGGAGATGGATATTTTTTTTGGGATGAATTGATTTGGTGAGCAAGTCGAAAGCAGCCTTTTAAAGAAGAAGAAGAAAAAGGTGTTATAAAATATGACGGAATACATAACTTGAGGGGAAAGTGTAAACATTGAAGGTTAATGAGTGAAAACTATCTGGGGAAATGGGGGAGAAACACGTGGTCGAAGAACGAACGAACGAATAAGAATGAATAAACGAATGAGAACAGAGAAGGGAATTTTTTTTTTTTTTTTTTTGAGTTGAGATTTACACAAGGAAGTAGGCTATGGGTGAAAAGACTGGGAATACAGAGAACGAAAGTTATTGGATCACAAAAGACGGACCGCTGAGAGAAAAACAAAGCCTCAAGGTTGTACAGTGCACACTGTACAAGGCCTCAAGACACGACACGGCAAACAGACGATCAATTTATGAAAGATAAACACCGAGAAACAACCAAAGTTGCACACAATAACTTCACACACCGAAAGATAAATACAGTTTCGACAAAATACAATTGTGAACAGACTTAGCTTCGAAAAACGTGGAGACCGTGTGGAGCTTCGAAAATCCCTGCCGCCGTCTCCAAGATCTCGCGAGATCCTTTTGTCCCACTGTCAGTTGTTCTACTCCCAGCGTCAACTCCTCTATACCCCCTTGCAATTTTACAGTCCCCTTTCTCACCTCCTTCTCCATGCGCTCCTTACAGTGCCTCACCTCCTCGCGCACTCCTCCGACCTCCTCACTCACTCCTCTTCTGATCTCCTCTCCCATCACTTGCATCTCCTGCCCAGATGCCACCCTCATCTGCTCCATTTCCTCCCTGTGAGCATCCAGTTTGGTTTCTACCCCCATTCTGACCCCCTCTATCTGCTGCCCCATTTGTTTAACTTCCCTTTCCGCTTGGTCCCTCATGTCCCTCAATTTGCCTTCCATCCTGTTTTCTAACCCCTCTAACCCCTTTTGCATTTCCCCTAATCTATTGTCTAATTTCCCAAATTTCTCGTCTAATCCCTTAAAATTATTGTCTAACCCCTCTCCGGTACCCCTCACTTCGTCCCTCATTACCCCCATTTCGTTTCCCATTACCCCCAATTGCTCATTCTGAGCCTCCATCCGGTTCCCCATTTGTCCCATACTGCTTTTCAAACCTCTAATTTGGTCTCCCAATTGCTCACCCATTTGTTCCATAAGGGCCCTCATTTGCAGGAGGAAAAGGTTCGAATCCACCAGGGGCGCTGCCACGGTCGCGGGCGCGGTGACCAGCGAGGCGCCATTTTGCGCCCCCGCAACGTCGGGCGCAACGACGCTATTTTGTGCGTCTGCTACCCTCGCTGCTTCGCTCTCCTCGCGTCCCTCAATTTGGTCCTGGACCGACCCTGCCTCACTCTCCTCTACCGGAACCCAGCTGTCTTGATCCGCCATAGCGCGACTTTCAAAATTCGGGTTTTTATTTCCGTAAAACAAAATCAAATTTCGCCGTTATAATTTCGAGCGCGGGAAACGCGCTCCGGATCGAATTCTACCTCCCCAACACCAATTGTTACCCTAGTGGTACAATTGGTGTTCCAAAATTTGGGCTAAATGAATTTAGTCCCAGGTCCAAATCCGACACTCCTGACACCAATTGTTACAGACACGACTTTGATGTTATGGTGGGCCGAGCGGAATGGCCGCCGTGTCCGCACAAGTTACCCGATTATACTCGAACCTTGGCCGAGTCGCGCTACGCTAGATCAATGAAGGAAAAGGACACAACGGCTGGGATTAAAATGACACGACACCAGGGATACGGTTCTCAAGACCTCCGGAGGAGGTTATATTATGGCGGAAGGTTAGATTACAGGAATGAGAGGGACAGCATAGGAAGATAGGCACTTCAACACGGTCTTATATTAGCCCCGACAGACGACAGATAAACAGGACAAAACTGACTCACACGGGGATTGATGGCAAGGAAAGCGGGCAGTCGATGGCTCAAGGTGCACTCTTGGCTCAAGGACAGGGTACAGTACGGTCCAATAGATGCAGGGAGGTCACAGCGCTCGGAGGTCGCGACTGGTTCTTTCCTCTTCAAGCTCGGGGCGCATCTGACGTCACGTCCGGTAAGTCGCTGCGTATATCCGGCGGGGAGTGACACGCCCTCGGCTAGTTAGCTCCGCCCCAGATGGAATCGGTCCGCCCTTCTTATTGGGTGCGGGGGGGTTACCGGCTCCGCCCCTGACGAGGAGCTGACAGCCGGCCCCTTCGTGGTAACCCCGTGGAGCGCATGGGCAATGGCGGCTAACCACGCCGCAGTGAGGACGCACACTCCCCGCGCCGCGCCGCCCCCAATCTCCTCTGTTGTTGTAGTTGTAGTTGTTGTTGTTGTTGTAGTTGTTGTTGTTGTAGTTGTTGTTTCATGGGGAAGATGGAAGGAGGTAAGGGGAGGTCCTAAACTCACTACTGGTGCCATACAATCACATTCTGGTGCAACGAAGAGTCAGAATTAATGGAAACGAGTCCTTAACTGACATAGACTAAGAATAACTAGCAAGATGTCCGAAAGTTGTCTACGTGAGATGCGGTGGACCTGGGCACGACATTTAATGGGGGAAAAAGGGGAAGGTCGGTTCTACAGAGTGTTATTTACAGGCAATGGGACTAGGGAATGGGGGATTGGGGATAGTTGGGGAGTATTGGGGAAATAGGGGAATATTTACAAGCGGATATGGAGGCCAAATGCCATATTCGCAACAATATACTTGGATGAAATGCATTTGATAAAGTACCGCAAGAAAGGTCATGAATCAAGCTCAGATGACTAATAATAATGGTTGTTACAACAATTGCTGTTTGCTATCTACATTATGATAGAGATTGAACTGTACTCAGTAGGATATATAAAGAGATCATGAAACAAAATTGTGAGGTAAGTGTTTTGGAGGAATAGGCAAGAAATTTTCAAAAAAGTTCAAATTCTAAAGATGGGCTGGTCAGTTTGGCTTTTCGATCTGAGCGCACATCAGGACATGACGTTGATCATCCCAAGTCAAATTCCCATATATATAGGCATTCAAAAAGGTCTACCAATAAATACATATTATCAACAGTCCACCACTTCCCCCCAAAAAGTAAGAGGCGTATAACATCATAATAAAAACACAACTGTTACATTCTTTATAATTATGCACACTGATGTGTTGAAGAATAAAAACAAATACCTTGGTGAGTCGCTTATTCATGGGATACGTTTATCGCCCACCAAAGTGTTGATTAGTCAGTTGTCCACAAATTGTCCAAGTAATTAATATAAAAGTACACCAATCTTTTGTTATGATGTCCTTCTCAGCATGTGATATATTGTTACGTTTGTGGGGGGTAGGCGATGAAATACCTTAGTCGAGGTAGAAGTGTATAGATTACCATGCTCCAAATGTCGCGATGAAGAAGAAGAAACACCATGTACCATAAGTAGGGATCCGTTTAGACTGGATATCATGTAAGAGTGCATCATTGTCCCCATGACGAGGAGTGGGGTTATATTAATTAGCTAGGGATTAATGGTAAATCCCCTGTATGTAATTGCTTCTGTTATTTCCCCTCTGCTCCTTATGACAATGCAGCACACACACATAGCCAGACAATCGGCATGCATAATTAATAACACTAAACTAGACCGCCACTCAGTGGAGTGCATACTCCCGCCGTGGGTGGCCGCTGCTGAGCCCTATCTTCCAATTGTAAAAAATCCTTCAAAAAATTCCTGGATCCGCAATAATATCTTGAGCTTCACCAAAAACTAATCAATTGTTCCTTATCCCAAGGGCAATCATCCCACCAACTTTCATCCAAATCCGTTCAGAACTTTTCCAGATATCTTGTTCACAAACACACAAACACACACATGGACGGACACGATCGAATGCATTACTCCCTGGCGGGAGTAAGAAAACAAGCGGAGGCAGGACATTGAAAACTACCATGGGTTCTGCCAGCAGAGCCATCACAAAGGCCGGCAAGTGGCGATGAGGCCACGCCCGGAAGAACGATTGGTCAGGACGGCGATAGAGTGATGTGGTGGTGGCCGTTGATTGGACCGCGCGCGGACATCGTCGGGTGACGTAATTGCCTACAGAACAAAAGACTGTGTTCCGACATTTTCTGCCTCTTCGCTTCTCTTTTGGTCCTGGCTTTGGTGGTGAATGGTCATGTCCCAGACAATTTATCTCTCTCTCCGGGCTGGCCTCCATAGCGAACGGTCGATATTTACTTTGTTTTGCACCAGGGACATTGAAAGGGAACTGTCACATTTTACAGCGCTCTTGCGCCAGGGACATAGGAGGTTTCGACGATCATGAGGAGGGGCTTGTGGAGTCTGGTGCGCTTGGCCGTAGCTTTGTGACGACTGAGGGCCATGCCGAGTGAACTGGGGAGACGTCAGTGCTGGTGAAGCAGACGACGAAGACGAGCGCGGCTGGGTGGACGGGCTGCGTGCTGAGGCCCATTCCCGCGGATGGACTTCGCGCCAACCAGTGTGCTCTTCCCGCGCAAGGACGCGGGGGCTGTGACAATTCCCGATGGGGTTCAAGAGACGCTCAGAGCTAACTACCTAAAAAAACACGCTTCATTTTCACATTTATTTTACCCCTTGTGCGTAGACGGGTCCGTGTGTGAGCGCTCCATTTAGGATTTTATGTTTTACCGTGCATTCTTTTGTTACCGACATTTCTTTCAATAAAGCCAGTGTTTTTGCAATTTCTTTCTGTGTCGTTTTGGATTGAATATCACAGGGTCGAAGACGTCCAGTGGGGTCCGTGACGGTAGGAGCTTCGCTGCCCCCCCCCCCCCCCCCCGCACGTATTAATTCCATCATATTTGAATTGAATGCCTCGGTGTGTAAAGCTTGCTCGGCTAATCCGTCCCCAGGGATGTTCACCCCGGGAATGCGACAATATGTTTGAACTCCTCCAAGAGCATTCGTCATCATCAACATAGCATAATTTGCAGAGCTCTTGGTAATGGTTATATTGGGTGGTTTGCAGTTGACTTCACAATAGTCAGCGCAGAAATTTGTAATTTGATCAGGGTGCTGGCGATAACACACCTACTTTTTAACGAAATATACCGTGGGATATTTTACGTCTACCAATGACCATGCAGGGCCCAGTTGCTAAAAGCCTGTATAACTTAACCTCAGGATAAGAGTCATCCTGAGTTTAAGATTCTTATCCCATGGATAACTAATCGAAGGATAAAATACGGTTGGAGAGCTATTCTCCGGATAAGGGCTGATGAGGTTTGGATAACCTTTTGATTGGTAGATGGCAATGTTCCACAATGCTTCGCAGCGTCTCCTCCGCTTGCAAAGCTATCATGGCGGCTGAAGTCAAACATACTAGAAAAAGGAAGGCAAACTTTAGGCCCATCAAACGGGATATATGCTGAGAAGAGCGTGTAAAGATTGGCTCGTACCTGCCATGTCATCATGCTCGTAACTGTCGTGTAATCATGCTCGTACCTGTCGTGTCATCATGCTCGTAACTGTCGTGTCATCATGCTCGTACCTGCCGTGTCATCATGCTCGTACCTGCTGTGTCATCATGCTCGTACCTGCTGTGTCATCATGCTCGTACCTGCCGTGTCATCATGCTCGTACCTGCTGTGTCATCATGCTCGTACCTGCCGTGTCATCATGCTCGTACCTGCCGTGTAATCATGCTCGTAACTGTCGTGTCATCATGCTCGTACCTGTCGTGTCATCATGCTCGTACCTGTCGTGTCATCATGTTCGTACCTGTCATGTCATCATGCTCATACCTGCTGTGTCATCATGCTCGTAACTGTCGTGTCATCATGCTCGTACCTGTCGTGTCATCATGCTCGTACCTGTCGTGTCATCATGCTCGTACCTGTCGTGTCATCATGCTCGTACCTGTCGTGTCATCATGCTCGTACCTGCCGTGTCATCATCCTCGTACCTGCCGTGTCATCATGCTCGTACCTGTCGTGTCATCATGCTCGTACCTGTCGTGTCATCATGCTCGTACCTGTCGTGTCATCATGCTCGTACCTGTCGTGTCATCATGCTCGTACCTGTCGTGTCATCATGCTCGTACCTGCCGTGTCATCATGCTCGTACCTGCCGTGTCATCATGCTCGTACCTGTCGTGTCATCATGCTCGTACCTGTCGTGTCATCATGCTCGTACCTGTCATGTCATCATGCTCGTACCTGCCGTGTCATCATGCTCGTACCTGTTGTGTCATCATGCTCGTACCTGTTGTGTCATCATGCTCGTACCTGTCGTGTCATCATGCTCGTACCTGTCGTGTCATCATGCTCGTACCTGTCATGTCATCATGCTCGTACCTGCCGTGTCATCATGCTCGTACCTGTTGTGTCATCATGCTCGTACCTGTTGTGTCATCATGCTCGTACCTGCCGTGTCATCATGCTCGTACCTGTTGTGTCATCATGCTCGTACCTGCCGTGTCATCATGCTCGTACCTGCCATGTCATCATATAGCGTGTGCCCATACAGCCATACTGCATTATATATTGCCATGATCAGCAAGGAACATTGTTGTTTTCTACTGGTTCGCACCACACTCTTGTTTGCTGGCGTGATGACATAATGGCGCATGTGGATTTATTATTATATTGTGGCGGACACGATGGCTCGCTGGCGCGGTGACATCATTCCGCGCACCAATGGGGTGTCGGCCACGCGCGAGGGGTAGGCGTGGCCTCGGGATATACACGGGGCTCGCAGCCCCGAGCGAGTCAGTGCTACAGTTTGAGCTTTACAATAAAGACTCTTTTGGTTTTGATCCTACGCGTTGTGGCTTACCTTTTTGGCAAACAAGTTGTGTGCGTAGCACCGCACTTCACTGGTGACCCCTATTGGTTCAGCCGTCGCTGACCACAGAACGCGCCATGGCCAGCAACACGGTCGCGGTAAAGCTCCCTGAGTTTTGGGAAGCACAGGCCGAGGTATGGTTCGTGCAGGCCGAAGCACAGTTCCAGCTTCGAGGAATAACGGCGGACGAGACGCGTTACTACCACGTGATCGCCGCCCTCGGGCCCGGCACAGCCGCCCGAGTCGTGTCCATCCTGCGGCACCCACCGGCAGAGCACAAGTACAAGGCGCTCAAACGTCTCCTCATCACCACGTTCGGCCTCACGGAGTTCGAATGGGCAGACCGCCTCCTGGACCTTCCCGAACTCGGCGACACACAACCATCGGTGCGGATGGATTACATGCTGTCGTTGCTGGGTGACAAAGCCCCGGATTTTTTATTCCGGGCGCTTTTTCTATGCCAGCTACCAGCACAGGTACGCCTCGCGTTGGCCAGTTCCAAAATAGGGGAACCCCGCGCTCTGGCCGTCGAGGCCGACAAGTTTTTCGCGGCTTGTGACACGCGGGCGAGCTTCGGTGCGGCCGTCGTGGATCCCGAGGCTGATGCGGCTGCACACCTCATGGATCCTGAGGCTGATGCGGATGCACACCTCATGGCCGCCGCCACGCCCCGCCCTCCACCACCGCAGCTGCGAAAGCCGCGGCCTCCGCCGCTCCCGCCGCAAGCCTGGTGCCGTTTCCACACCAGGTTCGGCCACAAGGCTAAGAAGTGTTGCCCGCCGTGCTCGTTTGGCAAGTCGGGAAACGACCAAGCCGGCACTCGGTAGCGGCACTGAGCGTCGGCAATTCCGGCAGCCTCTTATTCATCATGGACACCTTGTCCGGGCACCGTTTCCTCTGCGATACAGGAGCGCAGGGAAGCGTCATCCCAGCCCACACGTCCGACAAGCGAACCGCGGGCCGGGGCCCCGCGTTGCTTGCAGCCAACGGTACACCCATACGCACATTCGGGAAGCGCTGCCTCTCCCTGCGGTTCGGAGGGCAGCGCTTTCAATGGTCGTTCGTAATCGCCAGCGTGCCCATGGCATTGCTCGGTGCGGACTTCCTATGTGCAAATGGGTTGTTGGTGGACATGAAGCACAGACGGCTCGTCCAGGCCGAAACCTTTAGCTCGCTCGCTTGTTCGCTGAGCAGCTCGTTGAGCGGCTCACCGAGCGGCTCACCGAGCGGCTCACCAAGCGGCTTGCTAAACGGTTCCGTCCCGGTGAGTTTGGTTTGTACGCTTCCGGCAGCGGATGACTTTACCCGCCTCCTCGCCAGTTTCCCGACCCTCATGCGGCCCACCTTCTCGGCGGTGGCCGTCAAGCACGGGGTGGAGCATCACATCCCCACCGTCGGGCCACCGGTGTATGCCCGGGTACGCCGCCTCGAGCCGACGAAGCTCGCGGTGGCGAAAGCGGAGTTCGCTACGCTGGAGCGGCTGGGCATCGTACGGCGCTCCAAGAGCGCTTGGGCATCGCCGCTGCACATCGTGCCGAAGCCCGGCAGGGGATGGCGGCCGTGCGGAGACTACCGCCGCCTCAACGATGCTACCACCCCCGACCGCTACCCGGTCCCTCACATCCAAGACTTTTCCGCCCGGTTGGCGAAAATGTCCCTCTTCTCCAAGGTGGACCTCATCCGCGGATACCACCAGGTCCCCGTCAGGCCGGAGGACATACCGAAGACGGCCGTCATCACACCATTCGGCCTCTTCAAGTTTCTGTGGATGCCCTTCGGGTTGAAGAATGCGGCTCAGGCGTTCCAACGGCTGATGGACAGCATCTTGCGCGACTTGGACTTCGTTTACGTCTACCTGGACGACATCCTCGTCGCAAGCGCGTCCCATGAGGAGCACCTCCGCCATCTCCGCACGCTCTTCGAATGCCTGGGCCGGCATGGCCTGATCATCAACCCCGCCAAGTGCCGGTTCGGCGTCGCCGAAATCTACTTTTTGGGGCACCGCGTCACCAGGCACGGGGCGATCCCCTTACCGGCCAAGGTGGAGGTGGTCAGGGGGTTTCCGCGCCCCTGCACGATCAAGGGGCTCCAGGAGTTCCTGGGCATGGTGAACTTTTACCACCGTTTCCTGCCCCGCGTCGCCCATCTCCTGCGCACCCTGCACGAGGCCCTCTGGTGGAAGCCGGGCAAAGGTGACGTTGCTTGGACCGAGCCGATGGACGCGGCATTCGTGGGCGGGAAGCTCGCCTTGGCTAACACCACCATGCTCGCGCACCCGGCGCCCGATGCACCGATCGCCCTCACAACCGACGCGTCGGACTACGCGGTGGGCGCGGTGCACGAGCAATGGGTGAAGGGAGCTTGGCAGCCGCTGGCGTTTTTTAGCCGGCAGCTCCGCCCGCACGAACGGCGGTACAGCACCTTCGACCGCGAGCTCCTCGGGCTTCACCTGGCGGTCCGGCATTTCCGCCATCTGCTCGAGGGCCGTTCGTTCACGGCCTTCGCCGACCACAAGCCCCTGGTCTTCGCGATGGCCAAGGTCGCCGAGCCGTGGTCGGCCCGGCAGCAGCGTCACCTCTCGGCCGTGTCCGAGTACACGACGGACATCCGGCACGTCGCGGGGAAGGACAACCCAGTGGCAGATTGCCTTTCCCTGTCCGTCACCCACGCGGTCCACCTCGGGATCGACTATGCCCGGATAGCGGTGGACCAGACCGCCGACCCCGACGTCCAGGCCTTGTGGACTGCCGTCACGGGCCTCCGCGTCACCGAGGTCCCGTTCGACGGCGCGGGCACGGCCCTCTTGTGCGACGTCTCAATCGGCCGGCCTCGCCCCATCGTGCCCGCGGGCTGGCTGCGCCGGGTTTTTGACGCCATCCACGGCCTGTCCCACCCGGGCATGAAGGCCTCCCAGAGGCTGGTCGCCGACAAGTTCGTCTGACATGGCCTCCGGAAGGCCGTCCGCGATTGGGCCAGGACGTGCCTTGCGTGCCAGCGCGTGAAGGTGCACCGCCACACCCAGGCCCCGTTGGCCCCGTTTACTGTGCCCGAACGTTGGTTCGACCACGTTCACGTGGACTTGGTGGGACCTCTGCCCCCTCGCGGGGTTTCACCCACGTCCTCACCATGGTGGACCGCACCACCCGGTGGCCGGAGGCCGTGCCTTTGGTGGCGACGACGGCGGCGGACGTCATGCAGGCGTTCATCGCCACCTGGGTTGCCCGGTTCGGTGCCCCCTCGGACATCTCGTCCGACTGCGGCCCCCAGTTCACCTCGGAGCTCTGGGGGGCGGTAGCGCGGGGGCTTGGCGTCCAGCTGCACCGCACCATGGCCTACCACCCCCAGGCCAACGGCCTGTGCGAGCGCTTCCATCGCTCCTTGAAGGCCGCGCTCCGGGCCACCCTCTGCGACGGCGGCTGGGTCGATAGGCTCCCCTGGGTCCTGCTGGGCCTCATGACAGCGCCCAAGGACGACCTGCGCGCATCCGCGGCGGAGTTGGTCTTCGGACAACCGCTGCGGGTGCCGGGCGAGTTCCTCCCCAACCCCACGGCACCAGCGCTCCGCACTGCAGGAGACCGCCCAGAGGTTCGCCCCGGTGCCGACGGCGCACCACGGGTGCCCGCCAACGCACGTCGCCCCGGAGCTTCGTACGGCGGAGTACGTTTTCGTCCGCCACGACGCCCACCGGACACTGCTGCGACCCCCGTACGACGGGCCCTTCCGCGTGCTGGAGACCGGGGCGAAGCATTTCACCCTGGACATCAGCGGTACTCCTGACCGCGTTTCCGTGGACCGCCTCAAGCCGGCCCACCTCGACGTGGACCACCCCCCGCAAGCGGCTCGGCCCCCGCGCCGGGGCCGCCCCCCGGCGGGCAGACCCCCGGCACCACCCAGCCCCGCCGGCACGCCACCCCCCTGTCCTGCACCCATCCCAGATGCCGCCAGAGGCATCCCAGATGGCATCCCACCATCCCAAACACTGCCAGCCGCCAGAGGGCGCTTCGGCCGGGTCATCCGTTTGCCCCGCAAACTGACCCTTCAGGTGCGCGGGAATTCTGGGGGGGCGCGTGTGGTGGACACGATGGCTCGCTGGCGCGGTGACATCATTCCGCGCACCAATGGGGTGTCGGCCACGCCCGAGGGGTAGGCGTGGCCTCGGGATATACACGGGGCTTGCAGCCCCGAGCGAGTCAGTGCTACAGTTTGAGCTTTACAATAAAGACTCTTTTGGTTTTGATCCTACACGTTGTGGCTTACCTTTTTGGCAAACAAGTTGTGTGCGTAGCACCGCACTTCAACATCGCCATTAACGATATAAATATGATGATATGATATAGTGTTCAAATATTAATTTTATATCCAAACAAGTGAATCCTCTTGGATTGCGCTGAGGTTCATGTTGGACACTGTGCTCCTCCACACATCTCCAAATCTCCAATCAGGAACTGCCACGTCACACTTATATGATCTCAGAATTCCTGTGACAGGAATTCGCGTTACACTGGCTGGAAGTCATTCGCTAGAGGCGCTTCCTCAGCGCTAATAAAATATAGGTAGACCAACAAGATGACTGCCACGTACAGATGATACTTCTTGTACTATCCTGGGTTTAAATTTCTTATCCGAGGGATAACTCACCGGCGGATAATCCATGGTTGTTCAAAGGCTGAATAAGGGTAGGATAGTTATCCACAGGATAAGGGCGGGAAAAGACGTGGTTACAGTTTTGATTGACATATGGTATCCCACAATGCATTGCACCATCTCGTCCAATTGAAAAACAGTCATTGTGGGTGAAGTCAGTCACACTTAAAAGGGAAAGGTAAATTTTACTACTCCAACTGAACGGGATATGTTGTGTCTGGTGCCGGAAGGTCATATGAAGTGTTAGGAGTAAATTTTCCAACACCCTAACGAATGATGTGTAGAGAAAGGCGTGATTGACGGTTAGAGCTGTCGTCAATGGTGTCGGAGAGAACTATCGCTTGGTGAAGGAAGTGAAGGAAGTGAAGGAGAAATGGTTCACGCATTGTGTGATGTAACTCGACAGACTGATACAATTGTACATTTATGAACTCCCAGGATACAGGCCGTTTCCTGTCTGCGCCATCGCACTCTGACGTAACTCCCGGAAACGGAAAGCCGTTTGAACACGGGAACGTTTACACGTATATGACACATTGGATCAACACGTTTACACATCCGTACATGACACATTGGATTAACACGTTTACACATCCATACATGACACATTGATAAACACGTTTACATGTCCGTACATGACACATTGGATCAACACGTTTACATGTCCGTACATGACACATTGGATCAACACGTTTACACGTCCGTACATGACACATTGGATCAACACGTTTACACGTCATCCATACATGACACATTGGATCAACACGTTTACACGTCGTCCATACATGACACATTGGATCAACATGTTTGTGGAATTTGCGTTCAACGGTGTTCGTCCAACGGATGTCGAACAAAGCAGCATCGTCTGCTATTTCAAAATTGAACAAACCTACATACACGTTACTAACGACAGATTAAGCGGTATCCGGGCCAGAGGAGGTTGGCTAAAGTTATCTGGAAAAATCACTGATTTATTCAAAGGATAAAGTTATCCGGAAAAATCACGAATTTATTCTGCGGATAAAGTTATCCGGAAAAATCACGAATTTATTCAGTGGATAATGTTATCTGGAAAAAAAATCACATTGCCGCATACATCGATGCATCGCCTTGCAAGCAAAACACCAGAGTGGCAGTTTATTGTTGGGTGGAGATTCAAATCCAGGGAGGATGGTTCAAATGTGGGTGCGATTGTCTCGAGGCTATAACCTTTTTGACTTTCACATCCCTCGGGCTATCACGACATCTTGAGCCTTAAATATGTATCTGTAAAAAAACAAGTACAAAAAGTTTTAATTAAAACAAAAGCCGCGTCGATGTTACACAATGCCTAGATGCAGCTGTGCCTATAACGTCTATGTTATAGGCACAGGACATTCCTATTGATTCGATTACTTGATGTTATTTTTGTGCAAAGTGAAAATATATCTCGGCAATTTCCCGTGTGTGGCGACGAATTTTTAAAATATCTCGGCATTTTCCCATCTGTTATTTCAGGCGGTGTATGACTGACCATGCCGCGATTTAAAAAAATATATATCTCGGCAATTTCCCGTGTGTGGCGACACGTGAACAAAGCTATGCTCCTCTCTCCACATTATTGTGACGACATATAAATTAAATATTTCATCGTGACGATTGTCATCAAATGGACGAATTTTTAATATATCTCGGCATTTTCCCGTCTCTTATTTCGGGCGGTGTATGACTGACCATGCCGCGATTTAAACAAAATATATATATCTCGGCATTTTCCCGTCTCTTATTTCGGGCGGTGTATGACTGACCATGCCGCGATTTAAAAAAAAAAAATCTCAATGGACTTGAAGTTACAGGCCTTTGAGAATTCATTTCGTTCTTTCAAGGGCAACTTTCATCGGATTTTCTTCCCGTTTTTTTTCAACCGAGTCTAAAACTATGTTAGCGACTGTGAAAAATGAAATGATATATCGAATTTGATTTGAAAGAAAACTGTGTGAGAGAGCAAGACACCACGGGCCTACAAAACAGGCCTCAAAGCTATGCGAGTTAATAAAATGGTGGATATTTGTTTATATGAAGCCTCTCCCACAATGGGTGGAGCTATGGTTCCCAGAATGGGTGGAGCTTTGAGGTTTTGTCTTCTCTGCAAGAACAACAAGAACAAGAAGAAGAACAAGAACAAGAACAAGAACAACAACAGAGGGCACTCTATGACCAGCGTCTGCGACGCGGCTAAAAAGCAAGTTTATTTTAACAGAGCTCAGTGTAATGTTTTGGGTTTAAACGAGTTATATGGCAATAGGGATTATATGTTAATGGCAAAATATAATGCACGTAGGGATTTAGGGCGGATTGAAGGTGCCAAAGCAATCTGAACAATGCCAGGCAGTGAGTGGAAGAGTTAATTTGATTGTGCACGAGTTTGTAGGTTGTAGGATTATATCACCTAGTTAAAAAAAAAAATTAGTTTACGAAAAATTATTGGGGCATGTTTTCACAAAAATGGTATATTTTTGCATAGGTTTTACTTAATTTTGTTATATCATATTTTATACGGGGTTAATCCACAGTTTGAAAATTGGAGGTGGTTAAACCATATACTTGGTAACTCACCACACGTGATTTAACTCACTGCACGTGGTTTAACTCACCACACGTGGTTTAACTCACCGCAAATGGTTTAACTCACCGCACATAGTTTAAATCACCATAGGTGGTTTAACTCACCGCACGTGGTGTAACTTACTGCACGTGGTTTAACTCACCGCACGTGGTTTAACTCACCGCACGTGGTTTAAATCACCCCACGTGGTTTAACTCACAGCATGTGGTTTAACTCACTATACATGCTTTAACTCACCGCACGTGGTTTAACTCACCGCACGTTGTTTAACTCACCACACATGGTTTAACTCACCACACATGGTTCAAATCACCACACATGGTTTAAATCACCACACATGGTTTAAATCACCGCACATGGTTTAACTCACCGCATGTGGTTTAACTCACAGTCACACGTGGTTTAACTTACCACACATGGTTTAACTCACCGCACATGGTTTAACTCACTGCACATGGTTTAACTCACCACACGTGGTTTAAATCACCGCATGTGGTTTAACTCACAGCGTGGTTTAACTCACCATACATGGTTTAACTCACCACACATGGTTTAACTCACCGCACATGGTTTAACTCACCGCAGCACACTAAACCAGTAAAGGCTATTTGTGTGAAAGTCCTGCTAAATGAACTATTTCTGTTTTTATGATTTATACAAGGTTGTTATTGCCCAAAAACTATTTGTTATCGCCCATTATTCCCTCCACTGCCCTCTCTCCACCTCACCCCCAGGAATACCTTTGCTATGGCTTCCCCTTCGCTCCTACCTTTTGTTCATATGTGTGTTGTACCGTCCACCAAACAGTGATGACTCCATCTACATCTCGCTGTCTGATAAAATGGACCAACTTCTATCTACCCATCCCAACTCTCTCTTCCTCATATGTGGTGATTTCAATTGTCACCATGCCAGTTGGCTGGGTGTGGGTACCTCTCTCACCAGCCATGGCTCTTCAGCAAAGGACTTCTGCGACTCACTGGGACTGACACAATCTGTCAATTTCCTGACCCGGATCTCAGTCAACGGAGCATCTTCTCTTCTGGACTTGGTTATGACTAACTTCCCTGAAAATGTCTGCTGCTCTTCTTCTGCTCCAATCGGCTCATCTGATCATGTGCTTGTTAAAGTGGACATCTCTCTGACCATTCTCAGAGAGCCTCCTCAGCGTCGACGAGTCTGGCATTTCACTCAGGCCAACTGGCACGGTCTTCAAGCAGCCATCAATCATCTGGACTGGTCTCCCATCTCTACCGCCTCTGACATCAACTCATCCTGGGAATTCTTTCAAAGTAAATTGCTCTCTCTCATGCACAGATTTATCCCATCTCGTCTTCAGTTGGCATACCCTTCCTCCCGTCCATAGTACACGGAATCTGGGCTGTTGCCCAGAAACAACTTGCTTTCGTCTACTGGAAAGCAAATCCAACGGAAGGAAATCTCATTTCCTTTCACAAAGCCCGAAACAAGTGTGTGTCCACCCTCAGGAGAGCCAGGAAACAATATCTCTCCGTTCTCAGGACCGAACTCTCTTATCTGTCTCCCTCTTCCAAATCCTGGTGGCATCTGGTCAAATCTGTTTCTGGTGTTTGTTCCCCCTCCATCCCCTCCCTCACCTCAAACGGCTTAACGGCTGACTCCGCACGTGAAAAAGCTGAATGCCTCAACTCTGTGTTTGCCTCTAAATCTTGTGTCCCAAACCCATCCCTCTCTGTACCCACCGTACCCAGTCGTACCCAGCTGCTCCTGGACTCTGTGTCCTTTCCTCCTGACAAGGTGGAAAAGTTTCTGTCAACCCTCGACTCTGATTCTGCAACTGGTCCTGACGGCATCAGCCCACGAGTCCTAAAATCCTGTTCTTCCGCTCTTTTACTCCCTCTCTCTGTTCTCTTCACCCTCTCTTTTGCTCAAGGTCATCTGCCATCTGCTTGGAAATCAGCCAACATCACCGCTTTGCACAAAAAGGTGCAAAAACAGATCCTAGTAACTACAGACCAATCAGCCTTCTCCCAATGATCAGCAAAGTCATGGAATCCATCATTGCTTCAGATATGAAATCTTTCCTCCTCTCCAATGGTTTGATCTCTGACCATCAATTTGGTTTCAGACCAGGTCACTCTACTCTGGACATGCTGCTTCTGCTTTCTCAACAATGGATGGAGGTCCTCAACGCCAAACAGGAAATTAGAGCTGTCTCCCTTGACATATCACGTGCCTTCGATATGGTCTGGCACCCCGCTCTGCTCACCAAACGCTCCTCCTTTGGTATCCATGGAAATCTCCAAGCATGGCTGGCGGACTTCCTCTCTGGTCGTAGTCAACGTGTGGCCCTGAATGGGTTTCTCTCATCTCCTCTTCCTGTTCAGGCTGGAGTTCCCCAACGCAGTGTTCTGGGCCATGTGCTTTTTCTGGTCTTCATCAATGATCTCTCTGACTCTCTTGAAAATCCTCTCTATCTCTTTGCTGATGACTCTACTCTCTGTCGCTCCATTCCTCATCCCTCAGATCGGCATTCTGCAGCCTCCTCACTCTCTGCAGACCTGAACAAAATCACAGACTAGGCAAACAAATGGAACATGTCTTTCAATCCTGACAAATCTCACACTCTTACGATGTCTCTCCGAAAAGACCGACTGGACAACCCTCCCATCCACTTTCTGAATAATCCTCTCCAAGAAGATCTGTCACTCAATCTTTTGGGTCTCACTATCTGCCATGATCTTTCCTGGGAAAACCACATTTCAAATCTGGTCTCCAAAGCCAGTCGCCGACTGGGCATCCTCCGTCATGCGAAGTCCTTCCTTGGTACACCTGAGCTCCTCACCACTTACAAGGCTTTCATCCGCAGCTCTATGGAATACTGCTCTCCCCTCTGGTCTGGTGCTCCTGCCTCACACCTAGCTCGTCTTCACGCTGTTGAAACCAAAGCGTTCAGAATCATTGGAATCTCCCGCGATGAAGCTAACTCCAAGGGCCTTTCACT
This sequence comes from Myxine glutinosa, assembly GCF_964187855.1. Taxonomy (NCBI): domain Eukaryota; kingdom Metazoa; phylum Chordata; class Myxini; order Myxiniformes; family Myxinidae; genus Myxine; species Myxine glutinosa. The sequence goes on along the minus strand of NC_136269.1, from coordinate 59,469,274 downwards.
CACTCACCGCAGGCAGGTTGGTGGTCTTTCCGTCTTCTACCGACTCCTCTCTGGCCTTGCCCCCACAGCTCTCTCTGGGCTCTGTCCCCCAAATATTCCTACAGGTCGCACAAGATCTGCCTGCAACCCTCTTATGGTTAAACTGCCAAAATCAAGACTTTCTGCTCACCTTCACTCCTTCATTCCTCTTTTCTCCTGCCTCTGGAACAAACTCCCTCACTCTCTTCAATCCCACTCCACCCTCCAGGTCTTTAAAACAGCTGTTCACCACCATCTCTTATCCTCCCCCATCCAAAACCTTGATCTTTTCTACCTCCGCTAATTTCGGTCCCGTTGTGTTTTATACCTCTCCCCCCGCCCCCCCCCTTCCCACGCCTCCTCCCCCCAAGCCCTCTCCCTCCCACACTTCTCCCTGCTCTCAAATGTTGTGTTTGTGTGCTTCCCCTTCTCTCCCCATCTTGTCTTCCACTCCCTCTTTTTATATATTTTGTTTGTCTGGTTGATTTGTTTGTGAAATAAATTTCAGCTCTTGCACGAGCCTCGATTCAGTATACAAAAAAAAACAAAACAAAAAAAAACATAAAACAAACATTCTACAGTAAAGCATTTCCTTTTTTCTCTTTAATGACCACAATTCTTCCCACGGTTAGGGGTCGACCAGAGAAAGATTTTGGATTTAGTCTTTCACGAACCTGGTGGTCTGGGTCTGGCGTGACGTTCGACTGAGTAGGTGAGAGCAGGACTTTTTAATGTAACCATGATGCTGGCAACAACTCACCTACTCTTCATGAAGGACACTGTAGGATGTTTCATGTCTACCAACTAATGCTGCCAGGTGGGGCGCCCAGTTTAACATTCATCCAAGGGACAGCAGACTGTGGAATTTGTTGAAGAATGAGATTTAGCAGAATGTGCAAGTTGTTGAAGAATGAGATTCAGCAGACTGTGGAAGTTGTTGAAGAATGAGATTTAGCCGAATGTGCAAGTTGTTGAAGAATGAGATTCAGCAGAATGTGCGAGTTGTTGAAGAATGAGATTTAACAGAATGCACAAGTTGTTGAAGAGTGAGATTCAGCAGACTGTGGAAGTTGTTGAAGAATGAGATTTAACAGAATGTGCGAGTTGTTGAAGAATGAGATTTAGCAGACTGTGGAAGTTGTTGAAGAATGAGATTTAGCAGAATGTGCGAGTTGTTGAAGAATGAGATTTAGCAGAATGTGGAAGTTGTTGAAGAATGAGATTTAGCAGAATGTGCAAGTTGTTGAAGAATGAGATTCAGCAGACTGTGGAAGTTGTTGAAGAATGAGATTTAGCAGACTGTGGAAGTTGTTGAAGAATGAGATTTATCAGACTGTGGAAGTTGTTGAAGAATGAGATTTAGCAGAATGTGCGAGTTGAAGAATGGGATTTAGCAGACTGTGGAAGTTCTTGAAGAATGAGATTTAGCAGAATGTGCAAGTTGTTGAAGAATGAGATTTAACAGAATGTGGAAGTTGTTGAAGAATGAGATTTAGTAGAATGTGCGAGTTGTTGAAGAATAAGATTTAGCAGAATGTGCGAGTTGTTGAAGAATGAGATTTAGCAGAATGTGCGAGTTGTTGAAGAATGAGATTTAGCAGAATGTGGAAGTTGTTGAAGAATGAAATTTAGCAGACTGTGGAAGTTGTTGAAGAATGAGATTTAGCAGACTGTGGAAGTTGTTGAAGAATGAGATTTAGCAGAATGTGCGAGTTGTTGAAGAATGGGATTTAGCAGACTGTGGAAGTTGTTGAAGAATGAGATTTAGCAGAATGTGCAAGTTGTTGAAGAATGGGATTTAGCAGACTGTGGAAGTTGTTGAAGAATGAGATTTAGCAGAATGTGCAAGTTGTTGAAGAATGAGATTTAGCAGACTGTGGAAGTTGTTGAAGAATGAGATTTAGCAGAATGTGCAAGTTGTTGAAGAATGAGATTTAGCAGAATGTGCAAGTTGTTGAAGAATGAGATTTAGCAGAATGTGCAAGTTGTTGAAGAATGAGATTTAGCAGAATGTGCAAGTTGTTGAAGAATGAGATTTAGCAGAATGTGCGAGTTGTTGAAGAATGAGATTTAACAGAATGTGCAAGTTGTTGAAGAATGAGATTTAGCAGAATGTGCAAGTTGTTGAAGAATGAGATTTAGCAGAATGTGCAAGTTGTTGAAGAATGAGATTTAGCAGAATGTGCGATTTGTTGAAGAATGAGATTTAGCAGAATGTGCGAGTTGTTGAAGAATGAGATTTAACAGAATGTGCAAGTTGTTGAAGAATGAGATTTAGCAGAATGTGCGAGTTGTTGAAGAATGAGATTTAGCAGAATGTGCGAGTTGTTGAAGAATGAGATTTAACAGAATGTGCAAGTTGTTGAAGAATGAGATTTAGCAGAATGTGCAAGTTGTTGAAGAATGAGATTTAACAGAATGTGCAAGTTGTTGAAGAATGAGATTTAGCAGAATGTGCAAGTTGTTGAAGAATGAGATTTAACAGAATGTGCAAGTTGTTGAAGAATGAGATTTAGCAGAATGTGCAAGTTGTTGAAGAATGAGATTTAGCAGAATGTGCAAGTTGTTGAAGAATGAGATTTAGCAGAATGTGCAAGTTGTTGAAGAATGAGATTTAGCAGAATGTGCGATTTGTTGAAGAATGAGATTTAGCAGAATGTGCGAGTTGTTGAAGAATGAGATTTAACAGAATGTGCAAGTTGTTGAAGAATGAGATTTAGCAGAATGTGCGAGTTGTTGAAGAATGAGATTTAGCAGAATGTGCGAGTTGTTGAAGAATGAGATTTAACAGAATGTGCAAGTTGTTGAAGAATGAGATTTAGCAGAATGTGCAAGTTGTTGAAGAATGAGATTTAACAGAATGTGCAAGTTGTTGAAGAATGAGATTTAGCAGAATGTGCAAGTTGTTGAAGAATGAGATTTAACAGAATGTGCAAGTTGTTGAAGAATGAGATTTAACAGAATGTGCAAGTTGTTGAAGAATGAGATTTATCAGACTGTGGAAGTTGTTGAAGAATGAGATTTAACAGAATGTGCAAGTTGTTGAAGAATGAGATTTAACAGAATGTGCAAGTTGTTGAAGAATGAGATTTAGCAGAATGTGCAAGTTGTTGAAGAATTAGATTTAGCAGAATGTGCAAGTTGTTGAAGAATGAGATTTAGCAGAATGTGCAAGTTGTTGAAGAATGAGATTTAGCAGAATGTGCGATTTGTTGAAGAATGAGATTTAGCAGAATGTGCGAGTTGTTGAAGAATGAGATTTAACAGAATGTGCGAGTTGTTGAAGAATGAGATTTAGCAGAATGTGCAAGTTGTTGAAGAATGAGATTTAACAGAATGTGCAAGTTGTTGAAGAATGAGATTTAGCAGAATGTGCAAGTTGTTGAAGAATGAGATTTAGCAGAATGTGCGAGTTGTTGAAGAATGAGATTTAGCAGAATGTGCGAGTTGTTGAAGAATGAGATTTAACAGAATGTGCAAGTTGTTGAAGAATGAGATTTAGCAGAATGTGCAAGTTGTTGAAGAATGAGATTTAACAGAATGTGCAAGTTGTTGAAGAATGAGATTTAACAGAATGTGCAAGTTGTTGAAGAATGAGATTTAGCAGAATGTGCAAGTTGTTGAAGAATGAGATTTAACAGAATGTGCAAGTTGTTGAAGAATGAGATTTCGCAGAATGTGCAAGTTGTTGAAGAATGAGATTTAGCAAAATGTGCGAGTTGTTGAAGAATGAGATTTAGCAGAATGTGCGAGTTGTTGAAGAATGAGATTTAACAGAATGTGCAAGTTGTTGAAGAATGAGATTTAGCAGAATGTGCAAGTTGTTGAAGAATGAGATTTAACAGAATGTGCAAGTTGTTGAAGAATGAGATTTAGCAGAATGTGCAAGTTGTTGAAGAATGAGATTTAACAGAATGTGCAAGTTGTTGAAGAATGTTATTGGGCAGACTTCCACACACAGGAGAAAAGAGGAATTAATTTGTGGAGGATTGTGTCTCAATTTTGGTCGTTTCACCAGTAATGGGTTACTGGCGGATTGCTGTGCCCTGCAGCAACCTAAAGGGAGGGATTGTGGGAGGGGTGAGGACATAGCACTAAAAGAGGGTGCAAGACCAGAAAGGTGGTGGTATTTGACAGAGAGACCACCAACCTGCCCACGATGTGGAACATGTATGCGCAGAGATTCAGGGTCATGGCAGAAGATTCCAATGATTATGAAAGCCTTGGTTTAGCTCTTCTCTTCTTTACCCTTTTACTACGGCCCCTGATCCTATCACTGTACATTCTGATGAAAAACGTTGTGTATATTTTGTCTCTACCTTTCCTTTTCTTGAACATCTCTTTCTGAATTATTTTATAAAATGTTGGTAATCGTACGGAGGAATTTGTTTTTTGTCGAACGAATGAAGTTTGTGATTTGTGACTTCGTAATCACCTTTCTAATGTAAAAAGTCCTGCCTCCTTCAGCTGTTTCTTCGAGCATAATCTAGGTAGGCCCAAAATCAATCTCGTTGATTTACACTGAACCCTTTCTATGGAAGCGATGTCACATGTGGTGACCAAAACAGAACACAATATTCCAGATGAGGTCTCACTATATTTCTGTACAGTGTTAGCGCTACCCCCTTTTAATTTTGAATTAGACAGGAAGAGGGGAAAATGGCAGATGTCGGCTTTTCATTGGCATTATACCTGACTGGGATTGAGAGTTGAAACTCGGTAACGTCACAGTGGGATGTGCCGTCACAACCTTTCGAAGCCGACTGTTTCACGGAGTGAAATGAAATTTGATGACACACAGAAATAATCATTTTTCACGATACACTTTGGTACAATCGATGCGACCGAGGTCTCGTGACCACGTGTACATGAGTGTGGAAAATGTGTAGAGTGGAAAACGAGGCTGAAATCTTTCACTGAAATGTTTGTGCAGTTTGGGAAGAAAATGGAGCGTGTAGTTTTAGAGTCTGTTGAACTGCTTTGGTTTGCAGAACCGAGAGATAAGTGTTTCAGCAGCAGCCTGCCAGAGAAGTGGGTTTTATTTTTCTGTTGGACATTGTACTGCATTAGGAATATGAATGACTGATTTGGGAGATTGCGATTTGTTGACGTGATGATGATGGTTAAGATTTACTTTTCATAGTGTGACGTGGGAAGAATTAAGCAAGACACCGGATGACGGTCGATACTTGCTGTATTTGAACATGTGTGCAATAAAGAACCCTAAAATATACAGAAATACTATTCAGCAGAGATACATAGAGGGTAGCAAATTAAATACCTAAAGCAATCGATGGAATGATATTTTAACAACGATTCTTTGATAACAACTTAAAATATATTTAAATACAAGCTTTACAGGTTTGACCCATGTGACGCATGAGATGCATCAGGGGCAGACAATGTTTACAATTAATATATCGAGGATGTAACTTCAAATATGTTTAAATTCTTGGGTAAAATGCCAGGGGCATAGAAAATGCCCCTTTATGTAAGGGTATGTGCCATGTGGCAAAGTATAGATAAGAATGGCCATTCCATAGCTTGTAGAAAATGCCAAACAATACAAAATAAGGGGCAATCAAAAAATCTCGTGTGCATGCTGGACTACCCTTGTGTTCTGAGGAGGAACCAAGTAATGCTCTGTAAAAGTTCATATAAAGGGTGCCAATTTGATTCGTACAGCTACATGAAGAAGTAAATGTCTTTTATTTGCCAGATGTTGGGGGCCCCTTTAAATGAACTTTGACAGAGCATTACTTGGTTCCTCCTCAGAACACAAGGGTAGTCCAGCATGCACACGAGATTTTTTGATTGCCCCTTATTTTGTATTGTTTGGCATTTTCTACAAGCTATGGAATGTCCATTCTTATCTATACTTTGCCACATGGCACATACCCTTATAATCTTATATAAAGGGGCATTTTCTATGACCCTGGCATTTTTCACAAGATACATTTTAAATACAAACAAAACGCAATATTGAAAGGGCCTTGCCAAGAATATTAAACATAACAGAAAGGAATTATTTAAGTATATAAGAGGTTAAAGAAAGGGTTAAGAGGAGTGTGGGCCCAGTGATGAATAGTAAAGGAGAGTTGGTGGATGATGAGGGTGAGATGGCAGTGTTATTAAATTTGCTTCTACATTTACACAGGATCAGTCAGGGGAACTTTCAGTAACGGAGAATATCTACCTTGAGGGTGAGTAAGGGCTGTTAGAAGAAATCCATGTCGGAGTAGACGAGCTGAAGAAGCAGCTAGAAAAATTATGGGATGATAAAGCTCCAGGGCCGGAAAATATGGACCCAAGAGTATTGCAGGGGGGGGGGGGGGGGTGTGACGGAGCAGATAAGCGTGGCGTTAGCCGATATCTTTAACAGGTCATTGGTGTTGGGACAGGTACCAGAGGATTTGACAGTAGTAAATAACACCACAATCTAAAATACGATCTGGAGAAGAATATCCCACAACTTCTGTTGTGGGAAAGGTGATGGAAACTTTAATTAGGGAACGGATAGGGAAACATTTGAATAATTTCAAACGAATTAAAGGTGGTCAGCATGGATTTACCAAAGGGAGATCATGTTAAACAAATTTATTGGAGTTCTTTGAAGTAGTTTCTGATTGTGTGGAGAATGGAAGTGCAGTGGATGTAGTGAATGTACACTTTCAGAAGGCATTTGACAAGGTACCCCATGGGAGGTTGTTAGCCAAGGTGACGTTTTGAGGAGTGGCTGGTCAGGTAAGTAACTGAAATGAAAACTGTCTTAATGATAGGAAGCAAAGAGTGGCTGTGAGTTGAGTGGAAGGATGTCTAACTGTGAAGATGTAAGTAGTGGGGTACCTCAGGGATCAGTAATAGGACCATTATTATTCATAATTTAGATCAATGATTTGTACATTTGGGTTAAGAGTGAACTTTCTAAATTTGCAGATGACACAAAGCTTGGAGGTAAGGTAGATAACAGTGAGGGAAATGATTAGATTCAAGAAAGGCTAGATACTTCAATAGATTGGGCAAAAGATTGTCAGATGCAGTTTAACATAAATAAATGAAAGGTGTTGGAGATGGGTAAGAACAATGAAAAGAGAGATTACATGATGCAAGAGGAACTCTTGGGGCATGCCATACAGGTGAAGAATCTGGGGGTGGTAATGGAAATGAGGGGTTAGCAGATAGAGAAGTGCCAAGCAGACCTTGTTGGAGGGACGGGAGACAATTATAGAGGCAATGTGCACAATATTGTAGTGGTCTTTAATCCCAGTCATTATTTTTTGTCACATCTTTCCTAAAAGAGGAATAACTCCACATTTAAGCATATGCCGCACAGTGGTAATTTGCTGGCTATGAAGAACAACGAGGTTATTTTGTGGCTTATCTGTTTATCTGGCCCGGTGCTGCATGTATTTGCCTTCAGGTTTCTAGCTGGTAAAAGATACCAACGTGAAAGTCTGGATCTTTCCCTCCTGAACAAGGCCATTGTGGAGTTCAACCATGAAGGCCTTCCTATGTGGCAATCAGTTCAGCGGAGCGCCATGCGATGCTGTTCCCCTATACACTGACAATGCAGCGAAGGAGAGTTGGTGGAGAAAGGTCAAACACAAAACCAAGATAAGAACAAGCAGAATAAGAGGAACCTTAAAACAAGGATAAACTTGGAAGGACGTTCATTGTCTGGGTTATGTTTGGTTCACAATTTCTTACAGATTAAAGCAAAATCATACATTTAATCTACATTATATAATGCTTCATCTTCATCTTCAGGCACTTTTGAGTTTTACAAACTTCAATTGAAAAGTTTTAAATGTGTTTCCATTCATATGAATGTTTGAAATGCCTTTTTTTTTTTTTTTGGAAGGCAGAAATAATAGTAATACTATTTAATAATAGTAGTAATAATAATAGTAACATAATAATAGTGTAAATAATAGTAATAATAGTAATACATCAGTAGCACAGATGCACACAATCACCCATTCATGCTCAAGGTAGCAAAGTCCTGCCCTATACCACACTATCTCCAATACTTCCAGGTGTAATTTAAACTTATCTACTGTTTCTGCTGCCACTACCTTTCCAGGGAGGCCATTGTTTCCAAATTTTAAGCATATTCCCCACATATTTAAGCATAATCATATTCCCATAACATCCCCCACAATATATAAGCATATTCCCTACCCCACACAATTTTAAGCATATTCCCCACACATCAATACAGTCTTTACAAACGCAGAGTTTAATGGAGAGAGAGAGAGAGAGAAGAGAGAGAGAAGGGAGAGAGAGAGAGAGTGAGAGGCACAGAGTTTGCAAGAGTTGGCAAGGTTTCAGTCATGCGTCGTATGTTCCACAAATTCTAGTTTTGTTTGATTAAGATGGCCTATGCTCGGCCAGAGAGGGTCAGCAAGTGCAGCCTTCCTCCAGTATGCTCCACACCCTTCCACTTCACTCCTCTCCTCTCTACAAATGCGTTTTTCCACACTCCAAGCAGCTTGTACTTGTACCGTTAGTTTACGATGTGACGAGCAAGAGGGAATGAGAGATAAAACTCAGGTTTAATTTGAGCAACAACAAGGCTTTTAAACAGTAGCAACAAATTACAATTCCTCCCAGCTAAACCTTTGAGTTTAGTTTTCTAGGGTTTTGTAAATAACAACCGTTGCCTATGCAGATAAAAAAACAATTGCCAATTGTGCTCATCTTTACATACAGGCAACATTTTCACACCCAAAATAAGCACATTTAAATTAAAGCAAAGCAAAAGTTTCTTAAACATTTCGTTCAACAATTGAAACAGGGAAATCAAGCATATACAGCCCACAAAAGCATGAAAAAGAGTTTCCAATGCAGCATAAATGGGGACATTCATCCGGGTTTAAATGAGAAAAAAATATGCAGCAAGTGATTTGTGGGTAATATCAAATGAGCTAGTCTCCATTGGAGGTCCGCATTTTTTTTTTAGGTACAGGTCTCTGGTAAAAAAAAAAAAAAAACTTTCCCCATGAGGTTGAGAGGGGCCTCCATCCAGCAACAAGGAAAACCACTTCCTTAATCCACTCAACATCGAGATAGCATACATTATGCTTACACAGACTTGAAACAAGTTATGGCAATCGGCAGCAGTTAACAGGAGAGAGGCCTCGCAAAACAGAGGAGTCGAGATTTTATAGGATGAGTTAATTGTGCAGTCCTTCAGTTTAAGCACAAGATCCGGAAAAGGAGTGGCAGATAAAACAGACAGAGGAAACCTGCTCCCCATGTAATTTTTTTATCACAATAAACCTTCAAGACATCCTGCAACACACAAGGGTTGTGTCTAACAGACATGATGCCGACCGTTTCAGCAAGCACCGCAACACTCACCTAGTTACCTGCCCTATTCCTCAAGGCAGACACATTTTGAACATTATACCACGCAAAGTTTTCAACAAAACTTCGATCCTTGGGAACTTTTGAAAATAAGGTTGTAAAAATGGGTTCACGCAAGAACATCACTCTTGAGTAGGTCGTATTCAGGCAGCTAACTGTGATGGCCTGCCAGACATTTAACATGCTGGTGTAAAAGGGCAGTGATTGGGACAAGTCCAGGTGCTCCATGTCCAGCAGAAAAACCTTCTGTGAATAGCCCAGGTGAACAGCTCAACTCAGGATGTGTCACCTTTCCTATTTCTTTGAACATTCTTTTATTGCATGCTAGGGTGTATCTGTGTCCTTACTCATTGATGAGGTTACTTAGTGGATCCATAGCTAGGGAAAACAGGAAGGAGGGGGTGGGGGGAGGCTGTGTCCTTGGAAGATCCCATGTCATAGTTTCACCCCTGGTATTTCGATCTTTCCTTCTGAGTATTTGCACTTTTAGTATGAAAAAGAACAGAACCACCTTTAGAGGCCATTTTTCCCCGCAAAGCGGGGGTTGGCCTTTTTCGGGCACCGTGGTCCCCTTTTTGAAGCAATGTTTTACGGCCGGATGCTCTTCCTGCCGCCAACCCTGTTGGTCGCCTTTTACGACAAACAGGGATTTACCAGTGAACTGGTACTCAATTTGCCGACCTCGGAAGGATGACAGGCTGACCCCCCTGGCGTTAATTCAGCGATCGACCGGGATTCGAACACCAGGATCCTAGGATCCCAAGGTCACACCCTAACCGCTAAGCCAACACCAGGCTATGATTTAAAAATATGATATTTAAATATGATATTTTAAAAAATATTTAAAAATATGCTATGATTTAGTATGATTTTAAAATATACATATTTTATTGAAGTTTGCCCAAAACAAGCCTGAAAGCCACTAATTTGTAAAGGGGCTGTGAAGAAAAACAAGACGAGGAAAAACTGGCAAACCCTTCACCTAGTCCTAAAATAAGGAAACCTCTTCACAGGACCACAGGAGGGGGTAACTAGGCCAGGTGGAAAAACAATTTTTCCTACCTCCATTGGGTATTTTTCGGAGACGCCATCTCCGTACTGGGTGGCCGTTGGCTCCCGAAGGGAGCTCATCCGCCCTTTGTTAGGTGTTATTTTTAGTCCTGGAAGGGTGTCATAGTTACCCTCTCCACTAGCAAAGCCAGTGAGGGTTGTCGGTTTAGTCGCCGACCACCCGACCATGCGGCAGGTAGCACTGGGTGACATGTTACCAGTGGCAGTCCCAAAAGACTGACCTGACCTAAGTTTCATTGCTAATTTGTTTGATTATTTGGGGATTGGTCTTGTATATTTGCATGCACTTTATCATCCATGAATGCAGGACACTGTTGAAAGCTTTTTTTATAGTTTATCCATGCTGTGGACAATTTAGTTCTTCTCATTTAGAAGTGTTTGAGTATGACCTTGTTTCGTAGTAGGTGGTCTTGTTTGTGGCATCCTCATTTACATCCCTTCTGCTCTGCCTCGAGGCCTCCTTGTTGTGTTCATTGATGGTACATCATTTCTGTGCTGATTCCTGTTAAAAGTTTGTATGTTTTTTTAATACTTGGGCTAAGGCTCGTAATAGCTGACACACACACACACACACACACACACACACACACACACACACACACACACACACACACACACACATACACACACACACTCACACACATATAAGGACATACAGATGAGACAAACAGTTAACTCAGCAACTGAGCTTGGTGGAAGGGCTGTCATTTCTATCACTTCCCGGGATACTCTGGGTACCAGCGACGTCATATCAATGACACCACTTTTCTTACCGGACTCAGTGGGCATTTCCTCAAGAAGAATTTCCTCCTCCCCATGGATGCCAGCCGATGGGGATTGTCCGTGCTTTATCCTTTTCAAGCAAGGAAGCAGCACGTACCATTTTTAAAGTCTTTGGTATGACTTCAACCTGTCCAAACCAGATGGGTGTGTTTTAGGAGATCTCGTCCACCCTTAGGCAGGTGTTGTTTTTGGTCCTAGCAGGATTTCACAATCACCCTCTCCACTAGCAAAGCCACTGAGGGGTGTCGGTTTAGTCAATGACAACCCGACAATGCGGCAGGTAGTACTGGGTTACATGTTACCAGTGGCAGTCCCAAAAGACTGACCTGACAATATAGAAAAATTTGAAGGTGATTGGTTACACTACACGAGAGCTAATTTAAAATTGCTTTTATAAGTGGAGTGGACACTTATCCAACCACGATAATCTAGTTTTGTATTTTTAATTGTTTTTTTTTATTTGTCCAATTTTTCACTTGGATGTTGTGGGTTACAATTTGTAAACAAAGGTGGAAAAAGCCTGATTTAATGCAATTTAATTCCAGGATATAAGGCAACAAAAGGTGAAAATTTTGAAAGGGAGTGTCGACTTTTTATTGGCACTGTGTATATACAGACTTGGCATTTAATATGGAATATTTTTTTTGTGGGGGTGAACTTACTTTTCAAGATGTCTTAGAACCAAAAGTTCATTGGAATTATGTTGAAATTATTCGAGATTTTGTTAATGTGACCTTTAAAAGAAACAAAAACCACATTTGACATTTCGAAACAAATAAATTGATCCTTGAAAGTGATGTAAACTGATATCGAGTATCAATTCATGGACAGTACTGTGTTAAACTTCTGTACGTTTTCCAGAAGTATCTCTTTATTTTGCACATTAGCCAAAAAATTTTTTAACCAAAACAAAAGTTAAATTATGACTGGGATTACGGACAGTAGAATTACAGTTCAGTACTTCGTGTAACCCCCACGAGCATTCAGGAGAGCACGTACACGTTGAGGCATGCTGTTCACGAGATTTGCCAAGGTTTGGACAGGAATCACTTGCCATGCAGTGACAATAGCCTGCTGCAATTCACGCACAGAGGTCGGCTGCTGGTCCAAGTGGTCGATTTGACGCGTTAATTCTGCCCACAAGTTCTCGATCGGATTCATATCCGGGGACATGGCAGGCCACTCCATATGCTCTACACCACGGTCAGCAAGAAAGTGTTGGATCATGCGAGCACGCTGAGGCCGTGCATTGTCATCTTGAAAGACAAAGTTTCCTCGAAAGGCTGCACGAGCAAATGGAAGCAATGTTTCTTCCAGAATGGCCCTGTACTTGAACTGATTCAGGTTTCCATTCAGAACAACCAGGTCAGTTTTGCCCCCTGCATGAAAAGCAGCCCAAACGGTCACCCCACCACGTCCAGCTTGGACTCTTGGCACTATACAATCTTTGTTGTAGGCTTCATGCACTTGTCTGCGCACTCGGACGCGGCCATCTTGACGATAGACCAGAAATCTAGACTCGTCACTTAAGATCACATGATTCCAGTGTCCTGGCTGCCATTGACGGTGCTCTCTGGCCCACTGCAATCGGCGCTGGCTGTGTTGTCTGGTCAGGCGTGGCTTTCTCAGGGGATGCTTGGCACGATAGCCTGCTTGAACCAGTCGTTGGTTGACTCGCCTTATGGATACAGGCACATTTGTCAGTTGCTGCCACTCAGCCCTAAGCCGATTAGCTGACTTGGTACGGCCATTGTGGACTAACCGGTGCAGCTGGCGATCATCCCTCCTTGTGGTTCTGTGGGGATGTCCTGGCCTCGGTATTGGAGTAGGGACACCCCTCTGAGCATTTCGTTTCAGGATCTTTGACACCTGACCTTGAGTGATGCCATACTGCCGAGCAATAGCACGCTCTTTCATGCCGTAATTTCGTAAAGCCACCACTCCATGACAAACAGCATTGTCGAGTTGACGGACCATCTCCAGAGGAAGCGGCAATAACTTTTGGAGACGTGCAGCAGTTGTTTTCCACTAATACAGAACGCAACAACCCTTGTATACCCGACTGTGAAGCCAATCGTCAAATGCACCTGTCCGTACATTTTGCCACGCCACCTGTGATATAATCCTGTTGTTGACTTCTTGCTGCGACAGACAATCAGTGACATGGTTCTTTTAACAAATAAATCACCAAAGTGTAAAAGAAACTCACCAGATTGATATAGTGAGTTAAGAAAGTAAACCCAAGTCAAGAAAAAATATATATTCCATATTAAATGCCAAGTCTGTATATATATATGCAATTGTGAGGCAAGATGAGTGAAACAATTTCTTTATGTGTTTATGTCTAGTTCAACAAAGACGAAGTCAAAATGAATATAGAGTGCAGATTTGTGCAAATCACAATCCATTTGGATTTACGGTCCATCATGCCTCCTATTTCCATGTATTTCGTTATGACAGCACAACTACATTACTGACCTCAACGCCATTGGGTAGAAACACAGTTGAAACTACGTATGGTGATCACCTTTTCCTGGTCCCATTAAAGAACAACATTTTACAATTCTGTGTACAACAAAAGCCTCAAGCATTTATTTAGCTAATAACCATGGCGGCTGACCTGAAGGCGATGGAAAACTCAAGATATACGAGGGCTCCTTTCCGTCATCGGAGATGTAGTTTCCCTGTTTGGACCTCACACAGCACCCATGAACTCCGAGCTCTCGATTATTGATTACCTCGATTATTGATTTCTCGGTTATTGATTATCTCGATTATTGATTACCTCACACAGCATTATTGATTAATTATCGAGTTAAAGCCTCCATTATACACTCGACATAAAGCAGAAACAGCACCCATGAACTCTTAACGAGCTCTCGATTATTGATTACCTCGATTATTGATTTCTCGATTATTGATTATCTCGATTATTGATTACCTCACACAGCATTATTGATTATTTATCGAGTTAAAGCCTCCATTATACACTCGACATAAAGCAGAAACAGCACCCATGAACTCTTAACGAGCTCTCGATTATTGATTACCTCGATTATTGATTTCTCGATTATTGATTATCTCGATTATTGATTACCTCACACAGCATTATTGATTATTTCTCGAGTTAAAGCCTCCATTATACACTCGATATCCAGCAGAAGCAGCACCCATGAACTCTTAACGAGCTCTCGATTATTGATTACCTCGATTATTGATTTCTCGATTATTGATTATCTCGATTATTGATTACCTCACACAGCATTATTGATTATTTATCGAGTTAAAGCCTCCATTATACACTCGACATAAAGCAGAAACAGCACCCATGAACTCTTAACGAGCTCTCGATTATTGATTATCTCGATTATTGATTTCTCGATTATTGATTATCTCGATTATTGATTACCTCACACAGCATTATTGATTAATTATCGAGTTAAAGCCTCCATTATACACTCGACATAAAGCAGAAACAGCACCCATGAACTCTTAACGAGCTCTCGATTATTGATTACCTTGATTATAGATTTCTCGATTATTGATTATCTCGATTATTGATTACCTCACACAGCATTATTGATTATTCATCGAGTTAAAGCCTCCATTATACACTCGACATAAAGCAGAAACAGCACCCATGAACTCTTAACGAGCTCTCGATTATTGATTATCTCGATTATTGATTTCTCGATTATTGATTATCTCGATTATTGATTACCTCACACAGCATTATTGATTATTTATCGAGTTAAAGCCTCCATTATACAATCGACATAAAGCAGAAACAGCACCCATGAACTCTTAACGAGCTCTCGATTATTGATTACCTCGATTATTGATTTCTCGATTATTGATTATCTCGATTATTGATTACCTCACACAGCATTATTGATTATTTATCGAGTTAAAGCCTCCATTATACACTCGACATAAAGCAGAAACAGCACCCATGAACTCTTAACGAGCTCTCGATTATTGATTATCTCGATTATTGATTTCTCGATTATTGATTATCTCGATTATTGATTACCTCACACAGCATTATTGATTAATTATCGAGTTAAAGCCTCCATTATACACTCGACATAAAGCAGAAACAGCACCCATGAACTCTTAACGAGCTATCGGTTATTGATTACCTCGATTATTGATTTCTCGATTATTGATTATCTCGATTATTGATTACCTCACACAGCATTATTGATTATTTATCGAGTTAAAGCTTCCATTATACACTCGACATAAAGCAGAAACAGCACCCATGAACTCTTAACGAGCTCTCGATTATTGATTACCTCGATTATTGATTTCTCGATTATTGATTATCTCGATTATTGATTACCTCACACAGCATTATTGATTATTTATCGAGTTAAAGCCTCCATTATACACTCGATATCCAGCAGAAGCAGCACCCATGAACTCTTAACGAGCTCTCGATTATTGATTACCTCGATTATTGATTTCTCGATTATTGATTATCTCGATTATTGATTACCTCACACAGCATTATTGATTAATTATCGAGTTAAAGCTTCCATTATACACTCGATATCCAGCAGAAGTAGCACCCATGAACTCTTAACGAGCTCTCGATTATTGGTTACCTCGATTATTGATTTCTCGATTATTGATTATTTCGATTATTGATTACGTCACACAGCATTATTGATTAATTATCGAGTTAAAGCCTCCATTATACACTCGATATACAGCAGAAACAGCACCCATGAACTCTTAACGAGCTCTCGATAGGACTTGCTAGATAAAGTACCGCATTTATTTCACATACTCCAAGGTACCAAAAAATAGAAGCTGATGGATTGTGAGCCATCTACTCGCACATGCGTGAAACACGAGACATGGGAGAAGTTGAAATAATAAAACTTTTTTCCTCATTGCCATGATAGAATAATTTGGACTAACAAACAAACTTTTGAGTATCATTTCGATAATCAATCGTAATCAAAGTAAAAGCTGATTACTCTCATGACACGGTATGGACTCAACAGCCTGCTGTGTATTAATACCTTGCTCTCCATGAGTGTACGTTTCCTTATTTCATGATCCTTTAGGTTAAGAGTAAAAACAATTTCACTAACTATGACCTGAAATACAAAGTGTAGAGTAGATTTGGCTTCGTCATGGCGTGAGGGCTTTTCTATTCATTACATACACACAGGAGAGGGGTTCTAAATTGAGAAAATAAAGACGAAGCTTGTGGAATAGAAAAGAATAGGGTAGGAGAATGTGGGAAGAGTGGGAAAATTCAGATGAAGGAAGTTAGTCAGAATGGGACATGAATGTGTGGAACGGAATGGTACGAGGCATACGGATGTAAAGGGGAGTTAAATGTTCCACCATGTTTGTACACGTAATAAATAGATAGCGCCTAAGACTTGAGATTGCATGACTTATGCAAGTGATATGCCCTGTGTTCTCTCTCATTGTCTCACAGTGTGCCCTGAGAACAATATGAATGTTGTTGCTTGCTCAGCCAGATGTCACCACTGACCTGGATTTGTCAAGGCCTTGGTAATCCATGGCAATTTGCTTGAACTGAGAGCTGTCCACTTCAGTCATCTTATAGTTCAGCCTGGAAAATGTATCTCACATGAAAAGAACAAAAAAGTGAAAGCTATGTTTGAATGTGAGTGGTTGAGCTGTTTGTGGGTAAAGGGGGAAACAACAAGGAAGAAAAGGTGAACACAGAACAGGCAAATGATGGAGATAGGGAGGGAGAGATCTCCAACATTGCATTGTCCACCATGGACCATTACCCAGAGAGTGAGAGCATAATGGTCATAAGTTGGGGATAGTTTACTCGATGGTTGTTTTTGGACTTGATGGGCTCATCAGCAAGATAAAACGCTTAATGCAGGACTAATACAAACTGAGCGAACAGGCAACTATAAAGAGGGGGAGTGTTGGTGGGAGCGTGGGGGTGGTGGGGGACTCAACAGATGGTGCCAGCGAGACGGCCACACCTTCGGTGGAGGCGCCCATTGATGATCGGTCAGCTGGGAAACGCTGTTTTCTGGGCCATTACTCAAAGTACCCGAGGATGCAGACAGCTTCTCTGGAACTTCGGGTTGCCCAGAGTAATGCCGATAATTCTTCCCAGATCCGCATCCATGCACTTCGAAGACCCATTTTCAAACAGGGAAAAAGTCGAGGACGCAACAATGCGGACAAAGAACTAGATCCAAGCATCTCTTTGTCAATGAACACATTTGTTTACTGAAATTAGCAGACGTTTGTGAAATGCATTTTTTAAAATAATTTTAGTTGAAAATATGTTCAAATATAAATAATTTTCCTAATAATCTTAATTTGCATTCTTAGTTGTGTTCATTATTCTTTGCCGACACATATTGCTTGTGGTCAAATCATATCGATAGGCAAATGTAAAATTTCGGTTATATGGAGGAGAGAAATTGCTTATTTTGTGGTCTGAAGAGTGAAAGATATTTTTGCTGGAGAAAATACTCCCCATAATATTAAAGCCGACTATCCGCTACACTTCTATCCATCAAGATAGCATTGCATCTAATACATGTCTATTGACTTTGTTTTCTTTCAATAATTTTCAATTTAACATTACAGACGTCTGCTCGTTTCATATGCCAAAAACAACAGAAACCATAAAAGGCTATTGAACAGAAGTAAGCAAAACGAAAAACCTCTATCTGGACAGTAGGGCGCCACTCTTGTTTCAAAGCACTATCCTTCAATGGTTGCCTGTCCTGTTCATTTTGCATCACTCTCACCTGCAGCCCTCTATCGAGCCTTTGAAATATCTGGTAGCCGAAAAAAGCTCCGTGAAACGTTTCCTCTGAAGGTCCCTCCCTGCTTACTGTGGAGTGGCTCAAAAAAGTGGAGTCTTATGGTGGACAGATGAGGACCTGTGGCGTTGTTCATCTGCATTTGATTATGTATATATATATATATATATATATAAATATATATATATATATATATATATATATATACGCACACACACACACACACATATATATATATATATATATATATATACAGACTTGGCATTTAATATGGAATATTTTTTTTGGGGGGTGAACTTACTTTTCAAGATGCTTTAGAACCAAAAGTTAATTTGAATTATGTTGAAATTATTCTAGATTTTGTTAATGTGACCTTTAAAAGAAACAAAAAACACATTTGACATTTCAAAGCAAATAAATTGATCCTTGAAAGTGATGTAAACTGATATCGAACTCAATTCATGGACAGTACTGTGTTAAACTTCTGTACGTTTTCCAGAAGTATCTCTTTATTTTGCACATTACCCAAAAAAAATTTCAACAAAAACAAAAGCTAAATTATGACTGGGATTACAGACAGTAAAATTACAGTTCAGTACTTCGTGTAACCCCCACTAGCATTCAGGAGAGCACCTGTTCACGAGATTTGCCAAGGTTTGGACAGGAATCCCTTGCCAGGCAGTGACAATAGTCTGCTGCAATTCAGGCACAGAGGTAGGCTGCTGGTCCAAGTTGTCGATTTGACGCGTTAATTCCGCCCACAAGTTCTCTATCGGATTCATATCCGGGGACATGGCAGGCCACTCCATATGCTCTAACCCACGGTCAGCAAGAAAGTGTTGGATCATGCGAGCACGATGAGGCAGTGCATTTTCATCTTGGAAGACAAAGTTTCCTCGAAAGACTGCATGAGCAAATGGAAGCAATGTTTCTTCCAGAATGATCCTGTACTTGAACTGG
Organism: Myxine glutinosa; assembly: GCF_964187855.1. Lineage (NCBI taxonomy): Eukaryota > Metazoa > Chordata > Myxini > Myxiniformes > Myxinidae > Myxine > Myxine glutinosa. The sequence continues at coordinate 59,450,285 of NC_136269.1, read as the reverse complement.
TTCAGGTTTCCATTCAGAACAACCAGGTCAGTTTTGCCCCCTGCATGAAAAGCAGCCGAAATGGTCACCCCACCACCTCCAGCTTGGACTCTTTGCACTATACAATCTTCGTTGTGGGCTTCATGCACTTGTCTGCGCATTTGGACGTGGCCATCTTGACGATAGACCAGAAATCTAGACTCGTCACTGAAGGTCATGTGATTCCAGTGTCCTGGCTGCCATGACGGTGCTCTCTGGCCCACTGCAATCGGCGCTGGCTGTGTTGTCTGGTCAGGCGTGGCTTTCTCAGGGGACGCCTGGCACGATAGCCTTCTTGAACCAGTCGTTGGTTGACTAGCCTTCTGGATACAGGCACATTTGTCAGTTGCTGCCACTCAGCCCTAAGCCGATTAGCTGACTTGGTACGGCCATTGCAGACTAACCTGTGCAGCTGGCGATCATCTCTTCTTGTGGTTCTGCGTGGACGTCCTGGCCTCGGTATTGGAGTAGGGACACCCCTCTGAGCATTTCGTTTCAGGATCTTTGACACCTGACCTTGAGTGATACCATACTGCCGAGCAATAGCACGCTGTTTCATGCCAGAATTTCGTAAAGCCACCACTCCATGACAAACAGCATTGTCAAGTTGACGGACCACCTCCAGAGGAAGCGGCAATAACTTTTGTAGATGTGCAGCAGTTGTTTTCCACTAATACAGAACGCAACAACCCTTATATACCCGATTGTGAAGCCAATCGTCAAATGTACCTGTCCTTACATTTTGTCACGCCACCTGTGATATAATCCTGTTATTGACTTCTTGCTGCGAAAGACAATCAGTGACATGGTTCTTTCAACAAAGACATCACCGAAGGGTAAAAGAAACTCACCAGATTGATATACTGAGTTCAGAAAGTAAACCCGTCAAGAAAAAAAAAAGATTCCATATTAAATGCCAAGTCTGTATATATATATATATATATATATATATATATATATATATATATATATATACATATATATATATATATATATATATGTATATATATATATATATATATATATATATATATATATATGTATATATATATATATATATATATATATATATATATATATATATATCACTACGGCTCGATTAAGAGCCTTTCCCTCTCCCGTGGCTTTGCACAGCCTTTCCTTCTGCGCTAAATACCCAATTGACGGATGCCCGAGCAGAGGATTTTCCCCGTCACTGCTTCAGCGAGTCTGTGTAAAGTAACTTCTCACCCTCTGCTCTGGCACAAAGGGTGAAGCAGAGTTATGGGCATCAGTGTAGGCTCTCAGTGTTGTCTGTCTTCTGGATGACAGGCACAAGCTGTTCCCATGTAACCACGGGCCCCACTCCGCTCGTTCATTCTTCCAGTCCCCATGCCCCCTTTCCCTTCATCCTTTACCCTTCTTCTCACTTCTCTCATTCACCTCCACCCCCAACCCTGCACCCCAGCTTCCCACCAAACAAAATTTGGACACAGTCCTCATCATTCAGCTCATCATTTAATTTGCATCGTCGTCCATTTGTAATGCATGTAAAGAGCCAGAATTATTGCCTGACGAAGCTTCTTGTCTGATGACCTGCTGCTGCGATGTTTCCAGGGGAGATTTGCACACCCTGGAGAAACTGAGGACATTTTGGACAGACTGGAAGATAGCTGACGTTAGGAAAGACGAGACTAGGGAGGTGATGAGTTGGCAGCTGTGAAACTGCTTCCACTATGTAAGACTTGCTGGAGAATGAGGGATCCAATCGTTTCAAAATAGAAATGACCCAATCATACCAAAATAAGAAGCATGAATAGAGTGAGGTGGAGAAAGATCCCATGTTGGAAAAGCAGGGGAAAATCAACACACCCTGAAAACATTTGTCGGTTATACACTTTTCTCAGCCCTTTCATTCAGCACACTGAGCATTTTGCCTTTACCTTGGCCAACGAAGATGGACGGATTGTTTGTCTGTCTGTCTGTTTGTTTTTCTAGTCACCCTGTTTGTTTGTCTGTCTGTTTGTCTCTGAGCAGTATATCTCAAAAATCCATGGACAGATTCAAACAAAAATTGGTGGACAGGTTGGGTGTGGGCCAAGGTCGAATTGATTAGATTTTGGTCAAGATCCGGATCCAGATACAAGAATTTTAAAAGTTATTCTTCACCATTGAGAGATCGTGGCAAAAATGACATTTTGCAAGATATCTCAAAACGTTGTGGATGGATTTGGACGAAACTTGGTGGACAGGTTAGGGGTGTGACAATGACAAATTGGTTTGATTTTGGTAAAGATCTGAATCCGTATCTGGATACGAGAGTTTTTTTTTTAATATCAAGTGATTCTTTACAATTGAGTGATAGGGCTGAAAACGATATGTAACATGATATTTCAAAAAGTTGTGGACGAATTATGACAAAACTTGGTGAATTAATTAGGTAGGTGACAATAACAAGCCGATTAGCTTTTGGTTCAGGTCCAGATCCCGATCCGGCCCATCAATGGGATACAAAATGTAAACTGTTCAGCCTGGTGGAGGTATGCTCTCTACCGAATGCTTTTCTAGTTTTTTTTGTGTTTTTTTACTTGACCAACTGATTTTGCTTGTTCAGTACTTTGAGATTTCTTTGTATTTGAAAAGTGCCATATTAATAAAATTTATTATTTAATATATATACAGGATGTGTTCCAAAAAGACCTGGACAACTTTGTTAATATATTTAGTACCACAAATGATACAACGATACTCTTTGTTTTATATGATACAGAAACTCATAAAGTTTTCTGTGTTGTCAAGTCTGGTGGTTTAATGTAAAAGAAAATGGCGACTCCACAGGAGAAAGCTCAGTGCGTTGAATGGTTCATCGAGACGTGATCCGACACGCAAGTTCAGCGTAATTTCCGTACAGGGAATGTAAGTAATCCGCCATCACAGACTAGTATCAGAGAGTGGTACAAGAGGTTCAAGGAGACTGGATGTTGTCAGAAACAGAAAAGTACCAGTTGACCAAGCACAAAAGCAGCAGACGTTGAACAAGTGCGTGAATCATTTCAACAAAGTCCCAGAAAATCAATCCGACGCGCATCCAGATAACTGGGACTACCAACCACCACTGTACACAGGATTTTGCATAAAATATTGAAGCTTTATGCCTACAAGGTGCAGATTCTGCAGAAACTCAAACCAAATGACCGATCCAAACGCAAGGCGTTGAACTTGGAAATGCTCAGTCGTATAGAGGATGACTAAGATTGCCTGAATAAGGTCATGTTCATAGACGAAGCTTGCTTTCATTTAACAGAAAGGTCAACTGGTATAATGTGAGGATATGGGGCTCTGCAAATCCCCACGTGGTCATTGAACACATACGGGACATTTGCACGGTCAATGTGTGTTGTTGCCTTCTCCATAAATGCTTGGTGGGCCATTTTTCTTTGCGTAGAATACAGTGACCTCAACAATTTGCATGAACATGATAGAAGGATTCGCTATCCCACAGATTGAAGACCTGTAACCCAATATCATTTTTCAACAGGACGGCGCCCCTCCTCATTGGGCCTTAGTTGTTCGACCCGTCATGAATGAAAATTTTCCAGGTCGCTGGATTGACCGAGACCAACCGCCTCGCCCCCGCGATCACTAGACATAACCCCCCTTGATTGTTTTCTGTGGGGCTTTGTCAAAGATTTTGTCGACAACACCAAGGTGACAAACCTGCAGGATCTTCGTTCTCGGATCACAGCTGCATGCACACTGATGGACGGAAACATATTGAGCAATAACTCGTGTACCACCTTGATGTCCTGCGCATGACAAATGGAGCTCACATTGAAGGGCATTGGTGGTGCACACAAAACGTTATGAGTTGTTGTATCATATAAACCAAAGGGTATCGTTATATCATTTGTGGTTCTAAATATAAAACAGCCAAAGTTGTTCTGGTCTTTTTGGAACACCCTGTATATATATATATACAGACGGCATTGAATATGGAATTATTTTTTTTCTTGACTTGGGTTTACTTTCTGAACTCAGTATATCAATCTGGTGAGTTTCTTTTACCCTTCGGTGATGTCTTTGTTGAAAGAACCATGTCACTGATTGTCTTTCGCAGCAAGAGGTCAATAACAGGATTATATCACAGATGGCGTGACAAAATGTAAGGACAGGTAGATTTGACGATTGGCTTCACAATCGGGTATATAAGGGTTGTTGCGTTCTGTATTAGTGGAAACAACTGCTGCACGTCTCCAAAAGTTATTGCCGCTTCCTCTGGAGATGGTCCGTCAACTCGACAATGCTGTTTGTCATGGAGTGGTGGCTTTACGAAATTCTGGCATGAAACAGCGTGCTATTGCTCGGCAGTATGGCATCACTCAAGGTCAGGTGTCAAATATCCTGAAACGAAATGCTCAGAGGGGTGTCCCTACTCCAATACCGAGGCCAGGATGTCCACGCAGAACCACAAGGAGAGATGATCGCCAGCTGCACCGGTTAGTCTGCAATGGCCGTACCAAGTCAGCTAATCGGCTTAGGGCTGAGTGGCAGCAACTGACAAATGTGCCTGTATCCAGAAGGCTAGTCAACCAACGACTGGTTCAAGCAGGCTATCATGCCAGGCGTCCCCTGAGAAAGCCACGCCTGACCAGACAACACAGCCAGCGCCGATTGCAGTGGGCCAGAGAGCACCGTCAATGGCAGCCAGGACACTGGAATCACGTGACCTTCAGTGATGAGGCTAGATTTCTGGTCTATCGTCAAGATGGCCACGTCCGAGTGTGCAGACAAGTGCATGAAGCCCACAACGAAGATTGTATAGTGTCAAGTGTCCAAGCTGGAGGTGGTGGGGTGACCGTTTGGGCTGCTTTTCATGCACGGGGCAAAACTGACCTGATTGTTCTGAATGGAAACCTGAACCAGTTCAAGTACAGGGCCATTCTGGAAGAAACATTGCTTCCATTTGCTCGTGCAGCCTTTCAAGGAAACTTTGTCTTCCAAGATGACAATGCACGGCCTCATCGTGCTCGCATGATCCAACACTTTCTTGCTGACCGTGGTGTAGAGCATATGGAGTTGCCTGCCATGTCCCCGGATATGAATCCGATAGAGAACTTGTGGGCAGAATTAACGCGTCAAATCGACAACTTGGACCAGCAGCCTGCCTCTGTGCGTGAATTGCAGCAGGCTATTGTCACTGCATGGCAAGCGATTCCTGTCCAAACTTGGCAAATCTCGTGAACAGCATGCCTCGATGTGTACGTGCTCTCCTGAATGCTCGTGGGGGTTACATGAAGTACTGAACTGTAATTTTACTGTCCGTAATCCCAGTCGTAATTTAACTTTTGTTTTTGTTACAATTTTTTTTGGCTAATGTGCAAAATAAAGAGCTACTTCTGGAAAACGCACAGAAGTTTAACACAGTACTGTCCGTGAATTGAGTTCGATATCAGTTTACATCACTTTCAAGGATCAATTTATTTGCTTCGAAATGTCAAATGTGGTTTTTGTTTCTTTTAAAGGTCACTTTAACAAAATCTAGAATAATTTCAACATAATTCCAATGAACTTTTGGTTCTAAGTCATCTTGAAAAGTAAGTTCACCCCCACAAAAAAAATATACCATATTAAATGCCAAGTCTGTATATTGTCACATCTGCCCGGCTGTTAACCCCGCTGGATGATGGAAAGCAGTAATGGTCCTTAATTCCGAGGAGCATAGCCGAATTTGGCGGTTGGTCCGTCGTGTGCGGGGGAAGGAACCAAGGTGCTTACCTGGACGGAAGCCACACGGGTCTATTCTCGGACGCATGAACAAAGAAACACGACACAACAAATAAAATGCAACCCAAGAATTTAATGAAAACAATGGCAATATGAAAGTGGTGAAAATGAAAGGGGAGGTAAAACTAAATCCTAATTTGAGACGCCTCCATCAGATACAAATACACAACAGGGGGATGATAAAATTAATTGTTTTGTTGAGTCGGCTGGTATTCAGCTCTGGTCCAAAATGTGTTGAGCGGCTTGTTGGTCGTCGCTGCTGGTGTAGCCACTTGCGTGGGAAGCGCTCTGACAATGACACAGAACCCCCGCGCCAAAAACGCCCAGGCGTGAAGCACACAGTCAAATGGCCCTTCCTCGCTTCCACCGCTACGCGCAACGCGGCTCCAGCTCCCCCGAAAAACACCACAGTCCAACAACACCCCCTTCTCCAATGTTGCAAAAGTTCACACGAGCTTCGTAAAGTTCTCCTCACAATCGCACACGAGCCAGGAACAGTCAAGCCAGAGACAAAAAGCAACTGACCAAGAACAAAGACCAGACCAAGAGAGAACAAAGACCCAAAGAGAGACTTCTTCTTCCTGCTCCTTCTCAAAGCTTCTGCCCGACGTCACCCCGACCAATGGCCGAGCTCTGTCGAATCACCCCAATCAAAATTACAGAGGGAAAATCACATTCTGGGGAAAATTAGCCTTAATCCCTACCGATATTAGCACAACACCACCCCCTGTGTGGTGTACACATAAACAACCTTATGCTACAGTTTCCCTACTTAAGTACATCGAGATTTCTCCGACGCATCTTTGGTCCATGCTATAATTATATTATTTTCCTACCTTCCCTACGATATCCTTTCACCTACCCACATAAACGTAACAATATATACGTTATTGTTATTATTTGCAAGTTATTGTGATTTCCCCCCCCCCCACCCCCCTCTTTCTCTCTCTCTCTCTCTCTGTCTCTGTCTCTGTCTCTCTGTCTCTGTCTCTCTGTCTCTGTCTCTGTCTCTGTCTCTGTCTCTCTGTCTCTCTGTCTCTCTCTCTCTGTCTCTGTCTCTGTCTCTGTCTCTCTGTCTCTCTGTCTCTCTCTCTCTCTGTCTCTGTCTCTCTGTCTCTCTCTCTCTCTTTCACCTCTTTTATTTTGTTAGTTGTCTGTTGGTTTGTTCCTTATCTATTTCATTCCCGCTTTCCCCTTCCTCTTCATGCTGTTTCATTCAGCTTGTATGCAGCTTGTTCACCCCATCTGTCCTTCTCCCCTTCCCTTTGATCTCACTCTCACTTATAGTCTGTTATTGGTGTTTCCCCCTTTCCATTTTGTTCCCTTCCATTTTTCTCTAGCTCTTCCACAAGCCTCAATCATGTTCAGAGAGATTGAAAGGACATTCCACTATCAGAAAGTTACCAACCTCATCATCTGGTGTGGGCCCCATAGAGCATTATGGGTTCGGCACCAGCCTCATCACCTGTTGTGGGCCCCATAGAGCATTATGGGTTCGGCACCAACTTCAGGGCCCTGTATAGCATGAGTTCAAGGGCTGAAACACTTGTTGCTGGGAAACTTCCAGAGAAGTTTTACGCACTGTGTAAATATATGAACCTGTGCATAAAATTATTTCATAACCCAGTTTATACATTTTTGTAATGTATAAGAATATATGTCTTCATTTTTCCATGTAATGATGATACTCAAAATTTCTTCCCAAATATTTGCACACAACCCTCCAGAACTTGAGATGGTGTAATATACCACCCAAATAAATGTGTAAAGCAGCATTTGTAACTACATCTATCTTGGAGAAGAAACAATAAGTGGAAACAACTAACGATTTCATGGAATAAGAGTTTTCAAGTACATGTATTTCATTTTCATGAACAAGTATTTCATGGAATAGTTTAGTCACTGTAATTTTCGATCAAAATATTTGCATTGTGCATATGTCAGCACTCGTTGATGAGATGTAAACAGAAGGGTATGGAAATGAATGTGCATGTGTAGATGGCAATGACACATTATGTTCTCTTGGCAGCTGAAACAAGTCAATACTGTATCAGCATCGAGTGTGAGCTCCCTTGACATTGATACTGTTCCTGCATATCCATAGCATGCTTCCAATCAGATGCCAGATGCTGTTTTGTGAGATCTTGTTCCTTTATTCGGTCAACAGCAGTCCACGTTTTCTGAGGCCATGTGGAGGGTGAGGACGTTGACAAACGTCATCCTAGAAAGTGCCCCAATGTCGAAGCTGCCAATTCTTTTAATCTCAGAAATATTTCAGCTGGGCTTCAATCCCATTGAGAATCTGTGGAAAGACTCTAAGATTGCTGTTCACCGACACTCCCCATCTAACTTGACAGAGCTTCAACAATTCTCCAAGGAAGAATGGAACAAACTCCCCAAATGTACGTACATGTGCAGAGCTGATACAGACTTACCCAAGAAGACTTAAAGCTGTAATCGCTGCCAACAGTGCTTCTACGAAGTATTGACTCAGGGGGTTGAATACTTATGTAAATGAGATATTTCTGTATTTCATTTTTAATTATTTTACAAAAAATTCTAAAACAAAAATTCCATTTTGACATTATGTGGTATGTGTAGATCAGCGACAAAAGATTTCAATGTAATCCATTTCAAATTCAGGATGTAACAACAAAATGTGAAAAGTCAAGGGGTGTGAATACTTTTTGAAGACACTGCATGCGTTCTATCGACTTCCGTTCTTGTTACTTGCAAAAATTAAATATTTTTCAAGTACTGTATATTGGTTTGTCATGTACGTTATACTGTCTGTTTGTCTGTATGTCAATCGCCTAAAAGTCACAATTTTAAACTAATCTTTACGAAACGATATGAAATGGTAGAGTTGATCATAAGCAAAAAGCCTATTGGTTTTGAGGTCAAAAGGTCAACAAAGGCCAAAGGTCAACAACTTTGTCAAATACTATATAAAATCATCTACTGTATTTGCATCTGATTGACTTGAAATTTGAAGATTTGCACATGAGGTTTGCAAATTTAACCACCAATTATTTTTGAGGTCAACACAGGCCAAAAAGTCAACATAGGCCAAAAGGTCAACATAGGCCAAAGGTCAACAACTTATTTTAGGGATTTCACAAGTATCGTGCTATGTACAAAACATTTCTTTTTTTTGGTTTGTTTGTCCACACAAAACGTGAGTATTTTGTATTAATTACATTAGACCCTTTCGAACCCCAAGACCCTTTATGAGCCCTAATTCCCTGTCGCACCTCTACAACCCTGAGACCACTTAAGACCACGATGACCCTAAGGACATTGGAGATCCACAAAGGCCCATAAAACTCTTAAGACCCCTAAAACCCTAAATAACCGTAAAACGATTTCAGACCTTTTAAGACCCTTTAGAACCATAATACCCTTAAAGACCCTTTAGAACTTACACCCTTTAAGATCCAAAATACCTAGACGACCCAAAAGACCATTAAAACCCTGAAGACCCAAAATATCCTAAAGACCCAAAGGACCCTGAATGCCGTGAAGATCCCGAAGACCCAAAAGACTCAGAAGACCCAAACCCCCAGAGGACCCAAAAGACCCCGAGGACCAAAAGGACAAAACAACACACGTCCTGGCGAGGGTCTGCAATCTCTGATTGCTGTTTCTTGTTGTTATTTGGTTTATTTGAAATGAAGAAGGGGAAATAAAATAGAAGGTCGAAGAGCATGAAAGGAGAACACCCAGGATAAAATAAACCAATTGAGGCACATTTCAGATCAGAAACAGATGAGACATGTTTTAATACTATCTGAGATCAGACACTCAGAAGGAGACGAACTCGATAATACACTCTCCCAGCAAGGTATGGTTAAAACATGGGAATCATCAAAATAGAGCGTGTCTGTCTGTCTGTTCACTTATAGACTCGAAATCGGTTTGGCTGATCTACATCAAATTTTGCACCCATGCTGGGGTTACCTAGGGTCAAGTCACTCGCACAAAATAATTCCCCCCCCCCCTCAAAATACCCCTGACCCTCACAAGGGTGGGTCATGGGTCACGATGCACAGTGCACGCTGCTTACTGACCCCTGCTGGAGAGAGGGGGTATAAGTAGCCATCTTGCTCAGAATTTATTTCCCCATAACCCTCTCCTCCCACGCCCCCCCAAGCCACCACTGAAAGAAGCGAATGTTTCTCGTGGGTTAAAAAAAACAATTAACAACGCAGTGATGATACGGCAACAGAAAGACAGGGCAGATCCGGTGCATAAATCTTAGCTTTGGTGAGCTTCAATGAGGGAGATAAATTCCAACGTTTCAGCAAGAATTCAGACCTGGAACTGGAATGGAAGTCATTTCATAAAAGTCTTGGGTCAAAAAACATTCCCCAGCTGACCTCACAAGATTGAAATAATTGGTGCCATTGAATGAAGTAGTCGGATAATAATCAGCACTGTTTACAAGATGTAAATATCAGGAAACATCTTCCGAAACAGGTATAAACTTCCGAAAAGAGCAGGCAGTGTCCCGGTACCTTGATCAAATTCCTGATATCCAAGTACGAGTCGTCATGTTTGTTTACTCCACCTGAACGATGGGCAAATAATAATTGATACCAGGGACTTGTTTAAAGCAATATCAGATTTATTAGCCCCAATAGTAGCGATCCGATAGAAAAACAGTGCGGAGCGTCCAGTTCGACCAAAGCTCCGATATCTCACAAAGAAGGGCTTCCTTTTCTGGCCGTTTTCAAACAAAAGCTTCTTGTGTTTGGGGATGGCAACAGCTTGTGGGGAGGAGAGAACAAGAGGGTCGAGAAAGAGCTTCGGACGATCCTTGGCCCAGCCTTTATTTTGTTGAATTTGTCACTTGTCACGTCATTGTCACCCAAACAATCACAAGAGGGCAGTGGGTTGGCCAGAAACTGTCTTCTCACCATCTATCGCCACGTTTCTTCTGTTACACCCACGAGTGTTTCCCTCCCCATTCTCAAGGTTGTCAAGCAACGCTAATGCTGTGAAGGGCCCGCTTATCTATGACGTCACAATCGTTTGAACGCTGTTTCATGTTGCGTATTTCCGGTGTGTGAGGCACGTTTCCTGATGCTCTCCGCAATGAAGTTCAACGAACAATGCTCGTCATTCAAGTTTGTTTACCTGTTACGAGTGTCCAACCTGCGTGACCCTACTACGTTTGTCCGTCTTTTCACAGAAAAAAGTTTGAAAAGTTTTTGAAAACTTAATTGCTTCTTGTAAGTTTTCTCAAACAGAAATTCCTTTTTGGGCGAATTTTTTTTTTTTTTGGCAGGTATGGAGTAAAGATGGCAATCATTGTGGATGCCAACTTTTCTCATTGTTCAAGTGAAGCAATAAATGATTCCGCAGCAGCTGCCACCATAGTCGTGGCCAAGTGGTCTATCCCAACTCTCTTTCCCATCCATGATTTTGTAATAAAAAGTTTTTTTTCTCGATGCCAGTGTGAGAGCATTCTGCATTTGAGCCCAGATTGGCAACTCGACAGCTTTTTCATTTCGTAAGTATTAAATCCAGACCATTATCCAGGCTGCCAGGCCCCATCCAGCAGCACATGGTGCTCTTGTTTAATTGGACGGATTTAGCCAGATGGGCAGCCGAACCATTGTGAGTTCAAACTCCATCCAACCGACAGATATATTCACCTGGTCCGCCACCTCTGATGTTGTTTCGCTGCGAGTTGGTTCAAGATATACTGTTGTTTGCTTTCGCGGCCATGGTTGCGGTCAAATTTTCCCGCCATTTTTGCACACGTGGTGTATTGATATTCCCCGTTAATCCTTAAACTCATCGCTGATCGTCTCTGCATGGATCAGGATTAAACATTGCGATTTTTAAATTTAGATTAATTGAGATGTCGTTCCTCAAAGGCTGGCCTCGATGGCGATAGTTATCTCACAACAGGCACGCTATGACGTGGCCAGTTTCAGTCTCTCTCTGGACCCATGAAGCTACATTCAATCATCATGAGTCATCATCAATGTACCACGCTCTTCATAGAACTGTTTCTAAAGGCTACACTGGGTTCCGTGGCCGTCCCGGCACTAGTGGTAGGAATTTGCAATTTGGTCACGGTGCCGGCGATAACGCGCCTACCCTTCGCGAAAAACACCACCAACACCCCAAAACACCACCCAGCAGTTTATAGCCGGGTCGACATTAACCCAGGCTAGCAGCTGGAAGTGCGAGTGGGTATACTTCTGAGCCATGTTTCTGCGCATGCGCATGCTTCTGAGCCATCGTGCCAGACCGTACATTCAATAGCGTGAGAATATTCCGACTTGCTTGTTGTGGATTCTGGTTGCCTGCTATTGGCAATCCGTCAGCACACAAGTCGTGATGTACATATTTATAATCCAACATATCCTGCTTTTTTGTCCATTGTACACTAATGTCCCTATAATCCGTGCAAAACGATGCCGATGTCTTCTAATTTCATTGTCAATGTCCTGTTCAAGCTAATTCTCCATGAGCCTGGGAAAAACCCCAAATCCACTATATATATATATATATATATACATATATATATATATATATATATATATATATATATATATATATATATATATACATATATATACATATATATATATATATATATGTGTGTGTGTGTGTGTGTGTGTGTATATATGTGTGTGTATGTGTGTGTGTGTATATGTGTGTGTATATGTGTGTGTATGTGTGTGTGTGTATATGTGTGTGTGTGTGTGTGTGTGTGTGTGTCTGTGTATATATGTGTGTGTATGTGTGTGTGTGTATGTGTATGTGTATGTGTGTGTGTGTGTGTGTGTATGTGTGTGTGTGTGTGTATATATATACAGTATATATATATATATATATATATATATATATATATATATATATATTTATATATTTATATATATGTGTGTGTGTGTGTGTGTGTGTGTGTGCAATTTATTTACACCTTGGGATGAAATAACACCGAGCTGTTTTTAAAATGTCTGTTCACTTATATCGTTTGTTGAAGTCGGTGTTCTGTATTCATTATGAACTGCGTGTTTTCCCACGAGGTTTGCATGGGAAGGAATGTCAGGGGCGCCCGTGTTTTAGCACGTGTTGCGTATCCACATGAAAGTCGGGCCGAGAGGCGAGAGCTCAAGGCTATTTCGGGTAAACAGCTTCGCAGGCCGAGCCCAAAGTGCACAAGCGTGCTGCCTCGGAAACCTGTCGTCATTGGATCTGTAACTACGTTTGAAACGTCATTGACATGTTTGCGGACCTCACTCAAAGCGTCATCCTATTACGTTGCATCACGTTCGGCGCCGTTGCATTATGACGTCATACGAGCGCGGCATATCCCTCCATATGATGTCTGTGCATCATTCTTAAAACGGCAGAGCTAAGCAATTTAAGGTGAGTGCAGGAAAAAAGGTGAAATGCTCAATTTTGCGAAAAAGCATATTTAAAATTGTTATGGTTGATAAATACTTTACATTTAACTGCCACGTCTTTCACGAACCTGGTGGCTAGGCATGCCGTTCGACTGGGAGGTGGCAGAATTAAAGTTGGAATTTGTTTCGGAATGATAACTCGCCCACTCTTGGTGAATATCACCATGGGATTTTTTTTTTTTTAAATGTCCACCAACGAGCAATGCTGACAGGGTCCCCTGGCGTAACTTCACTGTGACGCATCACAGTTTATAGAGCTAGTTGGGATTCAAACGCAAATTAGACAGCTCAAACCCTCAGGACAAAGGTGAATAGTATGATGGAACCTTGTCTGGTGGTGGTCAATGTGATGCAAACACAAACAGAAGATGCCACGTCATAAGCAGACATCCAACAGAGGCTGTGATTTGCAAAACAATGCATGGAACACACAGAAGAAGAAAAAAAACCAAGTGGTTAAAACATCTGGCTATTTATTTAAATTAAAAATTCTAAAATTTGCAGCTATAAAAATGAAATGCGAACTGATAAATATTACACAATGAAACTTTTTTATAAATAGACATTATATACATATTTTTATACAAAAGTATAAAGCTTCAGTGCTTTGCATACATAAATTAACATTAAAATTTCATTTTAAAAATACTTATTGCTTCCACATTAAAATAAAACCATACACATGTACAGGCTCTGCATTACTAGGCCTCAAGCAATGGATCCGGACACTTGACTAACAAAATCGAAGGCAACATTTTTCTTGCATATTAAATATCACAGCAGTATAAGCTGAAGGTGGGGGTAAAAACACCCACTGGCAGAACATGAACAACAGCTCCGGGCTTCCACAGTGAGGCAACATTGAAAAGCATGGAAGAAAAACTTTTTTTTTACTAAATAGTGCAAATATACCAGGAATGCTGGCCCTGCTAACAGTCAAGAGTTAACCTCACCCCCGCACCCCAAAATAATAATAATAATAATAATAATAATAATAATAATAATAATAATAAACCTCACTGGTTTCTTCACATTCAGCGGCTTTGTAAAATAAAAACCTTCAGGTCGAACAGAAATAAAAATCGCCAACTTCGAGTCACTTTTAACAGTTGGGACACAAGATGTCCACTGCGGGAATCTGTAAACGTTCAGTAATGGTCGAAAAGGCGTGGCACGAGGACCCCGAGCTTCACAATCTATCCGTAAACAACCAGAGCCGCCGCAAGCAGGCCAGGGAATGCGTAAGTGCTGACTTGGATACAGCAGTCTCAGCAGTTTCATACCTGCAAGGTGAAAACAAAAACGTATAGGTCAAGATATTTAAGAAAAAAAAAAAAAGGATTAGTGGCAGTTACGTACCAAGTGAGAAATTGCTAGGAACACTGACGAAGTGAAATTGCAAATCGTGAGATGGGTGTGTTTTATGTGACGCACCTCTGTGGCGATTACGCAGTCGTCCTGTTGAGGTGTTCTACACGCCACTGCGTTCTCAATGTCTGAGGAACTCGAGGAGTCCGAGATCTCTTCGTCCTGTTTACTCTTCTCGTTGTCGGATACCTCATCACCTACTGGATCTAGGATGATGTTGTAATCCATGTCCTGGTACTTCAACTTGTAACCTGTTTTGAGTGAGCTGCCATCACCTTCCAGGTCTACCTGTTTGTTTGTGTTTTTGAGCTCACCGGCTGGGATCAAGTTGACAGCGAGCTCTTTCTCTCGGTGGAAGTCACTCAGATTATTCATAGTCTTGCCTTTGCTGTGATCAGGACCTGCTGCAAGGCCTCCACGCAGCCGACGCCACAGCAGAATAAGCACAGCTAGCAGAAGAAGCACAAAAACCAGTGCCAGGCCCACTGTCACCGCAAGCCAGGGGAAGTTCTGCTCCACCACCATTTTTGGTGGCAGTATGTTCACCTTGATCGGAGGACTCAGCAGGTCTCCACAGTCTGGGCCTTCATAGCCAACAGGGCACTCGCAAGCATAGCCACCGTCTGGTTGTGGCCTGCAAGTGCCACCGTTGTAGCACGGTCCACTGGAGCACTGATGCGCTGAGAAGCTGCAGTCTTTTCCCAGGTAGCCAATTGGGCAGCTGCAGACAAAGTCATTGCCTCGTGGATGGCAGGTTCCACCATGAAGACAGGGAAAGCTGACACAATTGTTGACAGTCCGCTCACATCGAATGCCTGCAAAGCCTGGTCGGCAATGGCACCTGAAGGTCGATTCCAAGTTCAAGCACTGCCCTCCTGTAAAACAAACCCTAAAGGTTAACTTACCACTCATAATAGAAGCACCAAACCTATATATCAATTATAAAATACCAAAAGCAACAGAGGATTTCCCTTACCATAGGCGCAGGGGTTGCTGCTGCAGTGGTCTCGCTTCTCACAGTTGTAACCAGTGTAACCGGAAAGGCATTGGCAGTTATATCCACCCTGTAGTCTATTCAAGCACTGACCGCCATGGAAGCAGGGTGCGTCGGCACAGGTGTTAGCACTCAATTCACAGTTCTTTCCATGAAAGCCAGGTAAACACATGCATTTGTAGTCGTTTTCAAGATCCTGCAGCAAAAGGAAGGCCATATTCATCTTAATTGCAAAAAGGAAGGCCTTACTAAGATTAAGCAATCTCAATTGCAGTCGCTTACCTATTTATTATTTCATTGAAAACTGGCAATCTTACAACATCAGAGGCCATATATTAAACACTCAAAAACTGTCGGAGCTTTTGACCACACATCCACACCCTTTCCCCATTTTGTGTACCAAACATATATGTGCCATTGTTAATCGTAGATGCCAACACGATTCTTGTAATCGGAAAAAAACAAATATGAGAAGTGAAAACATATTTGCAGACTTTACAATTATCTCAGTACCTACCGTGCAACTGCCCCCGTTCCGACAAGGCCTTGTGTCGCACTCGTTC
Source organism: Myxine glutinosa (assembly GCF_964187855.1). Classification (NCBI taxonomy): domain Eukaryota; kingdom Metazoa; phylum Chordata; class Myxini; order Myxiniformes; family Myxinidae; genus Myxine; species Myxine glutinosa. The sequence continues at coordinate 59,434,152 of NC_136269.1, read as the reverse complement.
AATTCCACCTCGCAATTGGTGCCGCTGAATCCGGGCCTGCATGTGCAGCTGTAACTTCCCTGGCCAGTGTTGGTGCAGGTCGCGGCATTTTTGCATGGATTGTGATTCGTGCAGTAGTTGAGATCTGCAGAAAGGGGAAAAAAACAAAAAAACAAACATGAAGATATTTAATTTGTTATCGCTATTATGTCACCATAGATTCCATAAAAATTAGTCGTGCCGACTACCGAGGACAAATAAAGTAGATGATTGAAGCTTACCTAGATTGCAAAAGAGTCCACCCCATCCTTCTTGGCACTTGCATTTCCAGGGTTGCTGGCACGTGCCGTGCTTGCAGCCAGGGAAGCGGATGCACTGATCGCAGTAACGGCCTTCCCAGCCGAGACGGCACCTGCAAAGCACGACGCAAAACCAGGCAATTATAAACCTCGCTTAATGCAGTGCATCGATCCTCTACCATTCATCGAGCGAATGCAATTTTCAGTCTAAAGTTTCATCGCATCTTGACTTCACTCACTTGCATTCGCCTGGCCGGTCACAATCGCCTTGGGTTTTGCTGCAGCCAGGCAGGCACATAGCTGCAAAGAAAAACAACCATTAAAATCACGAGAGATGCGAGCGAGAAGCACAACAAGAGCGCCCGTGCCACACGCCAGCTGGGCAGCGCGCCAGCAAATGGTGACAGCTGCGCTATTGTTCGGCCCTATCAGTTTCCATGGCTGCAGCTGCGGGTCGCACAATGGGCAGGCGGGGCCCCGCACCGCGCGCCACTAATCCGGGCCACGCGCCGCACGGCCATGGCACGATGAGCGCGCGTTTCTTCCACCGCCGCGCTGTGTGCGCCCCCGACAAAATGGAATGACACAGGTCACAAAATTATCTCCCTTTGACCTTTCCCTGTCCTGTCGTGTTACTTTCGGCAAAACTGACTGCAAACCTTCCACAGTGACCCGAGGAACTTATTTTTAACCAATTATAAGTAACTGACTACAAGTGAGGATTGATGCTCTTTCTGGCATGAGCAAGACCAGTTGCTTTGGGTTACACACTCGCCTATATTGCCCAAGGACAGAACTTGTTATAGCGGTTCCGTTGTGGCGTGACTTGCATGCACACGACATTATCGCTGGGGAACAATCACGTACCTTTTTCACAGTAGGGGCCAGTCCAGCCGGGCAGGCACAGCTTCTTCCCAGCGTCGCCGCAGGTAAAGTGCCCGAAGCCGTCATCACGGGGTCTGCACAACATGGAGCAACCAGAACCATAGTAATGCTCATCACAGATCACTCGGTACGAGTAGTGAAGCTCCGCGGAGTTGGCGAAGTAAATGTCCTGTGACCATTCTTCGGTGACACTCAAGTGACGCTGCGTGGCCAAGCGGCTAATAAGCCTCTCGGGTACTTCTGCAGATAAAAAAAATGTGGACAATTAAGTGTCGTGTGCTCAGAACTCTTACATTCAACAGTTTGGTAAAATAAATACCTTGGTGGGTGAATGATATTCAAGTTAATATGGACATTATGATCTTAGCTTCAGACAATATGCCGCCGCCTGCTGGATCTGATGCATCCCACCCACCTGTGGAGAGTTCAGCAGACTCGGCACTCCAAGCTTCAATAATGAGCGAAAAGGTTCCCTGTGAGGAGAACAATCGATGTCACCGCGAGCCCAGAAAGAAGACTCAAGAGAAACTGCAACTCGGAGCGACCGAGCGCGTTAACCCACCGGCCAGGTGAAGCTGAATGGGAAGCGGATTGGGCTAGAGAACCCCTCGCTGTTGGAGATGTCATGAATCGTGAAAGAGTTCGAGCCCAGCACGGGGGTCAGGACCCCACCAAAGGTGCACGGAGGATCTCTGGTGATGTTCGTCTGGTAATGCGTCAGGCAGACCCGGAAAAACGTCTTGCACTCGCACGACATCGTGGAGGGCGATTTGCAACAATTCCCCGACAGCCGCAAGCCGTTGTTGTTGATGAATTTTGTAAGCTTCAACTCGAAGATCCCAGTCGAGGATGCCTGAGAGAAGGACAAATGCGTAAATACGGATCAAGTTAAGCATGCTCGGAGTTAACGAGTTTAGCATCGCCGGACTGGGAGATCCGTCTGCCATGGACCTACCTGATGCAAGAGTGAAAAAGCAAAAGAGAAGACCACGAAGAACGCGCAAGAGACGGGACCAGCCATGGTCGAAGGAGGGGCCCCCAGGGAATGAAGCCAAGGCAAATCAAATGGGCATCAAGCGGGCACGGTCCTGTATTAAGCGGAAGCACGGAGGCTGGAGCAAGCAAGACAAGGTCCGACAGTTTAAGAGGCACGGCGTGACCCACTCGCTGAAGAGATCGACCTCGCGAATGCCTCGTGTCACTGCGTGATGGGCACTGGCGTCCGTCACCCTTTTTATACGGGTCGCCCCGCCGCCGCAGCCAATGGGGGTGGTGGCGCACGCGCTGTCCCCGCCCACATGGCCCGCCCACCTCGCGGACCCCACCAGGCTGCAGGCTCGCGGCGTGAATTCACTTGCCTTCTGTGTTGACAGATGCTGGCGTATCACGGCAGCAAGTAGGCCGGGAGGCGGTGGGATGGAGTTTTAGCCCCCCTCGACTCAGTATTCCGTCCTCAATCTGCATTCATTATAGAGCGGTCACTGTTGGTATTACAAAGGCTGAACACCAAATCGCCTTCTGTACACCCTCGGTGCGTGAATATATATGAATCGGATCGAGCAATTCGGTAGCATCGCAATTTTGATGCCAGAACGTGCGTGACGCAATGAGCCGCACACATAATTCGCGTCCGATTCAAAATGGTCCGACGGAATTTTCATCCGATTTGTGATTGGGTTGCTCGGGAACCCAAATGAAATTATTGCGTCATTTCTCCCCGACAGGATCCTGACATGACGCACCAGCCCACAGTACGACATGAAAGCACGTTTATCGGCTTCGCAATAAAAGTACTTCGCATTATGTACACGGTATAAGTATAACGTGTATGTAGAAGTATTGTATTAAAACAATATAGATAATTATTTTTACTATGGTAATACTGTATTTTTTTTAAGAGCAAACTTATCTGAGAGACTGGAACTAAGTAAGTGAACCACTAATTTTGACATGTCAAGTTCTGCTTTTCTGACGTCAGCAGATTTTATGCGATAATTATTTATAGGGACAGTCAAAAGATAGTTTTTCAGGCTGAGAATTGTTATTAATGGAAATGCAAGAGCGATCGTTGAGCTAAAAGATTGTTAATATTTAGAAATAAAACATTAAGTAACAATATCCTGTCTTCAAATAATGACATCCTGTTCCAAAAACTTTTGACATATCAGCATTGTCGCATGAATTATTCACGGCAGGGCTTCTGTCATTACAGAAATTCCAGAGTTGTTCGAGGAAATCGTATGTTAATGTCATTCATGTCCAAAGAATAACTCCATATGTGCAAACATTCGTGCTCCGAATGCAAATACGTGCAGCGTATGTCAGTGTGAACAATAATAATTTGTCATAATACAATAATCAATGCCTCGATACAGTCTTGATTACACTCACTCGCACGATTTTCTTCAACTATATATACACAATTTCATTTTTATTTAATAAGCAGGAATACATTCCTGCGTGGAGCTGGTGTGAAGGAATCCTGACAACCAGGTGAACTCGTACTCAAGGACCTCATCACGAATACAACAACAGCCTACTGAGCTATTGAGGCTGTGGGATCATCTCAGCAGTCTCATATGCATATATCTGTATACATATATATATATATACATATATATACATATATATATATATATATATATATGTAAATCACGATATATACGATTATATATATATGTAAATCACGATATATACGATTATATATATATATGTAAATCACGATATATACGATTATATATATATACATATATATATATATATATATATACACACACATATATTATATATATATATATATATATATATATATATAAATAAATAAATATATGTGAGTGAGGTTTGTGTGTGTGTGTGTGTGTGTGTGTGTGTGTGTGTGTGTGTGTGTGTGTGTGTGTGTGTGTGATTGTGTGTATCACTGTGTCAGTGTGAAGTCTTTTCTTTTATTCCTATACAATTCCAAACCCCTTGACCAATATCCACCAAATCCTGGTAATCAGGTAATCCCCACCTCAGGTTCGGGTAATCCCCACCCCCCCCCCCACCCCAAAAGCACACACACACGCACACGAAAATTATGTGTATGTGTGTTTAGGTCTTAAAATTATTGGGGGGGGGGGGGAGGAAAGGTGGGCCAATTTCTATACCAGATTTTTCATTTTTCATAAATACTGGGGGTACCCAGGTTGAGGTCAAGGATACAACAAAACCCCTGTCAAAGTCCCCCTTCTCCCCCCAGAAGGAAATTATCTGCAGGTATGTGTTTGTACGTCTGAAAAATTATGAAAAAACAAAAACAATGAGACTGAGGAGAAACTGACTTCAAACAAGGAAATGAGGCCATTTGGTCCAACATTGCCGTGGTGCACTCCCAGGGTAATTTTTGCAATAGCTTTAAACAGCAATCTTATTGATATATATATATATATATATATATATATATATATATATATATATATATAGATATATAGATATATATATATATAGATATATATAGAGATATATATATATATATATATATATATATATATATATATATATATATATATATATATATATAGATATATAGATAGATATATAGATAGATATATAGATAGATATATAGATAGATATATAAATAGATATATAGATAGATATATAGATAGATATATAGATAGATATATAGATAGATATATAGATAGATATATAGATAGATATATAGATAGATATATAGATAGATATATAGATAGATATATAGATAGATATATAGATAGATATATAAATAGATATATAGATAGATATATAGATAGATATATCGATAGATATATAGATAGATATATAGATAGATATATAGATAGATATATAGATATATATATATATATATATTCCGCTATATGTGCAGTCAGTCACCTGCAATGAAAACGAGGTGTACGTATATGTATCGCAGGTAACTGCACTGCAGCGGAATCGGGATGTGTCGGCGCGACTGCACGTGAGGCGTCTATGTAGAACACCGATAGACATGTGCAGTGTGCGCAGCCCGTCTACACGACAAAGAAGAATCACGTTCACCTGCTCTATCAGAAAAGGGACATTAAGCAAACGTCAAACAAACCGTTGGACATTCTTCGATGCAATTGGGTGCTGTATCGTCGTGCAAAATGTCGCTGCATCGTATCGCACATTGTGTGTACAGCTTAACCCGGACAAATGAAGTGTAAAGCCCTTGTATATGGGGCCTCGGTGGAAGAAGACGCTAAAGGCGGCTCATGCCTCTCGCTATCCATTTTCCTGACGTGTCGCAGCTTTACCGATTTCTCCAGCAAAGCGTGGCCTCCCTCACAAAAGGCGCTCTATCCAAAGCGACAAACCCCGAGCTTTGTTTGATGATTCGTGTGCCGGAGGTTTTATGTTCACGAAATCAGGCAGAAAGTCGTTCTGAAAGAACTTTGGCGTTAATCAAAAATCAGCGCAAGTCCAGCCAGTTAACTCGCCGGCCATATGCTAAAGCCCTCGTGCCTGACCCCGCCCACTCCCCCTTAACCCCTCCCCCTCTAGCTCCTCCCCATTCTATCTCCCGGCCGAGTTCGATTTGCTGATCCCACGCGCGCTCCTCCACTATTTCGTGTTTTTTTTTTTTTTTGAGAAGTTTAAGAAAACTTCTCTGCCGCAGGAGCCAATCGGGTGCGACGCACGACCGGAACGTGCGAACAGCCTCCCAGGGGAATGGATCGCCCGCCTGCGGCTTCATCACACTCTCGTCCCGCTCTACCCCCTTCCATCAACAGTTCCCGCCTTTCTCACCACCACCTCCCAACACCACCACAACACCGCAAAGCAACCCCTCCTCTGACCATCTGTTCGCAACAAATGGCGTTTGAATTTGCATTGTAAGGTTATACCAGGTGACCTGACCTGCTTCTTTATAACACTCAAGAAATTGCTGACCGTCAATAAAGGCATTGCCTACAATACCATTACAATACCATGTATATATATATATATATATATATATATATATATATATATATATATATATATATATATATATATATATACATACATATATATATATATATATATATATATATATATATATATATATATATATATATATATACATACATACATACATACATACATACATACAGCTTATTCATCGGATCACTATGAATTGCGTAAAATGACGTAAAAACGCATTTAGCAAACGCTTTCACATTCATGCAAATTAAAATCGCAGGTGTCATTCAAAAAGTGCTTGGAACTCGATGCAAAAGTCCAACAAACACGATAAGGTTTATTTCAGACCATTCAGGACAGTATGTGTAATAAGTAAGGGAAATTTTTCCTTACTAATTATATATACTGTGCTCATACTTTGGAAAATAAAAAAATGACGTTTTTTCGACCATTGTGATCAGGATTTTGATTGGGCAATTTTTGAACGGTTTTTAAAAAACTTTTTAAAAAATGTTTTGTTTTTTTTTGAAACCCTGATATTAATAAGAATTCACTTGCAAACATCGGCTCGTTTACTTTTGTAAGTTGTAGCATTAGTTTTAATTCAGCTTTTGCATAAGCCATTGCTGCAAGTGCACGCAATATACATGGCTGCGATCATTGAGCGAACAAAACGTGTGCCCTGTGGGTAAATGTTTCCAGCAGGTAGATACACGTCTCACCGACGTGTACAAGTATTCTGTTCATGGCGGAATGTCGTAACGTTTGATCCGCTGTAGGAAGCGAGGCTTAGCCGAGTTATTTATGTTAAGCAGCCGTACAAACGTACACTTATTCCGTTGGCCTGGGGAAAAGGAGCAATGGCAAACTGTTGAGAGCCGTGTCCTCATTTTAATAAGAAAAGGCGACTCGCGTGGTTCAGCTGCCGCTGAGAGACAATAACCCCAAGATTGTGTAAAAGTGGAGGAGGTTGGTGGAGTGGGGGGTCAGGGGGGAGGCACAGTGAGCGACTCAACCTTCGGATAAGTTTGTGCTTCTCGGGGATTAAAGGCAGCCGGATAAAATTTAGTATCAATTCCAGCACGAGGGCGTCCGTTCTTTATGAATTACAGGAAATAAATACATAAAATGATTCAGGAAAATCGGGCTCAATAACTTCTATTGTGTGTATACAAGGAAGTTTAAAAGGCTCGTATCTGCTGCATTGTCATTCAAACGAGGGCAGGCCGGCGGCGGCGGGCAAGTCCCCTCTCCTTCCCATTGCCACATCGCCCCACCTTCCTCCCCCCCCCCCACCCCCCAATCGACCAATCCCAAAGCGTATCCCTCCCTCACCCATCCGGGTCCCCCATCCGAGCTATCCTTTGTAGCTCTTCAGCTGCGCGCGTGCCACCGCTCCTCTGCAGCTGCTACCTTCGGAGGACAATGCGCGCGAGCAGCTCCAAACTCTAATAACTAAAGGCCGATCTCGCGATGAACAACGCGCATACCTCCAGTAATGAAGCAACCGAACGTACTTACTTTTTTCACGATGCGCCGTCCACATCGTCAAATAATCATCGCGTTGCTCGTCTCGCTCCTCTTTCTCTTTGTATCCACACTTTGTTTATTTAAAGAAATAATAATCACAACAAACACCCCTACGCTCCATTCTGTATGTCTATCAATATAATATAGTGTTCATCGGTAAAGGGTAGAATGGAAAATAAATGGAACGGAGGTGAAAAGTTTTGTTTCAATGACCAATAATTCCTTGAGGTCAATATTTCAGAAGGGTCATGTTCTCCCGTAATCTCTTACATCAGAGACCAATAACTTAAGAGTCTTAGACGTTGAAAAATAAATTAAGTTGATTCATAAAAATAAATGTCCATAATGTGCCGTTTTTAAAGAGCAGGTCTGCACACACACACCTGGTAGGTCTCTGTTCCATCTCCTGAAACCCGCATATGGAGATAACGACCAATGACACCCATATATATGTGTATTAGAGATTTGCATTTGGACCTAAAATAAAATGAATCCACCTTGAGTTCTCCAACACGGTGGACCTATACCTTAAATTTCATTAGAGTAAATTTCATTAAAGGTTGGAGAACTCAAGATGAATGATTTGACATATAAATATGCACATAACTAAACATATATGTATATGTATATATGTATATATACATATATATACATATATATATATTATATATACATTTAACTAAAGAAGCACACTAACTCCATGACACGACGCTGATGTCATGGGCATTAATTATTCCAACGCATCACCTCCAAACTAGGAGGCATCGGTGTGGTACTTAAGTCTTTGCAGACTGAGATTAAAGGTCTACGGTCACAAATAGACAAAGGCAGAGATGTCGATCTAGATTTCGCCCTTATTATGGGCTCACCAGGACGACATACTGCAAATTGTTTATTTGTGACCAACCTAAGCCGCTAATAAACAGATTGAAAACACAGATTGTATATACTGTATTTATATATGTATATGCTGTTTATATACAGTGCATTCAGAAAGTATTCAGACCCCATCACTTTTTCACATTTTGTTATGTTGCAGCCTTATGCTGAAATCGTTTAAATTCATTTTTTCCCTCATCAATCTATACTCAATACCCCATAATGACAAAGAGAAAACAGGATTTTAGAAAGTTTTGCAAATTTATTAACAAGAAAAAACTGAAATATCACATTGACATAAGTATTCAGACCCTTTGCTATGACACTTGAAATTTAGCTCAGGTGCCTCCCATTTCTCTTGATCATCTTTCAGATGTTTCTGCACCTTGATTGGAGTCCACCTGTGGTAATTCAATTGATTGGACATGATTTGGAAAGGTACACACCTGTCTATATATGGTCTCACAGCTGACAATGCATATCAGAGCAAAAACAAAGCCATGAGGTTGAAGGAACTGCCTGCAGAGCTCAGATACAGGATTGTGTCGAGGCACAGATCTGGGGAAGCCTACAAAATATCTCTGCTGCATTGAAGGTTCCCAAGAGCACAGTGGCCTCCATAATTCTTAAAGGGAAGAAGTTTGGAACAACCAGGACTCCACAAGTTTATGGCAGAGTGGCCAGACGGAAGCCTTTCCTCGGTGAAAGACACATGAAAGCCACAGAATCTTGTTTCTCACAGTCTGAGAGTCCTTTAGGTGCTTTTTTTCAAACTCCAAGCGGGCTTTCATGTGTCTTTCACTGAGGAGAGGCTTCCGTCTGGCCACTCTGCCATAAAGCTCGGATCGGTGGAGTGTTGCAGTGATGGTTGTGCTTCTGGAAGTTTCTCCCATCTCCACACAGAATCTCTGGAGCTCAGCCAGAGTGACCATCAGGTTCTTGGTCACCTCTCTTACCAAGGCCCTTCTCCCCTGATTGCTCAGTTTGGCCGGGCGACCAGCTCTAGGAAGCGTCCTGGTTGTTCCAAACTTCTTCCATTTAAGAATTATGGAGGCCACTGTGCTCTTGGGAACCTTCAATGCAGCAGAGATATTTTGTAGGCTTCCCCAGATCTGTGCCTCGACACAATCCTGTCAGAGCTCTGCAGGCAGTTCCTTCGACCTCATGGCTTGGTTTTTGATCTGATATGCATTGTCAGCTGTGAGACCTTACATAGACAGGTGAGTGCCTTTCCAAATCATGTCCAATCAATTGAATTTACCACAGGTGGACTCCAATCAAGGTGTAGAAACGTCTCAAAGATGATCACGAGAAATGGGAGGCACCTGAGCTAAATTTCAAGTGTCATAGCAAAGGGTATGAATACTTATGTAAATGTGATATTTCCGTTTTTTCTTTTTAAGAAATTTGCAAAACTTTCTAAAATCCTGTTTTCTCTTTGTCATTATGGGGTATTGAGTGTAGATTGATGAGGGAAAAAATGAATTTAAACGATTTCAGCATAAGGCTGCAACATAACAAAATGTGAAAAAAGTGAAGGGGTCTGAATACTTTCTGAATGCACTGTATTTGTGGGTGTATATATATATATATATATACAGGGTGAGTCAAAAGTAGCGCCCGATTTTTGTTTATATATATATATATATTATATATATATATATATATATATATATATATATATATATATATATATACACACATATATATATATTGTTACGGATCTCCGACGTCGGCTCCCCCCTTATCAAGGGGGGGGGGGGTTAATCCCCTTGTCCTTTATCTGGCCGACGCCGAGTCCTGGAAGTTATACGCTCCTTCCGGTCGGTATTAGATAGGGTGATCGGTCGACTTAGTCCGAATACCTAATTACCAACACCGACCGTGAAGCAGGGAAATAACTCCCGCCCGAAACACGGCGTTAGTGGACACGCCGAGCGAAGCGAGCAGCGATTCGGGCCGTTAGCAGGGACTAAACCCGATTATGGCGGTTCCATTCGTGCCACGTTTACCCAATGGAGAAAAGACGGATGCGATCGGATAAGAGGAAACCCAGAAAATAGGAAGAACAAAGATTGGTTTATTAACAATTTACAGAGAAAGAAGAAGAGGAAACGAAAGAATGTACAGGATAGGAAGAGGAAGAAGAAGAACACAGGGCAGCCTTAAACAGTCTTATTCTTAATACCCAGGACAAACATACACACTCACACGGGGATTGTAGATGGTTGATGGAACAGGTAGAGGGTCCGGCAATGGCGTCCACCTCGTCCGGTCCCCGACTCGTACCGTGCAGCAGATGGAAAACGGCAGCAGCTCTCCGTGTGTAGTGGAACGCGACCGGACAAGTTATATAACAGGGTAAGCTGGTGTCCTATGGCGTATGTAATAAATGCACACTCATGCCAAACACCCCCTCTCTCCACGGTCCTTTCACACAGCGCGTTTCCAACCAGTCCTTTATAACGCCAATCGTACGAGGCCGTCTTGGACAGTTCTCTCATCAAGCGCGCCGTATATCTCTTCACAAAGGTGCGCTCTCCCAATAAGTCCTGTTTAACAACGCGCGTTTCCCAGCAAGTCCTATACAATGCCAATCGTATGATGCAGTTCTCCAAGTCCTCTGAAAGGGCTTTGTGTTCGCACTTATATAAGCCAACCAAGCGATCACTCTGCGAGCCCCAAAGCCACGCCTGTCGGCGATGTCACTTCAGCCCTGGTTGGCTGGTTATCGCTTCCCGGCCACGCTCTGATGGTGGCTTGATGTGGCCACACCTTCTTCCTGGTGCTCCGCCCCCTTCCTCGGGCCTTGCCTCGTGGCTTATGGCGGCGTTGAGCGAGCGCTAAGGCAGCTGCTGCTGGCCGAGGCACGTAACACTTGGGAGGGGCCATGGAGTACAGACTGTAGGGCGCGTAATGGCATCGCTTGGAGAGGGAGGCTGACAAAATGGACGGCAAGGGCCTACTTCTTATTTGATTGACACAACGCAGATTCAACTATTGGGAACATGGCCTTTCCTATACACATACTAATGAAATAATTGAAGTCCTATGGTGGCCTACGTGTTGCTTGTGGCCTAACTATGGGGTGCAACCTTTAACCCTTTAATGATGTCATATTTATTTACAAGAGTGTGGGTTCTCAAAACCGCAACACTGCACCCCCCCCCCCCCCCCCACCCTCTTTTTCCAGGCTCGTCCCGAGCCGAAACAATCAGGACTATCTTTTAAATTAGTGTGACACTTAGGTGTGGTTACCCTCTACTTTTCACCTACTACCCTGAGTGCGACAGTTTTAACACTATATATATGTCCCCCCTGCTGCGTTGCGTCCTACCTAACTGACTCACGCCCACAATTAACCGAATTACGGAAGTATTCTCAAACTAAACATTTAAGCCGGTGGGGAGCATTATTTACAAGACTACTATTATTTACACTACAACGCAGGACCTGTCTTTTGTGGGAAGCAGAAAAGAACTTTTGTGAAGAGAAAAATGCCATTGCAATGCACTGCACCGATACACCATACCCATATGCACCAATAAATGCACCATAATAACAAATGCATGAAAAGCACCAAAAATGCACAAAACAAACATTTCAAAGTTATGAATGATGTCTTCTTGTGCTTCTCTGCTGGGCCAATGTATCTTGGCTAGATCTTCTTGCTTGATGTTTTCTTTTAATAAAAAGGGCACAAACCGTGTCCGCTTTTTTATTCATGGCCAGCAGGGCCAACGTAGGTGGTCTGCCTGTTGGGCATTGATGCCACTTAAAACAATGGTCCGCGAGTAAGACACCGCTGGGAGCAATGGTCTGTCCCAGCAGAGGTGCCAGGCCACAGAACGTGTGGTCCATAAGTGCCAGGCCACAGAACGTGTGGTCCATAAGTGCCAGGCCACAGAACGTGTGGTCCATAAGTGCTAGGCCACAGAACGTGTGGTCCATAGGGTGTACCGGTGCAGGCAGGCATGCCGGCAGCAAGAGTGCAGGCAGCACAATTCAGGGCACCTGCACACTCCCCTCGGACACAAAAGCCCATGGTCCATGAGTGAGGAAGGGCGACAAGCAGAGGTTAGCGGGGGGAAAGGGCGTAAGGGTACACGTAATCACAAGGCAATGCGACATGAAGGCGCGGGAGAGCGAGCTGAGAAAGCTCGTCCCTAGCGTTCGTCACCCCCCCCCATGTCAACCTACACTACCCTTGCCCTTCCCTGTATTTACCCAATTTACAAATCCATCTCTACCCGTCTTGTCCCCCATATCTCCCCTAAACCAAATTCGTCCCCAATCCCTCCCAAGAAGGAAGGGATGGAATACATACAATGTCACCCCCATGTCAAGATGCGTCTCACATTCCAAACATTTGCAAAACCTGGTGTGGAGTCCTATCACCCTTGGTGAGTGGATGCGGATGTTGCAAAGAGACTTTCATCCTAGCTATACTTCTAAATGACATTAACACTTTAACTACCCGGGGTCTTGCCCTGCCAATCCATTGGCCACTTTACACAATGTGGTTCTAAAAACCAGTTCCCATTGACCATCCTGTGGTGCTCTACCAATTTTGGGGTCTCACTCCCCCGATTTTTCTCTACTGTGCCATCGCACAATTTTGGGGCTGGGTCGTGTGGCTCTCCTAGCAGGTCCAACTACCTGCGCACCTCCACCACTGAAGTCGCCACCCGAGCTTACCTGCTCCTGCGACTACCTAAACTGGGGAAGGCCCATCCTGGCACTTTACCCCCTGATGCCCACCTTGGCATTGGGCAACTCGAGTCCTTCCTTTGGATCCTCGGGCCCCACTCAACAACTCACAACTACCCTAACTGGCTCGCAGAGCCTACCCGTGGCCTCACCTGGCTGACAAACTACCAGTGGCGGAGTGCCCCAATAACCACACGTACCAATTAAACCACACGCCCAGCCATTCCACAGTCTCACGCACCCAACAAAGCACTACTTGCTACTGCCCGCACCACAGGTGTCAATATCCATACAATTTTGCCTATGCCCTCTACCTGGCTTTACACTACCCCACCCCCCCCCGGGCTTTCGGGAATGGGTTCCACTCTTCCCCCATTCAATCCTTCGCACCATGCATTCCACACCTTTTATTCCACACCAAGCATTCCACACCACTTATTCCACACCATTTATCTCACCCACCTTTTGTCTCGCACACCTTTTGTGCTCACACACCTCTTTCCTTGCACACCTCAAACACAATTCCATTGGTCTCAACACACAATTCCTCACACACACAGCATCATCTATCTAACTACTTCCCCTAATACTCGTGCTTCCCCGTCGTCCCATTACACTATGCACTCCCTTCGTCATTATCAACCACCTAAACTGTCTACGTCGCCTCTATAGGTACAAGTGTCACTACTTATATCTCAGTCTCTGCAGTCTTCTAAATCCCTAACATTATCCTAGCCCTCCCTCGGCTAGCTTTGGTGCCCCGTGGAGGCAACCATTGCTGGCACCTCCATGTGCCTGTCACTGCCATCCCCCTAAACTAATGCTCATGGGCCCTGGGCATGTGAGGAATGGTGAAACTACCATTCCTCCATGCAGGGTACACTATCCTCATCCGTCCACTACACTCGAGCCTCTTCGTGTGGAAATATGCTGTCATGGCTCGGCCTCGCAGGGCCGAGCGATCCATTCGGGTGGTTGGTCGCCTGTATGGGGTGTCCGTCCGGCATTTTGGATCCAAAGGGGGAGGGATGGATGGGCCGAGGTGCAGGGCTCCATCCCTGCATGGGGCCTCGCGGTCCCACGCACGGTGACCCAACCGCCCACAGTCGGAGCACCGCACCCGCCAAGGTGCGCGGCTCCGAAATCTCCTACCTCCCCTTGAACCTCGCCGTTCGCCTTTGCCGCCACGGCACGGCACCAACCATACAGTCCGGGGGCTGGCACGGGTCGTGCACAGCGGTCCTTGTGAAACGGCCATGGCATCGATTCCCGCCGGTCGGTCCCTGCTGCACACAACTCACCAGGGGAGTCAATTATCTTGCCGTTCTAGTTAATTATCTTGTAAATATTTCTAAAAATAAATAAATTCTACCTTCACATTTTGGGGTATTATGTGTAGATCAGTGACAAAAAAAATCAATGTAATCCATTGTAAATCCAGGCTGTAACACAACAAAATGTGAAAAAGTCAAGGGGTGCGAATACTTTCTGAAGGCACTTCATATACAGTCACGTGAAAAAGTAAGTACACCCAATGTAAAGTTTTGACTTTTTCAACATATTTCAACGTACAGCTATTTGATCTTCATTTCAACAATATTGACAGATAAAGGTGATATAATATAACAAATATCATGAAACATTTACATTTTGTAGTCCATTGTATAATTTAAATAAACATAAATGCAAATTTCGCATGTGGAAAAAGTAAGTACACCCTTGGCTCAAATAGGTGGTATTGCCCCCTTTGGCAGAAACAATCTCAAGTAGGCGTTTCTTATAACTGTCTACCAGTCTCTGACATCGACTGGGAGAAATGTTTGCACACTCCTCCATGCAGAATTCTTTCAGCTGTGCGATGTTTGAGGGGTTTCTTGCATGCACAGCTCGTTTCAAATCCCCCCACAACATCTCGATGGGATTTAGATCCAGGCTTTGACTTGGCCATTCCAGAACCCTCCATTTCTTTCTTTTCAGCCATTCCTTGATGGATTTACTGGTATGTTTAGGGTCATTGTCATGTTGCAAGGTCCACCTTCGGTTGAGCTTCAACTTTCCGACAGATGGCCTCACATTATCCTCAAGCACCCTCTGGTACAATGAAGAATTCATCGTGCATTCTATGATTGTGAGCTGCCCAGGCCCTGATGCAGCAAAGCTACCCCAAACCATAATATTTCCACCACCATGCTTTACAGTTGGTATCAGGTTCTTGTGGTCAAATGCTGTCTTTGGTTTTCGCCAAACATGTCTTCTGGTACTGTGGACAAATAGCTCTACCTTTGACTTATCTGTCCAGAGCACATTGTAACAGAAGTGCTAGTCTTTGCCCAGGTGTTCATTGGCAAACTTTAGTCTTGCCCTGATGTTCTTTCTGGACAGCAAAGGATTCCTCCTGGCACACCTCCCATGTAGATCAAATTTGTGCAGCCTCTTTCTAATGGTAGACTCGTGCACTTTGACATCAACAGTGGCAAGAGCTACCTGTAGGTCCCGTGATGGCATTATGGGGGTTCTTAGATACATCTTTCAGCATCTTGCGGTCTGCTCCCGGGCTGAACTTGCTAGGGTGGCTTGGCCTGCACAAGTTGGCAGTTGTTTGGAATCTTCTCCACTTGTAGATGACCTTCCGGACAGTCGAATGATTGATTTCAAATTGTTTGGAGATCTTTTTATATCCCTTCCCAGACTCGTAGGCATCTATAACCTTCTTTCTGAAGGCCTCAGAGAGCTCTTTTGATCTAGGCATGGTGACGCCGCACACTTCAACAACAAAGAGCAAACCAAACTAAATGTCTGAGGTTTAAATAAGACAGGTTCCTCCAAGATCCTCTCTAACGATGTTCTAATCATTTGCACCTGAGCTGGTGCACCTGATTCTAATTTTAGGTATTTGAAGTAGTGATAAATGTAGGGGTGTACTTACTTTTTCCACATGCGAAATTTGCATTTATGTTTATTTAAATTATACAATGGACTACAAAATGTAAATGTTTCATGATATTTGTTATATTATATCACCTTTATCTATCAATATTGTTGAAATGAAGATCAAATAGCTGTATGTTGAAATATGTTGAAAAAGTCAAAACTTTACATCGGGTGTACTTACTTTTTCACGTGACTGTATATATATGAATGAATGAATGATCGTTTTAAGGCCATTTTCCCCACTAGAGCAGGGGTTAGCCTTGCGGGCCCCATGACAATCATGGTTCCCTGTTTGAGGCAATGTTTTATGGCCGGATGCCCTTCCTGGCACCAACCCTCAGTCACCTCTTACGATGCGCAGGGATACGGTGTACCTATTCTAAGCCGTGGTACACACCGGGATCATTCATCCCAGCAAGCTGGTACTCAATTTGCCGACCTCGGAAGGATGACAGGCTGAGTCAACCCCCCTGGTGTTAATTTGGCGATCGACCGGGATTCGAGCCCAGGATCCTAGGATCCCAAGCCGGTACCCTAACCGCTAAGCCAACACCAAGCTACATACGTATTACATATATTACTACTATATATATATATATATATATATATATATATATATATATATATATATATATATATATATATATATATATATATATATTACATATACTCATGAAGTACCCATAATAAGCACGGATGGGAAGCCAAAAGCAAACAAACAATGCGGAGGAAACGGTGACTGCTAAACCACGGAATAAATAAATTCCACATTCCTGTACCACCTTTAGTCGAATGTTAGACATGGACAACCGGTTCGTGAATGACTTAGGCAAAAAAACAACAAATGGGAAACGATAAATTACCAATAAATTGCACATTCCTGTGCCATCTTCATTTGAACGTCAGACATGGACAGCCGGTTCGTGAAGGACTTGCACAAAAAGCATACCCGTCTGAATGGTTCTATACCCAGTCAATGGCGAATCTGTATATGGTGAATCCGTGAATGTCACGGTTAGAAAGTAGAAACCCTCACATCATTTCCTCATTCATATTTAAACTCTTCGTCTCTATTTTCATTCCAAACAGTATCATTACAATCATACATAAATCCTATAACCAAATACTGTGTTAAATTACAATTGTATTGAGATACGTCTTTGATTAATATCAGGCGGTCACGGATGCCGATCGCGAAGGCCTTAACCCCTGAGGCGAAAACTAAATGGTGGACTCCAGAACCAAAAAGCTACACCAAAGCGCGCGGGATGGAGCGGGCGGCGAGACACCTGCAGTCTTACCTGTTCTCGGGGCGTCTCCCATGCTGCTGCAAATTAAATAAATCACATGGAAAACTGCGTTCAGGAATATATACAGAAAATAATGCAAGGGTTTATTGCAAAGAAAATCGGGATAGGGAAAACACGCGCCTGTAATAAATATCCTAATCGGGACGTCCCCACACGACTGATTTCAGAAACGAGACGAGGGAATCTGAATTAAGGAAAAGAACACGTCATGTAATTGTGAACGGGCAACTCGGTCTTATCTGTCTCTGGTTGTCTTCCGTGTAACACGGCCCCGCTCGGCCGCCACCAGGCCTCGCTCCAAGCTCCGATCCTCTCGCCGCCAATGAGGTCTGCGCACCAAGCACCACGCGTCCAACGCAGGCCCGCGAGCTCCACACAAGGTGGACCCTCAACTCGAGCACGAACACCGAACGACGAAGAATGGCAAAAAGGGGAAGAGAGGCACTGCACAGCCACTGCACACCAAGTGCCGCTTCGAGCCAAGTTCAAGCCAACTAAGCAACTCTCACAATTCTCTCCCCGTCCGAACTCCACTGCTGGCCAACTCCGCTGCTTGCCAACTCACTCACTCCACTGCGTCTCAAGACTCACTGCGTGAAGCAACTCTCTCCACACTCACTCGGCGCAAGACCCACTGCCAGACTCAGCAATGGCGTTCGGCGCTCGATGATCTCCGCTTGCCAACTCCCTCACTCACGAAAAGTCCTGCCGCCCCTCGTATCACTCCACGGCGGCGACATCAGCCTTGGCGCGCCACCCAATCAGTGGCCTCCACCGAATCACAGGCCTGTGGTGTGGTCATAGCGCGTGGCACGTAACTTGGTTAGGCCTGTCGGAGGTGCAAATGGCGGTGGCCATGCGGCGGTGTCCTGGCCTGGTTTCCTTCCTAAGTCATGTCAGGGGAGGGCGTTATTTAATGTTGTACTGAAGGTCCTATCTATGGTGTCTAAGTGGTGTGCAGTGCCAAAAGAGACAAAGGTTTGGCTGACCAGGTGTGGACACACAGGGGTTTATTCTTAATCCCTACACTACTTATCACTCGAACCTCCTGGTAGATTCACAAGTATACTCCTTACCTGACAAAACGCCTACACATGAACTTAATACAAGGTAGTTTTCCTCACCGCGACACACGAAGCATGTTACCTACTCAGATCTATCTGCTCTACATATTGCTCTACCCTGCCAGACATAACACAGCCCCCCCCCCCCCCTGGAACCGTAGCTCCTGCAAGGTTCACTGCAGGCGCTACCATTCCAGTCTTAACACTTACTGTCTCACACTTAATTAACCGATGAAATAAATCAGGAGGGCTGTGGGAAGTGAGTCGGACTTCCTACTTACACTCCTTAACATTCTAAACCCCTTAACAATAATGCATTCATGTATTTACATTTTCTTCTTTGTTCCTGCGGAGGGAGGAAACAAACAACACTCAAAAATCTACATTAACCACAAACCTTAGCCTTATTCAAAAATTCAAAACTTCCAAAACTCTATAACATTTGTACATACCCCGGTCTACAGACCACGGCCCCCAGTGGATGCCACAAGACAACCTTACCTGCGGGGCCATCCCCAATGCACCCCTAAATTTCTACGGGCCCTGTCCGGGTGTTACAGGTGAGTGACATGGCTCGGTGGATTTCGCCCTCATTCACACAACACACACCCCTTAACACTCATACTCATTCCGTCAATCATCACACCCCAAGTCATTACAAGCACGTATTTCACCCCCCTGCAGGACCATGGCTTTGATGTCATCCGTGTGTGCATGTCATTTCTACTACGAGGCAGCGGGGAGGTACCGCACAAAAAGATGGTGGGGGCACTTCAGGCTGTGGTGCCTGCAGTCCCAAAAACAAGTCAACCGACTCACAAGTTAATTGCCCCCCCCCCCTTTACCTCTTGGCCCCGTGACAGCCAAACAGCCCCTTTCTGCCGTTACCTCGCCGGTGAGGGTCTCCACCCACCAGGCTCCTCCGTGGCCTCCTGCTTCCGCGCAGCTACACGGGTCACCGGGGATCTCCGTTACCCCCACGGTGCCCAACCAGACCCTCCACCGACGAGCTCCAATTTCCAGATACCACCGGCTGCCAGGGGTAATTGCCGCAGAGGGGGTCCGCAGGCATCGCTCCTCAGAGCTTGGTCCGTACCTGCGGACACACACACCTTCCCCACCCACAAGATCCCAAAACACATCTCCTCCCCCACTGCCATTCAATTCTCAACACATTTCAGCACAATTCCATAGATGGTACAAAAGATGTTTCAAAAGTTTTTGCCATGGCCTGCCACATGTGAAATCCCAGTTCACATTGAATCACATTACACATTTCCAAAACACAATAATCACCACTCATCATCTCCAATAATCATCACATATCCATTTCCTCCAACCTCACGACCACATAGAAAACACCTCACCTCTACACATAAACAAACGCCACCCACAAGACTCTGTGGCACACAATCCATCCCCCCTCACCGGCCACGTCATCACTCTCACCTGCCTCCCAACTCCAAACTACATGTCCCCAATTCCCATGGCAAGTCCTGAAGCCTGGGACAGTACTCCTCAAAACACTCACCTCAAGTGCAGGCAATTTCCGGTTGGTCAGGTCCAAAATGCAATCCACCCACAGAATCCCAAAATTTCTCATTGGGCCTACCAAATTTCACCAAATTTCTCTTTTGTCCCGACTATACTGGCAGGTATGTGGCTCCGCATCCAACGGTGATCATCACTACACAACTACCTGTGGCCACGACAGCTCTGCACCTCTACCGTGCAAGGGTCACCGGGACAAGGTGAGCAGTCAAAACGCCAACATGGCCCATGAGCGTCCATAAGGATGCGACCCACCATCCAACTTTCGGCCCCCCTGCGAGGAACACAGCTACACCAGCCCCAGCTGGCCAATGTGGTGAGCACCTGCTGCCACAACACACACTACCGCACACACAACTTCGGCCCTGGGGGAGACGGTTGCAGTGCGTGGCATTCCCCTCACGTCACCTACGCCACCCTCTCGTCCCCCAGTCCACAGAACTGCAGCCCCCCAGTGCTCACCCACACTTGACCACACTAAGGTCCAGTCAACAGCCATGCTCCACCAGGAGACCCACCCAGAAGACATGGTCCACACACCTCGGACACCCATAGCACTACGTTGACCCTCAGACCACACAACTGCATCCCCATGATCCCGCGTCCCAAATATCAGCACAGTCGCCCCTGCAACCAGTTGAAAGCTGTGTCCTGCTACCCTATCAATTTTATCACAGCCTCCAACACTTTGGTCTAACACACCTGGATCAATAATGGTGTCACTATGCAGTGTCCACCATTTCTCTTCACAAAATTCACCCTTAAATTTGCATCTAACCCACAGATTACCCATGCCAAACATTTTTCCACATTTCACTAATCTCAACCAAAGAAAGATGCTTTGCCATACACATGCCAGCCGAGCATGGCCCATATGCTCGGCTCTTTACAAATTCCCGATCACATCCCCATGGCTCTCTTCCCAAACCGAGAGTCCATAAATCATAACGGAACATCTGTGGAAGGTCACTCTCACACCATCACGTTCCACAGATGCCCCAATGGTTGTCCGGTGGGCTGTCTCATTCCTGTCCATGCGGTTCGACCCACGTCCATAGCCCAGCACAGCATGTCAGGTCACCACATGCTGGCTGTCCCAGTGTCTCAGGAGGAGGGTGCCAGGCTGCATGCCCGGGTGGTCACCACATCAGGCCCAAGTTGGCCGTCCTCAGTGCCACCACCAAAGTGCGACCCACAACACCTCCCCCTAGTGGCCCTCAATATTTTCCATCCCAGGCTTGAGAAACCACCTCGGACCCCCTGGAGGTCTTAACCCCCACCAGGGTCCAGTGACCCTGCCGGCCCGAGCCACATGCCCGGACGGTGCCCCGTCGGACAAGGGACTCCACACTCCACCAGACCCCCCGTAAGGCCCAGGTCGTATCATGCCACCCATGGCTGGACCCCATGTCAAAATCGCGCCAGCACAGCCCTCCAGCTGGCTGGCATACCCAAATTTCCAAAGGAGCAACTTTTGCCCGAGGCCATCCCCAATGACCTCCCCTGGTCCAAATTCCGCAGCCCGGGGACCAACTCCAACCAGGGCTGCTCCAAATCAATTTCCCATTTTAATTTAACTTTAAATTTTATTTTAGAAATTTTGGCTCCAGGTGTCCAATCACCGCAGCTGCAGGTAACAACCTCTACCACAGGCTGTTCTGCCCCTCCTTGCAGCCAGTCCAAATTCCCTACACGGACCAAATCATCCGAGGCTCGATCTCCCGACTCTCCAAGGTCCAAATCCAGCCCGGAGTCAAAACACTCCCCCAACTGGTCCTGTAATTTTGGAACCTCTTGCACCCAATTGTTATGCACGGTGAGGGTCCCCACGGTCATTCCAACCACCTCCTCGGACCGACTCACCTCATCACTCAGGCTCCTTTGGGCCTGGTCGACCTTGTCCTCCATGGGACTGCCCCAGGTCCCCAGCCGCTGAATCACATCATGCTCATCATCATCATCATTACACCAAACCATTTCTGGCCCCGACAGATTTTCATCAATAAATACCCGGTCCGGCTCCACCACACGGACCCACAATAATGTTACCCCCTGTTGCTCTGCACCACCGCCCTGGTGCTGCACCACTCCAAATTCATCCCCCGGTTGGGGTGTTGTGACATCCACACGGTCCCGATACACAACCAGGCCAGCAGGTGGGAAACATTCCCCATTGCAATTTGCACATGCAGTCTCCCCCTCTACCGGTGCGCACTCCACACTCACCTGTATGCATTCCCCATTAGCCTCTTCATTTGCCGTTCCCGCTACAATTTCCTGCTCCTGAGCAACATGCACATCTGCATGGGCTGTACTCTCTCCCATTCCCAATTTGGCTTCCCCCCGTTCCGAATGAATTTCTGCCACCTTTGGCTTTTCCTGTGCCCCAACGGCACCATTCGTTCGTCCTTCCCTCAATTCATTCGTCCAGGCATCCATTTTGTTAATCATTTCTCCCATCTCATTACTCATTCCCTCCATTTTATTGTTCATTTCTCCCAGATCATTTTTCAATCCCCCAATTTGATTTTCCAACCCATCCTTCATTTCCCGCATGCTGTTGTTCTCATTCTGCACATTCATTGCCTTCATTATGTTTTCATAAAAGGCCTGTAAATCCATCGGAGCCGTCTTGGCAGCAGCGGAGGAAGTTCCAACACTACCCTCTACCCCTCTACTTCCGACTCACTCCCTAAACTGACAGAAGCCTCGCTACGCACCTCCATTTCATCGACCTCCGACATCCGCTTTGAGGAAGGTCGTTTCCCGCGCGCGTATTTATTTCAATTCCGAAAACAGAATTTAATTTTTTTTGAAGATGCGATATGTCCAATCCGTATGTCCAATCGACTGTACAAATTTCTCCGCCTCGATACTATACAAATTTTTCATTAAAATTGTCCACTCCTTGACACCAATTTGATTCGGGGTTCAATCCCACTACTGACTACCAAATGTCGCGCGAACGTCTTTGATTAATATCAGGCGGTCACGGATGCCGATCGCGAAGGCCTTAACCCCTGAGGCGAAAACTCAATGGCGGACTCCGGAACCAAAAAGCTACACCAAAGCGCGCAGGATGGAGGGGGGCGGCGAGACCCCTGCAGTCTTACCTGTTCTCGGGGCGTCTCCCATGCTGCTGCAAATTAAATAAATCACACGGAAAACTGCGTTCAGGAATATATACCGAAAATAATAAAAGGGTTTATTGCAAAGAAAATCGGGACAGGGAAAAGCACACGCCGGTAATAAATATCCCAATCGGGACGTCCCCACACGACAGATTTCAGAAACGAGACGAGGGAATCTGAATTGAGGAAAAGAACACATCATGTAATTGTGAACGCGCAACTCGGTCTTATCTGTCTCTGGTCGTCTTCCGTGTAACACGGCCCTGCTCGGCCGCCACCAAGCCTCGCTCCAAGCTCCGATCCTCTCGCCGCCCACGAGGTACGTACACCAAGCACCACGCATCCAACGCAGGCCCGCGAGCTCCACACAAGGTCAACCCTCAACTCGAGCATGAACACCGAACGACGAAGAACGGCAAAAAGGGGAAGAGAGTGCGAGTCCACTGCACGCCAAGTGCCGCATCGAGCCAAGCTCAAGCCAATGAAGCAACTCTCACAATTCTCTCCCTGTCCGAACTCCACTGCTGACCAACTCCTCCGCTTGCCAACTCCCTCACTCATGAAAAGTCCTGCCGCCCCTCGTATCACTCCACGGCGGTGACGTCAGCCTTGGGGCGCCACCCAATCAGTAGCCTCCACCGAATCACAGGCCTGTGGTGTGGTCATAGCGCGTGGCACGTAGCTTGGTTAGGCCTGTCGGAGGTGCAAATGGCGGCGGCCATGCGGCGGTGTCCTGGCCTAGTTTCCTTCCTAAGTCATGTCAGGGGAGGGCATTATTTAGTGTTGTACTAAAAGTCCTATCTATGGTGTCTAAGTGGTGTGCAGTGCCAAAAGAGACAAAGGTTTGGCTGACCAGGTGTGGACACACAGGGGTTTATTCTTAATCCCTACACTACTTATCACTCGAACCTCCTGGTAGATTCACAAGTATACTCCTTACCCGACAAACCGCCTACACATGAAGTTATTACAAGGTAGTTTTCCTTACCGCGACACACGAAGCATGTTACCCTACTCAGATCTATCTGCTCTACATATTGCCCTACAACGCCAGACATAACAATATATATATGTATGTATATATATATATATATATATATATATATATATATATATATATATATATATGTATATATATATATATATATAATTAATACCAGGTGCGATTGACTCAGCCTGCCATTCTTCCGAGGTCGACGAAATGAGTACCAGGGTACTGGGTCCTCTCTCAAGGAGGTTGGTGGCAGGATTTGCACTCCGGCTGCCGTAAAGACACCTCATTCCACAGTGGTGTGTCGGAATGGTGCTGAGGAGTCATCCAAGGACACAGCGACGTGCTGATCGAATGCTCCCATATATATATTGTCACGTTCCCAGGGTGAACACCCCTGGGGACGGATAGCCCAGCAAACTTAACACTCCGAAGCATTCAGTCAACAATGGCGAACCCTCTTTATACGCACGGGGGAGGGCAGCAAAAGGTAACGAAGCTCTTACCTTCACGGACCCCACTGGTCGTCTTCGAACCTGGATAATCAATTCAACTGATACGGAATTATAATGCAAAAATGCCGGTAAAAAAAGAATGCACCGAAAAACTAATATCCTAAATGGAGCGTCCCCATACAGACTCGTATACAACACAAGGGGATGATAAAATAACTAAAATAAAAATGTAGTGTACTGAGCTTCGAGCGGCTCTTGAACCCCGTCGGGAATCGTCACAGCCCTCGCGTCCTTGCGCGGGAAGGCACGCTTTGGTGTGCAGTTTGTGCGTGGGAAAACAGGCCTTAGCACGCCGTTCATTCACTCCAGCCGCACTCGTCCTCACCGTCTGTTTCACCCAGCACCCAGACAACGCACAGCCAGCACCGACGAGCCAAGGAAAGGACAATGCGGTTGCTCGAACCGATGAAAGCCATGGACCACGAAGACAAATTGCATGACTGCTTCTGCCTTCCACGAACACCAGGAAGTGAAAGGGCATGGTGTGCGAATGCCACCACCAAGAGCAAGCCCCGAACTCCAACCGCACACAACGAGGACCGCCACATCACATGGTCACCTATACATACCATCACATGGTGCAAGTGAGCATCGTATAGGTGAACATTCGCTTTCGGATTTCAATGTCCCAGGCGCAAGAGGCCAACATGTCGGGACTCAAGTCTTTTATTCTCAAGGCTCTGAGGTCATCCGACGATCCCTGTGCGAGCAAGTATCCCTAAGATATCAGCGAGTCCCATCTCATTGCTCTATGGTACCGGACCAATCACTGCTCTTCGGGGCGTAGGCCTCACGGACCTGTCTGCTTGATGTTGTGATGTGGCGGCTGGCAGCACCAGCGGTATTGTTCATTGTCTTCGTTCCGGTACTTTTATTTTATAATGTTTATTTTAGATGTGGAGTGTAATGGCTGGTGTAGTGTGTGTCATAAGGAACAAGGGGAAAAGTACAGAGGCGTTTACATACAGGGAATTTACCAGTAATCCCTAACTAATTAACATAACCCCACCCCTCATCATGGGGACAAAGATACACTAACGCGACATCCGGTCAAACGGATTCCCTCCTTATGGTACATTGGGTTCTTCTTCTTCATCACAACATACGGAGCATGGTAATCTATACCTCCCCTGTGCCTTCCCTCCTAAACTCCCCCCTAACCCCTCCCCTCATAAACTCCCCCTCACCCCTCCCCTTCAAATCTCCCCACCCTCATTTCTTCTCCATTTCCCCCCTCTCATCCCTCCTCCTCAAAGCGTCCTCCCCGCTTCTTCCCCCTTCCAACTCTCACCTCCATCTCCCCCAACCTCCTGCTTTGCTCTTCCCCCTCCTCAAACAACACCTCATTGTGCCTCACCCAATCACCATCAAACCTTTTGTCCGCCCCATCCTTCCCTTTCTCCGAGCTATTCTGAAATCTCTGACACACCTTCAACAGCTCTCCCTACCTCTTCCTCCTCTTCCACATCTTACCCTACCCCTCCTCCCCCCTGTTCTGTATCCGATGCTCCCCCCTTCCTCTTCATTAATGGTATGGACCTCAAACATCCGGGGCCTTCGTTCAAACTTAACTGATCTCTCCATACAGGTTGCTTCTGACAAACCAGACGTGATCTGCTTAACAGAAACTTTCCTCCTTCATGATGTCTCTGATTCCTTAGTATCTCTCCCGGGTTACTCCCTCCTATGGTATGATAGACCTCAGCCTCGTCCCGGAGGTGGGGTTGCTATCTTTATCAAAAACTCTCTTTCTCACTCGCCCTGCACTGCCCTCTCTCCACCTCACCCCCAGGAATACCTCTGGCTATGGCTTCCCCTTCGCTCCCACCTCTTGTTCATACGTGTGTTGTACCGTCCACCAAACAGTGATGACTCCATCTACATCTCGCTGTCTGATAATATGGACCAACTTCTATCTACTCATCCCAACTCTCTCTTCCTCATATGTGGTGATTTCAATTGTCACCATGCCAGTTGGCTGGGTGTGGGTACCTCTCTCACCAGCCATGGCTCCTCAGCAAAGGATTTCTGTGACTCACTGGGACTGACACAATCTGTCAATTTCCCGACCCGGATCTCAGTCAACGGAGCATCTTCTCTTCTGGACTTGGTTATGACTAAATTCACTGAAAATGTCTGCTGCTCTTCTTCTGCTCCAATCGGCTCATCTGATCATGTGCTTGTTAAAGTGGACATATCTCTGACCATTCTCAGGGAGCCTCCTCAGCATCAATGAGTCTGGCATTTCACTCAGGCCAACTGGCACGGTCTTCAAGCAGCCATCAATCATCTGGACTGGTCTCCCATCTCTACCACCTCTGACATCAACTCATCCTGGGAATTCTTCCAAAGTAAATTGCTCTCTCTCATGCACAGATTTATCCCATCTCGTCTTCAGTTGTCATACCCTTCCTCCCGTCCATGGTACACGGAATCTTGTGGTGAGGCTGTTGCCCAGAAACAACTTGCCTTCGTCTCCTGGAAAGCAAATCCAACGGAAGGAAATCTCATTTCCTTTCACAAAGCCCGAAACAAGTGTGTGTCCACCCTCAGGAGAGCCAGGAAACAATATCTCTCCGTTCTCAAGACTGAACTCTCTTATCTGTCTCCCTCTTCCAAATCCTGGTGGCATCTGGTCAAATCTGTTTCTGGTGTTTGTTCCCCCTCCATCCCCTCCCTTACCTCAAATGGCTACACAGCGGACTCAGCATGTGAAAAAGCTGAATGCCTCAACTCTGTGTTTGCCTCTAAATCTTGTGTCCCAAACCCATCCCTCTCTGTACCCACAGTTCCCAGTCGTACCCAGCTGCTCCTGGACTCTGTGTCCTTTCCTCCTGATAAGGTGGAAAAGTTTCTGTCAACCCTCGACTCTGATTCTGCAACTGGACCTGACGGCATCAGCCCACGGGTCCTAAAATCCTGTTCTTCCACTCTTTCACTCCCTCCCTCTGTTCTCTTCACCCTCTCTTTTGCTCAAGGTCAACGGCCATCTGCTTGGAAATCAGCCAACATCACCGCTTTACACAAAAAAGGTGCAAAAACAGATCCTAGCAACTACAGACCAATCAGCCTTCTCCCAATTATCAGCAAAGTCATGGAATCCATCATTGCTTCGGATATGAAATCTTTCCTCTTCTCCAATGGCTTGATCTCTGATCATCAATTTGGTTTCAGACTAGGTCACTCTACTCTGGACATGCTGCTTCTGCTGTCTCAACAATGGATGGAGGTCCTCAATGCCAAACAGGAAATTAGAGCTGTCTCCCTTGACATATCACGTGCCTTCGATACGGTCTGGCACCCCGCTCTGCTCACCAAACTCTCCTCCTTTGGTATCCATGGAAATCTCCACGCATGGCTGGTGGACTTCCTCTCTAGTCGTAGTCAACGTGTGGCCCTGAATGGGTTTCTCTCATCTCCTCTTCCTGTTCAGGCTGGAGTTCCCCAAGGTAGTGTTCTGAGCCCTGTGCTTTTTCTGGTCTTCATCAATGATTTCCCCGACTCTCTTGAAAATCCTCTCTATCTCTTTGCTGATGACTCCACTCTCTGCCGCTCCATTCATCATCCCTCAGATCGGCAGTCTGCAGCCTCCTCACTCTCTGCAGACCTGGACAAAATCACTGACTGGGCAAACAAGTGGAACATGTCTTTCAATCCTGACAAATCTCCCACTCTTACGATGTCTCTCCGAAAAGACCGACTGGACAACCCTCCCATCCACTTTCTGAATAAACCTCTCCAAGAAGTTCTGTCACTCAAGCTTTTGGGTCTCACTATCTGCCATGATCTTTCCTGGGAAAACCACATTTCAAATCTGGCCTCCAAAGCCAGTCGTCGACTGGGCATCCTCCGTCGTGCGAAGTCCTTCCTTGGTACACCTGAGATCCTCACCATATATAAGGCTTTCATCCGCAGCTCAATGGAATACTGCTCTCCCCTCTGGGCTGGTTCTCCTGCCTCACACATTTCTCGCCTTCACGCTGTTGAAACCAAAGCATTCAGAATCATTGGAATCTCCAGTGATGAAGCTACCTCCGAGGGCCTTTCATTTACTCACCGCAGGCAGGTTGGTGGTCTTTCTGTCTTCTACCGACTACTCTCCGGCCTTGCTCCTCTATCTCTCTCTGGGCTCTGTCCCCCAAATATTCCGAAAGGTTGCACAAGATCTGCCTGAAACCCTCTTAGGGTTAAACTGCCAAAATCAAGACTCTCTGTGCACCTTCACTCTTTCATTCCTCTTTTCTCCCGCCTCTGGAACAAACTCCCCCACTCCCTTCAATCCCACTCCTCCCTCCAGGTCTTTAAAACAGCTGTTCACCACCATCTCTTATCTTGCCCCATCCAAAACCTTGAACTTTTATACCCCCGCTAATTTCACCCCAAATCCTCCTTTTTGAAATGCCAACTTCTTTCCTGGAAGTCCTTGGTGTCCTTGTGTTTATACTTCTCCCACCACCCCCCCCCCCTTCCCACGCCGCCTCCCCCCATGCCCTCTCCCTCCCACACATTCCTGATGTCCCTCAAAATGTTGTGTTTATGTGCTTCCCCTTTTCTCCCCATCTTGTCTACCGCTCCCCTTTTTATATACTTTGTTTGTTTGTCTATTTGATTTGTTTGTGTGATAAATGTTAGCTCTTTCACGAGCCTCGATTATGTATACAAAAATAAATAAATAAATAAATACACTTCTACCTTGACTAAGGTATATAATTGCCTACCCCTATAAACGTAACTATATGTATATATATATACAGTATATATATATATATATATATATATAATTATATATATATATATATATATATATATATATATATATATATATATATATTATATATATATATATATATATATGTATATATATATATATATATATATATATATATATATATATATATATATATATATATATATATATATATATATATATATACATATATATATATATATGTATGTATATATACATACTAGCTTGGCTCGGCTCGCTGCGTTCGCCTCACCAAGCGTCGTTACTGAGGAACTGGCGTGTTTTAGCTGTGAATAATGACTGTACCTGAGTTGCTGTGTTGTCATGATTTACACCAATCATAATACAAACAATTATTTTGCACAAATTTATTTGTAGTGTTTGTGATGTTACATTTTAATAAGCAATTTAGGTTGAAGATTTAGGTTGAAAAAATATATAAATTTCAAAAAAGAACCCCTCAGCACATACATACAGGAGGTGAAGGTGCAGACTGGGGTTTGGGAGTATTCCACCTCATCACCACGTAATTCAAAACACCTCACCCCACCTAATTTAAAACACCTCACCACCAAGTAATTTAAAACACCTCACCACCACATAATTCAGAAACACCTCACCACCACATAATTTAAAACACCTCACCACCAAGTAATTTAAAACACCTCACCACCACGTAATTCAAAACACCTCACCCCACCTAATTTAAAACACCTCACCACCAAGTAATTTAAAACACCTCACCACCACGTAATTCAAAACACCTCACCCCACCTAATTTAAAACACCTCACCACCAAGTAATTTAAAACACCTCACCACCACGTAATTTAAAACACCTTACCACCACATAATCCAAAACACCTCACCCCCATGTAATTCAAAACACCTCACAACCACATACTTTAAAACACCTCACCACCACGTAATTCAAAACACCTCACCACCACAGAATTTAAAACACCTCAACACCACGTATTTCAAAACACCTTACCACCACGTAATTTAGAAACACCTCACCACCACGTAATTTAAAACACCTCATCACCAACTAATTCAAAACACCTCACCACCACGTAATTCAAAACACCTAACCCCACCTAATTTAAAACACCTCACCACCAAGTAATTTAAAACACCTCACCACCACGTAATTCAAAACACCTCACCCCACCTAATTTAAAACACCTCACCACCAAGTAATTTAAAACACCTCACCCCCACGTAATTTAAAACACCTTACCACCACATAATCCAAAACACCTCACCCCCATGTAATTCAAAACACCTCACAACCACATACTTTAAAACACCTCACCACCACGTAATTCAAAACACCTCACCACCACGTAATTAAAAACACCTCACCACCACGTAATTAAAAACACCTCACCATCATGTAATTCAAAACACCTCACCCCCACGTAATTTAAAACACCTTACCACCACATAATCCAAAACACCTCACCCCCATGTAATTCAAAACACCTCACAACCACATACTTTAAAACACCTCACCACCACGTAATTCAAAACACCTCACCACCACATAATTTAAAACACCTCAACACCACGTATTTCAAAACACCTTACCACCACGTAATTCAGAAACACCTCACCACCACGTAATTTAAAACACCTCATCACCAACTAATTCAAAACACCTCACCACCACGTAATTAAAAACACCTCACCACCACGTAATTAAAAACACCTCACCATCATGTAATTCAAAACACCTCACCACCACGTCATTTATAAACACCTCACCACCACATAATTAAAAATACCTCACCACCACGTGATTCAAAACCACCACAACGTTTTAGAAACACCTCACAACCACGGAAACAAAAGTTTCAGGGAGTCGTTAAGTGACAACACAGACTGCCCAGATGTGTAGACACAGTCACCTGAAAAAGTAAGTACACCCCATGTAAAGTTTTGACTTTTTCAACATATTTCAACATACAGCTATTTGATCTTCATTTCAACAATATTGAAAGATAAAGGTGAAATAATATAACAAATATCATGAAACATTTACATTTTGTAGTCCATTGTATAATTTAAATAAACATAAATGCATATTTCGCATGTGGAAAAAGTAAGTGCACCCCTACATTTATCACTACTTCAAATACTTAAAATTAGAATCAGGTGCACCAGCTCAGGTGCAAGTGATTAGAACATCGTTAGAGAGGATCTTGGAGGAACCTGTCTTCTTTAAACCTCAGATATTTAGTTTGGTTTGCTCTTTGTTGTTGAAGTGTGCGGCGTCACCATGCCTAGATCAAAATAATTCTCTGAGGCCTTCAGAAAGAAGGATATCGATGCCTACGAGTCTGGGAAGGGATTTAAAAAGATCTCCAAACAATTTGAAATCAATTATTCGACTGTCCGGAAGATCATCCACAAGTGGAGAAGATTCCAAAAAACTGCCAACTTGTTCAGGCCAGGCCGCCCCAGCAAGTTCAGCCCGAGGGCAGACTGCAAGATGCTGAAAGAAGTCTCTAAGAACCCCAGAATGTCATCACGGGACCAACAGGTAGCTCTTGCCAATGTTGATGTCAAAGTGCACGAGTCTACCATTAGAAAAAGGCTGCACAAATTTGATCTACATGGGAGGTGTCCCAGGAGGAAACCTTTGCTGTCCAGAAAGAACATCAGGGCAAGACTAAAGTTTGCCAATGAACACCGAGGCAAAGACCAGCACTTCTGGAACAATGTGCTCTGGACAGATGAGTCAAAGGTAGAGCTATTTGGCCACAGTACCAGAAGACATGTTTGGCGAAAACCAAAGACAGCATTTGACCACAAGAACCTGACACCAACTGTAAAACATGGTGGTGGAAATATTATGGTTTGGGGCAGCTTTGCTGCATCAGGGCCTGGGCAGCTCAGCATCATATAATCCACAATGAATTCTTCATTCTACCAGAGGGTGCTTGAGGATAATGTGAGGCCATCTGTCGGAAAGTTGAAGCTCAACCGATGGTGGACCTTGCAACATGACAATGACCTGAAACATACCAGTAAATCCACCAATGAATTAGTCAGGTTCACTATGTATTTTCGTTCAAAATCATGGTAGATTAGCAAACCTATACATTTTTGGAAACGTTATTACATGGAAAATCTGAAAATCAATGTTTACATTTGCCAATTCCGACCAATTCCATTCGACCAATTCGACCATTCGACCATTCGACCAATCGCTTCGATCGACCATTCGACCATTCGACCAATTCAATCGATTCGATTCGATTCGATTCATCGAATTCGATTCGATCGACCATTCGACCAATTCGATTTGCCAATCAATTTGACCGACCTTTGCTTGTGTGGAACGGACTGTGAAAACGATGCGGACTATATTGTCGGATACGACACACAGGACAGTGATGACGAACTCTAAATGGCATATTGTGTAATCGTGTATGTTTGATGCCATTGACTGCCTGTGTATATTTTGTCATTGCCTGTGTAGATGTGAAGTTATACTGACTGCATGTGTATATATGATTTTGCTGACTGCCTGTGTATGTTTGGTGATATGAATTATTGACACATTTTGATGTTATTAACTGCCTTACAAAATGATAACATGTATTTGATTATGCAACTTATCGCGAATATAAAGACAGTATTTTGCAATTCAAAACCTTTGATTCGTGTCTTACCATTCCCCATAGCACTAATTTGATACTTTCATTGGATTCCTTGTCCCTGAAAATATAGGTTTAGTATATTTTAAAAAGATTTTAGGGTAATTAGAGGCAGAAATAGAACAAAATATGTATTTTACAGTGGCCATTTTGAAAATCCAAAATGGCCGCCATACAGGTATGTCTCCAAATGTAAACATTGATTTTTAGTTTCCTTATGCTATAACCTTTCCAAAAATGTATAGGTTTGCTAATCTACCATGATTTTGAAAGAAATATAATTTATTGACATAGTGAACCTGACTAAATGGCTGAAAAGAAAGAAATGGAGGGTTCTGGAATGGCCAAGTCACAGCCCGGATCTAAATCCCATCGAGATGTTGTGGGGGGATTTGAAACGAGCTGTGCATGCACGAAACCACTCAAACATCGCACAGCTGAAAGAATTCTGCATGGCGGAGTGGGCAATAATTTCTCCCAGTCGATGTCAGAGACTGGTAGACAGTTATAAGAAACGCCTACTTGAGGTTGTTTCTGCCAAAGGGGGCAATACCACCTATTAGAGCCAAGGGTGTACTTACTTTTTCCACATGCGAAATTTACATTTATGTTTATTTAAATTATACAATGGACTACAAAATGTAAATGTTTCAGGACATTTGTTGTATTATATCACCTTTATCTATCAATATTGTTGAAATGAAGATAAAATAGCTGTATGTTGAAATATGTTGAAAAAGTCAAAACTTTACATGGGGTGTCCTTACTTTTTCACGTGACTGTATATAGAGAAATGACTGTACCCGAGTTGCCGTTTTGTCATGGTTTAAACCAATCATAATTCAAACAATCATAATGCACAAATGTATTTGTAATATTCGTGATGTTACATTTTATAAACAATTGAAGTTGAAAAAAAAAATTCCCCCCCAAAAAAATAATAATAATTGGAAATTTTTTCTTTAAAAAATACCCTTATGACATACCGACGGGCGAGATATGTACATACCAGAAGTTTGGTTCGATTTCACAACAGTTTGAGAGAGTAGTTCAGTGACAAGACAACACAGACACTGCACAGATATATATACTGTATAGATATATAAATAGATATATATATATATATATATATAAAGTATTTTATATTCAAATCATTGTGCTGAAAGCACGAAGTTTTGAAATCAAGCATGGCAAATGTCTACGTTATGATATTTAAATAGACATGTGGGATTCCCAAAATGAAAAAGAAAATTTGGGATTCCCTCCATCGTCGTGCTCTTCATCGAGCCTCGATCATGTTCACACAAAAGTGGATTCAACATCCGCAAGGTGATGCTTCATCTTCCTATAAAGGTATTTTGGAAATACATCGTTCCAGCATTCCATTACCTATTCCCGCACAATTCAGACAGGTGTATGACTTCTTCTTCCTTCCTTCTTTAACGGTCACAATTATTCCCACATTCTTGTTGGGTTGGCCAAGGGAAGTTTTTGGCCCAAGTCTTTCATGAACCGGCTGGCCAAGCCTGACTTTGGACTAAGTAGTTATTTAATTTGGAATTTGTTCATCATGGTGCCGGCGGTAGCTCTCCTACTCTTAGCGAAGGACACCGTGAGGATCTTTAATGTCCACCAAGTGATGCTGGCTTGACGTCCATCTTTTCAAAAGGATATATGTGGACGGCTGAGCCAAAATAACCTTTAACTGGGCCGGGTTTCAAACCCAGCCTAGACAGCTAAGAGGTGTGTGTGCGTACCTCTCAACCATCCTGCCAGCAGACAGGTGTATGACTAATTTGTGAATATCGCGATAGTTGAGCAATTTGCTTCTCTACGGCTTGGGCTATTAAGCATTTATTGCAGGTTTTAGGCTTCAAGCTCGTCGTGCACTGCACTAGCCTGGAGGGTGAAGAGAGACAACAGGTACGTTCATAAATAAGTTGTGATTCTTTTTCATGGTTGTACAGGGTGGTGTTTAGATACTGCTAAAGTCTGATTGTCAATACCTGTGGGAATGTGGGAGTTGCGCAATATGTTAACCAGAATTCCCAAAAAATATTTGAATTTGACCAATCCTTTTTGCACCGTGATGATGTGTATAGCTGCCGAAGCAGTTTCCTTGGCTATTGGGCACAATCCTGGACGGATAGACACTCCGATGCAGGATACCTGAAATGCTCATTCATCCCAGCAAGCTGGTACTCAATTTGCCGACCTCAGAAGGATGACAGGCTGAGTCAACCCCCCTGGAGTTAATTCAACGATCGACCGGGATTCGAACTCAGGAGCCAACATTGAGCCAACACCAAAACAAATTTATTGTGGTTAATTTATTTAATGAACGTTAACATCGCGTATTGAGTGAAAGTATAATTGTCATTGTCAACTATATGCAAATTACTTTTCATGATTTGTTCTTAAGGTCAAAGGGTATTGTAGCCAACTTAACTTGAAAGGTGGTGCAGAAGCAGAGATTAAAAAGGGGGCACTACTCAAAGTTTGGTGGGGTCTCGAAGTGGTGGGGAGGGGAAGCATGGCGTTTTTGGATGGTGTTAACTGCTAATCCCTATTCGCCCCTCAGAGCAAATGATTCCGAGCAGAAGTGATAGCTCTTTTCTTATTCCAGGCATCACAAAGAGCCGCCTCAGTCCTAGAACAGGCGAGGCACCCCTTAGTCCTGCCGCCCCAGGAGCAGGGAACCGGAGCAGCGCCCTCTTTGCCTTGGCGTCACCCCGCCTGCCTGCTGCCACTAGCACAGCCTGACAATCAATATTTATATCGATTTTCATGTCACCATCTGTCACTTTATCAATAACATGTTCTATCATCGTGTACGCACACACAAACATATGTATATATATATATATATACACAGTATATACACTCAGTTTTACAATTGATATTGTTTGAAACTGTATTGGAATACACCGACAAGTAGTACTTCTGGAAAATGTCACCCTGGCAGTAGAAAAGTGAAATTTCCCATTTCTCAACTTTCATTTTTATGCTTTTGATGGTGATTTCTAAGTTTCTGTGGCCTATGAGAAAAGTTAAATGACGAAAGAGCTTGACATAGGATTTGGCCAACTGCCGAACAAGACTGGATCTTATTATTATTATTATTATTATTATTATTATTATGATCTAGAAAAGGCCAAATAAATTCAACACTCGTGATATGTGTGGCATTGCAACATCAGAGTTTGTAGAATAAAGATATTGTACTGTATTAGATAATTCCAAGAGAAAGTCAAAAATGTATATTTTCAGGAAAGTTGTTCTTTATGGTAACATCAATGTGGAGAGATTAGAAAGAATGGAGAAGATGAGTTTCATCTTGACTTTCTGGGATTGTTTTGATTTGTTGCGTGAAGCAAAATTCTAGAATGTAAGGCAAAGTTAGTTTTTCATATAAAGGAAAAGCAAAAGGCCAATATATAGATAGCCTTTAAATAGAGGAATTAGAATATGTTAGGGAATGACAAACAAATGATTACATATTAACTTAAGGCTTTGCTGTGATCGTGAAAGCTTTTGAAAGGATGATCAGTGAACAGTAACTCTGTCATCTAGACTCGGGTATAACTCAAAAAGAAAGTACTGCATGGGGTATTGTTTATTTATTATGTCAAAATTGTTGTAAAAGAACTATGCAGAAAAAAAACTCATTCAAAATTGTAAGCATGTCCGAATATAAAATGGTTTCCATTTGACTGTGTCAAAAACATTGACTGTTGATATTAATTTACTACTACTACTTTTACCTGCTCCAATAATGGCCACCTTTTTGGGGGTTGTCCAGGCAACATTTCTGACTCGTCAATCTTGTGGTGTTCAGGCCTGGTGTTCAAATGAAGGTGGCAGATTGTAATTTGTTCGGAGCGGTGCTAACATACGTACTCTTCAGATAAGACACCATGGGATGGGATCTTTGGCGTCCAACAACAACCATTGCTGCGTGGCGGGTTCTTTGGCTTGGCGTCCATCCGATGGATGCGCACATGTCGATGCATCACCCTGCGTGCAAAACTCCAGAGTGATAGTTGATATAGAACTGGGTCGGGATTCGAACCTGGATTACACAACTCAAAGACATTAACACGTACCTCCAAACTATCGTGGCAGCCTCTGGTTTTTTTTTTTGGTTTTTTTTTTCACATACAAAGTCGAGGCTCATGGAAAAACTAGTACACTGAACGGATCAGGATGTAACAGGCAAAAAACAGGATGAAAAACATGCATCCATGGGGTGGACAAAATGGATACAGAGGAAACTCGAAGTAGGAAAAACTAGGAAATCAGGAGGGATTTGGGTGGGGTTGACGAGGGTAGAAAACATGGTTTTGTATTGGACAAAATCTGAGATGCTGTCTTGAAGACCTGGAGGGAAGAATGAGATTGAAAAGAATGTGGAAGTTGATTCCACAGGCGGGAAAGAGGAGGAACAAATGAGTGGAGGTGAGCAGTGGTCCTGGATTTTGGTAGTTTCACCAGAAGGGGGTCGAGAAGTGATAGGCCCATAGCTCAGTTTAATCTCGGGAGATTTCGATGATCTTAAAGGCCTTGTATTGGTTTCCATGACATCAAGCTGAGCAATATGTGAGGCAAGGGAGTCAGCCCAAAGTGGAGAGCAGTTGGAATAAATATATGATAAAAACTCACTCTACTCTCTAATCTCCTGTTTTATTTGATTTTCTCCTTGTCTTTGATAATGGCTATTTCGATCAAATATCGGTTTTCAGACCCATAAGTTTTATAGTAATTCCAGCAGTTGTCAAAATAACACCAAACAGCGGGTTTTGTCGAGGGTACTGACACAATGGTCTCGCATTTTCAAAATATATATTAGGATCTTTAAAAGGAGATGAAACTAAATTTCTAAAACTGAGAATTCCGCAAAATGATCATATTTTATTTTCATTTTAGTTCCTCATGATATTGACCATAAAGCATCAAACAGAACTTTGTGTGAATTTTACAATAATTTCCCAGGAGGGTCCATGATTAGCTGTGACCATGAACATGTGATCATGTGATTTTGGGTTCATGATTGCCTGTGAAACGTTACATATTTTTAGGCACGCACAAGAATCATTGGTGAAGAATCATTTAAAACTAGACGCCACTCAGTAGAGCGCATACTCCCGCCGTGGGTCAAGTTGGAATAATACGTTTTGTTTAACATCCCCTCTCCCCAAAACAATAAATGAAAAAGAAAGTGGGCCCTAACTGTCAGAGAATTTATTTTGATATATCTCGGAATTAGAGGAGAAAAACATCATTTAAGAATAAGAATAAAAGCTTTAATGCAGTAAAGCAGAAAAAATCTTTCCCAAAAAAAATCCCCAAAAAAATTCCTGGATCCGGAAAAATATCCTGAGCTTCACCAAAAACTATTCAATTCTTCCTTATCCCAAGGGCAATCATCCCACCAACTTTCATCCAAATCCGTTGAGAACTTTTCCAGATATCTTGTTCACAAACACACGAACACACAAACACACAAACACACATACACACAAACACACACACACACACACACACACACACACACACGGACGGACACGATCGAATGCATTACTCCCTGGCGGGAGTAATAATTTCTCCAATCCTGATCCGGATTCGGATATTCACCAAAATTGAATCACCTCTTCCTTGTCACACTCTCAATCTCTCCACCAAGTTTCGTCCAAATCCGTCCTTAACTTTTTGAGATATCTTGCTATGCATAGTTTTTTTGGCCCAATCTCCCATTGGTGAAGAATCACTGAAAAATTCTACGAGCCGGATCCGAATCCGGATCTTCACCAAAATGTAATCACTTCGTCCTTGTCACACACGCTACCTTTCTGCCAAAATTGGTCCGAATCCTCCAAAACGTTTTGAGATATCTTGTTCACAAACGGACAGATGTAGTCATCTGATGATGTAGTTGAACAGATGTAGTTGAAATGTAGATGGAGTCATCACTGTTTGGGGGACGGTACAGAACACATATGAACAAAAGGTGGGAGCGGAGAGGAAGCCGTAACCAGAGGTACTCCTGCGGGTGAGGAGGAAAGAGAGCAGTGCAAGGAGAGTGAGGAAGAGAGTTTTTGACAAAGATAGCCACCCCACCACCAGGCCGAGGCTCAGGTCTATCATACCGGAGGAGGGAGTAACCAGGAAGAGATATTAAGGAATCAGAGACATCTTGAAGGAGGAAAGTCTCTGTTAAGCAGATCAAGTCTGGATTGTCAGAAGCAACCTGTATGGAGAGATCAGTCAGGTTTGAGCGAAGGCCCCGGATGTTTGAGGTCCATACCGTTAATGAAGAGAGAGGGGGAGCATCGGGTACAGGACAGGGGAAGGGAGGAGTAGGGTAAGATGAAGGATGAGAGGGGGAGGTAGGGAGAGCAGTTGATAGTGTTTCAGATGTTGCAGAAGAGTTCCAAGAAAGGGAAGGATGAGGAGGATGAAAGGTTTGCTGGTGAAGGGATGCGGCACAGTGATGGGTTGTTTGAGGGGGGGCAGAGGAAAGTAGAAGGTTTGGGGGGGTGGAGGTATGAGATAGAAGGGAGACGAAGTGGGGAGGAGGCAGCTTGGAGGAGGAGGGGGGGAGGAGAGAGAATTGGAGAGGAATGGTATGGGGGGAGAATTGAATCGGAGGGATTGGGGTGGAGTTTTGAAGGGCAGGAGTGAGGGGGGAGTTTAGGAGGGGAGGGGCAAGGGGGGAGTTTTGGAGGGAAGGGGAAAGGGGGGAGATCAGGAGTGGAGGGGCAATGGGGGGGATTAGGAGGGGAGGGGCAAAGGGGAAGTTTAGGAGGGGAAGGGCAAGGGGGGAGTTCAGGAGTGGAGGGGCAAGGGGGGAGTTTAAGAGTGGAGGGGCAAGGGGGAAGTTTCGGAGTGTAGGTGCAAGGGGGGGGGATTTGGATGGGAGGGGCAAGAGGGGAGTTTAGAAAGTGGATGATTAATGAAAGACGAACATTGATAACAAATTGGGTTTGTTGTGATTTTCAAGTTAGCAATCCGGTTCAGGATGATGGAGGAGGGATGGAATGAATGTGAATTTAGACCATGTAGTGAGGGAGACGTATAAGATATTGAATTTCTTTTTTTTGAAGTTGAATGAGTTGGAGAGGAAATTGAGAAAAGGCTTTTAAATAGGAAGAAAAACAGCGTGTTGTAATATACCACTGAATAAAAAACAGAAGGGGAAAGGTTAAACATATTTAAAAATATTTAAACAGAACTATGAACAATCTTATATGCACAAAAATACCAACGGGGGGAGAGCCGAGAGGGACCTTCTATCAGGACCTGTCTATCAGAGCCGAGAGGGACCTGTCTGACAACATGGACCAACTTCTATCCACTCATCCCAACTCTCTCTTCCTCATATGTGGTGACTTCAACTGTCATCATGCCACCTGGTTGGGTGTGGGTTCCTCTCTCACTAGTCATGGCACCTCAGCAAAGGACTTCTGTGACTCACTGGGATTGACACAATCTGTCAATTTCCCGACCCGGATCTCAGCCAATGGAGTATCTTCTCTTCTAGACTTGGTAATGACAAACTTCCCTGCTAATGTCTGCTGCTCTTCTTCTGCTCCAATCGGTTCTTCTGATCATGTGCTTGTCAAAGTGGACATCTCTCTGGCCATTCTCAGAGAGCCTCCTCAGCGTCGACGAGTCTGGCATTTCACTCAGGCCGACTGGGACGGTCTTCAAGCAGCCATCAATCGTCTGGATTGGTCTCCCATCTCCACTGCCTCTGACATCAATTCTTCCTGGGAATTCTTCCAAAGCAAACTGATCTCTCTCATGCACAGATTTATCCCATCTCGCCTTCAATTGTCTTACCCTTCCTCCCGTCCATGGTACACTGAATCTTGTGGTGAGGCAGTTGCCCTGAAACAACTTGCCTTTGCCTCTTGGAAGGCTAATCCAACTGAAGGAAATCTCAGTTCCTTCCACCAAGCTCGGAACAAGTGTGTGTCTACCCTCAGGAGTGCCAGGAAGCACTATCTCTCCTCACTCAAGAATGAACTCTCAAACCTGTCTCCTTCCTCCAAATCCTGGTGGCGTCTGGTCAAATCCGTTTCTGGTGTTTGTTCCCCCTCCATCCCCTCCCTTACCTCAAATGGCCACACAGTTGACATCGCACGTGACAAAGCCGAATGCCTCAACTCTGTGTTCGCCTCGAAATCCTTAGTCCCAAACCCATCTCTCTCTGTTCCCACCTTTCCCAGTCGAACCCAACTGCTCCTGGACTCTGTGTCCTTCTCTCCTGACAAGATGGAGGAGTTTTTGTCAAACCTCGACTCTGATTCTGCAACTGGACCAGACGGCATCAGCCCACGGGTCTTAAAATCCTGCTCTGCCGCTCTATCTCACCCTCTCTCTGTTCTTTTCACCCTATCTTTTGCTCAAGGTCATCTGCCAGCATCCTGGAAATCAGCTAACATTACCGCTTTACACAAAAAAGGTGCAAAAACAGATCCTTGCAACTACAGACCAATCAGCCTGCTCCCAATTATCAGCAAAGTCATGGAATCCATCATTGCTTCGGATATGAAATCTTTCCTCTTCTCCAATGGCTTGATCTCTGATCATCAATTTGGTTTCAGACCAGGTCACTCTACTCTGGACATGCTGCTTCTGCTGTCTCAACAATGGATGGAGGTCCTCAATGCCAAACAGGAAATCAGAGCTGTCTCCCTTGACATATCAAGGGCCTTTGATACGGTCTGGCACCCAGCTCTGCTCACCAAACTCTCCTCCTATGGTATCCATGGAAATCTCCATGCATGGCTTGCGGACTTCCTCTCTGGTCGTAGTCAACGTGT
Source organism: Myxine glutinosa (assembly GCF_964187855.1). Lineage (NCBI taxonomy): Eukaryota > Metazoa > Chordata > Myxini > Myxiniformes > Myxinidae > Myxine > Myxine glutinosa. Next base: position 59,392,197 of record NC_136269.1, on the reverse strand, counting down.
GGCCCTGAATGGATTTCTCTCATCTCCCCCTTCCTGTTCAGGCTGGAGTTCCCCAAGGAAGTGTGCTGGGCCCTGTGCTTTTTCTGGTCTTTATCAATGATCTCTCTGACTCTCTGGAAAATCCTCTCTATCTCTTTGCTGATGACTCCACTCTCTGCCGCTCCATTCCTCTTCCCTCAGATCGGCAGTCTGCAGCCTCCTCACTCTCTGAAGACCTGGACAAAATCACAGACTGGTCAAACAAGTGGAACATGTCTTTCAATCCTGCCAAATCTCACTCTCTTACTATGTCTCTCCGAAAAGATCGACTGGACAACCCTCCCATCTACTTTCTCAACAATCCTCTCCAAGAAGTTCTGTCACTCAAGCTTTTGGGTCTCACTATCTGCCATGATCTTTCTTGGGAAAACCACATTTCCAAGCTGGCCTCCAAAGCCAGTCGCCGACTGGGCATCCTCCGTCGTGCGAAGTCCTTCCTCGGCACACCTGAGCTCCTCACCACTTACAAGGCTTTCATCCGCAGCTCAATGGAATACTGTTCTCCCCTATGGGCTGGTGCTCCTGCCTCACACCTGGCTCGGCTTCACGCTGTTGAATCCAAAGCTTTCAAAATCATCGGAATCTCCCGCGATGAAGCTATCTCTGAGGGCCTTTCACTCACTCACCGCAGGCAGGTAGGTGGTCTTTCTGTCTTCTACCGACTCCTCTCCGGCCTTGCTCCCCCAGCTCTCTCTGTGCTCTGTCCCCCAAATATTCCTACAGGTCGCACAAGATCTGCCAGCAACCCTCTGATGGTTAAACTGCCGAAATCTCGGCTCTCTGCTCACCTTCACTCTTTCATTCCTCTTTTCTCCCGCCTGTGGAACAAACTCCCACACTCCCTTCAATCCCTCTCCTCCCTCCAGGTCTTTAAAACAGCTGTTCACTACCATCTCTTATCTTCCCCCATCCATAACCTTGATCTTTTCTACCCCCACTAATTCACCCCAGATCCACCTTGTTTGAAATTCCAACTTATTTCCTGGAAATCCTGGCAGTGTCCATATGTTTATACCTCTCCCACCCCCCCCCCCCTTCACATGCCTCCCCCCCTTCACATGCCTCCCCCCCAAAGCCCTCTCCCTCCCACAGATCTCTCGATGTCTCCATGTCTCTCGGTCCCTGCTCTCAAATGTTGTGTTTGTGTCCTTCCCCCTCTCTCCCCATCTTGTCTACCGCTCCCGATGTTATTTGTTTTTTGTGTCTGTTTGTCTTTCTGTGTGATTAATGTTCGCTCTTTCACGAGCCTCGATCTTGTATACAAAAAAAAAAAAAAAAAAAAAAAGACAGGGGTGAAAACACAACCTCCATCCACCTTTGGTGGCGGAGGTAATAACTTAATGGTGAAAACATTACTTGTTAGTACATTTTCAGAGAACCCTTTTTCTAGTTAAAATTTCGTTTGTTTATCCTAATTATTTCAAGGATTTTCAACTTACAAGTGTAATGTGGGTGACCTGTCGAGTTTAACATTTGGAATTTTATTTCAGGATGGAGATTCTCTGCAGACCTGGACAAAATCACAGACTGGGCAAACAAGTGGAACATGTCTTTCAATCCTGACAAATCTCACACTCTTACGATGTCTCTCCGAAAAGACCGACTGGACAACCCTCCCATCCACTTTCTGAATAATCCTCTCCAAGAAGTTCTGTCACTCAAGCTTTTGGGTCTCACTATCTGCCATGATCTTTCCTGGGAAAACGACATTTCAAATCTGGCCTCCAAAGCCAGTCGCCGACTGGGCATCCTCCGTCGTGCGAAGTCCTTCCTTGGCACACCTGAGCTCCTCACCACGTACAAGGCTTTCATCCGCAGCTCAATGGAATACTGCTCTCCCCTCTGGGCTGGTGCTCCTGCCTCACACCTAGCTCGTCTTCACGGTGTTGAAACCAAAGCGTTCAGAATCATTGGAATCTCCCGCGATGAAGCTAACTCCGAGGGCCTTTCACTTACTCACCGCAGGCAGGTTGGTGGTCTTTCCGTCTTCCACCGACTCCTCTCCGGCCTTGCTCCCCCAGCTCTGTCTGGGCTCTGTCCCCTAAATATTCCTGCAGGTCGCACAGGATCTGCCTACAAACCTCTTATGGTTAAACTGCCAAAATCAACACTCTCTGCTCACCTTCACTCCTTCATTCCTCTTTTCTTTCGCCTCTGGAACAAACTCCCTCACTCTCTTCAATCCCACTCCTCCCTCCAGGTCTTTAAAACGGCTGTTCACCACCATCTCTTATCTTCCCCAATCCAAAACCTTGATCTTTTCTACCCCCGCTCATTTCACCCCAAATCCACTTTTTTTAGGTGACTTTTGACTTCTTTCCTGGAAGTCCTTGGTGTCCTTACGTTTTATACCTATCCTGCCTCCCCCCAGGCCCTCTCCCTCCCACACATCTCCCGATGTCCCTGCTCTCACATGTTGTGTTTGTGTGCTTTCTCCCCTACTCTCCCCATCTTGTCGACCGCTCCCCTTTTTATATACTTTGTTTGCTTGTTTGTTTGATTTGTTTGTTTGATAAATGTTAGCTCTTTCACGAGCCTCGACTCTGTATACAAAAAAAAACAAAAAAAAACAACAACACCGACTTAGACAGGTATGACCTAATATCCACATCTTATTATGTGCGAACACATTATTTTCTTCAAACAATCCTACTTTCCTCTGACTTATCGGCTTCAACTTGGTCATGAGCCATTAGATCCGAGACGCTGAGAACAGTGGAGCCTGGTTCGTAATTATTGGATGGGAGAACTCAATATACAAGGTATTTAAGGCTTAGTGAAGTTAATATACCTCAACTGGTAGTGTACTTGCCTTTGAGCTGTCTGGCCAGACATTTATCCCCATGAGTAATTGAATCTAACTAAAACTGTTGCCCGAGGGAAAGCTCCTGGAAGAGTACCGTAGATCGGACAGTGGGACAAACATCATAGGAATGAACGACCAAGAAAAGAGAAGAGTGGGGAAGGGAAGGAACACTGCAAATAGCGAGTACATTGGTTGAGTTAGGAACGGTTAATGGGGTAAGAAAGATCTTGGCACAGAATGGGGAATGCTACAGGGAAATTGGCACCAAAAAAAAGGGATTTTATTCTAACTACCTGTTGGGAATCGTTGGTCCATGGAGGTCGTTTAACCAGTAAATTCCAGCAAACCATTAATGCCACTGCATTCCCAACTAGAACGGCACTCAGTAGAGAGCATACCTCCGCCTGGTTGGCCCTATCACTCAATGGTGAAGAATCACTTAAACAATTAAATAATTCTCATATCCGAATCCATATTCAGATCTTCACCAAAATCGAATCTATTTGTCCTTGTCAGACACCCAACGGGTCCACCAAGTTTCGTCCAAATCCCTCAACTTTTTGAGATATCCTGCTGTGTATCGTTTTTGGCCCTTTCACTTTAAAAATTCTAGTAGCCGGATCCGGATCCGGAGCTTCACCAAAATCGAATCATTTCGTCCTTGTCACATACGCTACATCTCTGCCAAATTTCGTCCGAATCCGTCCGCAACTTTTTGAGATATCTTCTTCACAAACGGACAGACAGACAGGGTGAGAACACAACATCCATTCACCTTTGGTGGCGCAGGTATTAAAAGAATGGATTTCATTAATTATATAAGGGCTGCCTGTATTTGAGCCCATGACAAGGGCTCCTCCTTGGGATCAGGTTCATTGTTTTAAGTACTTTGGGTAGGATTTAAGATTTTAAGTCATCACAGTCACGATTCCATATCTAAGAGTAAAAACATTTGTTCTGTGTATTCTTAATTGTACCTCGATGATTTACAGATAAAATTTGAAACGTTTTCATTTTTGGAGCCCCGGGGTCAGGACTTCAAAATCTAATGATGTGACATTATTTCCAACTATGGATTCTGATTATTATTTTTTAATCAATATCTCACTTGTGTTAAAAAAAACTTTAAAGGATTTCCACCTGAAAGGCCATTTAGCCAATCTTGAGTGAGTTATGTCTCCTCCCAGACCTCTTAATGCCAAACATTGCTCTCTAATCTGTGGGGCCTGGGGTCGTGATGGTGATAGTGGGAGTAAAGGTGGTGGTGGTCGTAGTAATGGTAGTAGTCGGAATGGTAGTAAAGGTGGTCGTAATGGTGATAATGGTGGTTATTGTGGTGGTGATGATGGTGGTTGGAGTAATGGTGGTGGTTGATGATCGTAGTTTTCGTAGTGGTAATAACCGTAGTAATGGTAGTGGTGATGGTGGTAGTGGTCGTAATGGTGGTTATTGTGGTAGTCTGGTAGAGATGATGGTGGTTGGAGTAATGGTGGTTATATGGTGGAGGTGATGGTGGTCGTGGTCGTAATGGTGGTTATGGTGGTGGTGATGGTGGTTGTGGTCGTCATGGTGGTTATCGTGGTGGTGATGGTGGTATTGGTCGTAATGGTGGTTATGGTGGTGGTGATGGTGGTAGTGGTCGTAATGGTGGTTATTGTGGTAGTCTGGTAGAGATGATGGTGGTTGGAGTAATGGTGGTTATATGGTGGTGGTGATGGTGGTCGTGGTCGTAATGGTGGTTATGGTGGTGGTGATGGTGGTAGTGGTCGTCATGGTGGTTATGGTGGTGGTGATGGTGGTAGTGGTCGTAATGGTGGTTATGGTGGTGGTGATGGTGATAGTGGTCGTACCGTAATGGTGGTTGTGGTGGTGGTGATGGTATGCTCCACAGTATATGAAGAAGCAATGTACCGTAGTGTTCTTTTAATGTGCCCTTTGTAAATATTTTAAAATACAAGCAATTAAATTGTTTAATCACGTTTAATACACAATCTGCAGTGTTTGTTTTATCTTTACTCAGGTTATTTACGTTTTCTCTGCCAAGTGTTGGGCACGTCGGTGTAACAGGCGGAAAAGCATGAGTAATATACACATTTTATTTTCGTGTTGAATTGCGAACCGTCGTTTAACATAATGAAAATTATTACATATAAAAGAACGTGGCCTATTTCGAAAAAGTTATGAAGAGAAGATGCGCACAAGAGAGGGAAAACAAAACCTACTTCGGGATTCTTTTCTCTGTTTTCCTTTTTGCAGTTCGGTTTCGCGCGCTTTCGTCCGGTCTTACAAAGGGGTGTTCATTATCTGTACCCTAAAAGTAAAACTCAAGACCAACACAGCAATGGGAGTCGTGGGGCTGATGACGTTCATGAGCAACTGTCCCGCGGGCTACAAGAAAGTGAGTCTTCACGACCTGGGCACATGCACAGGTAGTGCCGGTGTTCGACGCGTAGCCGTCGACACCCCCAGCCTGATTCGGAAGTTGTACACACCCGAGGCATGGGTACAGGGTGGTCAGTGGAAGGAGTACATGGCTTACCTGAGCCGGTTCCTCGAGGCATTCCGGAATGCTCATGTGCACCCGGTGTTCTTTTTTGATGACGGTATAAGCCGATTGAAGCGGCAGAAGTGGGTGCAGCGACGACTCCAGACGGGAAAAGATATCACCAAGATTTTCGAGTCCATCAAGCTCACAGGACAACAGCCAGGTGGGAAGATGCCCACCATACCGACGGCTCTGTGCACCTTCAGCAAGGCCGCCTTGCGCTTACTGGGAGCCCAGGTGGTCCTCTGCCAAGGAGAATGTGACCTGGAGGTGGCTCGTTATGCCAAGGAGACCAACTGCATCGGTATCCTGAGCTGCGACACCGATTTCCTCATCTACGACACGGTCCCTCTCCTTTCCTCAGACAAGCTCAACATTGAGGACATGAGCACCATCATGTACTCCAGAGAAGCCCTGTGTCAGAGCCTTGGTCTCGCCATGTCGGACCTGCCGGTGCTCGCCTGTCTCGTTGGGAACGACCACGTTTCCTTCGATGACTTGCAGGTGTTTAGGAGGAGGTGCGTCGGTAACTACCGTGGTTGTCGAGGCGATGTGATTATTCCTGCAGTGGCAGGATATGTGTCGAACTCCCTTCCGCACTCGAAGGATGGTCTGAACGGCATTGAGAGGAGTTGCCTCCCTCAGCTCCCTCGGGGGTGGTTGAGCGATTCTGTCGCCGAGTACCTGTTACCTGGGCAGTGCAGTCCGTGGATAGATCGCAGCACCGACCACGCAAAACCAAATGCAGAATCTCCTCTCTGTGATGATGCCAAGTTAATGCAGGTGTGAATTGCTGCACACACCTTATTTTTGTTGTTTGAAGCTTGCAGAGCTCCTGTGTGCAATGGAGAATGCATTTCATATTCCATGTCTTACCTTGATTTACAGGTGCTTCAGAGAATTGCGGATTGGTTGAAGACTCGCATTTTGATGCAGATAAAGACAATCCAATGCTAAACTTGTCTTACTCGGTCTGCATCATACCTGGTGTTGACTTTATGGTTAAGGTGACTGGGTTAGGATCTTGTACTGGAGTCTTGAGTTTGAGCACCTGTCGTGCCGTTGAATTAACACCAGTTGGGTTGACTCCGCCTGTCATCCTTCGGAGGTCAGCAAAATGAGTAACAGCTTACAGGGATAAATGAGCCATTCAGGTATCCAGGTTCAGAGTGGCGACCTGTCCAAGATTGTACTCCTTAGCCAATGAAACTGCCTCGGCAGTTCTATGCATGTGAAGATGCAAAAGGAGTGGTCATTCATCATCTTCTAGATTCTAGATCACATATGGGATGGCCTAGAGGTACGCACACTCGCCGTTAAGTCTCGGTTTGAATCCCAATCCAGGTGTAAACTGTCATCCTGGTGTTTCACAGGCAAGGTGATTCATCAATGTGTGTACCGTCCATCGGACGGACGTTAAACTGGGAGTTCCGTCTGCCATCAGTTGGTGGACGTCAAAGATCCCACGGTGTCCTTCCCGTAGAGTGGGCGAGCCATGGCCGGCAGGCCAGCACCCTGGCCAACTTGCAAGTTCCTGCCCTAATTACTGCTGGGAAGGCAGTGCCAGAACCAGAAGGGCAGTTTATAGGTCGGTCAGGATTCAGACCCAGGCTGGTGCACATATCTAGGCTATCCTGCCAGACCGGTCGGTCATCCAGTGGCGAAATAATTTAGTTGATGGGAAAATGTTAATTTTGTGCAACTGAGTAGCGTTCTTTGAGTGTGACTAGCGTGAAAAGGCCTCTCACCTGGCACGTTTTATTTATATTTGTTTCTTTTACAGCTGGTACAAGAGAAGGCCAGCACAGGTCGGATGTTTTTTGTTCACAAAGTCTTGTTCACCGGTAACGCTGAGTGGTCAAATGCACTCGAGGATCCGGATGAAGCATCGCTCCCACCGACGGCTCAGATGTACCGCTCCGTCAGACAGCACGTGTACGCCTTGCTTCTTGGGGCCCGGAGTGTTGGTGAGTCCGCAGTGGTGTACTCCAGTTTATACCAGGAGTTTGGATGTGTGACCAGGAAGCAATGATTTGATTTTGGTGAAGATCCGAATACAGATCCGGATCTGAGAATTTTTAAAGTGATTCTTCACCATTGAGAGACAGGGCCGAACCATATAGCAGGATATCTCGAAAGGTTGTGGACGAGTTATGAGAAAACTTGGTGGATGATTTGGGTCGGCGACGAGATCAAGCCTTGGTGGATGAGATTTTGGTTCACGTCTGGATCCAGATCTGGCCTTTAGTGGGATACAAAACGTAAACTGTTCTGCCTGGTGGGGGTTTGCGCTCTCCCGAGTGCCCTTCCAGTTTATATAAATCCTTTATCGACTATGAAAAGCATGTGTCCTTTCTCACCCACTAGGGCATGCCCGTACTATATCTATATCTAAAATTATATCCCCCCCCTCTATTTACATGAAATGGTTTGGTCCAAAGCGAACGGCTTGCGAGTACGGTGACAATCCCCCCCCTCTATTTACATGAAATGGTTTGGTCCATTCGCAAAGCCAAAGCGAACGGCAGTTACGAATCGCAGTTACGATGAATCGCAAAGTAGTTTTAATTAGTTTTAAAACATAGTTTAACGCCAACATAGTTTGCCAACGTGAAATAAATGAATACGCTCTCAAATGTGCCGTCCGAGGCAGAGTCTGTTCGGCACGTTCGGCACACGTGATAGCTCGCTGCTCTCTGATTGGTTGAATCGTTTTTTGGACATAGCTCGGTAACTACTTGTCCGATTAATATGAAACCTTGAAAAGGCACATCCTCAGGTCCCCAGCAATATACCTGGCAAGTTTCAAGTATATCGGACCGGTAGTTGTCGAGAAACAGCGGTCGCATACACACACACACACAGACAGAGATTAGTGGAATTATAGATAGATTATTGCCCCTACAATGTAAGTGGGAAATGATTGGGATGTTGTTTAATGGAAAACCTGCTGAAGTTGCATTTTGCTGCTTCATGGAGAGCTGTTTTTTCCACCAGTGGGCCCATTGGTACATTGGACCAAATTTCCATTGGTCTTCTTGGCCTTGTAGCATACCTGCCTGCTGTACTGCTTGAGCATTAGCTTGCCTTTCACCAAGCTCAGATGTGATTGGTTACAATGTTATTGTTCTGTTATTGCATTTGAGGGCATTGCATTTGAGGGTATTGCATTTGAGTCCGTTTGTCTGTTTGTCCGCACAGAATAAATATGATTTTCTCTGCAACCGTTGGTCCGATTGACAGGAAATTTTCACCATAGGTGCAACTCCACCTGTATAATTTTTTTAAATGATAATTATCACGTCATAGGTCACATGCTAGGGGTGCCACCTTGGAAAAACTGAGACAATTTTCACCTCTATATCTCGAAAGCACTGCGTATAAAAAAATTGCGACATGGCTTGTTGTGAAGAACTCTCTATGCGGAATAACATATGTTAATGATGATGTCATAGCTTCCTCCACTATGACGTCATAATTCGACAAGTACAAAACTTCATCCGATCAAGATGAAATTTCTTGAGCGTCATCTATGGATCTATGGACGAATTGGTGGTGGAAAAAAAACCGATGATGACGTCATCGATCACGTGGTTCGGCCGCCATATTTGTTTTAACACAAAAGCCTTAAAAACCACTGAAAACACGTCCTGGCGTGGGTCTGCAATCTCTGATTGCTCTTTCTTGTTTATTTTGTAATTATAATGACATGCCATGGAAGGGCCTGGCCTTAAAACGATCATTCATTCATTCATTCAAACACCTTAACATGTTTAGAAACATGGGAATTCTTCTGGATTATTTGTAGTTAATTTATCAACTCGGGAGATCATGCCGATCATTTTGGTGTCACATTCCGCATCAGAAAGCTTCAGTGGAACTCCACAAAAACCATGACTGACACACACACACACACACACACACACACACACACACACACACACACACACACACACACACACACACACACACACACACACACACACACACACACACACTCACACCTCATCCATTTATAGAAGATACAAGGATGTAAAGGGAAAACTTTGGAAATGAGATGTAATGGCTCTCAAGTTTTGAAATTTGAGTTTACTTCCCTTTTTAAAATATCTATGTATATTATTTGTAGGTAATTGTTTATCAATACTCTAGACATGAAACTGTTTTGGTATTTATTCATGTTAAGAAACTCTTTCTGCATTGCAACAGCCACTTTATAGTATTTTATTGTTATTTTTCGACGCAATATTATTACGGCTCATGGATGAGCGAGGTGTCAGAAGGTGAAAAGGCAGTGATGTACTACTATACTGCACACACAAACTTGGTAACCTTGCAATATCAGTTGTTTCTGCAAAATTAACAACTTTTGGATTTTCTCGTGTCAAATCTTTATATTTATGGACAAAATATTAATTTTGTAGAGTTGAACATTCAGCATGACTGGTAATAAAAGTTCCTTTCACCAGTTGGACTCGACAAGCAAAGGGAAAGTACAAACAGGAAAAGAGTGGAGTAAACACTAACGTACGAGTGCGAGGGCTTTGTTAGGTAGACTTAATGGGTGTAGAAAATATTGCGGGTAGGGAAGGGTTATCACATGAGGTGGTGGTACACCGTCTTCTTTGAAGTCTAGCTCGAGGGAAGAGTGGGATAGAATGACCTTGGGAAAGCGGTTCCATAAATGGGAGAAACGAGGAACAAAAGAGTGGAGGTGGGCAGAAAGCCAGGATTTTGGGGATTTTTTTTTTTTCCAGAGTTGAACCAGAAGGACATTTCGTTGATTCTCCAAAAAATTTAACAAAAACTGTCTTTGTTTAAACATGTGAGCATTTACTGTGTGTATGTTGTATGAAGCATATGTCTTGTTTCCTTTCATCTGTTCTCCATCTATTGCGTTTTTCAAGGAAGTATTTGAGCCACAGTTCATCAGGGCAGAAAGCTGAGTAAGGGACCATTCAGAGGAAACCACATTTAACCAATTAAATGATTTAGACTGCTTGGGTTAGATATGCTCAGCTGTGCAGAGACATATACTGTTTATATAAGAAATGTCACGATAGCAAATTGTCAGCATAAGGCAAGCAATCCTTTACTTGATAGTATTGTGCAGTATATGTGCCAATCTGGAATTAATAGCAAGACGTATACAAAGTAATGCAAGCAATCCTTTTGGGCTTGCATTGTTATATACAGTATTATCAACTTCTAAATGATCCTGATCATATTAAATGCTTCATGAACACAAGTGTGTGTGTGTGTAAGGGCTGGCATGATGGCCCAGAGCTACGCACACTTGTCTCTGAGCTATCTAGCCTGCGTTTGAATCCTGACACAGCTATAAACGGCCTTTCTGGTGTTTCACAGGCAGTGATTCATATTGGGGTTAAGCAACCAGTGACCGTGTGACGAATCGGCTCGTTCTGATATAACCGTGGCAGAGGCTGACATGGATAAGAGGTGTCGAGTTAATTTTATAATAGTGCATTAAATGGGTGTTTCCCAATTGTGCTGCTCATCTTTTAAGAGTGCTTTAAATGCGTGTTTCCGTGGAGGTTCGATCACTGGATAGACTCCTTCATCTAATTCAATATGATAGGGATAGTTAAACCTTCCGAGGCTGTGAAAGACGTCTGCAAACGACCTGGTTATACCTGGCGATGTAAGTGGTTCTGGGTGCCGGTGCACAGAACAAATATTGACGTTGTCACTAAATTTAATCAGGTCGAGGGCAATACAAACCAACGGTCTGAGAAGAGGTGGTGCTGAGGAATCAACAATATGGAACTCAAACGTGCCCACCCTGGTTTCTGTCGCAGCGAAGGTTAGCCTCACCATTGTGCACAACCTGATGCCCCCACCTTCCCCTCGTATGCTTTGAGAGTGACGGATAGATAAGTGCACGAAGTAGTGAAGCCAGTGATGGTATCAATGCCATCAATGAACAACTGATCAGGACTTGCGTCATATTTGTCATCACCGAGAGTGTCGATGGCGTGTACAGTACTTGTCTTCGAGGTTGAGCACATTCTCTTGAAGTGGCCGATGCAGCCACAATTGTTGCAGTTCCTCTCTCTCTAGCCAGGCATTCGTGCACCCATTCCTTTTGGTATCTGTATCAAGAACACGTACTGATGGTTGGAGGCCCTTCCGGGGCCAAAGAGGAGTGAGCGGTGTTCACTGCGGAGAATATGGACTCGGCTCGACACTGTGCCCTGCTGTCAAACTGCGCATCTCATTCACGTTGAACGGTGTCTTCAACTGGGCGCGACTGGCCTCGGCTGCTCTGCATATGTCCATCGCTTTGGTGAGGTGAAGATCCTTTTCACGGAGTAAATGCTCATTTAGGCGTAAATCTGTCATGGCAAAAACAATATGGTCTCAAACCATGTTCTACGTTTCCACAAAACTGCATGATTTGGCCAACGTCCTCAACTCGGTGACAGACTGGTCAAACGGTTGACCCTCTTGCTGTCGGGTTTCCCAAAATGGGGGGCCTTTCATAGTCTAAATTCATTCTTGGATTACAATATTCCTCGAACTGACCGTGGCTTTCCTGAATGTGAATGTATTGTGTACTCCAAGCGCAGTCTTGCCGGCGCAATGCAACAAGATGGTGACTTTCTTGCTCTCACTCTGTCCCGACGTCTCCAAGAACAATTCAAACGGCTGTCTCCATGAGCGCCAAGCATCACTGCGCTTCGAAGCATTTCAGAGCCAACGTGGGTGGTTTAAAACGCTCTATCATGGGTCAATGTGAATAACCCGTACCAGCATGTAATGAGCCAGAGGAAGGTTCAGACCAAACTGTTTTTATTTCCGCATTCACTCATTGATCTTCATATCCAACAACAACAACAACAACAACTCTTAACACTCGACTTCTCTTTGACAGTTTCCTTCATGTTTTGCATCTCAATTGGTGTTCATAGATCTGAATTTCCTGACATGTCCTTGTATGGATACATACATTTTTGACCCCACTTCCACATCTCCATACCTGGTATTGGCCTAATGGTTAGGGCGTCGGGCTTGCGATCCTAAGGTCCTGAGTTTGAATCCCGTTCAGCTGTTGAATGAATACCAGGTGGGGTTGACTCAGCCTGTCATCCTTCCTAGGTCAGTGAAATGCATACCAGGGTACTGGGTCCTCTCTCAAGGAGGTTGGTGGCAGGATTTGCACTCTGCCCGCCATAAAAACACCTCATTCCGTAGCGCACACAGTGATGGTGCTGAGGAGTCGTCCAAGGACACAGCGACGTGCTGATCCAGCGCCCGCTCGTATGTATGTGTATGTATATATATATATATATATGTATATGTATATATATATATATACACACACACACATCTCTGGTGTGCTTCCAATGACTTGCGTAAAAAGGGTTTGCAGGTATAGTGTTTGGGTTTTAAAACTGACATTTTTGCTCTTTTCCGAGCTCATTCTGCTTTGCCTGTTCTCTCTGTGGTTTTTGACAGAGGAAGCTAGTATGAAACCTAAAGTGAAGGAATGGATGGTGTATCATGGAAATTCTCTCAAGGAGCCTCATCTCATTTCAGCTGTCCCTTTATCTTTGCCAGGTACCACACACACCAGATTACCATTCCTGCCTCATTAGCACATGTGGGCACTGTGCACAGAGCTTTAAAAGTTTGCAGTAAGCAAATTGCGTTCAATCCTACGAGGAAAATGTTGGTGTGAAATTTGCAAGTTCCAACAACTCATTACATGGATGAGTGATGTTCATCTATAATCGCTTTCACTGCTCGTTCCAAGTTTCCAAATTAAAACGTTAAAGCTTTGATTATAAGTCCTGACATCATTCATTGATTATGAACTTCACCTAGATGCATGTGTAACTTATATCAAAATGGCAATTCCCACATCTCTCGCTGCCCATCAAAGGAACCACATATTAATATAGTTTTACCTTTATGGTGAGAACAACTGAACTGGCATATCAAATTGTGGGTTAAATTAAACTGAAGACAGCAGTATTAATTGATAATCCTCATGAAGATTGATAATTGTGAAGACTGTCTAAGCTCTGCACAGTCCATTTTGCATGCCGATGGAGGTTCATATTTCACACTGTGGATACAGGCGACCCATTGGATATGTATGGCCTCTGGCAATCCGAGAAAATGAGCGACCGCAAGCTTCAAGCCTTCCTCGCTTGCTTTGACGTTGCAGATATGTTCCAAATCTGCACATCACTTCAGCCAGCACACTTGGCACTCTGCTGCCTCCTGCGCTACTGTGCTACCAAGGTATTTGCTCTGCTTTCTCCCACCTTTCCTGCCACTGCTTATTTGGCTAATAGATTATCGGTCTGGCAGGAGTGTGTTTGTAGCAGGCCCCAATCTTTGCGTCAACCAGAAAATTGCCCATCCACCATTGGTACTGTGGTCCTGTTGGTAGTCCAGCCTAATAGGCAACACATACTTTGTGTGGTGGGAGCACAAATGTTTGCAACAAGCAATTGACTGAATGATTAAACAGGCGTTTAACTCCCTCGCACTTTGTTCAATTCATGGCGATATGCTCGCACGGACCTGAAGAGAAACCCAAGGCTCCTTAAAGCCTTTAAAACTAAACGGGTTTATTTTCCAAACACAACAAAATAACTGGAGAAGATTGACGTGACTGGGAAATTTGATGGTGGGATGAAAGGGTAATCAATAATTAGCTATTTACAATGAAGTAAAGGAAATCTAAGGCGCCTCAGACTGGACACAATCACAAATGGGGAGCGGGACAAAACTGGGTTACTTATTTTTTGTGGTAGCGGGGGAGGGGAGGATGGGCAGGGTGAGGAGACAGCAGGACGATGAACGGGAGCAGGTGTATGAACACAGGTACAAGGCAGGCAGGATGGCCTCCTTTAAGCTTTCCTCGCTCTCAATTCTCTTCAGATATCCCTCAGTTCCTCTCACAAGCAACGATCTCCCAAGCACACCGAACCTGCCCGATTCAGGCTCCTCACCATTCACAGATCTCTCACGTTCTCAGCTCTGCCCCCTCTCTCCTTCCCCGGTAGAGTCACATTGCTATCTGCCTCGATCTTCCAACTCACCCGAGCTTGTCCTATTGCCACCCGGCGCCCACTGTAGATGTTTCCAGGGAGGCTTTACACACAGTTCCCTCATTTAATCCCTCGCTATCTATTACAAGTACCATACTCCGTATGGTTCACAATCAAACAGACAATCCTTCAGCTGAGGTGTCCCTACTTCTTGCATCGAGATCGGATACCTACTCGCACATGGACCGTGCTACTCTATACAGTTTTATCTCTTCTAAGGCAATCTCTAAATCCCTCCCTCCCCCCTCCCCATAAACATAACAATACAAATGGTACGGTCCCATTGGAAAGTTAACAATCAATTTACTTGGAACAAAAATTGGTTTGTTTAATCACAAACTTGCCTGTATTAAAAGCCTCTTTCCGGGTTTGGAGAAGAAGAAGCGCTAATCCTTTCTTCTTGCAGCGATTCAAACGAAACATTTATTATTCTACCAAAGCAGGAATCCCTTCGATCTTAGAAGGACATGGAAGGAGCACACAAACAACAACAGCCATAAGAACAACAACTACGTGTTATAAAAGATCCTTTTCCACGTGTTTTACTTCATTTCACATCGTCGATGTCACACGTAGATGGATATGCAATATGTTCGAAGTACAACATGCCATCTTTTGATTAAACCAGTTAGCCGTCACAATGATGGTCGTTACAAAAAGAGTTTGCTGTTGACTCGAGGACATGAAATTCTAGATAAGACTTGTTATCTCCGCAGGCCTGCTGCTTGATATTGTTTTTCGATTCTCATTCTAATGAAGCGCGACTCACATCGACTAATTCACGAATCAATGTAAACGCTATCTATACTTAGCTGGCCATGAGACCAGTGCTCACGGCTAATGCGGAGCTTAACAGTACGTGCTCACCTGTTGCCTGTCTTTGGTAACATTTTGCTTTGAAACTCGCAAAGTGAAACATGACCATTCTAAAGCACATCTAATACATATACTAACGCACTTGCAAAATACTGCACAATTACTTCATCTCATGCGACAGGAAAATATCCGAGTTGTTTTCCGAGTTCATAGCTAAACCCGGCTTGACTCGGACTCTGCTCGGAAGCGCAACTCGCCGAGTCCAAGTTCAGGAACTCGGTTCAGGTACAGCACTAGTAATGCTTAGTGTCTGCTCTCAGTCTGGGAGATTGGAGGTCCGATCCCTACTGATTCATACGAAAAACTTCCAAAATGGTAGGTGCTGCTTCCTTGCTTGATGCTCAGCGTTTAAAAGGATAGAGCACTGACCAATACTAGTGCAGGCTTTTGATGGACCTCCTGCTGTATTGAATGAAGTTCCTTGTAAGCAAAACATAAATATATTATTACTTGCAAAATCGAAGATTTGGTCGGTTGAGTTTGTTATTCTGTCTGTCACGTGCCTACAGGTCGCAAATCTAAACCGATCGTCACGAAACTTCACCAAAGTGAAGAGGTCATCACAATTGAGAAGCCTATTGATTTTGAGGTCAAAATTCAAAGGTCATCTGGAGGTCAAATTTCTAAAAGCCATTTTTCATCTGATTGAATTGAAAATTGAACAATATTTGCATATTCTGTCACTGAATTGGGAAGTCAACTCTTTTTAGGTCAAAAGGTCAAAGGTCAACCCAAGCAAACAAGGTCCAAAAGCAACTCAAGGTCAAACCTCTAAAATCAAATTTTCATCCGATTAACCTGAAAATTAAAGAGCGATTGCACAGTGCATCACTAAATTGGAAAAGCAACTATTTTTAAGGTCAAAGGTCAACTCAAGGTCAAACTTCTAATATCAATTTTCATCTGAAAAATCATCAATTTTCATCTGATTGACCCGAGCTTTGATAACGATCATCAATTTTAATCTTGATGAAATGGACAATTTGAAGTATTCATGGCAACCTTTTTTGGGGGGGGGAGGGGTTAGATTTTGCAAGTATCATGTTCTGCATGACGTCTTCTTGTTATTATATTTGGATTTCTCTTGGACATGCTGAGCCTCTTGCTATGATGGGTTTTAATCATAATTATTTCTCCAAATGAATGCAGGTGCCTGGGGTGTGCTTGGCAGATATACAGGCCCTGCTGGCACAGGCACTGTGTCTTTCGTCCATGGTCGCTGAAGACCTGGCTGACCTCCCGGTAAGGCATCCACAATGTTCAGTCTCTCTGAAAACTGTGCAATTTCGGATCTACGATAAGTAATCATCGGGTTGACTGTTTGGTGTTTCGTTTGCCAGTTCCATGTGATCCAGCACACTTGTCGTCACTTAAAATGTATTTTCTATGATACCTGCAGCTATCTTGCCAATTGGTGGAAGCTTTTATTTGTTTGCAATTTCTCGTTTTTCCTTTTGATTAAGATTTTGTGAAATAAGTTATTTTAAATTGTTTTCTCTTCCATCCCAACTAAATGCAGTAATGCATTTAATAATTGTCAATGCTTTAAAGTATAACGTGAAATATTAGCCTTAAAAATTAAAAAGCCTGTCTTTAATTCTGAACAAATTACACATTCCTGCCACTTTCAGTCAAGTATCCTCCGAAGGAGTGGTGACCTGTCACGGTAAAGTTCTGGCTTTGAAACTTTTCTGGACTTGTGAATGTCCCGGACCTCTGTCAAGTGTATGAGCCTCTATTATATCAAGTACTGTATTATTATTATTACCCTCGCCTGAGGAGAGGGTATTGCATTTGAGTCCGTTTGTCTGTTTGTTTGTTTGTTTGTTTGTCCACACAGAATAAATATGATTTTCTCTGCAACCGTTGGTCCGATTGACAGGAAATTTAAACCATAGGTGCAACTCCGCCTGTAGAATTTTTTATAACTATGACATCATAGGTCACGTGGTTTGGCCGCCATCTTGGAAAACCCAAAAAACTTTGCACCTCTAAATCTCCGAAAGCGCTGAATAGAAAAAATTGAGACATGGCTCATTGTAAAGAACTTGAAGAATGGGGACTAAATATGTTAATGATGTCATAGGTGCCTCCATTATGACGTCATAATTCGACAAGTACAAAACTTCATCCGATCAAGATGAAATTTCTTGAGCATAATCTCGGAATAAATTAGTTTATAAAAAAATGATGACGTAATCGGTCACGTGGTTTGGCCGCCATATTTGTTTTAACACAAAAGCCTTAAAAACCACTGAAAATACATCCTGGCGAGGGTTTGCAATCTCTGATTGCTCTTTCTAGTTATTATTATATAAAGTAGACGACTCCAAACCATCGCAGATAAACTTGGAGGTGCTGCACACTTGTGGCATGTTCTGCGGTAGGGTATGGTTTGGGTTTATTAATTTTAACACGTGGAGGTTTCAGCACGTGCATACGGTTTTACAGGGAATTTGATTATGCTGGAGGATGATCTCCCTGCTCAAAGTGCACTTTAAGAATACGATAATAGGTATAAACGTCCACAGAATCAGGAATTAATGGTTTATTGAATAAATATGGCTTCACTTAACACTTGATCATTTTTTTTTCTTTCTTGAATAAATATCTTGAAACGAAGATTTTAATGTTTTTTTGGTGTCCTTGTGCGCTCGATTGTCTTCTTCAGAACACTTTTGCTTCCAGACTTGTGTTTATGTGCGGCATACATACACTTTAGACATAAACACCGTAAGTTGGAAAAGAATAAAACTGACAGAAAAGCACCAGAAACCGAGGGTAAGTAGCGTACTACTGCCCCGGCGGTTGTACAGTTATGTTCAATCAGTGCTAATTAACCTGTTGTACATCACTCACTCACTCACCACATGTACATTGTGAGGATAGTCCCATCCAGTATGGTTATAAGCCGAGCCGCTGGGGTCTACAATTGTATACCTTTTTGTTTTTAAATGAACACATTTCTCATGACTACAAGAATTACAGAGAAATGTTACATCAAAATACCACTAAACTCCGCATTTACCACGTTCTAGCTCTATGATTTACCACTTGCCATTTGTTATTGCCGATTCTTTCTTCGACGTCGTCCCAATTGTTATGAGCACCTGGTATTTAATGAACAGTCATCCCCAAAATTCACCTCTGGTTCATACATGTACGGTCTGACACACCTTCTACATAGTGATTTTGAATATCGTCGTAATCTGAGGATTCTTGATCAGAAAAGTATTCGTCAAATTCACTTTCTGATGAGTCTGAAGCAAGTTGTGTGGCCATTATTCTTTGCATGCTGAGACAATCGTACCCGTGATAACGTCACACAGAACGCAATGACCACGAGGCTTTCTGGAATTTTTAGGGGTGGTACCCACCCAGGTTTACTTTTTAAACTTTTAACACTTCAAAAATTATTAGAATTAAAAAACACATTTAGTTGTGTGTTTATATCTTACAAATCAATATCATCACATCAAAAAAAAATCATTTCTCATTCTGTGGACCTTTAATAAATGTGGATGGGGCCACCGGAAGAGAACGAGAATAAAAAGGAAAGAGAAACCTGATTGTCACGCTTAACCTAGACTATAACTGTTTCTAATGGCTATCCTGAAGACGATTCTTAATGCAGACAGACTCGGTCAGGAATACAGGAAACAGAAGAGTGACAGTGCTGTGTCAGTGTGGTGTAGGTGTGTGTGGGGTCTTCCTTGAAGTGTTGGAAGGTGCGACGCAGCTTGGTCTTGCAGGTCAGCAGAGATGTCAATGACAGTTTACAAGAGGCTCACCTTCAGGCTCCTTTCCTCCTTGCAGACCCTTCTCCACTGGTGGTGTGTTTTGGCTGGCGTGCTGGTGTCTCCACAGGTCTCTCCATCATGGAGGCTCGCTGCATTTCTCTGTCTTTCTCTAGCCCGCCCGTGTAAGCGTTGCTGCCTTTTATAGTTCTGTTCCATCTGTGGCGAGGTCTCACCACCCACACCGCGAGTGTCTCGTATGCGCTCTCACAGCACTTGTAGCACACGTGGAGGCGCCATTCCGCCAGAGCATGCATGAGGGTTTGCAGTAGCTCATGTGGATGTGCCATTGGAGGTGCCGTTGTATGGTACGAAAGGACAATGGGGGTGATTTGAGAGTTAAACAGATGTAAGATGGGGAGAAGAGACAGACACGAGGGTGGGGATGACGGAATATGGGCCTCCATTATTTGACGCCATGTCCTGTTGGTACCTAGATTACTGTTACCGAGACATATCATTCTGGTCATTGCTAATTGGGGTTACAACCACTTGCTCTAACACTCATTAAGAGATAACTGATGAATAATTAACCCCTAAGACATTTTGTGACATTATTATTATTATATATTATTATTATATCAAGTGGACGAGGTATAATTAAAAGCTTTGTGCGTCTTAATATAAGGGTTGGGCAGAGGGTGGGTTTTGGCTTGTGCGTCATACAGTAAGTACTTGATCCACAGCTTTGCGTGGTAGTCATTCTTTAGTGGGTGCAGTATTATGTGAATGTGAAAAAAATACTGGAGATGGGAATATCACATTGCATTGTAGTAACTGGGGATTGGTTAAGGGGAAATGGGAAAGAGGGGAGGGTAAGGAGGTGCTGTGTTACCAGCTGCTATTGGCATCTGGGTACAAGATAACCAAGGGTAACGTTCAAAAACTGAACTCTTTTGTACGTGGAAAGACTAGAAAGTTTGCGGGCCGTTTCAGGAAGTTACAGAATGTGCCATGTACAACAGATGCCTTAATGTTACAGAATAGCTTGTTTGTATAAACTTGGCATTTTTACGTGTTTGCCATTGCACCCGCTCACACAGCCACAGTCGGTTTTGATAAAGCAATAGCAGGTGATGCTGCCCTTGGAGTTGCTGTCATATTGCTGTTTCTCCAAGCAGTCCACACAAGCGAGCTTCGTAATGTGCAATATCGCTTGCCCATCGATGCTGATTAAACATGCAATGACACCAGTATGTGAAACTAGGATGAGAATGGTTAAATATAACGTTTCTCCGTTCATAAATTATTCTTCAAATGTGGGCGAGGTACGTGGTGAGGAAAGTAAAAGGCCACACATAGATTTGCCATGCTAGATATTTTTCCATGCAGTTGTTTATTCATCTTGGGATGCTATCTTGGAAAGAAAAATATTAGCTTAAGTTGTGCCTGGAGGATCTGGAGAGAAGGGGTGTGGGTGGCAAGAGCGTTCGGACGTGGAGAAGTGTAGGAGGTGGAAGCTGGTATTTTGTAAGGGCACAGTAGGTAACCTCGCAGAAGCCCCATACATGTGGTGTTAAGCCTGAGTGAATTTTGGGCAAAAGTTGATGCTCGTGAAATGGCAGTGCTTCAACACTTTATCAGTTTACTGTCAAGATATTTTTTTCGGCTTTATCAAGTGCAGCGGAATCATTTTTGTGCCGTATCTTCCAGTGTTACTTTTATTTTCATTCGAATGATCGATTCCTTGAATTGTCTGCTTGACTACTGCCTATCGAGGTATGCCGATGGTGAATTTTTACAGCAAAAACCAGAATGCCACTAAATAATGGACTTCTGACATGTTTGCTTATACTTCCTATGGGAAAAGTGGAATCTAATGCACTAAGTCCACAATTTTGAGGCATCTTTTACATTTGTCAATTGGTTAAGTTACCACTGTCTGTCCCAGTTTCTCGTGATTTCACTTTGGCATGAAGGGATAAGCACACTTAAGCTATGAGAGGAAAAGCAACCCTCATTTTTTTACAGGCCCTTTTTCTGCTTCATTCGAGCCCATTGTCAATCTGTGTTCTATGACCATGGCCGAGAAGGACATGTAGAAACCCATAAAAGTAATTTTCAGCCAAGATTCCAACCTGGACATTAACCCCTTTAACCACTGGCAATAAACTGTGAACTATGGGCTGTTTTCATGTTTTGTTTTCAAATTATTTACTGTCCACCTGGGAAGTGCCCAGTATTGTTGGATATTGTCACGTGAGCTCCAGTCCCACTCAATGCCAATGTTCCATGAGAGATGAATGTCCACGCCGTGAGGTACTACTGCGAATGGCCGGCTTGATGCCATTTCAGACGTGATTAATTTGGTGGACCCACAGCCCCGAGTAGATAGGGACAGTGTATCTAATGCCTTGATGCCAAGTATGCCAGGTTCATCCAAACGAGGGACATTCTTAATTTACTCATAACACATTTAACGATTTCCCCCAGGGATATCCAATTGTTCCGAAACGAGCGATGCATGGGAGGCAGAGGATGGAGCAGGCAAGAACGACATTAAATATGGATTTATTAAAGAAAAATGAGATGAGCATGAGACACACAAACGGACAGATTTAGTGAGCACAAAACCAGACGAGGCTTTTCGTTTTTAGAGTTCAGGGTCACTGACCTTTGCTTTGTTTTATTTGTTCACGCTCGATGGGATCATCAAGTCGTGTGTGAGCATTACGTCTTTGTTTTCAATGATTGCTTTCAGTTCATGTTTTCACAAGTTTTCTGAAACTGCAATATTTAAATTTTTGCAGATGTGCCAGTGGATTACTCCACATACTTTGTTGTACTTTTGTGTGTTCAGATATTCTGACATGAGTTTGTTCCATCCCAAGAGGAAGTGATCCCCTTAAACCTCTGAGGCCCAGGCGGAATTAATGATGCGTCAATCCCCTCCTCTCTCGCTCACAATTGGCCCCTTAGCCACCCACTGTCATATGTAAAGTTTCCCCTTTGGCAGGGAGAGGTGAGGAGCTTGGCTTGCACCTCCATGTTTGAAGATGATTCTCTGGGTTTATTCTGGGTTTTTTTGTATACAAGATGGAGGCTCGTGTAAGACCTAACATTAATCACACAAAAAAAAAACGGACACATAAAACATATAATAAAGGGAGCGGGAGGCAAGATGGGGAGAGAGAAGGAAGCTCACAAGTACAACAGTAGTAACAGGGACATCAGGGAGATCTGTGAGGGCTTGGGGGGAGGAGGCATGGGAAGGGGGGGGGGGGGTGTGGGAGAGGTATAAGACACATGGACACTGTTAGGACTTCCAGTAAAGAAGTCGGTATTTCAAAAAAGTGGATCTGGGGTGAATTAACAGGGGTAGAAAAGATCAAGGTTTTGGATGGGGGAAGATAAGAGATGGTGGTGAACAGCTGTTTTAAAGACCTGGAGGGAGGAGTGGGATTGAAGAGAGTGAGGGAGTTTGTTCCAGAGGTGGACGTAAAGATGAATGAAAGAGTGAAGGTGAGCAGAGAGTCTTGATTTTTTGGCTGTTGGGAATCGAACCAATTGCATTTAAATATTTATATTCTGAGTGTAGATTTGAAAGTAATATACAAAGCATCCACTGTCTCTGCGAGACTACACTAAGTGTAAGAAGTGCTCATAGGTTCAGTAACAACCTTAAACAAGGAACTGAGGGGGCCATTTGGCCTGTCATTGCCTTGTTGCACCTCTGAGTTTGTTTTTCTGACCAGCTTTAAACAACGATCTTGTTAATGTTTTACTAAAGTCTGAATAACCCGATCAAGATCGAGGGCCCAACTCATGTGTATGCATGCGTATGTGTGTACCAAATTTTATCTACCAAGTCACACGTAAGGAACATGTTAAGACCGCAAACAAAATAATGAAGTGTGTTTTTATGTGTTGATTGATGAGTTGATGCTTGGCCTTAACTTCCAACCACCATCTCTAAATGCCCCTCAAAACAATTTGGGTTTGCAAAACTTGTGGGCCTCCAGAGGGAATAGAACAACATTTAGAATAACACCGTCTCGGCATTCAGGACTCCAGCTCTGTCACGACCGAACAAAATATTGGAATTCCAATCCAAATAAGCTGCGAAATATCGTACTTCTGAAAAGGAGACTCAGGCAGAATGTTTGTTTTTTGGCCAAATGGTCTCTGCTGGAGGTTCTCTGGCAAAGTTAACAGCCATGTTTTGGATATTTCACACACAGGTTCCCATGATTTTCTCACAGCTGCATTGCTCAGGGCACGTACTGCATGTCTGTTGTCTGCTTCTGCAGCACTGCCGGCAGCCATTGAGTTTCCTGTTTCTACAGCTCTATAATGTTTTTCTTTCCTTCCTACAGTGACGAAGGATCAGGGTGGAGATTGTACTGTACGCGCACGCACACACACACACACACACACACACACACACACACACACACACACACACACACACCACATTAAGAGGAATAGTCAAATTAATTTTGCTCAAATAATAGCAAAAAAATAACTAATTTTTATCGAAGAGAAATTTGCCTCGTCGATCATTCCTTGACGAGACTCCACTGCAAGGGGAAATGCAAACCTGTGATAAATTAACAATTTTTGAACCCTGAGTTCCATGTGCTGAGGCATAAAAATAGTAGGGAAAGGAATATCTCACCATTCTCCATCATTCCTGTCAGTTTGGCCATAATCTCGATTCTCTTGAATGTTATCTGCTTCTAACACCCCATTATATGAACCATGCCCTCCCAATCGTACGAAGTTTACACTGATGATGCATAACAATGCTAATCATTTTGATGGATTGAAAGCATTTCTCAAAGCAACATATTTTAAGTGCGTAGAAGCCATTTTGAGAAAAGTCTGTGTCGAGGAGCAACTTGTGTTCAGCTTTAATTTTCTGAATCAGTATTGGGTTTTTTAAATTTTGTTAACATATGCAACTTCAGCTCTGGCCCAGTGTACTCAAAAAATCTATTAAAGAAGCAAGTATTGTTATCAACTTCGGAGCATGAGATCTTTTTGCAGCTGCATGTATCCAAGGCCTGCCTTCATTTATACAAATTGCATGTTTTGTACCCAAAACTTTGCTTTCGTTAATCCATGAAACATTGCATGCAGAAAAATAGAGTATTTGGTTTTGTAATTATTTGCTTTATTTTTGCACCCAAATGTAGCTTTTGCATGAAACGAACTTGGTTCCTGTCATCGGCATCCGTGCCGCGCATGCTCAGCCAAACCGGCGGGAGAGCATTCTGTGATTTTTCAAAAATGAAAAGATTGACTTGTGTGATCCTAAAAAGTCCACTATTTATTTATGGTGTTGAGTGGATACCAAGAATGAGTAATTATAGTTGCCAAAAAACAAGTTGGACTTGCCCCTTGGCATGAAGGTTGCTGGCAAGTTTTGATGATGGCTTACACAGTCCTGCGTTTTCTCATTACTTTGAATATGTATGTGCAAAACTCATTTTTACAGCCCTTCTGATTAGTTGAATGTGTGTGTGTGTGTGCGTGTGTGTGACAGAGACAGAGACCAAATATTCAACAAATTAATAGAACTAGAAACACCCGCTCCTTACGGGAGCCACCGGGAGGGGTGGGGGTTGGTGAGGTGTTTGGGGGGGGGTCCATGTTATTATCTTTATGATTATTAATACCATAAGTGATGGGAGATATTGTTCCAAGCGTGCAACATGTTTTGATGTATCCCTATATTTGGGGGGGTGTATGGGCAACAGACCGCTGCCTTGATCTCTCCCGAAAATAAAATCAACGTGTTACATATAAAGTGAAAAGCATGCGTACTGTTTATGTGCAAATGTAATACTGTCACATCTGAAGCTCCTGCTGACTAAAAACGATGTACAACACAATATCTCAAAAGGTTGTGGGACAGAGTCGGCCAAAACCTGATGTACATACAGGTTGGCAGTATGACGTGGACAAATCGATTCAATATCGGTGAAGATCGGGATCCGGATGCGATAATTTTTTTAATTGATTCTTCACGATTGAGTGATGGGGCCAAAAACTATATATAGCATGATATTTCAAAAAGTTGTGGACAAGTTGTGACAACTAGGTGGATGAGTTGGATAGGTGACGAGAACAAGCCGATTGGAATTTGGTTCATGTCAGATCCAGATCTGACCTACCAGTGGGATACAAAACAAACTGTTCGCATCGTTCTAGTTTTTCTCATGGAATGTTTTTGTGATGGAAATTTTACAATAATGTTGAATCTTCCGCAAAACAAAAACGAAGGACAAAGTAGAGGGGGGAGTTATCATCCAGTTATTATGTGTGTTTGACTTTTATGCCCACCTGAAACACTGTACTCTGACTTCTAATAGAACACTGCTTGGCCATTTCCCCTCAAATCTGCGTGCCCCTCAAATAAGACACAAATGCTCGGCAGGCCATGTGTGCAAAATGTGCCCCCCACCCCCTGAGGATGAGACCTAGGTTAGGGGGTCCATTAATACTTGTGCAGCTTTGTTCTCTAAAGAAAACCCATCACTGCTTTTCAGTCGTCTCGTTCACTCTGGCTTCTAACTTTGACCTTCTATCCCTGGTTGGTGTCAGCTGTTTCTGATCCTTGGCCATGGCTGCTGTTGATCTGAATATAGGTCACTTGACCTGTGATTCAACTCGAGCCTCTTGAGCTCCTTGTACCTATAGTTTTGACCGAGTGTCATTGGTAATATCTCCATAAATCATGTCCATCTGCTATCTGCATAAAACATAGACAACTCGTTCGATGTGCTTCCAGTCTCTGGTGTGTGAGTATTGCGATCAACATGTCTGTTTATCTGTTTGTCAGCCGGTTATTCTGCCACAAATAGACACACACACACAGGTGAGATTGTCGCAATACTCATGCACCTGGAGTGAGTAATAATAACAGCAGCACCAGCAACACCAATGGACCTGTGCAGTGTACCCTTGATTGAGGTCAGCAGCATTCACACCAAGTCCAGAAACGTGTAGAGGCGAGAACCAATCCTGGACAGACTCCATTCACAGAATGCTGTAACGTGAAATGGTGGGAGAGATCCATAGCTACATTGTATGAAGAATAGGTGGTGAATGTGATTGTGTGGGTTAGATTTACCTTTGCATACCTATTTGGCTGGAGGCAAGTCTTATTGGAGAACGTGCGCCAAGGAGGGGGTGCGTGTAAACTTGAATACACTATAGTGGAGGTTTAACCTGTAAAAGGTGAGGCCAGGTGGAGGACTGGACTGTTGGGCTGGTGCACCTCAAGCCATGGTGTTGAAGTCAGCTGTAGAACCCTGGAGAGGGGGTGGGGGGAGGAGACGATTTTCTGGGCCGCCGAAGGCCTTATGTTTTCGGGTTGTCCGTCCGGCTGTCAGTTCGTCTTCGTTCGTCCGTCCGTCTGTGATAGCTTTTGTTACCGCGATAACTTCAGAACAGGTGAAGGGATCCAAGTCAAACTTGGCACAGGTATGCATTATGATGCAAAGATTAACCGATTTGATTTAGAGGTCGAGGTCAAAGGTCAAACTCTGTAATAAGTTTTCGTTAGAGCTCTCACTTAAGAACGGCTGAAGGGAACCAAGTGAAACTTCGTACAAGTATGTCTAATGATGTAAAGATTAACGGATTCGATTATGGGGTCCACAGGTCAAAGGCCAGAGGTCACTTTATGTAAAATTTATGTTACTGTGCTAACTTGTGAACCAGTGATGGGATTTTGACCAAACTTGGTAAAAGTATATACCCGGGCGGATTAGATGAAAAGATGAATGGATTAGATTTTGGCATCAAAGGTCAATTCAAGTAAAAATGTGACACTTGAGAACAGCTGAAGGGATTTAAATGAAATTTGGTACAAGTATGTAGAATTGTAGAATGATGTAATTATTGTTTGAGAAGTTCTGAGTGTTTACATACAGCCTGAGTGCCTGACTGATGGACACAACGCGATGCTAATAACCCCCCTGAACAATTTTTGTTCCAGATGAGCTAAAAATGAAGGAAACCTTAAGGAGGAAAATGTCATAAATAACCATGGACGCTTGAATATTTTTTTGTCTTTTATTTAGTTATTTCATTTTTGCCTGGACTTTGTTGATGCTCAAAAGTAAGATTGTTGGTACAGTATATTACAATAACAATAGCCCCAAGTGGGCCGACGTTAATCTTTTGAGGTTGGTCAGACCTTCAAGGGAACCCCCCTCCACATTGGGGGCTCCTTGATCTGGAATCGTTTCGATTTTTCGAATTCGGATCACGGGGGGCTCCCAGGTGGGGGCGGTGGGGTACCCCCCCTCCTCGTGAAACTTCAGTTCCTTATTTACCATTTACCAGCCGATCGCTCTGAAACTCGATAAAGGCCTTCTACTTCGATCCGCAGGATCTAACCCGAACAACGATCATTAAAACACATCTATCTTTTATTGGTCATCTATTGGAACAGCAAGGGTGGAAATCACTCCATTCATGATGATGAAACGTCTGAAGCCCCACGTGGTGATCAGTTTCTGAGGTTTGGGACATGGACTGTAGGGACAATGACAGGGAGATCAGGAGAAGTGGTAGAAGTATTGGTCAGAAGAAGAGTGGACATATGTTGTGTGCAGGAGACGAGATGGAAGGCAAGTGGTGTGAGAATGGCGAAGGGTAGGCAGGGACAGAATACAAGTTTGTGTGGCAAGGGTGCCCGGAAGACGTGCGTGGTGTTGGTGTCCTGTTTTCTGAGGAGTTTGTAGACAGTGTGGTGAGTGTGACTGGAGTGAGTGATAGGTTGATGATGGTGAAAATGATGATTGGAAAGCTCTTGCTGAACGTGATCTCGGGATATGCTCTGCAGGTCGGTCGGAGCGATGAAGAGGAGGATAAGTTCTGGTGTGCGATAGAAAAGCTGATGGAAAACGTGAAAGATGAGGAAGTTGTGGTAGGAGGAGACCTAAATGGACATGTGGGAAGGAGTATAGACGGTTTTGAGGGAGCTCATGGGGGTTACGGATATGGTGTGAGGAATGGAGAAGGTGAAAGGATTTTGGAGTTTGCTGATGGAGCTGGTTTGTTGATTTGTAATACTCTATTCCAGAAAGCGGATAATAAGCTTGTTAGATACACATCAGGTGGGTCGACGACAACCGTTGACTACCTGATGGTGTGTAGGCGAGATAGAGGGGGCACCTCCGGGACAAAAAGGTGATCTCGGGGGAGAAGGCCGTTTCACAGCTCCACTTCGTGGTCTGCGACATAAGGGTGAAAGGTGCGAGGAGAGCCCGGCGGGTGAAATACCGACCGAGAATGAAGGTGTGGAGGTTGAAAAAGGTGATGGTGAGAGAGGCATTAAAAGAGAGGCTGAGTATGGCAGAGGATGCTGTGGTTGAGCTTGAAAGTGGTTGGATGTCAATGAAAGATAGTCTGTTGGGAGCCGTTGGTGAGGTATGTGGATGGACAAAAGGACCACCGAGGCACTAGGAAACATGGTGGTGGGATGATGAAGTAGGAAAGAGGATTGACGAGAAGAGAAAGAAGTTCAAGGAGTGGCAGAAGACAAAGGGTACATGGAGAAGAGGAAGAAGTTGTTTCTTGGGTTTGATCTGGAGAAAGCATTCGATAGGGTTCCACGCGAAGTCGTGACATGGGCATTGAGGAAGTTAGGAGTGGAGGAATGGTTGATCAAAGTAGTGATGGCAATGTACGAGAGAGCACGCACAGCTGTAAGGACGAAGGACGGGAACAGTGGTGAGTTTGAGGTGAAGGTGGGAGTGCATCAGGGGTTGGTACCAAGTCCACTACTATTTGTATCTGTGATGGAGGTGCTGGCTCAGAATGTAAAGGAGGGTTTACCGTGGGAGTTGTTGTATGCAGATGATCTGATGTTGATTGCGGAAGGTATGGATGGACTGAAGGAGAAGATGAACAAGTGGAAGGAATGTATGGAGGCAAAAGGTCTGAAGGTGAATATCGGAAAGACGAAGGTAATGGCAAGTGGTAAAGCATGTGGTGAGGTGGAAATAACTGGGAAGTGGCCGTGTGCTGTGTGCAGGAAGGGTGTCGGAATGAACTCCATTCAATGTACAATGAGTGCTGAGTGGGTTCATAAAAAATGTAGTGGCCTTATAGTGTCATTAACCAGTTTGGCAGCTACATTCAAGTGGAAGGTGTGCACAGAGGGAGCTGCAGATGGAGGAAATGTTGAGTTGGATCTTGGAGACGGCATGAAGCTGGAAGATGTGAAAACATTTTGCTATCTAGGAGACGTGCTGAATGGAGAAGGTGGATCAGACTCGGCAACGGTTGCTGGAGTGAGATGTGCATGCAAGAAGTTTCGGGAATTGAGTGGCGTGCTGACGAGGAGGGGAGTGTCGTTGAAGCTGAAGGGAAAGGTGTATGCTGCATGTGTGAGAAGTGTTATGATTTATGGGAGCGAGACATGGGTAATGAACATAGAGCAGCAACGAAGGTTGGAAAGGGTGGAAATGCGAATGGTTCGATGGATGTGCGGAGTATCGCTGAGAGAGAGGAAGACAAATGATGAATTGCGAAAGATGATGGGAATAGAGCCTGTGATTGATGCTGTGAAGAGGAACAGGTTGAGATGGTTTGGGCATGTGTTGAGGAAGGATGAAAGTGACTGGTTGAGAAGAGTGATGGAAATGAATGTAGAAGGAAGTAGAGGACGGGGAAGACCGAGAAAGATTTGGCTAAAGGTGGTGGAAGAAGAAATGCGGGCAAGGGGGTTAACAAGGGGAGATGTAGTAAATAAGGCAAAATGGAGAAGATTGTCATGGGGCCTGCAAGGCTAACCCCCGTTCTGGCAGGGAAAATGGCCTTAAAATGCCTGTTGTTGTTGTACTGGAACAGGTTCAGTCTCAAACTTTGAGGCTTCACTGGCAGGCGAGGAAACCAGTGAGTGAAATGGTGTGACAAGGGGGTTGCCTGCCGACTTCGTGTGTGCGTGCGCGCACATACACACACACATACACACACATACACACACACACACACATACATACACACATATACACACACACACACACACACACACACACACACACACACACACACACACACACACACACACACACACACACACACTTCAGCTTCACTGTGAGCCAGAATTTCAGGTTCCCTGAATAAAGTTCCCTTAAAAATGTATCTATGCTCTTTACTCTGCCTTGTATAAACATAAGTCCAGCCAAATTTGAACAAAGACAATGCACATCATGATGGGGGTGATTGACAACTAATACAATACGTTTCACATTGCACCATGCAGGGGAGCCCTGTGGCACCTCGGGCGGTGCACCTTGGTTCGATGTTCGTGCGAGGCCTTTATATGCTGCTGGCGGTCAATGCAGCTTGCGGAGAACCCTTTGAACAGGAAGTTTTAATGCCCTGGATGCTTTTTGATGGCAAGCTCTTTCAGCTGAAATACCATCAAGCCCACAATGGCAACTCACCACCAGCTCTACTGAAAACAGAGGTACCTCAGGGTTAAACAAGAGCTGTGACCTGAAATTGTCCCTGGAGAGTAGATAAGTCTAACTTCAAAACCAGGCCAAATAGTCCTGCTATCGATTTCATCATCTCACTGACACCAAGGCCTTCAACGCATGGTATTCCAACTGTATTTTGACCACCACATGCCCCATGCATTGGAAGTCTTAAGGCCACAAATGCCTCACACCTTTAATTTTACACTGCGGATAATGACCGTTGCAGTCGTTCTTGTTATCCTTTAACATGATGAAAGAAAGGTGCAAACTTTGGTGCAACTGAATGGCGCGATGGTTAACTTGCTTTGACAGTCATGTTAATTGCCCCTCGTAGGAATGTAATCTTGTGAATTAATCTGATGGGCACATGGACAATGCTCATTGCACACTCCGCCTGCAGAAATGAATACAGCTGTTGTGCATTTACAGGAACAATTGCAAACATTCAGAAACCTTTTTGCAATGTGTACATCGGCACCAGCACAAAACAATGGAGAGAGAGAGGTGAGTGAATTAGAGCTTCAGCCCATAATGCACTCGAGGCTTATCTGTTGCAGTCTTGTATCCCAATACCTGAATATTTTCAGTGACGTTAAGCCAGGTCACTTCCTCCTAGTGGATCTTGTTACAGCTGATTGGATTATGTTGCTCATTCAGAATTCGAGTTGATGCTGCAAGGGATTTTTGTGTGTAGTCGAGACTCGTGGAAGAGCGAGTACACTGAACAGATCAGGAAATAATAGGATCCAAAAGGAAGTCTCGAGAGGGAAAATACCAACAGCAGAGTAGAAGGCCAAGATGGAGGGAGACATTGACAAGCAATGGGTTTGGGGAGGAAAGGAGGGCCAGGAGAGTATGCATGGGGTGCACAAGATGGATAGGGAACTCTCAGGAGGGAAAACTGGAAATTAGGATGGAGGAGGGATTGGGGATGGGGGAGGTTTGGGTAGGGACAGGGGAAGTGTAGAAAAGATGATGGTTTTGGATTGAGGATGATCTGATCTGGTGGTGAACAGCTGTCTTGAAGACCTGGGTCCGGTTACTGGAAGCGATCCTCTGGATAAATTTCATGCGCCAGATAAGCGATTCATGCACAGGATCGGCTTATCCGGCTTTCTAGCAACCGGGCCTTGTAAACGGAAGTGTAAATGGAAGCAAGTCTGTACAGATTGCTGCAGCGCTGCCATTTTACTCATGAAAATTCTGTTCAATGCAACAGTGGAGGAGGGCAGCGATATCGGCTTCAGGTAGTGCCATGGTTTTTTGTTTTTTTTTTATCCCCGAGACAAGTGCAGCGCTACGCAACGTGGTCTCAGGTTACTGGTGGGAGGTTCTGCACCAATATTGGAGAGGGATGTTTATAAAATGAGGCTAGATGGGCAGCCCTGTATCGAGTGACTGGGAGATTTTAACAGCAGAACGTATTGCCAACATTCCCCCAAAGTCTCCTCTGCATCCAATCACTTTGTCTCTGATAAATATAGGAAAAGCTTGATGTTGCCAAGAATTACCAGGAACTAAGTCACAATGATAAGCTTTCAGCTGAACTGATCTAATCCACACAATAAGATTTCATGGATGTATCGGTTTTGCATCTTCCCCCAAATAGTCAGGTTCACGATTTCTTTTTGTTCAACATTTTGGTAGATTAGCAAAACTATACATTTTTGGAATATTCAGAGCATGAGGAATCCGAAAATTAATGTTGACAATTGCGTAGACACCTTTGCGAAAATGACACTCAGGACAGTGATGAAGATCTGTAAAAGCATATTCCTGAACGGTGTAGACCTCGTAGATCCTGTGTATAGGACTTATTGTTCAATCTGAAACTAACAAGGCTGCTTTCTTGCTTTATAAACCCATACCTATAACTTCAAAGGACTTGCAATATCATGTATTATGTAATAGTTATATCACAAATATAAAGACAATGGTTTTCAATTACGTTTGTTTGTTGCTTTTCTATAATCCTGAGCACTATTTTGAGGCCTTTATTGGATTCCTTGACCCAGAAAACATAGGATTAGCATATTTAATTAAGTCTCCAGGTTGACTAGAAGCCGAGATAGCGCAAAATATGTATTTTATGGCGGCCATTTTGAAAATCCAAAATGGCGGCCATGCAGGTGTCTGTGCAAATGCCAACATTGATTTTCGGATTCTCCATGCTCTGATTCCAAAAATGTACAGGTTTGCTAATCCCAAAATTTTGAACGAAATTATATTTGTTAACATAGTGAATATGAATGAATGATCGTTTTAAGGCCATTTTTCCCTGCTAGAGCGGGGGTTAGCCTTGAGGGTCCCATGACAATCATGGTTCCCTGTTTTGAGGCAATATTTTTATGGCCGGATGCCCTTCCTGACGCCAACCCTTGGTCGCCTCTTACGATGCGCAGGGATACGGTGTACCTATTCTAAACCGGGGTACACACCGGTATATTTGTTAACATAGTGAACCTGACTAATACCACTGGTCACGCAATGTTAAAAGGTGACGCTAAAGCGCGATGCTGCGCGCGCTAATGCTTACGCAAAGAGCAAGCGGACAACGCGGTTCAAAAGAGTCTTTATTCAAAGTACTCAAACTGCAGCACTAAGCTGCTCAGGGCTGCGCGCTCCGCGTATATCGTGAGGCCACGCCTCTCTCTCTGGCGTGGCCCATCCCCACTTGGTGTGCGGGGTGATGTCACCGCGTCAGTGCTTTCGTGTCCGCCACAACGCCATATTAAATCGCCGTGGCCCCAGGCAGTGCAGGTAAAAACAGAATTGATTTGGACGAAACAATTTTCATTATTCACATCAATAAATACCAAGATAAAGCAAGCTTGGACCCAGCTTGGCAAGCTTGGACCCTTGGACCCAAGCTTGAACTGTGCTTCACATGGCTTGATGACAAGTTGTGAAATCCTCTTGATTGGCTGTACAAGGTTCCACGCACTGTGATTGGCTCCTGGCAAGTGCCATTAATACATCCTGTGACTATACCTGTTGGAATTTGAAAATTGAAAAAAAATCTAGTTACCAACAACAAAACAAAAAGTGAGCCAGGGGCCTACATGCTTGTAACTATAATACCACACTCGCTGTTAATGGAAAGGCAAAACAAGAGAATGAAGGGATAACTGAACAAGGAGAGCAGGGGAATCCTCCAGATATTGCACATAGAAACAGAATTCAAAACAGAGGTGTGTTTTTATATATACACAAAGAATTAAGTTAAGCACCCCCGCCCCCGTTTTTTTACAACCTCGCACATTACAAGTTTGTTGTCGTCAAAACAGTGTAATATACCCATGTTATTGCTATATTTTCTGGAGAAGTGATATTATGGTCACATAAAAACATAATCATGCCGTTTTCAATATTTTATTCTGAATAATTTAAGGTGAAATTTTTTGGGAATTTTAGGCATATTTTCACCTCAATTTAAGTATGGAGCTATAGGTCCATCACGGACAGTGTGGATGACGTTTATGTTTTCTAACGTACAGTCATTGTTCTGAGAAGACCTCTAGCGATCTTTGCGTCAATAACGTGTGTAGGACCCACGTGATCGGATCACTGACTCAACCCTACGTCTCATAGACCCTGTAAGCCGTCGTATGCGTTGCTGTGGCAGGTTGTTCCATTCCCGATGTAATGCACGTTCCAATTCATCCAGATTGGCTATTGGAGGGACCATCTTCGCAATTTGTCGTCCCAACATGTCCCGAACGTGCATTACATCGGGAATGGAACAACCTGCCACAGCAACGCATACGACGGCTTACAGGGTCTATGAGACGTAGGGTTTAGTCAGTGATCCGATCACGTGGGTCCTACACACGTTATTGACGCAAAGATCGCTAGAGGTCTTCTCAGAACAATGACTGTACGTTAGAAAACATAAACGTCATCCACACTGTCCGTGATGGACCTATAGCTCCATACTTAAATTGAGGTGAAAATATGCCTAAAATTCCCAAAAAATTTCACCTTAAATTATTCAGAATAAAATATTGAAAACGGCATGATTGTTATGTTTTTATGTGACCATAATATCACTTCTCCAGAAAATATAGCAATAACATGGGTATATTACACTGTTTTGACGACAACAAACTTGTAATGTGCGAGGTTGTAAAAAAACGGGGGGGAGTGCTTAACTTAATTCTTTGTGTATATATATATATATATATATATATATATATATATATATATTAGGGTGTTGGTGTTTCTATGGGAAAAGACCATGATGTTAATACAGATCTCCTCTCCAGGCCTGATGAAGGGGCAGAAATTGTGATTTTGGTCAGTGTGGCTTACTCTTTCAAAGGTACTGGAGGGTAGTTAATGCCCAGCAAGTGTAAGCAGATGGGACACCTGTCTATCATCCCTCCAAGGAATGGCACACCCTTTCTTTTTTGCAGTAATACAAGTCTTAGTTCACGAATCACAAGGAAATTAGTAGAAAATGGATAAATGCAGTGTATGGGATTTGAACCTCGATTCTCAGCATCAGTTCAGATTGGAACACAAAACAGGCCGATCCATTTCTTCTCAGATCAATGATTAAACAAACACTAGACCACAAAGGTAAGTACGCAACAACCTCTAAGGTAATCAGCCAAAGGGAGGCCTGTTTGCGAGAGATTAAAAAAAAAAATTCCCGGAAAATGATAAATTTGTGGAATAAGAGGTGGAGACCCAGCAAGGCCGTGCAACCTTGTAGTACTGGAGAGAAGTGTGATTGGACAGATTGAGGCAATTAAACAGGCAACAAGAAAAGGAATTTGTCATTTCTGATGTTATATATATAATATATACACATCCCTTTTTTTTTCTTCTTTTTTTTCACTGCTGAGAAGGCAATGGCAAACCACCCAGTGTAATCCTTGCCCAGGAAGCTGCTTCAGTGCATGGACACTCTGAAGAGCTTGGTACATCAGAGAGAATGGTAAACTTAAGCAAGTCAGCCAATCGAGTTTATCAGCTTTCTCGTTCAATTAAAGGTGGTAAAAGAGAGTCAAGAGGAAGAGAGTGAAAATGAACTTGAAGATAGGCCTCAACTACTTTTCTCCAGTCAGATGTTTTCTTTTAATGAGGTGGGTGCCCTGGTACAACAGTAGTACTGTTTTTAGTACTAAATGAGTACTAAATGTAAAACAACAGTAGTACTAAATGAGTTTTTTCTTTTATCTCTCCCTCTCCTTCTTTGGATGACTTTCAGACAACTACAGACTTGGCATTTAATATGGAATATTTTTTTTGTGGGGGTGAACTTACTTTTCAAGATGACTTGGAACCAAAAGTTCATTGGAATTATGTTGAAATTATTCTAGATTTTGTTAGTGTGACCTTTAAAAGAAACAAAAATCACATTTGACATTTCGAAACAAATAAATTGATCCTTGAAAGTGATGTAAACTGATATCGAACTCAATTCACGGACAGTACTGTGTTAAACTTCTGTACGTTTTCCAGAAGTATCTCTTTATTTTGCACATTAGCCAAAAAAAATTTCAACAAAAACAAAAGTTAAATTACGACTGGGATTACGGACAGTAAAATTACAGTTCAGTACTTCGTGTAACCCCCACGAGCATTCAGGAGAGCACGTACACGTCGAGGAATGCTGTTCACGAGATTTGCCAAGGTTTGGACAGGAATCGCTTGCCATGCAGTTACAATAGCCTGCTGCAATTCACGCACAAAGGTCGGCTGCTGGTCCAAGTTGTCGATTTGACGCGTTAATTCTGCCCACAAGTTCTCGATCGGATTCATATCCGGGGACATGGCAGGCCACTCCATATGCTCTACACCAAGGTCAGCAAGAAAGTGTTGGATCATGCGAACACGATGAGGCCGTGCATTGTCATCTTGGAAGACAAAGTTTCCTCGAAAGGCTGCACGAGCAAATGGAAGCAATGTTTCTTCCAGAATGGCCCTGTACTTGAACTGGTTCAGGTTTCCATTCAGAACAACCAGGTCAGTTTTGCCCCCTGCATGAAAAGCAGCCCAAACGGTCACCCCACCACCTCCAGCTTGGACTCTTGGCACTATACAATCTTCGTTGTGGGCTTCATGCACTTGTCTGCGCACTCGGACGCGGCCATCTTGACGTTAGACCAGAAATCTAGACTCCACTGAAGGTCACGTGATTCCAGTGTCCTGGCTGCCATTGACGGTGCTCTCTGGCCCACTGCAATCTGTGTGTCTGGTCAGGCGTGGCTTTCTCAGGGGACGCCTGGCACGATAGCCTGCTTGAACCAGTCGTTGACTAGCCTTCTGGATACAGGCACATTTGTCAGTTGCTGCCACTCAGCCCTAAGCCGATTAGCTGACTTGGTACGGCCATTGCAGACTAACCGGTGCAGCTGGCGATCATCTCTCCTTGTGGTTATGCGTGGATGTCCTGGCCTCGGTATTGGAGCAGGGACACCCCTCTGAGCATTTCGTTTCAGGATCTTTGACACCTGACCTTGAGTGATGCCATACTGCGGAGCAATAGCACGCTGTTTCATGCCAGAATTTCGTAAAGCCACCACTCCATGACAAACAGCATTGTCAAGTTGACGGACCATCTCCAGAGGAAGCGGAAATAACTTTTGTAGACATGCAGCAGTTGTTTTCCACGAATACAGAATGCAACAACCCTCATATACCCGATTGTGAAGCCAATCGTCAAATGTACCTGTCATTACATTTTGTCACGCCACCTGTGATATAATCCTGTTATTGACTTCTTGCTGTGAAAGACAATCAGTGACATGGTTCTTTCAACAAAGACATCACCGAAGGGTAAAAGAAACTCACCAGATTGATATACTGAGTTCAGATAAACCCAAGTCAAGGAAAAAAAATATATTCCATATTAAATGCCAAGTCTGTATAATGCTGTGGACCCATTGTTCGGAGAGGTTTGAGGATTTAATGATCAAAGCCTCCTGATAGACAGGTTCTCAGCTGATGTGGATGGCCGTTAAATCGGGCAGGCCCATTGGAGGAATTTTTCAATCTCTCTCTCCTAATGCACTTTCATGGCAATGATTCCACTGGGTGCTCTGCCTTCATCTTACAAACAGCAGTCATGGCAGGAATTTGCAATTCGTTCAGCACGCCGGTGATAACTCACCTACTCTTCGTCAAAAGGCCATGGGATCTTTAATGACCACCAACTAATGCTAGCGAACAGGACACCCAACCTAATGCTTATTCGAGGGATGGCACATGCATTGATGAATCAACCTGACTGTGAAACACCTGGATGACAGTTTATAGCTAGGCCGACATTCAAACCTGGGTGAGACTACTTCGAGGTGAGAGTGCATATACATCAAGGCTATCCTACCACCTCCATGCTTTCTGGGTGTATTTAACAGAATTACATTTCTATTATTAGTCCCCGACAGGTGTACACCGGAGGGGACTATAGGTTTGTACTCCGTCCCTCCGTCTGTCAGTCTGTCAGTCTGTCAGTCTGTCCGTCCGTCACGCAAAGAACAGTTTTTCGGACTTTTTTTTCTAAACTCTGAATGCTAATGATTTCAAACTTGGTACATGGTTTCCTCATGATAAGTTACAGATCAAGTTCGAACTTCATGACGTTTCGATCATTTTTGACAAAGTTATGGCACTTTGAACTTTGGTAATTTCCCCAACAGTTTTCCGGACGACAGACTGCCGGTAGGGGACATGTATTGCAGCGCAATACTCAGAATGCTTGTTCTATTTTGTAAATGTTATCCACATGTCAAAGATATTATGGTCAGGATGCCCCCACCTCTTTTTTTCTTCTTCAGAAGGGTCAGCTGATTTCAAACTTGTCTCCCTCATTTTAAACCTGGTGAAGTCTGTCTCTGGTGTATGCTCCCCCTCCATCCCTTCCCTCACACTACAGCCGACACCGCTTGTGAGAACACTGAATGCATCAATTCTGTGTTCGCTTCCAAATGTTCCTTCACTCTCCGTACCCACCCGAGTCGCACCAAAATGCTCATGGACTCTATCTTTTGCACCCGAGAAGGTAAAAAGTTTCTGGTAACCCTTGGCTGATTCTGCGACTGGATCAGCTCATTCATCTTAAACATACTGTGTTGCTCTTGCACAATCTCTTTCTGCTCTTTTCACCCTATGTACCCTTCCATCTGCTTGAAAATCAGCCAACATCACTGCATTACATAAAAAATGTGCAAAAACGGATCCACTTAACTACAGATCAATCAGCTTGCTTCCAATCATGAGCAAGGTCATGGAATCCATCATCACAGTGGACATGAAATCTTTCCTTTTCTCCAATGACCTCATCTCAGATCACGAATTCGGATTCAGAGGAGGACACTCCACCTTCGGCATGCTGGTCCGACTCTTCCAACAATGGATGGAGGCCCTCAATGTCACCTGAGATCAGGGTCAGCTCTCTCAACATATCTCAAGCTTTCAATACAGTCTGGCATCCTGCCTTACTCTCCAAAATCTCTTCTTATGACATCAAATGCCAACGCCACAGTTGGGTTACTGACTTCCCCCACTCTCGTAGTCAACGTGTGGCTCAACAGAATCCTTTCATCTACTCTCCTTCTTAAGACTAGAGTCAGCTCGCCAAGGCAATGTTCTGGGCCCAGTCCTATTCCTAATCTCCACCAACGATCTCTCTGACTCTCCAGAAAATACCCTTTATCTATTTCCTGGTGACTCCATCTTGTCATGGCATCCCTCATCCTTCATATAGGTAGGCTGCAGCCTCTTCCCTCTCTGCAGACTTTGAGAGAATCACAAGCTTGTCAAACACCTCTCACTATCTCTCTCTAAAAGGACAGTCTGAAAAATCCTACTATCTATTTTCTTAACAATCCTCTTGAAGTTCAGTCATTCAAACTTCTGGGTGTCACAATCAGCTATGATCTTTCTTGGGCAAACCACATTTCAAACTTTGCCTCCAAAGCCAGTCGCCGAGTGAGCATCCTGCGTCGTACAAAGTCCTTCCTTGGCACACCTGAAATCTTATCCATTTACAATTCCTTCATCCGCAGTTTGATTGAGGACTGCTCTCTGCCCTCGGCTGGCACCCCTCCACACACTCATTATTTGTCCGTCTCACTCTATTTTGACCATCAACCCTGCTGTTAGTGTTTCCCCTCTCTCTACTGTTCATTTGTTGTGTTGCATCCTGATCTGTTCTTCGTTCTTACTCTTCCGCGATCCTCGACTCTGTATGCAAACTCGCACCAATTTACAAACGATTCAAGTAATTTACACTTGATGCACAACCAATTTGTTGTGTTCACGTAGTCAAACTATTTTTGAATTGAAAACGATATGCTGGATGTTTGAACATGTACACCTACTTATTTACCAATTTAGAGGCACTTCACTTTGTGGAGAATCCGGTATATTAAAGGCGTTCCTTTCATCAGAATAAAGAATTAAGATTTTGTAACATCCTGTGCTTATTTATTTCTCAAAGTTGGTGCTGTGGCTTCCATCCTGTTTATTAATAAACAGACTGATGCACAATATCATCTTTTATCAGGAAGCAGAAAATCCAAAAAGACTCGACTCGAGCTGAAACATGTAGAAATCACCAAATCAATCCATTACATGTTACCATTCCTCAGTTAGATATTTGGAAGATAATCCCAATGAAAAGAAAACAAAAAAAACATTCGTAACATGTATGTATTCTTTAAATTTAATTTACATCACTTTGCTATATTTGGAGGGGAAATGGAAGGTAATTGTGAGTTTGGAGATTTGCCTTTTCTTTTGAAATGCAGTTTGAGCTTTGTTTATGGCAGATAACACGTGTTGGTGCTTAACCAGCAGCCACGGTGGTGTAATGGTCAGAGCGTCCGCTCTGAGCTTGAGAGGTCGGCGGTTCAAATCCCGGCCGCCAAGTCATACCAAGAACTAAAAATTGTCCGTACTGCTTCCTTGCTCGACGCTCAGCATTTAGGAATGGTATAGTATGGGCAAACAACCATATGTTGGTAATAATAGTGCAGCCTTTGATGGGCCTAATGGCCTCCTCCTACATCAAAGTTCCTTGTCAGGAAATTGTATTATCTATCTATCTATAATTCCACTAATCTCTGTGTGTATGTTTGTTTGTTTGTTTGTATGTTTGTATGTTTGTATGTCTGTGACCGCTGTTTCTCGACAACCACGGGTCCGATATACTTGAAACTTGCCAGGTATATTGCTGGGGACCCGAGGATGTGCCTTTTCAAGGTTTGAAATTAATCGGACAAGTAGTTACCGAGCTATGGCGATTTAGCCGTTCGCCGTTCGCTTTGGCGTTGCGAATGGACCAAACCATTTCATGTAAATAGAGGGGGGGGGGGGGGGGTTCTGTGGTCGTTGCGAATGGACCAAACCATTTCATGTAAATAGAGGGGGGGGATTGTCACCGTACTCGCAAGCCGTTCGCCGTTCGCTTTGGCGTTGCGAATGGACCAAACCATTTCATGGACCAAACCATTTCATGTAAATAGAGGGGGGGGGGGGATTGTCACCGTACTCGCACCCACGTACCCACGTACCCACGTACGGGCATTGCACCCACGTACGGGCATGCCCTAGCCATGCCTAGCCTAGTTATTAATTAATACCAGCATTTACACACAGAAATAACTTGGTTTTCCTGTTTCTTTTCAATTCTCGCCAAAAACGGATGCTATTATCCCGAATTTTAAACTTGCCCTCTGACATAATGAACAATTTATTTGCAACATCCGATCTTTATAAGTCGCAATATGAATGTCAATGATTGATCACCTGACAATTTTCAGCCTCAGTGCGTAAGCTGTGGTCAGGCCCGGTTAGTACTTAGCTGCTGGAGGACTGGAGGTTCATGGAAAACTGAATGTTGTTGGCCGAGGGAGTTGACCAGTTAACTAATTTGGTGTGTTGCTCGTCATCACGCTGCCTGCTCCTGAATTTGTTCCCCCATGGAGCCAAATCTAAGTATAACTGCCGTCCTGGTACATCACCACCAGAGAATGCTACATTTCGGAGCAGGTCCTCCATCAGATTGGATCATAGCCAGTCATTCTGTCTGCATTTAGGTTGTAGACGTCCAAGGAACAATAGTGTCCCTCAAAAGAAACAAAAAAATTACCCTGCCAGGCAGTATCCTTGCTAAATTCTCATGCCAAGGTTTAAATGGGATCCAGAAAGGGAGGCTGTTATAATACATTCAATTAAAAGTGAGATACTTTAAATGTAAGAATATATATATATATAGTTGTGTGAGGATAAATCTCGAGTATGATGAGTCAAATTACCTTATCTTGCATCTAAGTGTCCTTGACGTTTTATATTTTCAAATACAAACCCCAATCATCTTTTTAGCATCTCATGGCTGTTGATCATGTGATTGGATATGGTTTGGTACAAGCTCGATTCCCTCTAATGCAAATTAAGGGTTGCTCTTATCCAGCCTTTTGAATTTGTATAAGATTTTGGTCTTGCCTGCTTTTTATCTGGTGAACAAAAATGGTGTTAAACCCCCTTGAAAAGATCCTCACAGTTATGTTGTTTCCAACACGTGCGCAGACGTTAACAACCTGACCACGATGGCACAGGTGCTCGTCACATCATAGCAGTTGCATCAAACGGATCAGCGGCCTGGTAAGAATGCATGCTATCTGCTCCTGGGCACCAAACATTAAATGTTCGTTGTTGTCAAGTGACACACATGACAAAAATAAAACGAGTGTTGCTAAGTTCACACATTTGAGCAAGGACAGAGCCAAGTTTCGATCCTTATTAAAGTGGATTCAAAAAGTGAATGCTCACCTTTGTTTTACCGTTACTTTCTTGGCTTGGATTGAGAATGCCGTAAGTTCAAGAAATGTGAAGCGGGCCAGATTAAAAAAAATAAATAAAATAAACAGTAGAGGGTTCAGCACCGATTTAGTCTGGTGCTGGCTTAACGGTTAAGGTGGCCGGCTTGAAATATTTGGGTCCTGAGTTTGAGCCCCTGCCGTACCATTGAATTAACATCAGGTGGGTTGACTCAGC
This sequence comes from Myxine glutinosa, assembly GCF_964187855.1. Lineage (NCBI taxonomy): Eukaryota > Metazoa > Chordata > Myxini > Myxiniformes > Myxinidae > Myxine > Myxine glutinosa. The sequence goes on along the minus strand of NC_136269.1, from coordinate 59,349,592 downwards.
ATTGCATCAGCGGCACAGCTGCGCCCCCAGAAAATGATGCAGCCAAGCAGCCACAGGCCGCATACGAACCACCGGCACCAGGACCGATTTAAGTAGTACTGTAATAACACCAGCCCCTCTCCGATGAGATGTGAAAACAAGTGGCTGGGAGTTATGGTCCTTCAGTGCAATCACCGACAACGATGCATCAAATCGGAAGTTTTTACTTAAAAAAAAACTAAACAAAACATGTCTTTTCAAGTCCCTGTTGAAGGATCCACAATGATGAAACCATAAACATGGTCAAGGTTGCTGCAAATTATGACATCCAAAATCGCAGACAAATCTTAATGATGCAAAGCTGGCGGATTTCTTAACAAGTGCTTTGTAGACATGCAGTGACACATTTCATCTTTACGTGGGGAAAGCAAAATGAAAATCAATCTATAAACAAAAAATGTGTTGTACCTACAAATTGATCATTATTATTATAATAATAATAATAATAATAATAATAATAATGATACTTCACACTGCTGTGTGGTATTTTCACCAGTCTGCAAGTAGGCTCGTGTCACCCGCATGGCATAACTGGTCCATTTGAGTGGTCCAACAGGTCAAGTTGACAGTGGAATTAAAGTCTGCAATGGTTTGCACACATTCTTGCCACACCCTTTTCTTGGCCTTGAGCCCGCTCATCACATTACTTCCTGTTCCCCTATCCATGGCAGGAATCTATCTGTGCCAGAATTTTCCTGACACAGAGTTCAAAAAACTCTTCTTCTGGGTCTGCTGGCTCAACTCGACCGCTTTTTGCTGCTGTTCCTCCTGTCGAAAGAAAAAGGCCATGTGAAAAATCATGGACGGGCAAACCTACTTTTGTTTTCATAGCATTCACGTTACGCTTTCCAATGATACAATTACAATGCAAAATAATGGTCAAGTCACTGTAGTGTTCATCTTAATGCTTCATTTTCTATCTTAACTGTGCGTCTCGAGCAAGTTTTTTTATTATTTAATTACTGTTCGGAATATTAAAAAAAAAAAAGTTATTTCCTTGCTTGTCTCCAAATGTGGCCCTGGACCCACTGTCACTCCGTTGCTTTTTTGCCCCATTATCTCTTCCATGTCCAATCTTTTACAGTGTGTAAAATAATAATAACGGTAAATGAAATTTATTTTTCTTTCCTTCCCTTTGATCAGGCTTGTTTTTTTTTACCATTTCGACATTTTTCAAACCCGAAAGTAAAACACGGAAAATGTTAAAAGAAAAAAAACAACTAGAACTCCACTCTTTGATGTCACGACGTCGACTGATATGCCTCCACCCACATTGATTCATCATTATACATACTTGTACCAAGCTTGATTTAAATTCCTTCAGCTTTTCTCAAGTATCACATTTTTACCTGAGTTGACCTTTCACCCCAGCTCCCAGCTTAGCCCAGTACAGCCTGGAATAGGACAAGGCCAGAGCCGTCCAGGGCCAGGTTTAGCCTAACCCAAAGTCGGCTAGCTCCAAGCCTAGCCTAGCTCAGAGTCGGTCAGCTCCCAGCTTAGCCCAGTACAGCCTCGACCAGGACAAAGCCCAATCAAGGCCAGAGTCGGATAGAGTCTCAGACGAGAGGTTGTCCAAGGTTCGGTGGGAGCAAATAACCACAATATTGTTCTCAAAATGTGATCCTAAAAAATGTGGATACTTTGTGTACCGGGCAGACTCAATTCCACCTCGTATAACCGGCAAAGGAGACTATAGGTATAACCAGTACATATATAGGCTCCAAGGTTTGTTAAAGACCAATGAATATGAACAGAGCAGATTATGGAAGGTATACTTGAGAGTTGAACATTGTACTGTTACATGTAATATATGGGGATCTATATACTGTACAAGCTTAGCTTATTAATAGACTCCTCCGGACCTCCACAACCCAACTTGTATCAATATATAGGGAGCCCAGATTCAGATGTCGTATACAATGAATATCCATTTGTTTACTCCATAATTAATCTTTATGCAATTTATTTAACCATTGCATTATAATTTGAACTAGATTTGATAATAATGTACCAAATTATATTTGTATCCACCTGGATCTGTGTACTATTTGTTTGCATCCTACTTTTTTTTTTGACTCATTGTTTGAAATGTGGAAATAAAAATTACGGCGATGGTGATGCTGATGGAAGGAAAATGATTTTTTGGAAAGAAAAGGATGCGCTGATAGCAATGTGCCACTGATAGAAAGCAATGTGCTACTGTTGGATGGAATTGTTGGAACTAAAATCTTGTACAGTCGGACCCGACATTCACGGGGGATATGTTCCTGAAAATGCCACGAATGCCGGGGTAATGTTTCAATGGGAAAAGGGGGATCAGTTCCCGGTGGTTCGTGATTCATAAGGGGGGAAAAAAAGAAAAGAAAATGGTTAGCTCACCCTTTGGCCACGAGTGTCATGTTACTTTATTGAAAACGAACCGTTTGTTTTGCTTCGATCTTACGTGATTCCCAAAGTGCGTCTTGGTCCCGGAAATGGTTGCCGTTTCAACTGCTCGGAGTTTAAGCTTAAAGGACGATACGGTATTCTGTATTATCTTACAAAGATAGATGTTGAGTTTAAATTACATAATTTTAAACATATTGGTATCACCAATGCGCAATGCCAAGCGTTGGCTAGAGTGGTGTAAAGCTCACCGCCATTGGACTCTGGAGCAGTGGAAAGGCGTTCTCTAGAGTGATGAATCACACTTCGCCACCTGGCAGTCTGATGGATAAATCTGGATTTGGTGGATGCCAGGAGAATGCTACCTGCCCGGATGCATAGTGCCAACTGTAAAGTTTGGTGGAGGAGGAATAATGGTCTGGTGCTGTTTTTCATGGTTCGGGCTCAGCCCCTTAGTTCCAGTGAAGGGAAATCGTAATGCTACAGCATACAATGACATTCTAGATGATTGTGTGCTTCCAACTTTGGGGCAACAGTTTGGGGAAGGCCCTTTCCTGTTTCAACATGACAATGCCCCCGTGCACAAAGCGAAATCCGTACAGAAATGGTTTGTTGAGATCAGTGTGGAAGAACTTGACAGGCCTGCACAGAGCCCTGACCTCAACCCCATCGAACTCCTTTGGGATTAATTGGAACGCCGACTGCGAGCCAGGCCTAATCGCCCAACATCAGTGCCCGACCTCACGAATGCTCTTGTGGTTGAATGGAAGAAAATCCCCACAGCAATGTTTGAAGAGTGGAGGCTGCTAAAGAAGCAAAGGGGGGAACCAACTCCATATTAATGCCCATGATTTTGGAATGAAATGTTTGACGAGCATTCGGGTGTCCACATACTTTTGGCCATGTGGTGTATGTCAAAAATGGGACAAATGAGATTGTAATTTTCCAGTCAATTTCCTCTTCTTCTTCTTTAATGTCCACGATTATTGCCGCTTTCTTGTGGGGATGGCTGGTGGAAATATTTGGCTCAAGTCTTTCATGAGCTGGCCAGGCCTAACATTCGACTAAGTTGGGGCAGGAATTTGTAACTTGGCCATGGTGCCGGCGGTAGCTCGCTTACTCTTCGTGAAGGACACCATGGGATCTTTAACATCCACCAACTACTGCCAGAAGATGGGATGCCCATTTTACGTCGTACATTAATGAACACCATGATGACAGTTTATAGCTGGGTCAGGATTCAAATCCAGGAGGCTAGACAGCTTAGAAGCGAGTGTGTGTACCGCTAGAGCCGAGGCCATCCTCCCAACCCAAAGAACTCCCGTCAACAAATGTGATTATATACATATATATATATATATACAGTCATCCCTTGTTTATCGTGGGGGTTACGTTCCAGAACCCCCCGTGATAGGTGAAAATCCGCGAAGTAGAAACCATATATTAATTTTATTATTTTTATATATTTTAAGCCTTTAAAAACCCTCCCCATACTCTTATAAACCTTTCCCACGCTCTTATAAACCCTTTCTACACTCTTAAACACACTTTTGAGACCCATCCTTACGTATTAGAAAAATATTTGTACGTGTATATATAGCTGTACAGTATATTTGAAAATACTGTAATAGATACTGGGTAAGTATATCAATAATAGTTTTTACTGTACTGCACAGCAAAGAAGAGCATTACAGCTCTTCTGAAGGCGCCACTTCAGCAGGCGCCTCGTCAGGTGGTGCAGTATCTTCGTCGTCGTCCGGAACTTCTTTTCATGCTGAAGACGTAGGCGTGTCTTCTTTCTTTTTTCGGGTGAGGAACATAGTGATGGGCAGTTGCTGGCGCTGCCTTTTCTTCTGGGCGAGGAGGTTTTTATAGACTTCAATGCCTCCGTCGATTACATTTCTGAACTTCAACGAACGAATCATCTTGGGGTCCCATTCTTCAGCCCTTTCCTTAAGTTCTTTTGCCATTCTCACTAGGGTTGTGAGGCATTCCAGTGATAGGCCTTCTTCTTCTTCATCCCCTGGACCCTCTTCTTCCTCTTCTTCTTCCTCACCTGCTGACTTCGTCATCTCCGCCAGGTCTTCGTCCGTTAACGGATCTGAGTGGGTCTCGAGCAGCTCCTCAACGTCATCGGGAGTCATATCGTTGAAGCCATCTCCTAGTAATTTTGCCAGCTTCACTGCCTTATCTACTGCAGAGTGGTGGACTTCGTCAGGAGAGAAACCCTTGTACACGTAATCGTGGACGACTTCTGGCCACAATTGTTTCCAGCAGGCATTCAAAGTTTCTGTCTTCATCTCCTTTATGGCCATCTGAATATTTTGCAGACACGTTGCAATGGTGTACTCACGCCAGTACGCCTTCAGCGAGAAGTTTTCGTCCGAGTCCATAGCCTCGACCAGGTGCTGCAGGGTGTTTCGCGTATAAAGTATAAAGTGCGCTAGAAAATGCTTATTTTACCGCAAAAATAATTAAAATCTAAAAAAATTAAAATACCTATAGGCCGCAGAATCCCGCGATGTAATGAAAAATCCGATATATAATTTTACATATACTAGCGAGAAAAACCCGCGAAAAGTGAAGCGCGATATAGTGAGGGATGACAGTATATATATTGGCGTCAGGAAGGGCATCCGGCCATAAAAAATTGCCTCAAAAAGAGAACCATGACAATTACAACAACATATGGGCAGGGCACAGCCCGAAGTGGAGATCGGTTTCTGAGGTTTGGGACATGGAATGTAGGGACAATGACAGGGAGATCAGGAGAAGTGGTGGAAGTATTGGTCAGAAGAAGAGTGGACATATGCTGTGTGCAAGAGACGAGATGGAAGGGAAGTGGTGAGAATGGTGAAGGGTAGGCAGGGACAGAAATACAAGTTTGTGTGGCAAGGGTGCCTGGAGGGTGTGAATGGTGTTGGTGTCCTGTTTTCTGAGGAGTTTGTAGACAGTGTGGTGAGTGTGATGAGAGTGAGTGATAGGTTGATTATGGTGAAAATGATGATTGGAAAGCTCTTGGTGAACGTCATCTCGGGATATGCTCCGCAGGTTGGTCGGAGCGATGAAGAGAAGGACAAGTTCTGGTGTGCGATAGAGAAGCTGATGGAAAACGTGAAAGATGAGGAAGTTGTTGTGGTAGGAGGTGACTTAAATGGACATGTGGGAAGGAGTAAGGATGGTTTTGAGGGAGTTCATGGGGGTTACGGATATGGTGTGAGAAATGGAGAAGGTGAAAGGATTTTGGAGTTTGCTGATGGAGCTGATTTGTCGATTTGTAATACTCAGTTCCAGAAAGAGGATAATAAGCTTGTTACATACATGTCAGGTGGGTCGACGACAACCGTTGACTACCTGATGGTGCATAGACGAGATAGGGGGCACCTTCGGGACACAAGGTGATCCCGGGGGAGGAGGCTGTTTCACAGCACCACTTGGTTGTCTGCGACATAAGGGTGAAAGGTGCGAGGAGAGCTCGGCGGGTGAAGTACCAACCGAGAATGAAGGTGTGGAGGTTGAAAGAGGTGACAGTGAGGGAGGCATTAAAAGAGAGGCTGAGTAGGGTAGAGGATGATGTGGTTGAGCTTGAAAGTGGTTGGATGTCAATGAAAGCTAGTCTGTTGGGAGCCGTTGGTGAGGTATGTGGATGGACAAAAGGACCGCCGAGGCACTCGGAAACATGGTGGTGGGATGATGAAGTTGGAAAGAGGATTGACGAGAAGAGGAAGAAGTTCAAGGAGTGGCAGAAGGCGAAGGGTACGGTATGAAAGTTATAAGGCAGCCAAGAAGGCTGTAAAGAAAGAGGTAGCAAAGGCGCAGGAGGCATGTAGGAAAATGTTCGGAGAACGCTTGGATTCGGAAGAGGGTCAGAGAGCAGTATTCAGGATTGCAAAGCAGATCGCGAAAGAGAGGTGTGATGTGATGGGGGTGAGTTGCTTGAAGGATGAAGTGGGACAAATCGTTGTGGACCCAGATGGAATTAAAGGAAGATGGAAAAGATATATGGAAATGCTGTTGAATACAGAGAATGAATTGGATGGCAACATAGAGAGTAACCCAGTTTTAGGACCGGCAGAGAAGGAAGTTGAGGAAGCGATAAAAGCAATGAAGAGCAGAAAAGCGGGAGGGCCGATGGGAGTTGTGGGAGATATGTTGAAGGCAGCAGGAAGTTGGGGTGTGAAGAGAATGACAGAGATCTGTAATCTGGCGGTGAAGGAAGGCCGCATTCCAGTGGATTGGGAACTGAGTACCCTCGTCCCTCTATACAAGGGGAAAGTTGACCCTCTAGAGTGTGGCTCGTACCGAGCGATAAAGTTATTGGAGCATGGAATGAAGGTATTGGAAAGGGTGTTGGAGAGGAGGATAAGGAATAAAGTGAAGATCGACGAAATGCAGTTTGGATTTATGCCAGGAAGAGGAACGACAGACGCGCTTTTTATTGTGAGGCAGTTGCAGGAGAAGTACATGGAGAAGAGGAAGAAGTTGTTTCTTGGGTTTGTTGATCTGGAGAAAGCATTCAATAGGGTTCCACGCAAAGTTTTGACATGGGCAATGAGGAAGTTAGGAGTGGAGGAATGGTTGATCAGAGTAGTGATGGCAATGTACAAAAGAGCGCACACATCTGTAAGGACGAAGGACGGGAACAGTGGTGAGTTTGAGGTGAAGGTGGGAGTGCATCAGGGGTCGGTACTAAGTCCACTACTATGTGTAGCTGTGATGGAGGTGCTGGCTCAGAACGTTAAGGAGGGTTTACCGTGGGAGATGATCTGGTGTTGATTGTGGAAAGTATGGATGGACTGAAGGAAAAGATGAACAAGTGGAAGGAATGTATGGAGACAAAAGGTCTCAAGGTGAATATCGGAAAGACGAAGGTGATGGCAAGTGGTAAAGCATGTGGTGAGGTGGAATGAACTGGGAAGTGGCCCTGTACTGTGTGCAGGAAGGGTGTCGGAGTGAACTCCATTCAATGTACAATGTGCGCTGAGTGGGTTCATCAAAAATGTAGTGGTCTGAGAGGGTCATTAACCAGTGTGGCAGCTACATTCAAATGTAAGGTGTGCACAGAGGGAGCTGCAGATGGAGGAAATGTTGAGTTGGATCTTGGAGACGGCGTGAAGCTGGAAGGTGTGAAAACATTTTGCTACCTCGGAGACATGCTGAATGGAGAAGGTGGATCAGACTCGGCAACGGTTGCTAGAGTGAGATGTGCATGGAAGAAGTTTCGGGAACTGAGTGGCGTGCTGATGAGGAGGGGAGTGTCGTTGAAGCTGAAGGGAAAGGTGTATGCTGCATGTGTGAGAAGTGTTATGATTTATGGGAGCGAGACATGGGTAATGAACGTAGAGCAGCAACGAAGGTTGGAAAGGGTGGAAATGCGAATGGTTCGATGGATGTGCGGAGTATCGTTGAGAGAGAGGAAGACAAATGATGAATTGCGAAAAATGATGGGAATATAGCCTGTGATTGATGCTGTGAAGAGGAACAGGTTGAGATGGTTTGGTCATGTGTTGAGGAAGGATGAAATGACTGGTTGAGAAGAGTGATGGAAATGAATGTAGAAGGACGTAGAGGACGGGGAAGACCGAGAAAGACTTGGCTAAAGATGCTGGAAGAAGAAATGTGGGCAAGGGGTTAACAAGGAGAGATGCAGAAAATAGGGCAAGATGGAGAAGATCGTCATGGGGACCGCAAGGCTAACCCCCCGCTCCAGCAGGGAAAATGGCCTTAAATTTAAAATGCATGTTGTTGTGTTTGTTGTATATACTAGGGCATGCCCGTACTATATATATATCTAAAATTATATCCCCCCCCTCTATTTACATGAAATGGTTTGGTCCATTCGCAAAGCCAAAGCGAACGGCTTGCGAGTACGGTGACAATCCCCCCCCCCTCTATTTACATGAAATGGTTTGGTCCATTCGCAAAGCCAAAGCGAACGGCTTGCGGAGTTTGGTAAATAAATCGCCGTAGCTCGGTAACTACTTCTCCGATTAATATGAAACCTTGAAAAGGCACATCCTCGGGTCCCCAGCAATATACCTGGCAAGTTTCAAGTATATCGGACCCGTGGTTGTCGAGAAACAGCGGTCACAGACAAACGACACACACACATACATACACACAGAGATTACTGGAATTATAGATAGATTATATGTTGTGTGTGTATATATATGTATGTATATATATATATATATATATATATATATATATATATATATATATATATATATATATATATATATATATATATGTATGTATATGTATATATATATATATATGTATGTATATGTATATATATATATATATGTATGTATATGTATATATATATATATATGTATGTATATGTATATATATATATATATGTATGTATATGTATATATATATATATATATTGTTGCGAATATGGAATTTGGCCTCCATATCCGCTTGTAAATATTCCCCTATTTTCTCCGATACTCCCCAACTCTCCCCTTACCCCATTCCCTAGTCCCATTGTCTGTAAACAACACCCATTAGAGCCGATCTTCCCCTTCATTCCCCCATTAAATGTCGTGCCCAGGTCCCCCGCACCACACGTAGACAATTATAGGACATCTTGCTAGTTATTCTTAATCTATGTCAGTTAAGGACTTGTTTCCATTAATTATGACTCTTCGTTGCACCAGAATGTGATGATATGGCACCAGTAGGAGTTTAGGACCTTCCCATACCTCCCCGCATCTCTTCCCATCATCTCAAGCTCCAACAACAACCACAACAACAGCGGCTTTGCGTCCTCACTCCGGCTCGGTTGGCCGCCATTGAACATGTGCTCGACGGGGTTACCCAGAAGGGGGCTCCCTGTCGGCCCCTCGTCAAGGGCGGAGCCGGTAACCCCCGCACCCAATGAGAAGCCATGGGCCGATGCCATATGGGGCGGAGCTAACGAGCGAGGGCGTGACTCCCCGCCGGATATACGCGGCCCCGCGCCGGACGTGACGAGAGATGCGCCCCGAGCTTGGAAGGAAAAGACGCCACCCTCCCGAGCGCTGAGCGACCTCCCCAGCTTGAGACCAAAGTCGCGACCCACAAGCGCTGTGATACCTTCACGCATCTCTGGACACCACCGTACGTGATTCTGTCCCTGAGCCAGGTGCACCTGGAGCGATCGCTACCCGCTTTCCTGGCCATCAAACCCCGTGTGAGTGAGCCTTGTCCCGCGTTTACCTGTCGTCTGTCCGGGGATAATATAAGTGTGTTTAAGTGCCCACCTTCCTATGTTTCCCTCTTGTCCCTGTAATCTAAACCTTCCGCAATTGTAATAACAACCTTTGAGAACCGTATCCCTGGTGTCGTATTGTGTGATTGTAATCCAGCCGGGTGTCTTCTTTTTCTTTCCTATTGAGCCAGCGTAGCGCGATTAGTCAACATTCGGGCACAATCGGGTAACTTGTACGGATACGGCGGCCATCCCGCTCGGCCCACCATACCATCAAAGTCGTATCTGTAACAATTGGTGTCGGGAGTGAGATTCGAGGCCCGACCAAATTTTGAAGGAAAAAAAAAAAAACGAATAGAGGAAAAAAAAAAAATTTGGTCAAAATTTGGAGCGGCCGAAATTTGTTTTGTTTTACGAAACTCGAATTTTGCAAGTCGCGCTATGGCGGATCAAGACGGCTGGGGTCCGGTAGGGGAGAGTGAGGCAGGGTCGGTCCAGGACCAAATTGAGGGACGTGAGGAGAGCGAAGCAGCGAGGGTAGCAGACGCGCAAAATGGCGCCTCGCTGGTCACCGCGCCCGTGACCGTGGCAGCGCCCCTGGTGGATCCGAACCTTTTTATGTTGCAAATGAGGGCCCTTATGGAACGAATAGAGGGCCAAATGGGGGTAATGAGGGACGAAGCGAGGGGTACTGGTGAGGGGTTAGACAAGAAATTTGGGAAGTTAGACAATAATTTTGAGGAGTTAGACAAGAAATTTGGGAAGTTAGACAATAATTTTGAGGGGTTAGACAACGGGATAAAAGAGGTGAGAAATGGGTTAATGGGGGTAGAAAACAGAATGGCCGCTCAAGAGAATCAAATGGAAGGGATGCAAAAAGGGTTAGAGGGGTTAGAAAACAGTATGGAAGGCAAATTGAGGGACATGAGGGACCAAGCGGAAAGGGAAGTTAAACAAATGGAGCAGCAGATAGAGGGGGTCAGAATGGGGGTAGAAACCAAACTGGATGCTCACAGGGAGGAAATGGAGCAGATGAGGGTGGCATCTGGGCAGGAGATGCAAGTGATGGGAGAGGAGATCAGAAGAGGAGTGAGTGAGGAGGTCGGAGGAGTGCGCGAGGAGGTGAGGCACTGTAAGGAGCGCATGGAGAAAGAGGTGAGAAAGGGGACTGTAAAATTGCAAGGTGGTATAGAGGAGTTGACGCTGGGAGTAGAACAACTGACAGTGGGACAAAAGGAGCTGGGGGACCAGGTAAAGAAGAACACAGCGGTAATAGAGGGTTTAAAATCGACACAGAAGGAGATGAAAAAGGACGTAGGGGTAATTAAAAAAGAGTGCCAGACGGTACATGAGGACCTGACGAGGAAAATGGACAAGGTGGTAGAGGTAATGGAGGTTAAAGAGCGGGAGGTGCGGGAGCACATAGAAAAAAATAAAGTGGAGTTAGAGGAAGAACTTAAAGGGGCGCACGAAGAGATGAAGGAGATGAAGCAAAAATTAGAGGAAGTGGAAGAAGGGGTGAGCGAAATTAAGAAGCGACGGAGAGAGGATAAGAAAGAGATAAAGGAGGAAGTAAAAGAATTGGTCCAAAGTCTGTGTTCGGATCGTGATGATGTGCTCATTAACCGGATGAGGGATTCGCAGGTGATGGAGGAGAAGCGAAGAGAAAGAGGACCCGGTGTAAGTGGTGACCAATATGGTCGTGCGTATGATGCGCCAGGTGATTTAATAAGCTTGGGGGTCGAGATAGACCCGGATGTTCGTGAGAGGCCAAGAGTGAGGTGTATGGCTGGTCCGGAGGGTATGGAACGAGAGGTGCGAGGTGTGGGTGAGCAAGGTTGTGGTGGTATGGAATGGGTAGCGGGTTGCGGAGGTGTGACCCATGCATCGACACCAACAGGGGTAGTTGTTGGAGGGACCGGGGAGGCACGAGAGCCCCTTGGGGGTAGTGTACTGTGGGGGCCCGGCCGGTTCGGCCCCGCGCTGACCCCGCAAGGGGCGACGCACGGGGTCCGGCCGGCGGGCAACGACTCGCATACGAGGTGGTCCCACAAGGTCCCACTCGCGCCGTATGACGGCAAGAGTGATCTACGCGCGTACCTGGCGCAGTTCGACTGTGTGTGTAAGGGTAACGGTTGGGGTGAGGACGAAGGTGGAGTACACCTGGTGGCCGCATTGCGCGGCGCGGCGGCGGAGGTGCTGACGGCATTACCAGCGGGTGCTCTCACCCTGCCAGCCCTCCGCGACGCCCTAATTAATCGATTTGGAATAGAACAGCAGAGCGAGCTTGTTAAAGCTCAGCTCGCGCTGCGAAAGCGCAAGCCCCAGGAAGCCATCGGGGAACTTGCCCACGACATTCGCCGCGCAGTGGGGATCGCACATGCTAGCATGGCAGCGGATTCCCGGGAAAGCCTGGCGCTGGACCATTTTATCCAGGCCCTCCCGGATATTGAGCTCCGGCAACAGCTCGCCATGTGGCGCCCGCAGACTCTGAGCCAGGCGGCTGACGCTGCGGCCCGTTGGGAAGCAGCGAGGCCCCTGGCCCGGGGGGGCGAGCGTCTCGCAATGGCGGTCCGCCAGATGGGACCCCCGATGGAGGGCGGACCCCTTAGGGGGCCCGCCCCCGACGTGGGTCCTGACCTGGCGGGCATGGTCCGGAGGCTGGTGGACCAGCGCCTGGCAGGACCTGGACCATGGCAGGCGGCCCCGGAGGTGGCCCGCGGTGGACCACGAGCGGGTAATCCAATTCGGACCTACAGGGGGGGGAATTTGGAATTCCGGAGGCAAGCACCTTATCAGGTGAGGTGCTATACCTGCAACCGCCTGGGTCACCTGGCGCGGCACTGTCGAAACGCGCGCCGGGATGATCCCCGGCAGTTGAGGTCCTCAACTCCGCCCAGGGGGGAGCGGGTTAGCCGACCCCAGACACCCCCCCGCCAGACCCCGGGAAACTAGAAGGTGTCGGGCACGTAGGGCGGTGTTCGGCAGCAGAGGATGGAGGAGAGCCCTCATTGACGCGACAGGTCATTTATTGTGGCCAAATTGGAACCGGTAGCCTGACAATTAGATGCAAAATTGCCGGCGTGGGGGTAGACGCCGTCGTGGACACAGGAGCTAGCGCCACGATCATCAGCCCTGTGGTCCTTGATTCGAGCGCAGGTGGCTGGGATAAGATCCAGCGCCTGCAAAATTATAGTTTGCAGCTTGCTACCGGGGTAACGGCCCCGATCATAGGGCGTGGTTCTGTGACCCTCAAGTTAGGGTCGGTAAGGAGGGAGATAGATGTTTGGGTGGCGGAGGTGTGCGACCCATGTTTAATAGGGTTGGACCTGTTGACTGCCAGCGGTTGTAAAATCGACTTGTGCCGGGGGATCCTGCAGGTGGGAGTAGAAGAGCTGCCGTTAGGGGGAGTGAGCACGGCCGAGAGAGCGGAGCTGGAGGCTTCCGAGGCCGTGACCATCCCCCCCAGGGCCGAGGCGATAGTGCCGGCCCGGTGGGCAGCTCGCCCAACATGGCAGGAGTCCTGCGGCCTGGTCGAACCGGTGGCAGCGCAGTCCATACCGGGTTTAATCGTGGGCCGCACCCTTGTAAAAACGGACGGACCGGTAGTGGCCGTCCGAGTAGTAAATGTGAGTACAGAACCACGCACTATAGTAAGGGGCACGAGGGTAGCTGGCTGCACCCCAGTGGAGGAAGTCGCGACAGTGAGGGGCGAGAACGTCCAGCCGAGCCGACCCCGGGGGGAGCCTTCAATAACAAGTAGGAATTGGCCCGATCCCATTTGCGAGATGGTAAATCGTAGTAGCGTAGAGTTGGGAGGTACCCAGAGGGAGGCCTTACACAAACTGGTTGGGTCCCATTTGGACCTCTTCTCCCTGTCCACCGAGGATATTGGACGTACGGGCCTGGTGAAACATCAGATCCACACCGGTGAGGCCCGGCCTATTCGTCAGGCCGCCCGACGGCTCCCTTGGAGCAAGAGGGCGGAAGCTGACGAGCAGGTTGCAAAAATGCTCGACGCAGGTGTGATCGAGCCCTCGGGAAGTCCTTGGATGTCACCTGTTGTGCTGGTCAAAAAGAAGGATGGGACCACGCGGTTCTGCGTGGACTATCGCCAGCTAAACAACGTGACACTCAAGGACTCATATCCCCTGCCAAGGATTGATGACACCCTCGATGCCGTTGCGGGCTCAAATTGGTTCACAACTTTGGACCTCAAGAGTGGGTATTGGCAGGTGGAGATGGATAGGGCAGGGAAGGAGAAAACGGCATTTTCCACAGGTAAGGGACTGTATCAGTTTACTGTGATGCCGTTTGGTTTGTGTAACGCCCCCGCCACCTTTGAGAGATTGATGGAGCATGTACTAGGCGGCATGCCATGGCAGTCATGCCTGGTGTACCTGGATGACGTCCTGGTACATGCCCAAACGTTCCCCCAGGCACTAGCTAATTTGGACCAGGTGTTCGGGTGCCTCAGACAGGCAGGGTTGAAGCTGAACCCGAGTAAGTGCACTTTGTTTGCAAGAGAGGTGGCCTATCTAGGTCACGTGATTGGCCGCGAGGGGGTAAAAACAGACCCAGACAAAATTAAAGCGGTAGAGGAGTGGCCCGCACCACGTACCATCAAAGAGGTGCGGGGATTTTTGGGACTCTGCTCCTACTACCGGCGCTTTGTGGCGAAATTTGCGGAGTTGGCCCGTCCCCTCCACCGGCTTACGGAGAAGGGGACGCGATTTAAATTGGACACGGGAGTGCCACGAGGCCTTCCAAAAATTGAAGGGGTGTCTAACATCCGCACCCCTTCTAGCTTACCCCACTAGTGACGGGACATTTACCCTGGACACGGATGCGAGCCAGGAAGGATTGGGCGCAGTTTTGTCTCAGACACAGGAGGGCGTGGAGAGAGTGATTGGTTATTATAGTCGGGCCTTAAGTAGGCCCGAGAGAAATTATTGCGTCACTCGCAAAGAGTTATTGGCTATGCTGGCTGCCATGAACCATTTCCACCCGTACTTGTACGGGCGGAAATTTTTGGTTAGAACTGACCATTCCTCCTTGCAATGGCTCCTTCGGTTCAAGGAACCGGAGGGCCAAATTGCAAGGTGGTTGGAAAAGTTGCAGCAGTACGATTTTGATGTGGCCCATAGGGCCGGGAAGGCCCATGGTAATGCGGACGCACTCTCTCGGCGTCCTTGTCTGGGGGAAAACTGTAAATTTTGTGCGAGACACGAGGAGAGGGAGCAATTGGGCGATTCCGCCCCGATTCTCGTCGTCCGGGCAACCCGGGTGAGAGGGCCAATTTTGCCACTAACCGCGGACGAGGAATTTGGAGAGTTGGCTTGGAGCACGGCCCAGCAGGAGGATCCTGTTCTGGGGCCGGTGTTCCAATGGGTCAAATTGGGGCAAAGACCAAAGGGGGAAGAGGTCACCCCCCTCGGGGCGCAGACAAAGGCATATTGGGCTCAGTGGCAGACCCTGGAATTGAAAGGCAACATCTTGTATCGCAAGTGGGTGGAGGTTCCCTCTGATCGAACTTCCTGGCTGGTGATAGTCCCTGACAAATTCAAGAACGTCATATTGCAACAGGTGCATGGTACCCGCTCCGGCGGCCATTTGGGCAGGACAAAGACAATATCTCGGGTCCGCCGGAGGTTCTATTGGGTGAATATGGGGCGCGACATACAGGACTGGTGTCGGAGATGCGACGCCTGTTCTGCCAAAAAGGGACCAGCACGGAGGATGAGGGCCCCCCTTCAATTACATCAGGTGGGGGCCCCCCTTGAGCGGGTGGCTATGGATATTCTAGGACCGCTGCCCCGCACCCGCCAAGGTAATAAGTATATCCTCGTTGTGATGGACTACTTCACCAAGTGGCCGGAGGCCTACGCCCTCCCCAACCAAGAAGCAGGGGTGGTAGCGCAGGCCTTCGTGGAAGGATTTGTGTGCCGGCATGGGATTCCACAGGAGTTGCACACCGACCAGGGACGAAATTTTGAGAGCAAATTGCTAAAAGATGTGTGCAGTCTCCTGTCAATTCGGAAAACCAGAACAACGCCTTTAAGACCTCAATCTGACGGGATGGTGGAAAGATTCAATCGAACTCTAATCCAACAACTGGCACTGTTCACCACCACCCGTCAGGATGACTGGGACGAACATCTCCCTTACTTGCTCATGGCCTACCGAACCAGCCAGCACGGGGCCACCGCATGCAGTCCAGCGTTGCTTATGTATGGGCGGGAGTTACGGGCTCCCGCCGACTTGCTATGCGGTCCCGTGCCAGACACAGTGGTTAACCCGCCGAGGGAGGGGTACGCACGTCACCTAGAGGAAGGCATGGAGCTAGTCCATGCCTTCGCCCGCCGCCAACTCCATCTGGCGGGGGAAAAGATGAAGCGCAGGTACGACGACCGGAGCCAGGGGAGTCAATACGCTCCGGGGATGAAGATTTGGTTCTTTAATCCCCGGAGGCGGAAGGGAAGGTGCCCAAAACTCACCTCCCCCTGGCAAGGCCCAGGAGTCGTCCTGTCGCAAATCTGTGACGTGGTCTTTAAGATCAAAATGGGGCCACGAGCCCTCCCTCGGATCGTCCACGCCGACCGGATAAGACCTTACACCGGCGAGCAGGCGCCCCCGTGGATCGCCTCGGCTTTAGATGCCGAGGCGGGACCCAGTACCTCTGAATAAGGGGGGCTTATTAGTGCCAGAGGACTGGGGGATTGAGGAGCGATAGGCCCGGTGGGAGAGGGTGGCATCCCTGCCACCTTTCCCATGTGGTGGGGGGGCAAAGGAGCAATAGCTTATGGGGTGTATGGCAGTGAAAACTAGCCCGGGTGGGTTAGGATATGGTGTGTAGGGATCTAGCGAGGATTGACATTAGGTAACGTTAAGTTTAGTTAGTGACTGATACCTGTAGTGGGGACGCAGGTAGATTAGTATGGATGATAATGACGTGGGAGCGCAATAGTTTAAAGGGACGACTGGGAAGCGCAAGTTTCAGAAGGGAGTAGTTAGCTGAGATGATGCCGTGTTTGTGAGAATTGAACAGGTGTGATTGCACAGGTGTGCAACTGGACAGGTGTGTGGAGCCGTGTATGAGTAGTGAGTGTGTGGATCAGCGCGAATGCGCTTGGGGAGAGAAGGGTGCCGGTGGCACCAGGTGTGAGAGCACAGGTGTGCAAGTACAGGTGTGTGGAGAAAAGTTGGAGTAAGTGGTACGGAGTGGTGTGCATGGTGCGAAGGTGTGGATGGGGGAAGGGTGGACCCCTTTCACGAGTACCCGGGGCGGGTAGTGTAAGTGTTAGGTAGAGGGTACAGGTAAATTGTGGTTGGATATTGGCATTTGTGGTGCGGTTGCAGAATGGTGTTGTGAATGGGTGCATTAGTGTTGTGGAAATGGCTGGGCGTGTAGCCTGTTAGTGTGTGTAGTTGGTTGGGCACTCCACCACTGTGAGGATGTCGGCCAGGTGAGGCCGCAGGTGGGCTCTGGGAGCCGGTAGAGTTGTGGATGGGGCCCGAGGATCCGGAGGATGGACCCGGGTAGCCCAGTGCCAGAGAGGGCACCGAGTGGGGAGAGTGCCAGAGGGCCTTCCCCAGGTAGTTAGGTTAGGGCAAGGAGCAGGTAAGCTCGGAGGCAACTGCAGTGGTGGAGGTGTGCAGGTGGGTAGACCCACTGGGAGAGGTACACGCCGCAGCCCAGAAATTGTGCGAGGGCACCGGGAGATGAATCGGGGGAGTGAGACCCCAAATTGAAGAGCACCACAGTTTGGCCAATGGGAATTGGTTTTTAGAACCCATAGTGTAAGAGGGCCAATGGTTTGGCCGGAGAGAGACCCCGGGTAGTGTAAAGTTGTTAAAGTCGTTTAGGAGATAGTTAGGATTGATGAACCTGTCGCACCATACGCAGCCACTTACCTGTGGTGATGATGATGACTCCACACCTGTGTTTTCTTTGTTTGTGTTGCAGAAATGAGAATTGCTGTTGGATTTGTGAGACGCATCACGACGTGGATGAGACATTGGGGTGATTCCATCTCTCCCTCCCTAGGAGGGACTGATGATGAATTGGTGATGGCAAATTTTGATGTTGAGTTGAAAATGGCAAATTTTGATGAGAGTTGAAAATGGCAAATTTGATTGGTTAGGAGGGAGAGAAGACGAATTTGGTATATGGGAGGAACGGGGAAGACAGTAGGGATGTTTGTGGATTTGTAAAGTAGATGTTTATGGGTAGTGTTGTGTTTTGTTGATACAGTAAGGGGTAAGGGAGGGGCCATGTAGGTTACCTGGTGGGGGGGGCGTACGGTAGGAACGTACCTGTCTCACCTGGTTCCCATGTGCCCCCAGTGTGCATCACCTTGCATTGCGTGCACTTTTGCGCCCTTACCACCTTGCTCACTTGTCTTGTTTTTGTCTCCCACCTCCGAGGATCTGGCTTTGGGGTAGAGAGAGAGGAGAGAGAGGTGCTGGCGACGCAGTTGTGGGCCTGCACTTTCGCTGCTTGCTGCCGGGATCGATACACCATATGGACCGCAATGTTTGTGGCCACCCACGATGGACCGCAGTTCGTTTGCGGCCAAGCACCACCCGGGGATGGACCTATGGGTCAACGTGGCACCTATGCCATACAGGTGAACCACTTTTAAGTAACACCAAGTGCACCACAAGAAGAGCAAGAGACACCTGCAGGGTTAGGGGTTGTCGAATTTATTTTTATTCCAATGAACAATGGTGACTGCACCGATTGGTGGTGGGGTGGTGCTTTTGATGCGCGGGAAGGGTGCTCTGCACGTTATTAAAGGCCGTCGGCCACAGAGCACTCGTGGGTTGGTGTATCGATGTTGGCAAGCGCGCTCTCTCTATGCATAACATCTGCATGTGTTCCTCCAAAGACAGGTCCTGGATCGTAGTGTAGATATCAGCGTAGTCTTGTAAATAATGCTCCCTACCGGCTGTATGTTTAGTTTGAGAATTCTTTCCGGATTCGGTTATCCTGTGGGTGTGTTTCTGTGAGGAGAAGGGTGCAACGTCGCAGGGGGACATATTTACTCATTTGTGAATATCTGTAAAACTGTCGCACTCAGGGTAGAGTTAATAGTAGAGGGAACTACATTGCGTGCCACACTAAAGTAGGTAAAAATTTATCGGGTCGGGACGCCCCGAGGGTAGAGAAGGGTGCAATGTTGCGAATATGGAATTTGGCCTCCATATCCGCTTGTAAATATTCCCCTATTTTCTCCGATACTCCCCAACTCTCCCCTTACCCCATTCCCTAGTCCCATTGTCTGTAAACAACACCCATTAGAGCCGATCTTCCCCTTCATTCCCCCATTAAATGTCGTGCCCAGGTCCCCCGCACCACACGTAGACAATTATAGGACATCTTGCTAGTTATTCTTAATCTATGTCAGTTAAGGACTTGTTTCCATTAATTATGACTCTTCGTTGCACCAGAATGTGATGATATGGCACCAGTAGGAGTTTAGGACCTTCCCATACCTCCCCGCATCTCTTCCCATCATCTCAAGCTCCAACAACAACCACAACAACAGCGGCTTTGCGTCCTCACTCCGGCTCGGTTGGCCGCCATTGAACATGTGCTCGACGGGGTTACCCAGAAGGGGGCTCCCTGTCGGCCCCTCGTCAAGGGCGGAGCCGGTAACCCCCGCACCCAATGAGAAGCCATGGGCCGATGCCATATGGGGCGGAGCTAACGAGCGAGGGCGTGACTCCCCGCCGGATATACGCGGCCCCGCGCCGGACGTGACGAGAGATGCGCCCCGAGCTTGGAAGGAAAAGACGCCACCCTCCCGAGCGCTGAGCGACCTCCCCAGCTTGAGACCAAAGTCGCGACCCACAAGCGCTGTGATACCTTCACGCATCTCTGGACACCACCGTACGTGATTCTGTCCCTGAGCCAGGTGCACCTGGAGCGATCGCTACCCGCTTTCCTGGCCATCAAACCCCGTGTGAGTGAGCCTTGTCCCGCGTTTACCTGTCGTCTGTCCGGGGATAATATAAGTGTGTTTAAGTGCCCACCTTCCTATGTTTCCCTCTTGTCCCTGTAATCTAAACCTTCCGCAATTGTAATAACAACCTTTGAGAACCGTATCCCTGGTGTCGTATTGTGTGATTGTAATCCAGCCGGGTGTCTTCTTTTTCTTTCCTATTGAGCCAGCGTAGCGCGATTAGTCAACATTCGGGCACAATCGGGTAACTTGTACGGATACGGCGGCCATCCCGCTCGGCCCACCATACCATCAAAGTCGTATCTGTAACAATATATATATATATGTATGTATATGTATATATATATATATATATATATACATATATATATATATATATATATATATATATATATATATATACACATATATATATATATATATATATATATACACTGCCAGTCAAAAGTTTTAGAACACCTCAATTTTTCCAGTTTTTATTGAAATTTATGCAGTTTCATGTCCAGTGAATAACCTGAATGGTACAAAGGTAAGCAGTAAACTGCTCGAGGTTGAAAAAAAAGTTTAGGTTAGCAAAAACGGGAAAATAATGTAAATTGCACAGTTATATTGTAAAAAAAAATAAAAAAAGGCCTTCTTCAAGGAACAAGTTATGGGTTAACAACTTACAGCTGTTATGCAGCAATCTAAGTAAATTAAGCCTTGAAAGTTGATGCAAACAATTCCTACAGGTGTCCCAACCTCTGCTGATTACTTGATTACAAACCCCCTGTCCGTATAAAAGCAGTATTGGAACAGACTGTTATTACACCCTCTGAAGCATTATTTGGACAATATTGCACTGCAGGAAGTAGTATATTGGAAACTGGAGGAAACTCTGACAGGAAGAGGTCTGGCAGACCCAAAGCCACAACAGAATCAGAAGGCAAGTTTCTGAGAGTCAACAACGTGTGTGATAGGCGGCTCATAGGACAACAGCTTCAAGCACAGCTTAACACTGGTCGAAGTAAGCAAGTCTCAGTTTCAACTGTGAAGAGAAGACTTCAAGCTGCTGGTTTGACAGGTCGAGTGGCAGTAAGACAGCCATTGCTAAGATGGCAAAATAAGAAAAAGAGGCTTGCCTGGGCCATGAAGCATTGCCAGTGGACTACTGAAGACTGGAAGGTCTCAAGGACCGATGAATCAAAATTTGAAATCTTTGGTTCATCACGCAGGGTTTTTGTATGCCGTCGAGTAGGCGAAAGGATGGTTCCTCAGTGTGTGACACCAACTGTCAAACATGGAGGAGGAAGCGTGATGGTCTGGGGCTCTTTTGCTGGATCCAGAGTCGGCGACTTGCACAGAGTGACTGGCACCCTGAACCAAAAGGGTGACCTCAGCATTTTGTAGCACCATGCAATATCCTCTGGTATACGCCGAGTTGGTCACGGGTTCATCCTACAGCAAGATAATGACCCTAAACACACCTCCAGGCTATGTCAAAACTACCTTCAAGGAAAATAACAAGACGGTGGGCTTCAAATCATGGAATGGCCAGCACAGTCTCCAGACCTAAACCCCATCGAGCTGGTTTGGGATGAGCTGGACAGAAGGGTGAAAGCAAAGCAACCTACAAGTGCAACACATTTGTGGGAACTTCTGCAACAGTGTTGGGAAGAACTTCCCGAACAATATTTGAATTCCATTGTAGAAAGAATGCCACGAGTGTGTTCGGCGGTTATATCTGCAAAAGGTGGCTACTTTGCTGAGTCAAAAATTTAAATTAAATTTTGTTAAACAAAATGATTCTATGATTTCTTTTTTATCTCCAATTGTTTATTTGTTCTATGCTTAATTTCAGAGTACATTGAGACATTAAACTGCATAAATTTCAATAAAAAATAGATAAATTGAGGTGTTCTAAAACTTTTGACCGGTAGTATATATATATATACTACCGGTCAAAATATATGACCGGTATATATGGACTCTGTGTATATATATATATATATATATATATACAAGTCTGTATATATATATATACACAAACTTGGCATTTAATATGGAATCTTTTTTTAATATGTGAATTATTTTTAAAATAATATGTATTATTTGAAAAAATAATAGGAGAAAAAAAAAAAGAGTGAAATTTTTTTTTGCTATGTAAAAAAAAGTTTTTTTTTTTAAGTTATATTTTTAATATAAAAAAATATTTAAAATAATATGAAAGAAAAAATAATATGAATTATTTTTAATATGGAATATATATATATGGACTCTGTATATATATATATATATATATATATATACACGAGTCTGTATATATATATATATATATATATATACACACATCAGACTTGGCATTTAATATGGAATATTTTTTTTGTGGGGGTGAACTTACTTTTCAAGATGTCTTCGAGCCAAAAGTTCATTGGAATTATGTTGAAATTATTCTAGATTTTGTTAATGTGACCTTTAGAAGAAACAAAAACCACATTTGACATTTCGAAACAAATAAATTGATCCTTGAAAGTGATGTAAACTGATATCGAACTCAATTCATGGACAGTACTGTGTTAAACTTCTGTACGTTTTCCAGAAGTATCTCTTTATTTTGCACATTAGCCAAAAAGTTTTTAACAAAAACAAAGGTGAAATTACGACTGGGATTACGGACAGTAAAATTACAGTTCAGTACTTCGTGTAACCCCCACGAGCATTCAGGAGAGCACGTACACGTTGAGGCATGCTGTTCACGAGATTTGCCAAGGTTTGGACAGGAATCGCTTGCCATGCAGTGACAATAGCCTGCTGCAATTCACGCACAAAGGTCGGCTGCTGGTCCCAGTGGTAGATTTGATGCGTTAATTCTGCCCACAAGTTCTCTATCGGATTCATATCCGGGGACATGGCAGGCCACTCCATATGCTCTGCACCACGGTCAGCAAGAAAGTGTTGGATCATGCGAGCACGATGAGGCCGTGCATTGTCATCTTGGAAGACAAAGTTTCCTCGAAAGGCTGCACGAGCAAATGGAAGCAATGTTTCTTCCAGAATGGCCCTGTACTTGAACTGGTTCGGGTTTCCATTCAGAACAACCAGGTCAGTTTTGCCCCCTGCATGAAAAGCAGCCCAAAAGGTCACCCCACCACCTCCAGCTTGGACTCTTGGCACTATACAATCTTTGTTGTAGGCTTCATGCACTTGTCTGCGCACTCGGACGCGGCCATCTTGACGATAGACCAGAAATCTAGACTCGTCACTGAAGATCACGTGATTCCAGTGTCCTGGCTGCCATTGACGGTGCCCTCTGGCCCACTGCAATCGGCGCTGGCGGTGTTGTCTGGTCAGGCGTGGCTTTCTCAGGGGACGCCTGGCACGATAGCCTGCTTGAACCAGTCGTTGGTTGACTAGCCTTCTGGATACAGGCACATTTGTCAGTTGCTGCCACTCAGCCCTAAACCGATTAGCTGACTTGGTACGGCCATTGCGGACTAACCGGTGCAGCTGGCGATCATCCCTCCTTGTGGTTCTGTGGGGACGTCCTGGCCTCGGTATTGGAGTAGGGACACCCCTCTGAGCATTTCATTTCAGGATCTTTGACACCTGACCTTGAGTGATGCCATACTGCCGAGCAATAGCACGCTGTTTCATACCGTAATTTCGTAAAGCCACCACTCCATGACAAACAGCATTGTCGAGTTGACGGACCATCTCCAGAGGAAGCGGCAATAACTTTTGGAGACGTGCAGCAGTTGTTTTCCACGAATACAGAACGCAACAACCCTTGTATACCTGACTGTGAAGCCAATCATCAAATGCACCTGTCTGTACATTTTGCCACGCCACCTGTGATATAATCCTGTTGTTGACTTCTTGCTGCGACAGACAATCAGTGACATGGTTCTTTTAACAAATAAATCACCAAAGTATAAAAGAAACTCACCAGATTGATATACTGAGTTAAGAAAGTAAACCCAAGTCAAGAAAAAAAATATATTCCATATTAAATGCCAAGTCTGTATATGTATATATATATATATATATATATATATATATATATATATATATATATATATATATATATATATATATATATATATATATATATATATATATATATATATATATATACATACATATAGCGATAATGCTGTGGTTCATAGTTTATATTTAAAACAAAGACTTCTCTATTGATTCACAAACAATTCTGCTCTGTGCAGAATAATAATCTTCTGAGCAGGAGACGACACTACAGATGCCTCCCTGCTTACAAACTCAAATTATTTACGTTCGAGTTGAACGACTACAATCTGTCACGTGTCCTGTGCAATTCTTGCTGGTTTCCTCTTCATGTTTTCATTCGATCAGCAGCCCAAAGAGTACAGTTGTCATGATCTGCCCACTTTTTGATTGAGGGAAACAAGCTGGTGGGATGCTTTCTAAACATCTTCAAACTTTGAAATAGATTGCATTTACGAACCCACCAACAAATGAAGACCGATGATGGGAGTCTTCCACCATCCGAAAGCGATCTTCATATGCTATTCTGAAGCTTTTATCCAACAAGTTGTGGAAGCTTATCTGCTGTGGCTTCCTGTAGTCCGTCTGCTTATACGCTCGCTCCATAGTGAGTAATAACCAAGTTTTAACCACTGTTGTCTGGTCGACTCTGGAATCTGGTTTTGCTGAATCAGCTGTTGTTTCAGTCTGATTAATTCAGTTATTTGAACCACTCGGTCTGGTTTTAACCATTCAGTTGTTTTTTTTAAACCAACACAGTAATTTACCAAGGACCAGCTTGGTTCAACGAAGCCTGGAATACAAATCCTTAAGTCTTCCTTCATTGATGCTCGTCCTCTGACCTAACGACCGGACCGTCCCCAGTGTCCATGTTTATCGTTTGGCAAATTATATCAATACTTCATGTGAGCTCAAATCCAAGGTTGCAACTATGTAATACGTAATTAGCTTTCCCAATGTATGGACCATCAAAATCTGGCCTTGTTTCTGCCCTGTTGTTGAGGCTTGCAATTCATTCACAGAATGGGTTAGTATAATGGATAGCTGTGCTCATACCTGCAGCTGGACCTGTCGTCTTTTGAAGACCTCCAGAGGGTCACTCTCCAAACTGTAGTGCTCAAGTACGTGACGCACATCCTCCACTTTACTCAAGGCAATGGCTGACGGGCACAGGGTGGAGCAACAGCAACATATGCAGTTGTGATTGGTGGGTACGAATTTTTATGCACATGAAACTATCAAAGCAAAACCATCGTGTTTACAGCAACAAATGAAAATAACCCATCCTGCATTGCAAAGCCACCTCATCGACCACCGAAAGGGACCATCGTCCTGAGGGAAGTTACGTTGGATGTGCTGTTAGTCCCCAAAACAGCCTTTCGGCGCCATAGCTAGAGCTCCTGCAGAGCGAGATCGCATGGCCACCCATTGTCCGAATGCACAACACTAGGCCTCTTCACCACTGGGCTGCCCTTTTGCAGCTGGTGAAGGGGTCCACATCAAACTCAAGCAAGAGGCTGATGGGCAGAGTTTTGCACCGATTACTGCAAGGTGGGGGGGGGGGGGGGGGGAAGGGGGGTTGGGGCATAGACAGCTGGCGGTTGCCTCAGCTCTCTCTCTCTCTCTCTCCCAACTCCCCCCCCCCCCCATCAAAACCCCCCTCAGTCCCCCTCCCCTCTCTTGGTTGCCTGCAGGCCACATTTTGTGAGCAGCAGGTGGTTTGCTGGGTGTCCAAGCCAGCAGGTGAAATTCAGACAAAGGCAGGAGCACTGCCGGCACCACCATGCGACAGATGGAGATAGGGGACGGCTCAGGCAAAGCAAATAAACAGACGTGCTCACAGATTTACACTGCGACGCGGAGAAATGATAAATTACCATTGCAAGTGGTAGGCCTGTGTGGGATTGTGATGTGGCATATTTCTGCTGCAAAACCTGCGAGCTTGCAATGCATCCACGTACAATCAGGATTACTTGACCAGCCCATGAAATGCTGGGACAAATTATGATGACATGTGGAAGCATCTCGAATACAATTAAATTAATTCACTTTCATTGGGATTGCTTCTCACAATAGGAAACGTATTAAAACAATATATGTGAGTATTTATTCCTTTCATTTCAGCACATTTGGAGCCAGATTGTTTGTCAAGACTCCCCCATTATCCAAGGAACATGACCACGCGAGTGTTATGGGTCCGAAATATATATATTTTCAGTGATACAGTCAGCAAAATCGAGCATCTTTGCCCAAACTAATGCAACATCTGGAATGAAAAGTGAATGTGGGAAGACCACAAGGAACTGGGGCATGGCCAAGTGCGTGCACAATAAATTACCAAACATTTTCTTACTTAAAATATCCAATATGCAAATGGCATTTTATTTTTTGGAAATATGCACATTATTATATGCATATTATTTATTATATGCATTTAATACATATGCCTCGATATGCATATTATTTTAGTGGGGGGGGGGGGGAGATTGGGCTGTATTTGGGGGGGGGGGAGGTTGCGGTCAGAAAATGGAAGGTCAGAAACAAAATCGATAGATCCCAAGTCAGAAGCACTTTGTGAAATGCAAATATACACAGTGCGC
The DNA here is from genome assembly GCF_964187855.1 of Myxine glutinosa. NCBI lineage: Eukaryota > Metazoa > Chordata > Myxini > Myxiniformes > Myxinidae > Myxine > Myxine glutinosa. Next base: position 59,323,400 of record NC_136269.1, on the reverse strand, counting down.
ACATCATGCTGGACGAAAGGCCAAGTCGGGGATTTAACCAGCGTCGCGTGACAATGGCGGCGTGTGCCTATGCTCACTGTGGCCGTGAACAGATGGACGCATTGCCTTTATACAAGGGTATGCACTAATGACCACCGTATAGGCCTCCTGTCACAGTGCAACCCAAGCACCACCCCCCCTCCACCAATCAAGCCGTTACGGCAAGATTCATCTGCTGCCTGTCAAGTCGCCTATCTTGGTCACCACATCCCCAGGTTACACGACTCCCCTCCTCCCCCATCTGCCGCTTGTCCAGCTCTCCCGGCATTCACTCTTCACGCAGCATCACTACCTCCAGATTTGGCGATCTTCGGCGCACCACTCCCTCTTTTTTTTCCATCTGCAAATGATGACCAGAGATTGAAGATAACGCTGCCTTCAAAAGAAACACAAACAGTCAGATTTTTCAATCCCAGCATCAGGAAAATTCCGATCCGATTTTCCTCGACTAATGACGACAAGAAGAAAAATAAAGTACCCAGGAGTTTTTGATCATCGCAGTACATCAAAAAACAGTCAACTACATTGTGCGACTTGAAGACAATCAACTGCATTCTTCTTCTAAAACAACTTTATCTTTTCTTCTGACCATTCTTGGAGAGTGGCCCAACTTCGCACAGGGATGCTGTGATAGATAAATATTTGATGGTTTTGCCCAAAAAGGTCCACCATGCCACTGGCTCCGTTTCCTATCACAAATTGCCTTCACAAGATATCCGGAGTGCTCTTGAGATAGATTGTTGCATTTGGTCAACGCTGGCTTTTCATGATAATGACAATGCAATGGAAAAGCTGTAAACGTTTCTCAAATGCTATGTTGTCTCTGCAAAGATTTTAGGCTCGTAAAACGAGGCAATGGGGGGCAGGGGGGGCACAATTGCAGCATGGCAACAAACAGGGCAATGAGTGAACAGGAAAGGAGGAAGGAGAGGAAATGGCAGCAACCCCAAACAAGGCTCACAAAAGCACGCTTTTGTGACAAGGACTCATAAAGCTCCCGGACAAGGACTCACGAACCCAGTACAAAAGAAAAATCACTCGAAGGTACTCGATGAGATGTGCAAGTACATTACCTAGACAAATTAACAAAAACTGTTAACCAAGGCAATGCTGGAAAAGGTATGCCCAGCTTTTAAGGATGGTTTCTCAGAGCAGAGAAGACTACGTCTTGTTGCCCTGACCCGAAAATCAAATTTTCGAAACAAAACATTTTAAAGTTTGTTGCCAAAAGAAAATGCAAACAACAAAAAGAGCAATCAGAGATTGCAAACCCTCGCCAGGATGTGTATTTTCAGTCGTTTTTAAGGCTTTTGTGTTAAAGCAAATATGGCGGCCGAACCACGTGACCAATGACGTCATCATTTTTTTCTAAACTAATTTATTCCTAGATTATGCTCCAAAAATTTCATCTTGATCAGATGAAGTTTTGTACTTGTCGAATTATGACGTCATAATGGAGGCACCAATGACATCATCATTAACATATTTTATTCCACATGGAGAGTTCTTTACAATGAGCGGTCTCAATTTTTCCTATTCAGCGCTTTCGGAGATATAGAGGTGCAAAGTTTTTCGGTTTTTCCAAGATGGCAGACGAACCACATGACCGATGACGTCATCTTTTTTTTTTTCTCCACCAGTTTATGCCGACATGACGCTCAAGAAATTTCATCTCGATTGCATGAAGTTTTGTACTTGTCGAATTATGACGTCATAATGGAGTCACCTATGACATCATCATTAACATATTTTATTCCCCATGGAGAGTTCTTTACAATGAGCCATGTCTCAATTTTTACTATTCAGCACTTTCGGAGATAGAGGTGCAAAGTTTTTTGGTTTTTCCAAGATGGCGGCCAAACCACGTGACATATGACGTCATAATTCTTTTAAAAATTTCTGCAGGTGGAGTTGCACCTATGGTGAAAATTTCCTGTCAATCGGACCAACGGTTACAGAGAAAATCATATTTATTCTGTGCGGACAAACAAACAAACAGACTCAAATGCAATACCCTCTCCTCTGGCGAGGGTTAAAAAAAAGTACAGAAAGAGATTACAAGTCGTCACCTGGATCTTTATGCATGAGCTGCTCACAAGTTGCAGGGGAAGAAAATGGGTGGTTGAAGTCTGGGGGGACCTTACTTCTCAAGGCAACCATTGGGAAAGAAAGGCCTTGAGCCTGTTTGTTGCGTCCGTGCGAGTATGATAATGAGATCCCTGATTTTCATGATAATGAGATCCCTGGTTCAAATCCTAAATTTAATCGACGTTGACTAACGTCCATGTCCTAATTGCGATACTGCGCACATGCTCCATTATGAACCTGAACAAATGGAGAAAAACATCCACGAAGGATCCAATTAAATTACGCAAAACGAACGCATTTTCATTGCAGACTTGAAGAAGATTCTGATAAAATGCTTCATTAGCATAAAAACTACTACAGGCAAGCAAATACGCTCTGCAGATATTTTGATGCAAAATCCTGCAGAAACGGATATTAAGCAGCAATTTATACTTTATTACATATGCAAAATGGCAATGGCTCACATGAACCACCTTTAGAGGCCATTTTTCCCCGCAGAGCAGGGGTTGGCCTTTTTCGGGCACCCTGATCCCCTTTTTTGAAGCAATGTTTTATGGCCGGGATGCCCTTCCTGCCGCCAACCCTGTTAGTCGCCTCTCAATACACACAAGGAATTACCAGTAAACTGGTACTCAATTTGCCGACCTCAGAAGGATGGCAGGCTGAGTCGACCCCCCTGGTGTTAATTCAGCGATCGACTGGGATTCAAACCCAGGATCCTAGGATCCCAAGTCGGCACCCTAACCGCGAAGCCAACACGAGGCTCACATGTCCTACAGACCCCCCCCCCCCCTTCACTTTTTCTTTTCTTTTCTTCACTCCTAATATACTCGTATTTCCCAATCTTTCTTTTCTCCCTCCAAAACTTTGCCTTTTGGAGGAGGTTGTCTTTGAAGAGATGTCCCCTCTTCTCAAAATTAATCTCCCTCTCAGGTGTACTACACAATCTGTTGATGGTCACCTAGTGGATGATGAGGTTAATGTTGCCTCCCCATCCCCCAATTGCATCATTATTCCAATTAGAAAATCTGGCAGTGACTGACAATTGATAAGGAACGTACCATTAAATTTCTCGGCCCAATCAGCGAAATAACCATCGGCAGTCCCACAAGGTTTTTCTTACATCCCTAGGAGATGAACTTGTGATTTATATCAATTAACTGAAAAGATGTTGATTTTCAAACAATTTTCAAGCAACAAGATAAACTTTTTCATAATTTTCCTGGTTTCCGATGGCGACCCATTCATTTTTTTGGAAAAAAAGAAGAATTTAATTCGAAGTGAGAATATATGTGCCAAAATCGTTGACTGAGGGATTCCTTCGGGACAAACTGATTTCTTCTATGAAGAGCTGTACATCCTTTGCCTTCAACAACACTTTGGGAAGCTTAAAGCAAATAAAGTCTCAATTTGGGAAAAACGCAAACAATGATGTAACCCCACTGTAGAGAGCAAAACGATTGCCGCATGCCATGCCGGTATCATTTTTATTGGGCAGGAATCCCAAACAACATCCTTAAACACTCGTCTTACATGTCGTTTAAAATCTTCAACCAGATTCGTAATCGCGCCTAGCAAATTCAACGTTGAGCGGTCACAATGGGATTTGCAAGCATCGTTCACAAAGGCATCTGGAGAGATGCAGAATCTGAATAGTCTTGCTCAAGTCAAATACCACGCATGGCAGGTGAAAACCAGGCCTCAACTCCACACGTTCCTCCCTCCCTCCGTCCTCATGGCACCACACCCCTTGCTCTTGGAAATAAAACTGTGTAATTATTGTTTTGCCCTTCTGGATAAAAGCTTCCAAAACACAGCTCGAGTAAACATAGGCAACCATAACGTGCGGACTAAAAACTGTTACCCCAAACATCGGTCCAGGTCACCTTTTCTTTTCAACCTCCTTCAGCGATGTTCTCGGTGAAAGGAAAACATTCAGTTGCAAAGACAAATTTGCATAGAATTAATTCACCTGAAAAACATGATGTTCTTTCATGCAAATTGTGATTAATCTGTTTCTGTCAACCTGTCAAAAAAAGTTTAAACTATGAACTACCTTTATTCTTCTCTTCCTTCCATAACCAACTCGCTCAATCTCAGAAGAAATATCTGTGCCATTCAACTGTTGCAAACACCCAAAAGTACAAGTTTAGTGCTTGATGAAATGATTTCTTCATTCAAGATGGTTAGCCTTGGCGAATGATGCTCTGCGTTTGGGCAGCCGAAGGTGTATTGTGATATAGATGGTCTGGATAAGTGCACAGGTGCGTATGACCCCAATATGTTGTATGTACATCATCTAGAGTATGCCATGGCTCAGCAAAGTTTCTGAAACCTCCATGCAAGATCATGCGTAGCCATGGACCGGAGGAGTACCATGCACCGCAACAGTACGATGTCTCTGACGAAGGTCGCTTTTCCATTTATCAGCGTGCTCATTCGGCCTCCCACCCTACCCTGCCATCTGCCCGACTGCAAGAGCTGGGAGCAGCTCGGCCTCACAAAGGGTCTTTTGTGGTGCCGAGGTCAGGCCTGGGACAATAACAGGCGGGCACGCCTTCAGACAGCAGATTAGCATAACGGGCCAAAGGATGCGACGATACCGCCTAAGTCGAGCTAGATCTTAAGCAGAAAGAGTGGCTGGTACCAAAAGCGGTGCTTCCTAATTATAAGGGGAGCCCCGACCAAGTCAGCAGAGCTCATCCTCCATGTGTTTATCCTGCAACCGACAAACAAAACCAAGAGGACACAAAACATGAAGGGAATGGAAATTCAAAGAGATGTTAAAAGGAAATAAACACAACCCAACAAAGATAATCTGATCATTTGGTGGTCTGCAAAACAATGCACGTTAAGGATGAAGAGGAATGTTCCTCAAGGTCCTGCCCATGCAGGACTGGCTATGGCTGGCTAAATTGTGGGCTTTCCCTCCCACATCACGCCTGCCAAGCGGAAGTCTTGGAACGTCAACAGAAATAAGGGTTGCTCCCCATCATACAGCAGGTGGAGCTACATTTAGGAACAAAGGGAGGTGGGATGGCTCCGCACTCATTCAGCAGCCAAATGAGTGTTGCGGGGTATGGCTAGTAGTGTACGAGCCCCTGACAATGAGCGTGTTATTGGCACAAACATTTGAATTTGCAGCGTTCCCAAGTTCTTCAATTGCACCATTATCTCAATTTGTAATCGCTGAATTCCTCCCACAAATCTACGGTCATAGCCACAACAATCAAATGCAGTCTTGATCTGCAGCCTTGGGTGCAAGAAGTTGCAAGAGGTCCACGGAACCCGTTTTGATAGATTGTCACCTTGTATTTTAAAGTGAAATATGCAGCAGAGAATGAAGATAACTTATTTTGCACACACAATCGAAAGTGAGATCACTGCATTTCCCCTTATGCGAGTTCTCGTTATCACAAGCACGTGTATTGACCACAAGAATTTAAAATAAATCATCACACGCAGGTGCAACGATGCCACCGTACATACCATAATGATATAAAAACAGCTCCTCGGAAAAAGCATAATTATATAATCATACACCAACTCAAACCGAGCATATTCCCAAGCTGGACAAGAAGAAGAAGATTGTCTCAATCACCAATTCTCAAAAACATTAAGTTTTGCAATGGTTATTGAAGCTACATCAATGGATGTGATCAGCGATGGGTTTGTAAGGGTGTGTATAGTGTATACCACTGCAGTAAATGAGGTGCAGCCAATGTTTCGAGCACTGGTCCGTCGTCAGATAATTTTAAAAAGCCTTTTAAAAAATATCAATACAGTATTCTGCTTTGAGGAAAGGTTAACGTCGGAAATGTCAACGCCTTTTTCCCCATAGGGGTAGACTACTCTTATCAACATTTAGTTGATAAAATCCATGTTGTCCACCAACACAGCCCTACACGAGCCTTCACAGAGACAAGTATTCTGTTGAAGCCATATTTTGCTCTTTGGGCAGAACACACCACTCGTGGTAAACTAAGGAAATAACGACTCAAATCAAGCTTTGCACGGGACTTCCAGGTGGACCCACACACAAAATAAAAAACAAAGTGGAATTGCCTACATTTAGCGACTCAACGCCCATCACACCTCTGCAAGTCATCGAATTAAAGGTGCCACTCTGGTCCGCACAATAGTTCAGAACTCAGAAAACGAACACAATATGGATTTATTAACCACAAAAGTTATTTTCACCTGTAACAAAAATATTCTTGGCACAAACCATCAAAAATGCAGTTAACATCGAATAAAAAGCAATCATAAGCAGATGGGGAGAAAATAAATCACGCAAGTATGGAAAGAAGAAAAACAAACTGAAGTACATTCTTTGAATTAGTTCTTGTGGGCCCAGCAGGCAGTGGCAAATAATGTGCAAGGCCGCACGTCACTTGTGTTTACAATAAGCAAAGTGAATATCACAATGTTCTCCACAAACTTTATTTGCAGATAATGGTACGTTTCAGGCCAAAGGCTTTTTGTGTCTATCCAGCTGAAACAACAACAACAAAAAAACCCACATTTTAAACAAGGACCGACTCGACTTCAAATATTGAATTAGACTATAAGCAGCCTGCCAGATGCAGGCCTCACTTCTTTGTTTTACATTTATTTTCTCTCTATTTCAACCCCTTTATCCTCCTTAACCTCCACTGTTATTTGCATCCTGCTAGTAATGCAAAGCCTTCATGCGGCCTTGTTCAAAACGGATCTGGAGCCAGAGATGCCTTCCCCACCCACAATCCACCCCCAGAGGATTTGTGCCAGTTGTCCCTGCTCTCGTGGAAACCCTACAATGCCACAGTCCTAGAATGGCGATACAAGTGCACTTCCTTCCCCAGGATATTCCGTGTGAAAATTGCATTGAGAGGATATTTGCCGAGTACAAAGACATGCCAACTCAAGAGGTCGACGGAAAGCAAACTATTAATTTACCTTAAAATAAATTGAATTTATTTGAAGAAAAAAGATGAAAACAGAATTAGGAGACATCATCGACCAAGCACAACTATCGTTGCATCGCCACGTGCCTCCACAAGTACAGAATCAATCATGATCGAGAGACACGCTTGTGCAGGTAATTGGTGCATGCAAACTCTGCACCAACGGGGCGCAGATGCTGGGACAAAGGAACGAGGACATCTGCTCCCCACCTCATTCCATAGCCATGCACAGAAATTTCACTGTGATCTACCATGCTCAATATGAAATGATGCATCTACAGCACCAAAGAATGGCTGGCTGAGTAACGTGCAAGCACGCCAGCTTGGCATCTGGTGCATGGAGCTGCGCGCGGTTGCAGTGACGCCTGCGCAAGGCGGAGCCCCCAGAGAGGCAGCCCGCACGCGCGCCCATTGTTCGGCGGAGCACCCGCGGCGGCAAGCAGCTGCAGGGCAGGCAAGGCTGCGGATCTTCGGTGCAGTACACTTGTTTGATTAGCAAGGGAAAGAGGCGAGCATAGCTGAACATGGGCTTGTGCCTTCTGGCTATTCCCAAATCAGATCGCAATGAGGCCAGTGGGAAGGGGAGATGGGAAAGAAAGGGTGGGTGAGGGAGTGTGATAGGTGTCTCCACCTGATGCTGCCCTTCCATATGGTCATGGCAGATTCCAGGCAACGATAGGCCAGCAAATGGAAAACAGCGCATTTTAATGCACAAGAAAAATAAAAAGCATGGACAAACATTGCATTTTTGTTCGTGAATCATTAAAACCGAGCTTAAATTTTAAAAAATAATTGTCAAAATGCTCCTGTTAGATCCAAGACGTGCTCATCTCAATGTAGTTACGAGTTTCACCTCTGTTAAAAAGCAAGTCTGTTTAAACAAAACACAACAAACAACAGACAACACACCAAATACGTTTTGAAATGTAACAAGGAACGTAAACAAGACCAAAGTCCATGGCGATCCCACAGTTGAGAACGAGGCTCAGGGGCCAGAGAAGCCATGTCCCCAGAGGCAAAAACAGGCCTCAGGCCTACAATTCCTCGCACCCCACTAAGCCACAGTACTAGATCCTTTGCAAACAGGGCACAAAGGCAGCGAGGCGAGACATATGCTGCCATTTTGCTGCCCATCTGCCCCGGAGAGACTGAATTTGCGTGCCAAGACGCGGGCGACTGTGGACTAAACCAGGAAGACTTTTCCAACAATCTGAGATTAGAGAAAAAAGAAAAGAAAAAGGAACTCTTTGGTGCAAATCCACATTCAAAGGTGGTGCTCCAAGACCAAATCTCATTAAAAATAATTAAAGAAAAACATCAAATAGCAGTTGCCTTTACACCAACACATTAATTAATATCAAAACTGATAAATGAAACCAAAACGTTTGATGCACACTTTACAACAACAAAGTTTTCAAAGGCCAAGCCCTTGAGGAAACCATACCATGCATGGAGCCGTTTTATGAAAATTATACACTCCCCATCACCACAAATTCGCCCAATAATTCACTCACTGCGCAGGAAGGCGGCGAGATCGTACAGGGCTCGGTCATCAGAGTTGCCGTCCCATTTTGTGAGAGCGACCCCATTGTATGGCTGTAATTTGAACGAGTCCCGACTGCAGTCTACCATGATGACTCGAGATAAGTCCCTGTTCAAGCATGACAGATCCTGCGGAAAAAACAGGGTCAAAGTAGTTAAAATCTGTTCTCCGTCACACTATGTTAACATTCAGAATAATCACAATATTCCTCCCACATGCCAATTTACAAGACAGCTTGGAGACGATGTCTCCACAAAATTCTCATGGTTACATTGAGGAACCAAAAATTACCTCCGTGTGAGAGGATGATCACAAAAACAGATGGATTTGCCAATCTAACTACCTGGAGGTAGAATGATCTATCAATATGACACTTATTTGAGCAGGAGATCAGGTTACGGATAAATGACCATATTCCAGTTGTCATTTGAGAGTAATCCACTGGAGTTGTTTCAGCGGAGATTGAATGTAAAATCGTCAGCAAAGCAAATTGTAAAAAGTAGTTGATTGTAAACTATAACTGCATTTGTTCCAGAATTCTTCCTTGAGGAACATCAGCTTCTAAAGAGTGTGCCAAGGAAAAGGCATCTCAGAGGGCAAAAATACTGTATCCATGATGCTTGCAAAGTTTAAAACATTTTTCACGTCAAGAAAAAAGTTCACAAAACGATCAGGGCAAACACAATATAAAGTCTTCCAAAAACTGTACGCCAGCCCCCTTCCTGTTATGGAATGAAAAAAAGTAGAAAGCACAGTGGCCAAATATGGGCCTCACCTTGACATGATGACCATCCATATAACGTGTTGCATCACGAAACAGCCGGTACATTATGTAGCCCTGGCGGTCAATGCTATCCACCAAAGGAAATGCCGTCTGGACAATAAATGAGACAAGGTGGGAAGAGGAGTGGGGGAGGGGGGGGGGGGGGGAACCAATAACGATTAACGAATGATAAAAAACAGCCATTTGAGAAAATAAATGTAAAACAAAGAAGTGAGGCTTGCATCTGGCAAAAAAACCCTTAGATAAACAGCCATTTGGCCTTACCATCCCCGTCTCGGATGTGTAAATGACTATCTCATAGTATGGAGCCAATTGTTGGAGGAGAAAATCGATCCCAGGTCGTTTTTTAAAGCGCCATCCAGTTCTGAGCTGCAAGGAGAACAAGGACGGGCATTTATTTTAAACAATTAGTAACCCAGTATGCAATATCTTTCTGAATGCCAAATGAGGTTCTGAAATAAAAATTTTAACCATCCAAAACCCATGTCGCACACGCCACAAGTACGTAAATGTTGAAGAAATTACACAAACAAGATACAATAATCCAACGGATGTCAAAAGGTATAATGGGTGTATGTATATAGTCATGGCCAAAAATATTGGCACCCTTGTACTTTTTTCAAATATTGCACCAGAAAATTGTTGAAATAAAAAATATATTTTGGTATCCACATATGTATTTCTTTGGTTTGCAGTGGAACAAAACAAAAAAGCTGAAAAATTACTAAATCTTAGCTTTTCCACACATAAATCTTAAAATGGCCTGGACAATATTATTGGCACCTTTTAGAAGTTGTGAGAAATAATTAGATTTCAAGCAGGTGATTCTCCTTTATTTTGGAATTGAAGTCACCTGTGGTGAGTTTCAGGTGGCTGCAATATATAAAAAAAATTCATTCAACCAGTTTGAATAAAGAAAAGGAGTCATTCTGCTGTTTTGTGTCACTGTGTGTACCACAATCAGCATGGAGAAAAGAAAGAAAACCAGTGAATTGTCTGAGGAGATCAGACACAAGATTGTAACCAAGAATGGACAATCTCAAGGCTACAGGTCCATCTCCAGAGACCTTGATGTTCCTGTGTCCACAGTACGCAATGTTATCAGGAAGTTTAAGGCCCATGGCACTGTAGCCAACCTCCTTGGACGTGGCCGCAAGAGAAAACTTGATCGAAGATTGCAGCGACGGATTGTTTGAATGGTGGAGAAAGAACCTCGATCAACTGCCAAAGAGATTCAAGCTGACCTTTAGACACAAGGTACGACAGTTTCCACTCGCACCATCCGTCGCCAACTCAATGAAAGGGGGTTCTATGGTAGGAGACCCAGGAGAACCCCACTGCTGAGACAGAGACAAAATAAAGCCCGACTGGAGTTTTCCAAAACACACCTGAACAAGCCAAAATCCTTCTGGGAGAATGTCCTGTAGACAGGATGAGACCAAATTATTAGAGCTTTTTGGCAAAGTACATTATCTCTATGTTTATAGAAAACAAAATTAAGCCTTCAAAGAAAAGAACACCTTCCCTACAGTCAAACATGGAGGTTCAGTGATGTTTTGGGGTTTGCTGTGCTGCCTCTGGCACTGGGTGCCTTGAATGTGTGCATGGCATCATGAAATCAGGAGATTACCAAGTCATTTTGGAGCGCAATGTTCAACCCAGTGTCAGAAAGATGGGTCTCTGTCAAAGGTCATGGGTCTTGCAGCAGGACAATGACCCCAAACACACTTCAAAAAATCACCCAGGAATGGTTCAAGACAAAACGCTGGATTGTTCTGAAATGGCCAGCAATGAATCCAGATATAAATCCCATTGAACACCTGTGGGAAGATCTAAAAATAGCAGTTGGGAGAAGGCACCCTTCAAATCTGGGAGAACTGGAGCAGTTTGCACAAGAAGAGTGGGCCAAACTGCCAGTAGAGAGGTGGAGGAAGCTCATTCATGGCTATAGGAAGCGCTTGACTGCAGTTGTTTTGTCCAACTTAGCTGTGCTTCCAAATATTAAGTCTAGGGTGTCAATAATTTTGTCAATGCCATTTCTTTTTATTTTGATTTAAAAGCATATATAAAGTTCTGAATTAAAAACAAAGGTTCTGTAAGATTAAAAGTGAAACAAAGAATTGTGAAGACCAAATACATTTGTCAATTTCAACGTATTTTTCGAGATAATTGTGAGTTATTTGAAAAAAGTGTAAGGGTGCCAATATTTTTGGCCACGACTGTATACACAGCATAACCGGTCTCGCTAATGGGTGACCCAAGACCGCCGGACATAAACTCCCATGACGCGCGAGTGAAGGCATTCTCACACTTATGGCAATTGCACGGTTTGGTGAGATTAAAATGTTTAATATGATGAAGTTGGAAAGAGGATGATGAGAAGAGGAAGAAGTTCAAGGAGTGGCAGAAGGTGAAGGGTACGGGGGCAGAAAAGGCAGAACATGAAAGCTATAAGGCAGCCAAGAAGGCTGCAAAGAAAGAGGTAGCAAAGGCGCAGGAGGCATGGAGGAAAATGTTCGGAGAACGCTTGGATTCGGAAGAGAGTCAGAGAACGGTATTCAGGATTGCAAAGCAGATAGCGAAAGAGAGGTGTGATGTGATGGGGGTGAGTTGCTTGGAGGATGAAGTGGGACAAATCGTTGTGGACCCAGATGGAATTAAAGGAAGATGGAAGAGATATATGGAAATGCTGTTGAATGCAGAGAATGAATGGGACGGCAACATCGAGAGTAACCCAGTTTTAGGGCCGGCAGAGAAGATAACTGAGAAGGAAGTTGAGAAAGCGCTAAAAGCAATGAAGAGTAGAAAAGCAGGAGGGCCGACGGGAGTTGTGGGAGAAATGTTGAAGGTAACGGGAAGTTGGGGAGTGAAGAGAATGACAGAGATCTGTAATCTGGTGGTGAAAGAAGGCTGCATTCCAGTGGATTGGGAACTGCGTACCCTAGTCCCTCCATACAAGGGGAAAGGTGACCCTCTGGACTGTGGCTCGTATCAAGCGATAAAGTTATTGGAGCATGGAATGAAGGTATTGGAAAGGGTGTTGGAGAGGAGGATAAGGAAGAAAGTGAAGATCGAAGAAATGCAGTTTGGATTTATGCCAGGAAGAGGAACGACAGACGCGCTTTTTATTGTGAGGCAGTTGCAGGAGCAGTACATGGAGAAGAGGAAGAAGTTGTATCTTGGGTTTGTTGATCTGGAGAAAGCATTCGATAGGGTTCCATGCGAAGTAGTGACAGGGGCATTGAGGAAGTTAGGAGTGCAGGAATGGTTGTCAGAGTAGTGATGGCAATGTATGAGAGAGCGCGCACAGCTGTAAGGACAAAGGACGGGAACAGTAGTGAGTTTGAGGTGAAGGTGGGAGTGCATCAGGCGTTGCTACTAAGTCCACTACTATTTGTAGCTGTGATGGAGGTGCTGGCTCGGAATGTAAAGGAGGGTTTGCCGTGGGAATTGTATGCAGATGATCTGGTGTCGTTTGCGGAAAGTATGGATGGACTGAAGGAGAAGATGAACAAGTGTAAAGAATGCATAGAGACAAAAAGTCTGAAGGTGAATCTCAGAAAAACGAAGGTGATGGCAAGTGGTAAAGCGTGTGGTGAGGTGGAAAGAACTGGGAAGTGGCCGTGTGCTGTGTGCAGGAAGGGTGTCGGAGTATACAATGTTATTGTACAATGTACGCTGAGTGGGTTCATCAACTTGAGGTTCCAGGGAACCTGAACTCAACTCCTCCATATCAATATGGTTAGAATATGCATAATAGTCTGGCATTTCACTCAGGCCGACTGGGACGGTCTTCAAGCAGCCATCAATCGTCTGGATTGGTCTCCCATCTCCACTGCCTCTGACATCAATTCTTCCTGGGAATTCTTCCAAAGCAAACTGATCTCTCTCATGCACAGATTTATCCCATCTCGCCTTCAATTGTCTTACCCTTCCTCCCGTCCATGGTACACTGAATCTTGTGGTGAGGCAGTTGCCCTGAAACAACTTGCCTTTGCCTCTTGGAAGGCTAATCCAACTGAAGGAAATCTCAGTTTCTTCCACCAAGCTCGGAACAAGTGTGTGTCTACCCTCAGGAGTGCCAGGAAGCACTATCTCTCCTCACTCAAGAATGAACTCTCAAACCTGTCTCCTTCCTCCAAATCCTGGTGGCGTCTGGTCAAATCCGTTTCTGGTGTTTGTTCCCCCTCCATCCCCTCCCTTACCTCAAATGGCCACACAGTTGACATCGCACGTGACAAAGCCGAATGCCTCAACTCTGTGTTCGCCTCGAAATCCTTAGTCCCAAACCCATCTCTCTCTGTTCCCACCTTTCCCAGTCGAACCCAACTGCTCCTGGACTCTGTGTCCTTCTCTCCTGACAAGGTGGAGGAGTTTTTGTCAAACCTCGACTCTGATTCTGCAACTGGACCAGACGGCATCAGCCCACGGGTCCTAAAATCCTGCTCTGCCGCTCTATCTCACCCTCTCTCTGTTCTTTTCACCCTATCTTTTGCTCAAGGTCATCTGCCAGCATCCTGGAAATCAGCTAACATTACCGCTTTACACAAAAAAGGTGCAAAAACAGATCCTTGCAACTACAGACCAATCAGCCTGCTCCCAATTATCAGCAAAGTCATGGAATCCATCATTGCTTCGGATATGAAATCTTTCCTCTTCTCCAATGGCTTGATCTCTGATCATCAATTTGGTTTCAGACCAGGTCACTCTACTCTGGACATGCTGCTTCTGCTGTCTCAACAATGGATGGAGGTCCTCAATGCCAAACAGGAAATCAGAGCTGTCTCCCTTGACATATCACGGGCCTTTGATACGGTCTGGCACCCAGCTCTGCTCACCAAACTCTCCTCCTATGGTATCCATGGAAATCTCCATGCATGGCTTGCAGACTTCCTCTCTGGTCGTAGTCAACGTGTGGCCCTGAATGGATTTCTCTCATCTCCCCTTCCTGTTCAGGCTGGAGTTCCCCAAAGAAGTGCGCTGGGCCCTGTGCTTTTTCTGGTCTTTATCAATGATCTCTCCGACTCTCTGGAAAATCCTCTCTATCTCTTTGCTGATGACTCCACTCTCTGCCGCTCCATTCCTCTTCCCTCAGATCGGCAGTCTGCAGCCTCCTCTCTCTCTGAAGACCTGGACAAAATCACAGACTGGTCAAACAAGTGGAACATGTCTTTCAATCCTGACAAATCGCACTCTCTTACTATGTCTCTCCGAAAAGATCGACTGGACAACCCTCCCATCTACTTTCTCAACAATCCTCTCCAAGAAGTTCTGTCACTCAAGCTTTTGGGTCTCACTATCTGCCATGATCTTTCTTGGGAAAACCACATTTCCAAGCTGGCCTCCAAAGCCAGTCGCCGACTGGGCATCCTCCGTCGTGCGAAGTCCTTCCTCGGCACACCTGAGCTCCTCACCACATACAAGGCTTTCATCCGCAGCTCAATGGAATACTGTTCTCCCCTATGGGCTGGTGCTCCTGCCTCACACCTGGCTCGGCTTCACGCTGTTGAATCCAAAGCTTTCAAAATCATTGGAATCTCCCGCGATGAAGCTATCTCTGAGGGCCTTTCACTCACTCACCGCAGGCAGGTAGGTGGCCTTTCTGTCTTCTACCGACTCCTCTCCGGCCTTGCTCCCCCAGCTCTCTCTGTGCTCTGTCCCCCAAATATTCCTACAGGTCGCACAAGATCTGCCAGCAACCCTCTGATGGTTAAACTGCCGAAATCTCGGCTCTCTGCTCACCTTCACTCTTTCATTCCTCTTTTCTCCCGCCTGTGGAACAAACTCCCACACTCCCTTCAATCCCTCTCCTCCCTCCAGGTCTTTAAAACAGCTGTTCACCACCATCTCTTATCTTCCCCCATCCATAACCTTGATCTTTTCTACCCCCACTAATTCACCCCAGATCCACCTTGTTTGAAATTCCAACTTCTTTCCTGGAAATCCTGGCAGTGTCCATATGTTTATACCTCTCCCACCCCCCCCCCCCCCCCTTCACATGCCTCCCCCCCCTTCACATGCCTCCCCCCCAAAGCCCTCTCCCTCCCACAGATCTCTCGATGTCTCCATGTCTCTCGGTCCCTGCTCTCAAATGTTGTGTTTGTGTCCTTCCCCCTCTCTCCCCATCTTGTCTACCGCTCCCGATGTTATTTGTTTTATGTGTCTGTTTGTCTTTCTGTGTGATTAATGTTCGCTCTTTCACGAGCCTCGATCTTGTATACAAAAAAAAAAAAAAAAAAAAAAAAAAATAGAACCACAAACTATATAGTTTATATGATAATAATGATAATAATTATGAGTTTATTGATAAATTTGATCAGTATTTGTGACTTTTAGAGCTTGGACGTCGTCCAAACTGATGTTTATGGGTCAAGTCATGTCATAGGTCACGACGAGGTCATTTTTCGGACATCGTCACAACCCGTAATATACAGTCACGTGAAAAAGTAAGTACACCCCATGTAAAGTTTTGACTCTTTCAACATATTTCAACATACAGCTATTTGATCTTCATTTCAACAATATTGATAGATAAAGGTGATATAATATAACAAATAACATGAAACATTTACATTTTGTAGTCCATTGTATAATTTAAATAAACAAATGCAAATTTTGCATGTGGAAAAAGTAGGTACACCCATGGCTCTAATAGGTGGTATTGCCCCCTTTGACAGAAACAACCTCAAGTAGGCGTTTCTTATAACTGTCTACCAGTCTCTGACAACGACTGGGAGAAATTTTTGCCCACTCCTCCACGCAGAATTTTTTCAGCTGTGCGATGTTTGAGGGGTTTCTTCCATGCCCAGCTCGTTTCAAATCCCCCCACAACATTTCGATGGGATTTAGATCCGGGCTTTGACTTGGCCATTCCAGAACCCTCCATTTCTTTCTTTTCAGCCATTCCTTGGTGGATTTACTGGTATGTTTAGGGTCATTGTCATGTTGCAAAGTCCATCTTCGGTTGAGCTTCAATTATCCGACAGATGGCCTCACATTATCCTCAAGCACCCTCTGGTACAATGAAGAATTCATCGTGGATTCTATGATGGTGAGCTGCCAAGGCCCTGATGCAGCAAAGCTGCCCCAAACCATAATATTTCCACCACCATGCTTTACAGTTGGTATCAGGTTCTGGTGGTCAAATGCTGTCTTTGGTTTTCACCAAACATGTCTTCTGGTACTGTGGCCAAATAGCTCTACCTTTGACTCATCTGTCCAGAGCACATTGTTCCAGAAGTGCTGGTCTTTGCCTAGGTGTTCATTGGCAAAGTTTAGTCTTGCCCTGATGTTCTTTCTGGACAGCAAAGGTTTCCTCCTGGCACACCTCCCATGTAGATCAAATTTGTGCAGCCTTTCTAATGGCAGACTTATGCACTTTGACATCAACAGTGGCAAGATCTCCCTGTAGGTCCCGTGATGACATTCTGGGGTTCTTCGAGACTTCTTTCAGCATCTTGCGGTCTGCTCTCGGGCTGAACTTTCTGGGGCAGTCCAGTCTGGCCTGAACAAGTTGGCAGTTGTTTGGAATCTTCTCCACTTGTAGATGATCTTCTGGATAGTCGAATGATTGATTTCAAATTGTTTGGAGATCTTTTTAAATCCCTTCCCAGACTTGTAGGCATCTATTAACCTTCTTTCTGAAGGCCTCAGAGAGCTCTTTTGATCTAGGCATGGTGACGCCGCACACTTCAACAACAAAGAGCAAACCAAACTAAATGTCTGAGGTTTTCAATAAGACAAGTTCCTCCAAGATCCTCTCTAACGATGTTCTAATCATTTGCACCTGAGCTGGTGCACCTGATTCTAATTTTAGGTATTTGAAGTAGTGATAAATGTAGGGGTGTACTTACTTTTTCCACATGCGAAATTTGCATTTATGGTTATTTAAATTATACAATGGACGACAAAATGTAAATGTTTCAAGATATTTGTTATATTATTTCACCTTTATCAATATTGTTGAAATGAAGATGAAATAGCTGTATGTTGAAATATGTTGAAAAAGTCAAAACTTTACATGGGGTGTACTTACTTTTTCAGGTGACTGTATGTGTTGAGGTTTGTTACATACTGTCTTCACACCAAGTTTCAGCCTTCTAGCTACATTAGGAAGTGCCAGATTGACAAAAATTGATTTTTCAATATGGCCGCCCTGCCGCGACCATTTTTGGGCATGCAACGCCCAAATGCAATCCCAAACTAGTTTATGTCTTAAAGATGCTGCATAAAAAGTTTCATCCAATTTGATCAATATTTGTGACTTTTAGAGGATAGACGTCGAATTGTTTACAGACGACAGACAGACAGACAGAAACAGACGGACGACGGACACTGAGTGTCGACAAAAATTCAGCTGGACATAGTCCAGTTGAGTTTAAAATGTAGTGGTCTGAGCGTGTCATTAACCAGTGTGGCAGCTACCTTCAAGTGTACGGTGTGCACAGAGGGAGCTGCAGATGGAGGAAATGTTGAGTTGGACCTTGGAGACGGCGTGAAGCTGGAAGGTGTGAAAACATTTTGCTACCTAGCAGACATGCTGAATGGAGAAGGTGGATCAGACTTGGCAACGGTTGCTGGAGTGAGACATGCATGGAAGAAGTTTCGGGAACTGAGTGGCGTGCCGACGAGGAGGGGAGTGTCGTTGAAACTGCATGTGTGAGAAGTGTTGTGATTTATGGGAGCGAGACATGGGTAATGAATGTAGAGTAGCAACGAAGGCTGGAAAGGGTGGAAATGTGAATGGTTCGGTGGATGTGCGGAGTATCGTTGAGAGAGAGGAAGGCAGATGATGAATTGTTAAAGATGATGGGAATCGAGCCTGTGATGGATGCTGTGAAGAGAAATAGGTTGAGATGGTTTGGTCATGTGTTGAGGAAGAATGAAAGTGACTGGTTGAGAAGAGTGATGGAAATGAATGTAGAAGGAAGTAGAGGACGGGGAAGACCGAGAAAGACTTGGCTAAAGGTGGTGGAAGAATAAATGCGGGCAAGGGGGTTAACAAGAGGAGATGCAGAAAATAGGGCAAAATGGAGAAGATTGTCATTGGGCCCACAAGGCTAACCCCCGCTCTGGCAGGGAAAATGGCTTTAAAATGCCTGTTGGTGTTGTTGTTGTTGTTGGTGAAATTAATAATGAAACATCGAGGCTACGCGCTGAAACTCAGCGCAGGATGGTTCCATGATCATTTGGTTACACTGGAGGGCAATTATGTGGCTCAAAGGCCACAGCAACAAGGGAATAAAATTGAAGAGGTGTTATAAACAACAAGGATGTGGACACCACAAGTGGTCAATAATTAAAATACTAACATATGGAAATCCTCTGGCCACTTATGCTGGACAGAAACGGACTGAGCGAAGAAACCTTAAACTAAACTCAGCACATGCAGACTCATTCAGGGACATGCGAGAGCCAAAAGAGTGAGAGCCAATGGGTGAGGTTCAGGTTCGCGGTGGCCTTTTCTTTGGATAGTCACTGCTGGGAGGCGCAACGTGGATGCACTGATCAGAGCTCTGCACTCATGTGCCTGTTTGAAACTCTCACTGCAGTCTGTCCTCCCTCGGAACCCCAGGCGCTGACTCCACCACCCAGCATGGGACTCTGCCTGGCACTGGCTGCAGCGATTCTCCACTCCGTCTCTTCACTGGTGACCACAGTGATCTTTTAAAAACGACCTGAGACTGACTTGATTGGGGGCCACTGACATAGGCGAGCTTCTCTCAAGCTTTTATAATGTTGCGGATATGGGATTTGCATCCATCCATATCCGCTTGTAAATATTCCCCTATTTCCTCAATACTTCCCAACTACCCCCAATCCCCCATTCCCTAGTCCCATTTTCTGTAAACAACACTCTGTAGACCCGACCTCCCCCTATTTCCCCCCATTAAATGTCGCATCCAGGTCCACCGCATCTCACGCAGACAACTATAGGACATCTTGCTAGTTATTCTTAGTCTATGTCAGTTAAGGATTCGTTTCCATTAATTCTGACCCTTCGTTGCACCAGAATGTGATTGTATGGCACCGTTAGGAAGTTTAGGACCTCCCAATACCTCCCCGCAGCTCTTCCTCACGGTTCAGAAACAACAACAACAACAACAGCAACAGCGGCGGCGTGCACAGGGAGTGCGCGTCCTCACTCCGGCTTGGTTGGTAGGGGGTGTTGGGAGGGCACGAGGCCTTCCCCACGAGCCGCCATCAAACATGTGCTCGACGGGGTTACCAACTAGGGGCTCCCTGTCAGCTCCTCGTCAAGGGCAGAGCCCGGTAACCCCCGCACCCAATGGAAGCGGCGGACCGGTCCCATCTGGGGCGGAGCCAACCAGCCGAGGGTGTGTCACTCCCCGCTGAGCATGCGCAGCCGAGGGAGTGGTGACGTCAGATGCGCGCTGAGCTTGGAGAAAGAAAGACGCCACCTCCGAGCGCTGTGAGGCCTCCCTGCATCTCTTGGACCGTGCTTGATCCTGTCCCCGAGCCAAGGTGCACCTTGTGCTATCAACCTACCTGTCCTTCCCTGCCATCAATCCCTGTGTAAGTCAGCCTTGTTCCGTTTGTCTGTGGTCTGTCTGGGATAGATAAGATTGTATCTAAGTGCCTATCTCTTCTGTGTCTTTTACCTCACTCTACCTTGTAATCTACCCCTTTTCTCCACCACTAATTATACCCTCCTCCGGAGGTCTTGAGAACTGTACCCCTTGCATCGTTTCATTTATCCCAGTCGTTGTGTCCTTTCCAATCATTGATTTAGCGCAGCGCGATTTGGCCAACGTCTGGATGAATCGGGTGAGTTGGGGAAGAATCGGGGGAACTGTTAGGTCGCGGTGGACCATCCGCTCGGCCCATCATAACATCTAAACCGCGATCCGTAACAATATGCTCGGGAGATGCCTCCTGCTTCAAGCTTCCCCCCCCCCTCACTGTTGAAGGTCGCACACTTGCTTCCACAATGTTGACGTAGCGCATCATACCTCACACACATGAATCCACAATTTTGGTGCAGTGTGCCAAACCTTCTACACGTCTGACCTCACACACGCGGTACCGCCAAGTTGGTCTTTCGGCCACGTGGACGGTGATAAAATACAATGAGGAAGGATAAAGAATATTAATTAAAGAGGGGAAAAAGGGAAGAGACAAACATAGGAGCTCTCTGTATGCTCGATTGTGACCACAACTAGACTGGGCTGCTACAAAATGCCTGATGCGAACATTAATTACAAAATAGATAATTAACCCCTTCATTAACCCCAACGTCATTTGTAAAATATATACCTTACATTTATTTCTTTCCTTATTACACAAACACACAGATCCTTGTAAATTGAGAAAAAATACCTGTTGCCACGTCTTGGAATATTGCAAGTATGGTAGGTACTGTACAAGTGTTCATGTAACTTTTTGAGGAACTGATAAATTTCATTTGGAACTGATGTTTATAAGCAAAATATATACACAGAAGAGGAAAGAAACAACGTTGGCAACGACATCACCGATTTGTGACCCATGACCTTTCCTTCCATTTCATCACATCTCAAGACCCAGGTACACTACAAAACAACTGATGACAATGGACAAGCGATGACAGTGTGTCAATGATACTTGGTATTCTTGCTCCATTGTTACTTAAACTGTCATTGTAGGTGTCATTGGTAATTATGCAAAGACCGTGCTAACCGAGACCGACTAACATCGAGTGGACATTTTCAAGCACCATTGAATTTATGCTTTTATGGTGTACAGGCCTTTGTCATTGTCCTTGCAGTGTGTGTACGCCTTTATTTTGAAGCGACTCAGTTGAAAGCAACACTCACCGACCACTCTGGATGGAGGAGGATCCCCGTGAGCTCGATCGCGAGTGTGTAAGGGGGTTGGTAGTACGGCTCGTTCAGGGGTTCGGGTAGCAGCTTCGGGCTAGTTGGCTCAATGATCATCTAGCAAAAATGTCACAAACACATGAAGCTTGCTTGTGGAGTCTCAATTTTCATCTCATGCCAGTAGTGATTGCAGAAGAAAAACAATAGATAAAAGTGCAAAATATTCAAGTTATTAAATTCACACAATATGTATATTTAACAAGCATTCTGAGTATTGCGCTGCAATACATGTCCCCTACCGGCAGTCTGTCGTCCGGAAAACTGTTGGGGAAATTACCAAAGTTCAAAGTGCTATAACTTTGTCAAAAATGATCAAAACGTTGTGAAGTTCGAACTTGATCTGTAACTTATCATGACGAAACCGTGTACCAAGTTTGAAATCATTAGCATTAAGAGTTTAGAAAAAAAGTCCGGAAAACTGTTCTTTGCGTGACGGACTGACAGACGGAGGGACGGAGTGCAAACCTATAGTCCCCTCCGGTGTACACCGGTAGGGGACTAATAAAAGAGCTCTTTCTCACACTCACTTACTCACTCACTCACAAATGTTCAGGACTTTTGAGGTCGGTAAGAAAGCTGAAATTTCGCATATTGATGGAATTCGACCAATATCCCACGAAAAAGAAGAAGAAATCACAAATGTCCGTAAACGAAAATATGCAAAAACAAAAGTCGGCCCGTGTTGCCTCGCTCTGCTCAAAGAGGGTCACATGGTCAGAGACAAGTTACCCATCACGTGATCTTGCGTGCATAATCACTAACGAGTGTTTCTCGGCGGTAAATTGGACTGCAGCAAACAAATACATAGAATTTTGCCAACCCGGAGGTAAACAGAGCCATGATGAATCAAGAATGACCGCACTGTAGTCACAACCTGCGACATAAAATATATATGTTCTGCCTCCTCTGTCCACTCAACTCCCTCATTCTTGCTATTAAAGGTACTATACAATTACAATTCATCTCCAAGGGACTTCATCATTTGGTTCATACGAGTCTGATGGACAGCTGGGTCTATTTTCACATCCCCTAAGATATTACATAACACTTGGAAAAAACCCTCCCCCCCCCCTCCCCCCCTTTCCAATCAACACTCGAGCCAAACAAAGCCAATGGAAATCTGACAACAAACCCGGGCAGTGTATAATCAGCAGAGGATTACAGGCCTGATGTCTTAGGCCCACCAAAAAACCCAAGATTGCAGCCATATTACTTCATCTGGGTGCCATGGTGGGTGGAGTCAAGCGACAAATGTGAGTGGGGTCCGGCAGCTATCTGACCAATGGGTGCACATTTCAAAAATCGACCCCCAACAAGTAGGTTATAAACACTGAGCATTTAGAGATGGTGTACAGTCTTGTCTACAGTTGGACAACCGTTGAAATATAGAAGTTTGTATTCTATCAAAAGCCTCAAAAAAAAATTCACAACATCTTTGGTGCTGAAGGCATGGCCAGTGATGAGTATGAGACTACAGGTATATGAGACTACAGGGCTTAGTCTGTCATAGACTTTGTGAGGCTCGACCAATGATGGTGATCCATCCCGGCTTTCAGGGACTGTTGTATCTCACGGATGCAATAGCCCTTGCAGTCCATTTGATTGCATCATGTACCATACACCACATTGTATTTATTTTTCTCTGAGGGCGGGGGGGGGGGGGGGGGGCGGGGAGGTCGGGGGTAGAGTCCCTTTATACAGAGTTACGACATGACGATCCGGAAAAATACGGTCACGTGACTCAGGGAGCCATTTTGGGGCCAAATTCGCGTTCGCTTAACTTCTCGCGTTCGCGTGTTATGCAAGTACAATCGATTCGACTACCTACGGAAGCCTTAGTTCACTGAAAATGCCGGGTTGTTGTGCATTTGGATGCACAAATAGGCATGACAAGGGTTTCAAGATGTACAGATTCCCTTCAGATCCCAATAGACGTACAATATGGGAGAATAAAGTCAGCCGTGTGGGCTGGAAGCTTTCTATATTTCTATTTAGAAAAAGAACGTTCAGTTCACAATATGCCAACAGTTTGATAATAGCTAGTATTAGGAATCATTTCTAGAGAATGGTTATGAATGGTTATGTTGTAAATTCAACAGGGCTGGACAAAAAAAAAGGTCTGTTTGGCATTATTGTGTATTGGTGCATGCATCTTAAGAAATAGCTTGCCCATGTAGCATATCCACTTACCCTGTATTTGGTCTTGCCATTTTTTTTTCTTCAGGGGAACAAAAAAGTTCTCAAAAAATTCCACATAATGCAATGAAAGTTTTAATGATTGTAAAGATAAAAAGCAGGAAGTTGCTATTCATATTGGGGTCTCAAACCTTACAAGACCTCTAATTTGTATCGTTCTTCAAAATGGTAGAGATAAATGCTAAAAAAAAAAATCATCACATATTGCAATTTTGACAGCTGTACTACGTTTCATTTATTCCGATTGTACCTGGATCTGTTGCTGGATCTGTTGCTGAATGTGGTTAACTGATGAAAAGAAAGCTGAAAAGGTTAATTTACAGTATGTGTGCATTGACCGAGAGCCTGTGTGTGTGTGTGTGTATATGTGTGTGTGTGTGTGTGTGTGTGTGTGTGTGTGTGTTTATCCCGTGTGTGTGCATGTGTGTTTTAATGTGTTGATGTTTGTGTGTATGTATGTCGTATGAGTTTATTGGCTCTGAAAACTCATCAAATTTTGTTACAGTTTGATAATGTTTACATTAAATTCATTTCTTTCAGACAAAACACACGTGTGTTTTAATGCCCCCCCCGCTTTTCCTATCCCCTTAATCGAAGAGGTTAAAGATTATTTTAGGTTACAAGACTACCTAGTCACATAGTATGTTCAAATTCTCTCCAGGCATCGTGAGTAACCCAAATTATTATTGCCAACATCGCGATAATGAGGATTCAGAAATCACCCATTTTCTCACTTCTCATTAACCGCTCATTTTTTCAGACAAACTAATATCCCATTATAGGCAATCTGGAACATAATGGAGCTAATACTCATAGACCGACATCTCGATACAATAAAATAAAAAATAAAAAACATTCACCATACTCCCTAACCCGCCCCGTGTTTGTGCAGTGGTGCATTGCATTATACACGCATAGCTCATAGTGCACTGTGCATGTGCCGGTTCAGTGGTTCCGCACAATTGGCCCCAAAATGGCGGCGTATTCTCAGTTGTCGTAACTCTCTGTATAAAGGGACTCTTGTCGGGGGGTGGGGGGCTGATCCTTTACGTGCTTCCAATTGTTGTCTCAGGGTGTTTTGAACATCATTCAAGTCAGTCAACAACAAAAAAAAGAGGTTCGTTAAACACACCGTATGTCGCAGGCTTACAGGACAAGGTAAAACTATCCTTCTCATGGTTTTGGATCTCCATCACCTTCAAGCCCCCAAAACACCCTTCTCATGAAGTGGTGCATGTGAAGGATCAGCCCCACCCTTTCCCCCAAAGGATAAGAAACGCAAAGTAATCCATGGTACAAGATGTGACCAGGTGGACTGCAAGGATTATTATAGACATAACCACTGAAAACCTGGATGGCATGGTAGGCTGAACCCCACAGAGTGTGACTTAGTGGTGTATTCTCATCTACGGACCACAGACCACACTGCCAGCACCAACGATGTGATATTGGACAGCGAAAACAAGTGGTTCAAGCTCGGATTAAAGGAATGCATTTGTGAGCGTGGAGACAGACGATAAAACAAGAAGGGAGATTTTTGCTCGAATTTATCACATGGGTGGGACCGGACACTTGGGGGTGTTCCTCGTCATCTGTGACGTAAGCAAAGGTCACATGACACCAAACACGTGACATCCGCTGTCAAGGATCATCATATGACATCCTTGCACAACATACAAGAGCAGCAGCCAATTCAACTCAGGCCAATGGCAGCTTAAGCCGATTGGGTAATCAGCAGAACATCGCATTTTGAGCGATTGATTTCCAGTACTTGATCCAACTTATTGTTACGTCTTCCGGGATAAATCGCGACTTTCATCCATTTATTCGGAGAATTTGTTAATCTTTCACCACGGTTCTCAGAAACTTGACCAAAACTTAAACTTCTTCATGTATACAAAATATAAGCGGCAACGTTTTGAAACATCCTTAATATAAACACTGCAGTGAGATTAAGGTTTGATGGAGTTCAAAGAGTTCTCGGAACGGCGTATTCACCAGCACCCGAGTACCGCAGGGGTTTAGTTATTTTATTGTAAACAAAATTGCTCATTATAAACTTGCATCTCTCCTTGTTGCGTGCCACTCATCGTCTGCCATCCCACGTTTCTCGAACGCTGCTTTGTAATTACACACAGATATGGGGGAACAGTTGCGAGATAGGCCAAACAAAGAACCCTTGCCTGTCGGTAGTCTTTGAAGTACTTCCATGATCGTTTGAGATGCTGCACCGCAATTAATTCTGCAAGGCAGGAACAAGAAACACACACGCAGCATAATTGCACACAGTCGAAGTGAGGGCCAGTTCATCATTTTCTGAATAGTGTAACCTTGACAGCACCATGGACTTACATTCAGCTTCATTCAACAGCAGCATGGAATTTTCAAACATGTTAGAAGGGACTTGTTCTGCATATTTGGACCAAAAATCACAAATAATTTTAAAATCTACTTGCATCTTCCATATTTAAAACCGTGGCCTATGAATTAGCCTCAACCGCTCAAGGCCAGAAGAGGAAATTGTAATTGGTCTGTGTGTGTCAGTGAGTGAGTCCGCACACAAACTTTTATATTGCACCCTCAAGTGGCCTTAAGCACTGCAACCATTACAATTACAATTACAATTAACTTGACCACAAGTTGACATGTACGAGTATCTTTCATGTGGATAATGTCAAAATTATTCCCACCTCTTCCCGAGTGTGTCTTACCCCCATTACCCATGTTTTAACAAGGTTGTCTAATTTGACCACGAGGTGATTTTGTACCTTGAATGTGCATTATATGCCCAGGTAAGAGACCAAGAGACCGATGTATTATAATCTATGTGGTCTATCAATTGTGTGTATGTCTGTGCATCTGCATGCTGTTGTCAAGGGCCATACTTTTCTTCTCGCCACTCCTAAAGGAGATTTTTCTGTGTGTGACAGGAATCCTGCGAGTTTACATAAATAATAAATAACTATGAATAGATACATAAGTTTTACTAAATATGCAAAGCATTACCGATGTATTTTTCACAACATATATGAGTATGGGGAATTTATCAAGTGACTTATTAGCCTCGCACATTTCCAAAGGAACATGAAAACCTCTTGCACCTGCGAGTCAGTGAGTGAGAATTCACACTGGTTCTCAGATCTACTGTAATCTATATACCCCACCAAGGTTCTGCATTTTAAAATGCTCTGTCTTGTTTTACTCTTGGCGTTCAGAAAGTTAAACAAATAGCTGCTGCCTCCAGATTTAACGTTGTAGCTACAAGGAGAGCATTGTTTTCATTGCAAGCTCATGATGCCAAGTGAATTAAGGGCCAGGTTTCCAAAAAACATCTTCTGCAATGTGGAGGTGGGAAAATAGAAATGTTATCCATCCAGCACATGAGCCATCAGAATTCACAGCGTGAAGTTGTCCGCACAAAGGTGCTGGGTTGTGACAAGGTTTCACTTGGGAATGAAGGCTGGGAATTGAAGCAGGGTGTGAATAGCTGGAGGTGGCACTGTGAGAGGCCAAAATCCATGTAGTTTGTGTTTAGAGGTTCCAGGTTTATCAAAAAACACGTGATTATGAGAACCGCTTGGTGTGGGAAAGGTTACCAGTGTGGTCTTAGGAGTGAAATAAGAATTCCCTGTGCATTTATATTACCTGTTGCACCAACCGAATGACAAAAAAAAACAAATATATCAGCAAGCAGTAAATGTAGAAAAGATGTTTAACACACAATTGAACTGGAGAGTTCAGAGAACGCGATACCCCCATGCAGTCAGTGTACCTTCAATGTTAATAAAATGATGATTTTAACGATCGATAAAAAATGCGAAAGTTTAGTGCTATTGAAGTAGTGCAGAAGCAGTCCTGAATACAACGCTTATACACCACCCCATTGAATCTTTATTTAAATTGAAAGTATGGACTTTACTTCAAAACCAGAGGTTTTTGGAAGTATTATGACACATGATTTGTGTACTACAGTCTTCAAGTATATAATTAAATTTAAATAAAATAAAGATTATAAAAGTCAAAGAAATAAATTAATTCCAGTTTTACTGCCATTTTCAGTGTCTATTGCACCACCCTATCTAACACGTGACCATGAGTTATTCGTGCCTTTCCTATGTGTCCTTTATGACGTCCTTAAAAACCACGTTTCCTGTTTGGAATTATTTTCAATTTTGTTTGACTGCCAGAGACAGAGTAAAAATCATCATCTCACTCCTCTCTGCACATGTGAAATCGGGTCAAATTCTGAGCCACGGTATGGTAAAACGAAAGACTCGTCTCTTTATCCATGTTCCGATTCGTGTTCAAAATATAACATTCAATTTCAACAAGTTGTTCCTCGATCATAAGCCGACGATCATTGTCGTGGACATCAATCAGGTCCACAACTTTGTCCCATAGGTTGGTTTAATCACAATTAGATCTCTGGCATCATCCTGTAAAAATACAATCATGCAATAGATATCAGGATCTTGGTATCATACAGAAAGGACCGATAATAATAGTCAAAGCAAGCGAGTCTAGCATATAGGTGCGGGTACGTACCATTCAAGACTACAGGACTAAATGTCATAGTAAATGTCACAGGAGTGGCTCAGCGTCGCGGATGTCCCAGGTCTTATAGACGCCCCTCAGTGGTTTAAGCGAGTATCACTCCTGGGTTCAACTTTGGTATAATTTCACTACAATCATAAACTGATAAAACGGATGGGTGGACATGAACCAATTGCTTAACCCCACTTTTCGCTTCCACGGGATAAAACTCCTTTTCCGCATATTGAACACGACAGTCTGCTTTCTTTCCTTTCTCCTTCGTCACTCACCATGAGCTTTATTATATTAACGTTGATGCATACAGGATTCCTCTATATTGCACTTTTCCAATTTTAAAAATAACTCTTGCTTATTTTTCACTTTCAGCATTCACTACTAACTCACCAGCACAATAACTTGCATGGGAATCACAACCTTTCATTATTCATCAATTTTCGTATCACTATTAAAAACAGAAGTAGACTTTAAACAGATCCCTGGAGTAAATCCTAACATGACCTCAAACATTTTAATGCATCCCAAGTTGGTCTACAGTCTACACCATAGTGCTTAATTATTATTTTAATATACATTTCCATGACTACTTTTACCATTTCTTCCAGCAGAAGTTGCCTTCTGAGAGCCCATTCAATTGCTTTTGGTACTCAACGAGAGCTTTTTCTCAGTCCATGAAAACATGATAGTTTCCTTTTCTTTGCCAAATACTTCTCTCAGCTTTGCCTCAAAATAAAAATGACCTTCCTGGTATAAAGCCAAATTAGTTGTCTGTATTTTCCATTTTCTTCGTCCTTTTTCAACTGCCTTTTTCAAAAACTTTCAATGCCTGCTCAATTAGTTTAACTCCTCTAAGATGAAAGTAATAAAGGATGTCCTTTCATCTTGAACATTGGAAAAATAATGCTATTTGCCCAATCTTCAGGGATGCTCCTCCTTCCCAGATCT
Source organism: Myxine glutinosa (assembly GCF_964187855.1). Taxonomy (NCBI): domain Eukaryota; kingdom Metazoa; phylum Chordata; class Myxini; order Myxiniformes; family Myxinidae; genus Myxine; species Myxine glutinosa. The sequence continues at coordinate 59,294,429 of NC_136269.1, read as the reverse complement.
TTCCGGCACAACTTTGTCATCAATTTGATTCCTACATCTGTCCCACCTCTATCATTTCGACTAAGAATCCAGATGGACTCACTGTGTGTTTTTGTGTTTCCATGATCTGAGGCTCGTAGTGGAGCTGCCACACAAAAAACCACCTTTAGAGGCCTTTTTTTTTTTTTTTTCCCCGCAAGCGGGTGTCGGCCTTTTTCGGGGACCGTGGTTGTTGTTGTTTTTCGGTCCCCTTTTTGAAGCAATGTTTTACGGCCGGATGCCCTTCCTGCCGCCAACCATTTTTGTCGCCTTTTACGACAAGCAGGGAATTACCAGTGAACTGGTACTCAATTAGCCGACCTCGGAAGGATGACAGGCTGAGTCAACCCCCCTGGCGTTAATTCAGCGATCGACCGGGATTCGAACCCAGGATCCTAGGATCCTAAGCTGGCACCCTAGCCGCTAGCCCAACACCAACACCAGGGAGCTGCCACACACAGAAGAAATAAAATCACAAATAATTCATTTTCTCTTGTTTTTGCACCTCAGCTTCCAAACGTTTAGGCGCAGACTTCACTTGAGGCCGTACGTAGCTGTTATTTTTATTTGCGATGTAAAAATCTCCAACTAGCAATCGATGCAGAGTCAAACAATCTTCACCGGATATTACTCGTACTTTCACATTACTTACCATCCTTTTAAAACTCCTTCGCACAAATAGATAATCAATCTGTCTCTTTACATTTCTGCATGTAAAAGTTAAAAGTTCTTCTTCTATTTTCTTGAAGTAAGTATTGAGGACATATCCGTCGCTTCTGCCCTTTCTCATGTCGCTTCTCTGGCCTCATTCCTTTCACCATATCCAAATCCACCAAAGACATCATTATCACCCTTGCCAAAGGAGAGAGTATCGCATTTGAGTCCGTTTGTCTATCTGTCGGTTTGTTTGTCTGTCTTTGTCCGCACAGACTAAATATGATTTTCTCTGCAACCGTTGGTCCGATTGACAAGAAATTTTCAATATAGGTGCACCTCCTCATGTATAATTTTTTAAAATATAATTATGACGTCATAGGTCACGTGGTATCGGCACCATCTTGGAAAAACCGAAAAACTTTGCACCTCTATATCTCTGAAAGCGCTGCGTAGAAAAAAATTGAGACATTGCTCATTGGAAAGAACTCTCCATGGGGAATAACATGTTAATGATGTCATAGGTTCCTCTATTATGACGTCATATTTCGACAAGTACAAAACCTCATCCGATCAAGATTAAATTTGTTGAGCGACATCCAGGGATAAATAGGTGTCGAAAAAAAACAATGGTGACGTCATCGGTCACGTGGTTCAGCTACCATATTTGTTTTAACACGAAAGCCTTAAAAACTACTAAAAACACGTCCTGGCGAGGGTCTGCCATCTCCGATTGCTCTTTCTTTTTATCCATTTTGTTTCTCGCTGTGTCCACTGAAATCTCCACCTATAATCACTTTTTCTTTGCAGCTCATTGAACCAAATCTTCTACTTAATCCTATAATGGTCTTCATTGTTATTCACCTAGACTTGCTTGGGGTGCATACATGCTTACAATATTCAAAATTTCTCCTCCTATAATAATTTTTAGTGTCATATTCTACAACCGAATTACTTTACTTTATTATCAATTTTTGGGTAAATACTTTTGCGATGGGAACAGCAGTCACTAATGTCCCTTTGATGTGCACACCAGGAAAAAAAAATTGTTGCAGCCAATAAGCCTTGCACTTTCCACCTCCTTTTTTGAAGACAACAAATATCAGCTCTTCTGTTCAGCATTTCAAAGACTTTTCTACTCCCCTTCCTGTCATTGTACCAACATTGATAGTTCCTATCCATAACCGTTCTTTGTTCCCTTTTAAAACTCCAACTAACCAGGATCCCTGAGCAATTTTGGGCTGTTCGCCGTCACGAATACAGTCACTTTGCCTGTACAGCTCATTTCCTCACAGTTGTCCACCATTCTTTTTGTCATATGCAGATGGACTTGTCCACGTGGTACTTCGGGATGTACCACACCCATGCATTAGAACTGCCATCATGAGTTGTGGAGCCGGTGTTTCTACGGCCGGATGCCCTTCCTGACGCCAACCAGTTCTCTTTCAGGGATTGTAACCTTGGCTTTTAGTTAAAAAAAATAAAATAAATAACATGTGCATTGAATGTCTTAATCTAATTTGAACTCGTCTTATGAAGACCCAACAAATGGAACTTGTGGGATAACGAGAGGTTAAAGATCAGAAAAGAACCATAAGGTGAGGTTAATATCATATTATTTAAGAGCCCATACATAAAATTGCAATTTGCCTGCAGTACTGACATAGAAGATCCGCTTTGACAAAGTACAAGAGATCTTCATCAGTCAAACGAAATCGGATGATCCATTTTATCAACCAGGAGATTACTAGAGTACATATACCAAAGTGGGGAAGGAGATGTAGCTGATGTCTTGAGCTTTAGCCGTTTGTCAGCGAAAAAAAAAAGAAGTCAACTCATTTCCCATTGCAGTCAAATATACCCTTATCAACCTGTAGTTTGTTAAACAAAACATCCATTTATTTTGATTCAGATGACACGAGTCTTCAGAGACTAGTATTCCATGGCATTAAATATAAAAACAGGGTGATGTCCCCATTGAAGGATATTGCACTATGCAATACAGTATCTTCTGCTTGCAATATTCAAATAATTTAAAATCATCCGATTACACCAGGAAAACAAGCGTTACGCCTAGGTCCCCCGTCGGTGAAGTGATGTGAGTTGACAAAGTTGAAGATGCAAGGTGGCCATCTTGGATTTTGACGTGGCGACCCAATTTTCAATAGCGTTCTCCCTTATGCGTAGATACACCCACAGACCAGATTAGAAGTTAGTAGTTCGTTTAGTTTTCAAGATATTCTGCTCACAAGGTTCAGACATATATATGGTGGCGGCCATCTTGGATTTTGACGTGGCGACCCAATTTTGAATAGCCTTCTTCCTTATGCCTAGATACACCCCCACACCAGATTAGAAGTTAGTAGTTCGCTTATTTTTCAAGATATTCTGCTCACAAGGTTCAGACATATATATGGTGGCGGCCATCTTGGATTTTGACGTGGCGACCCAATTTTGAATAGCGTTCTTCCTTGTGCCTAGATACACCCACACCAGATTAGAAGTTAGTAGTTCGCTTATTTTTCAAGATATTCCGCTCAAGGTTCAGACGTACATGGCGGCGGCCATCTTGGATTTTGACGTGGGTTGCAACCACACACCAAATTATAATTCGGTCCTTCGCTTATGCATGCACGCACGGACGGACGCACGCACGGATGGACGGACGCACGCACGCACGGACGGATGCACACGGACGGAGGGGAAAACCATAGTCCCCCTTTCGCTCAGCGGTGCGACGGGGGACAACAATCTAAGAGCGAGCTGACAGCTCAGAAATAAACGTGTTACCAGAGAGATATCTTTGCCAGTTTTTAGACATTAATATACTTTAAAACAACACAAACAGTACGAGATCAGTGCAGTTATCAAAAAACGAAGGAAAAACAAAATAAAAAACAGTATTACAAGTCAAGCGAAAGTGAAAATTAATTTGACAGCAAACTTTGGTATAGACTGGTGGAAAAATGTTCAAATTCCACTTCAGGGGGTACGGAATGTTAGGAGCAGGCATCCATGTCAGCTAGTTAATATGACCCATACTGAACATATTTCAGGTGGATGCCCATTGATTTGGGCCTTTTTAATTTTTTTATACCAAAAACAAAATGGCCGGACAAATAGAAAATGTATAACTTAGAAAATGTCTGATAACTTCAGTTGTACTGAAGCTGTGGTTCTGAAATTTGACATATATCATCGCAGCAATACCAGTAAAGTGTCCAAGAAGTATTAGGCCATTCCATAACGAATTGATAAAGTTATATACAGATCAGTCACAAAAATGTACAAAAAATCTCAAAGCTGAACTCTGTTAATTTTCAAATCACGCGACTTATCTTGACTTTTACTGTGGGTATGTTTGTGTAGTTTGGTATATTTTACTCCAGTGATACCAGTAAGATGTCCTGCAAATATCATGCCAAACTATACATATTTGATAAAGTTATGTGCATATTTATATACAATAGTCAGATTTGACTATTAAGAAAAATATGTTAACCTTTACCAAAAATATGGTTCTGAAATGTTGCATTTGTATCTCATTGATACCTATGAATTGTTCTAAATATATGAATTGTCCTAAATATATTGATGCAAAGATATTATGTTTTAATCACATGTTAAAATCATTTATTATATAATAAATTATTTTAGCATAATGTGATTTTAGCATATGTGTTTAAAACATAATTTCACCAAATCATTAGGCGTTAAACCTCTCACAAACTTGAAACTCATTATGGAAAGATTCACGTATTTTCTGTTCGTATCCACCATGTTGGGCGCGGCCGGAAGTGCCTCGTTATCAGGTCAGCTTCACTTCCGGTGTTTCCGCTTCCGTTCAGCGTCAGTGTTGCCTGATGTTCAGACCGATGACCGATGTTTGAGATGAACTTCAGCTTTTCACCAGCTATACAGGTGCAGCATTGATCTTTTTTGGCTTGAACACGGACATCTTTGCGACGGGAAAACGCTGATTGAAAAGTTTGATACCTACAGCCCGCAGTCCGGCTATCGTGAAGTCGGGCTGCACAAATTTCAATTTTTTATAGGATTCGACATTACGGCAGTAATGGGACGGCACGGTCGGGACGCCACGTAAAAATGCCGGCAGAAACTGGCTATCATATTATGCAATTTATGATGTTTGCAGGATGTGGTGAACTGAGTTGAGCTTCAACATGGAATCCAAGGTAAAATGCCAGAGCCAAAAGCGGAGTTCTGACACAAGTACTGACTGGACCCTCTGCATCTTCTGTCAAAACAGAGACCCAAAGAAACCAACGAGAAACCTCGGAGACGCCGGAATTCAAAGAGTCCGTGAAGCCGCTGCAGAGCGCAAGAAGTACAATGACTCTGAGAACTGGCACACTGTTGAAAGAATTCAAAACATTGACTTTAAGGAAATCACAAAACAGACTGAAGTCCTGAATCACAAAGACTGCTATTCGACGTTTACAAGTTCGTTCAAAATAACTCGACTCAGGAAAAAATATGAAAGCACTCTTGCCACCTCAAGCAGTGCACCTGAGACAAGTTCACCACCGAGACCATCTCTACGCAGTAAACTGTCCATTATGGACACTGATTTGTGCTTTTTCTGCCAAGAGAAAAGTTGCAAACAAACGTATTTGGTCGCTACCTTTGATGTTTCTGACAAAATTCTCCAAGGAGCTCAAACAGACCCTGTGTTGCGGTGTCGCCTGGCAGGAGTAAGTGATCTCGTGGCTGTTGATGCCAGGTATCATCTTAAGTGTTATGTACAGTTCAATAGAAAAGCATCGAAATCTAGTACAAGCACAACTCAAACGTCCAGAGATATCTGCTTTGAGAAAGTCGCATCTGAAGTATCGACTGGACTGGCCCAAGGTGAAATCTATACGCTTCTAGACGTTTGGGAAAGGTACAGGTCTTTGCTCAGCGAATTCGGCATTGACGCTGGACCATACCGGGACAATAAATCCCGCCTCAAAGAGAAACTACACCGACTTCTTCCAGGACAGATCAACTTTGTACCTCAACTCGATCCACATCAACCACAATTGTTGTTTTCCACACTGTCATCTAAGATCGCTGTTCAGACACAGAAAAGGCGTTCGGATGAAATGGAGACAAAGAGAAATATGGATGATCTTAGGCCAACCCAGTTCTCGCGCTCAGAGACAGAAGAGTTGTTGACCTTGCATCACTGCGCGTTACGCATTAGAGGTGACATCAGTTCTCGTCCAGGCCTAAATAATTGCACGTCAGTTAGTAAGGAGAGTGCCGAAAAGATTGTACCGGAGAGCTTGTTTCTATTCCTCAGTATTTTGCTGTCTGGGGAAGTGGACGGACAGGCTGACGATAAATTTGTGAAGCGAACTGCTTTGAGCATAAGTCAAGACCTAGTCTACGCAGTGTCGAAGCACAAAACGCTCACACCAAAACACGTTGGACTTGGCCTAGCAATTCATCAGGCAACACGTTCAAAATCGTTGATTGAACTCATCCATCATGCAGGACACTGTCCCAGCTATGACCAGATACGTAGACTGGACACAACTCTTGGAGTTCAAAATCTGCAACACTTCGCAGATTGCAACAATACTCCTGTCCCTTCAAATATATCATCCAACAAGTTTTGCCAATACGCTGCTGATAACATCGACATTATCGAAGAAACGTTAGATGGTATGGGGACGTTTCATGCGACGCAGATGGTAGTTTACCAGAGAGGGACCCCTCAACATCAGCAACAGGAAGTACTTCCTCTTGGAAAGTCAAGGTCCTTGAAGGTCCCTCCCGAACTTCATCGTTTGGAGAAAGTCACTCGCCAATCTTCTCGAGAAGATCCTAAATTCACAGCCACCTTGAATGAGACGATGTTTACCCCAGATGATCAGGTGTCTGACGAAGCTTCTGCCCGAGATATGGCCTGGATTCTCTCTCGCATCTATGGCTCTAACAGTGACGATGTGCCAGCGTGGACCGGGTTCAACCAAGTTACAACACAAGACAAACACGAGCTCTGCACAATCGGGTATTTGCCGCTCCTCAACGCCCCGGCCCACGAGAACGACACGCTGTGGACAGTTATGATGCGATGCCTGAGGATTTCCAACATTATAAATCCTGGCCAGTCCACAGTCATTACTCTGGACCAGCAGCTGTACTGCAAGGCCAAGGAAATACAGTGGGCAAACAGTAATGAATGCAAAACGATATTCTTGCGACTTGGGGGGTTCCACATTGTCAAGAATTTCATGTGTGTGATTGGAAATCATTTTGCAGACTCTGGTCTTACGGAGGTGTGGGCGGAGAGTTCCGTTTTTGGAGAGAATACAGCTCAAAATAACATGCAGGCCAAATCGTACAACCGGGCTATTCGTGCACACAAGCTAACATTTGAAGCTGTTTGGAAAACACTCTGGCCGACATTCATCGTATGGGCTAAAGATCACCAAGTAGAAGAAGTTGAGCTCCAAACATTATCAGTCCACGTCGTAGAAGCTTTGGAAGCACACAATGAGCGAGATGTGACCAGCAACAAAGTCAAAGCACTGAAAGACGCAGTTCAGCACTCCAGAATAACAAGACTGTTGGACGACTTCCAAGAGACACAACCACCCACTACCAGATTTTGGGTGACGTACATCAAAATGATCTCCATCTTGTTGCTGTTCCTGCGTGCAGAGAGAACTGGAAATTGGAACCTACATAAATCGTCCTTTGCTGCAATGTTACCCTGGTTTGCTCAGTATGACCACGCAAACTACACTCGCTGGGGGGCAGTTTATCTTGCTGACATTATGATCCTTGAAACAAGCCACCCCGATGTTCACCAGGAGTTCATGAATGGAAATTTTGTGGTCAAGACAACCAATAACACATTCAATCAGCTATCGACGGATCAAGCCTTAGAGCACGTCAACAAAGTCGGCAAAGTTGCCGGTGGTCTTGTAGGAATAACGAGATCAGAAGGAGCAAGAGATCAATGGTGCCTCACATTCAACGAACGGAGCAGAATAGTAGACGACAAAAGCGCCATGTTGGACATGCATGCTACAGATGAAGACTACAACCCTTCTTATGTAAAAGAAGCCGGACCCTCAAGACTAAAGCGGGACAAGGAAGATGTTCAGAAGATTGTCGACCAACTGAAGAAATTCGGCATTTTTCAACACCAAAATCTAGCTGTCGTTAGCCTGGCCACTCGAGATGTAGCTTCTCCTCAAATAACGGAATGTCTTCTGACAGCACATGCACAAGGGCAAGACAAATTGAAAGAATTTGTGGGCTTACGTCTCATCACGAAAAAAGTGGGATTCCATGACAAGCTCAGACAGTCGAAAAGCCTGACGCTGAAAAGCATGTATCAGGTCCAGAACAAAAATTCGACTCTGAAACAAAAACTCGTCAAAGCAGACCGTAACCTCTTTCAACGCTTGCTTGTTTCAAAAGAAGCTGGACGCGAGGTGGACCTGAAGGAAATCCTCAGCCATGAACTTTCGCCGGTTCCTCTATCACTTGCAGACACATCCGGAGCAATGCGATCCACAAACAAAGCAGCTCTCGGAAATATCCTTCAGACAAGAACAACTGTAGAGAAAGAGCCGCCGACAGCAAATCTGAAAACGTGTGTAATCATCGATGGCCAGGCACTTGTTCAAGCAATCGGCAAACCTGCAAATGCCCACAATTTTGGACAACTCGCAGACCGGTTCGTAGCCTCTGTCTTCGGTCACTTCAGTGACACTTGCTCCAGAGTTGACGTTGTGTTTGATAGGTATGAAGCACATACCATCAAGGACACCACTCGGATTTTACGGACCGGGAAAACCCGGCCAATACGTCGCAAAGTGGACAACAGGGATGTGCCATTACCCGTCAACTGGAGGCAATTTATTGACCTCTCAGAAAACAAGCAAGACCTGGAACACTTTTTGAGCATGGAGCTCATTCGTCAAGCAAGGTCGACTCAACCGAATCGTGAAGTCGTGACATCTGGCGGATTCCATGACCGAACGGCGGTTGAGTCATCCCGTGGAACGGACGTCAACTCCCTCAAATCAAACCACGATGAAGCTGATACCAGAATATTGTTACACGCCAAGTCTGTGACAGATCTTGGGTTTGAGCGTCTGATCATTTGTTCCAGGGACACAGACGTCCTTGTTCTCCTCGTTCACTTTGCCAGTGACTTATCTGGAGAGCTTTGGCTGCAAACGGGAACAGCGAAGCAACGGAGCTTTGTTGCTGTGCACGCTGTAGACCTTGATCCAGCTCCCCGCCACAATCTTCCAGCATTCCATGCCCTCTCGGGCTGCGACACAGTCAGTCAATTTTGTGGCATTGGCAAAACAATAGCATGGAAAACGTTCATCAAGAACTGTCCCTTATTGGACGGGCTCGGACGCGGCACACTTACTGAAAGAACACTGACAGATGTAGAGAGCTTCATCTGCAGACTGTATTCAAACAATGATAACAACACAAACATCAATGACGTGCGTTTCAAAATGTTCCTCAAAGGTCACAAAGAACCAGAGAAGTTGCCACCAACCCGATCTTCTCTGAAGCTGCATATCAAGCGAGCACACCATCAGTGTACAATTTGGCTCTCTTCACTGATCGCACAACCAGATATATCTTCCCCGGTGGGAAATGGATGGAACAAGGACGGTACAACTGGAAATATACTTCCTCATTTGATGAGTGATAAACCATTTCCAGAGGTTTACCTCAAGCTTACACAATGCCAGTGTAAGAATTGCGAATCTCACAGATGCAGTTGTCGTCTTAAGGAGCTAAGATGTACCGCTGGTTGTGGTTGCGCTGACGGAACGTGTCGGAATCCTTTGAACAGTGCCCAAGATGACTCGGACTACACCACCGAAGACTGATGTTAATATTATCCCAACACAGTTTTTTTTTGAAATCAAACGAACTTCATCAAAGTATGTCCGTACATTTGTACAAGCTCAATATAATGCATCAAGATGTAATTTTCTTAGATTTTCAGAGCATTTTTTCATGTTTGTCTCTCCATAGGGAAAGAAATAGATAAAATATCACTTAGATCGTTTGAGGAAGATGTGTGTATTATTATAATATGTCCAAATACAGCAAATTTCATTGTTATCCTGTATAAATACAAAGTTGTGTAATTTTATTACAATCCGGAGTTTTCGGAGTTTTCGATAATGGCGGCCACTTTGTTTTGGCTGTATAATATTTTAAAAGGCCAAATTTGATGGGCATCCACTTGAAATATGTTCACTATGAACCACTTTAACAGTCTGACATGGATGCCAGCTCCTAACATTCCGTACTCCCTAAAGTGATTTCTAGGCCCCTTTTCAGATTTTGCCTCTAGTCTAGTAGTCCCAGAATAAAAAATATTTTACTTCATTTCACTTATTTAAAGACTTCCATAATTGGTAGGCCGTAACAAATGTGGCTCCATGGAAGTTTTCTTGACAGATGTGGAAGTGAAACGAAGGTAAGTAGGATGTGGTGTGATGGTGGGAAGGAGGGAGGTAACAACATGGGAGTGAGACGAGGTGGGGAGTGGGGGGGGGGGGGGGGGTAGAATGGTTTGGTTACCAAAAGCAACAGCTCTGGAGGTGAGAATATGGGACTCTGTCCATCCCAGGAGTCATGGGATCCAGAACAGCAGGAAGGTGCAGAGCCGTGAAAAAGCTTTGCTTGAGATTAAAGGTTAGTGATTGCGGCCGGCTGTGAAGAGCTCGAGGTGACACGATGAGAGGCCTAACAGCGCAGAGTTTGTGTTAAGGTTCTGTGGGAGACCGAGACACCTGAAGTTTATCCTAAACGTGTGATTATGAGAACATCGTCTGCTGGCGTGAATGGGCACGTGGGAATTCTGCTCACTGCGTGGCCTGGGAAGTTCATTTAGTTTGTGCAACTTACAGATGCCACATTGAACCCACTGCTCACCTCTGATCCTTGGATAAGGCATGCATCAATACCAGCAAATGCAGTGATCTCTTTTTAGCACAACTATCAAAGGCAATCTCGTGGTTCTCCAGCAATCCTGTAACGGACTGAAGAAAAGCTGCAATGTAAAAGAGAGGCTGAACCAAAACTGCTAGATTCATCTCGTTCCAAATTCTGCCCCCTGTATAATCAAAAGGATTAGATAGAGCAAACAGATACTCCCTCCCTTTCACCTCCCCCATCCCTATTCCAACCCCACTCCCTGCCATCCCTCACTCCCTGCCCTCCTCCATCCCCCCAACAACACCACAAAACAATTGCAGTTTTGTTGCAAATAACTAGACTCCATTATAATTAAACTGCATACTTATTAAAATGACAAAACGTCATCAAAAAGTACTACGGAAGTGTCTTCCCAAGGCTTGGTGCCAGCCAGGGTGGGACATGAGGAGGGAGGCTGGGCAATGGCAGGAGTCTGCTAAGTTGAAGGTGTCAATATGGGAGGTAGTGTCGTGAGAGAAAGGCAGAGAGGTTACGGGCAGCCTGCAGGCCTCGTTTTAGGTGGGAACGTGGGAGACAGCACAGTCCCGTGGCCACCCAGGCTTGTGGTGGCGGAGTTTACAGCACAGAGGTGCGAAGTCGTGACACGGCTGCATGAGGGATGAAAGACCGGTGCCTCTCGAGTGTACACTAACGGCTGCTCATCGACCTCCTAGTATACACTGAGTGTTTCGAGTGTGAATGAGCGCACACTACAAGGCTCGCTTGGAAAAGAAACAACTTCATGCGAGCTCGGACTTCATCAAATCTTTGCACTTCCCATCAAATGAACTTCCTGTTCCTGAATAAAGTAGTTCTAGCAACAGACGATTGAGCGGAACTTATCCTTGTGGAACAACTAGCTATATTTATTTTATTACAAAGAAAAGACACTTAAATAAATGATTTTGCAGTCAAAGTATTTCTTATCAAAGTATTGCAACTTCGTTTGAAATGGCAGGAACAATAAATCACAAAAAGCTCGTCCATGAAGGTAAAAAGGCTAAACAAACGGGAAATTAGTTGCCAAGCTATCTCGCCAAATACGGTTCTCATGGCTCAAAAGCTGGAGTGTTCGACCACACTGGCCCGGCCACAAATAATCAACTCCGTGTCTGGCACGCCAAGCGACTCTTTTCACTGTGCTTGTGCTGTTACATCTGTATCAACTGCTATCACAAGTCACTGCCTGGAGCTGAACACTGAAAGCTGGGCATTCCGATTTGCCTTTATGCTCGAGTCGTCCATCTACAGAAAAAACAACAACAAAACAATGGAAAAATGAAGATGTGACTGACCAGGAACCACTGGCGTTTTAACCTGTTCAATTAGAAAGTTGAAAACATTGCTATCCATATTCATTTTCACAAATATCAGCTATCAAGACGAGCACATTATGTATTGCTTGTTAGCAAAAGTGGGGGAAATATGATGGCTCATTTCCACCCAATCACTTCTCACACTTGCTCATTACGAAGTTCTCTTTGCTCACAATATTTCTTAATCCGGTAAAGAAAACAAAAGCATCGAGGCAACCAACGCGGAAAACTGCTCCATAGGATCCCCTGTTCTAAGTTCCAGGAATGTTTTGAGGCACGCTGTTCACCACCATCTCTTATCTTCCCCCATCCAAAACCTTCATCTTTTTTTACCCCCGCTAATTCACCCCAGATCCACTTTGTTTGAAATTCCAACTTCTTTCCTGGAAGTCCTGGCAGTTTCCATATGTTTTATACCTCTCCCGCCCCCCCCCCCCTTCCCATTCCTACCCCTGCCCCCAAGCCCTCTCCCTCCCACAGATCTCTCGGTCCCTGCTCTCAAATGTTGTGTTTGTTTGTGTCCTTTCCCCTCTCTCCGCATCTTGTCTACCGCTCCCGATGTTATATGTTTTATGTGTTGGTTTGTCTTTCTGTGTGATTAATGTTAGCTCTTTCACGATCCTCGATCTTGTATACAACAAAAAAAAAAAAAACGCTACTGGGCAGTGCCATGCTGCATTTGATGGATGTCGTACAATTCCAGCACAACGCAGTCGTGTGTGGCAAAATCACAACCAACGAGCGATTATCGCCTGCCAATCGACTTAACCTTAGTCGCCTGTTTAGTCTGAAACACAACATGACTAAAAAAATATAATAACCACCTTTAGAGGCCATTTTTCCCCGCAAAGCGGGGGTTGGCCTTTTTCGGGAACCGTGGTTGTTGTTGTTTTTCGGTCCCCTATTTGAAGCAATGTTTTACGGCCGGATGCCCTTCCTGACGCCAACCCTTTTTGCCGCCTTTTACGACAAACAGGGAATTACCAGTGAGCTGGTACTCAAATTAGCCGACCTCGGAAGGATGACAGGCTGAGTCAACCCCCCTGGCGTTAATTCAGCGATCGACCGGGATTCGAACCCAGGATCCTTGGATCCTAAACCGGCACCCTAGCCGCTAGCCCAACACCAGGGCTGAAACACAACATGACTGCATTAGATAAAACATCTGTGATGGAGGATGAAACCAAAATCATTGCAAGAGGAGCAAACAGACGACTCTGCTGCTGACAAGTAAAAATGGAGCACGACAGAATTTGCTGAGAAGCCGTCTACATATAACGTACGCCATAATAGTGACATTTTGGCTTATTAACCCCATGTAGGTTGGATGTTATGCAAGTTGGTGCTGGCAATGTCATAAAGGAAATGGTGCTCTGTTGACTTAAAAGTTCACTTTTCAATTTGCTGGTCCAATGCTGCAGATCCATGAAAATGAAAAGAAAATGAAAAGACGATTGTCCAACCTTATTGCTATACTCTACGAACAGTTACGACACAATGAAAGGGTTAAAATACATTATACCTTAAGAAATTCACCAGGAGACTATTGAAGTGAAAAATTTACTTGTGATTTGTGCATATTATATCGACCTTTTCTCCCTGTGTGTACATAATATGTAGATGGCCTAAAGTCACATCAATACCATTAATTATCATCATCATCATCATCATCATGTACCATGCACGATGCAGAACATTGGTCCTGCCGAAGCAGTTACTACTCCAATCCTGGATGGGTTGCCACCGACTCAGGAAGTCAGGGATGAAATTTGTAATTTGTTCACAGTGCCTACTCCTTGCGGAGGACACCGTGGGGTCTTTAACGTCCACAAACTATTGCCGGAAGATGAGACGCCCAGGTTAGCGTCCATTCAAGGGTCGGCACGCACACACATTGATAAATCATCCTGTCTGAAACACCGGGATGACAGTTTATAGCTGGGTTGGGATTAAAACCCAGGCGAGTCAGTCAGCTTAAATATGAGCGTGCATACCACTACGTGCATACCACATGCGTGCCGTGCATACTACGCGTCTACCATACTACATGCGTGTCTACCATGTCCGTGTCTGCATGTCCATGTCCGTATCTACCATGTCTACCATAGTACATACCATACTACATGTCTACCATACTACCATACTACCATACTACATGTCTACCATACTAACCATACTACATGCTTGAGGGCATACTATGTGCATACCACACTACGTGCATACCGCATACGTGCCGTGTATACTACGTGTCTACCATGTCCATGTCTACATGTCCATGTCCGTGTTTACCATGTCTACCGTGTCCGTGTCTGCATGTCCATGTCCGTGTCTACCGTGTCTACCATATCTACCATACTACATGTCTACCATACAAACCATACTACATGCGTGTCGTGCATACTACGTGCATACCACACTACGTGCATACCGCACACCGTGCATACTACATGCATACCACACTACGTGCATACCGCATACGTGCATACTACATGCATACCACACTACGTGCATACCGCATACGTGCATACCGTGCATACTACGTGCATACCGCATACGTGCATACCACACTACGTGCATACCGCATACGTGCATACTACATGCATACCACACTACGTGCATACCGCATACGTGCATACCGTGCATACTACATGCATACCACACTACGTGCATACGTGCATACCGTGCATACTACATGCGTACCACACTACGTGCATACCGCATACCGTGCATACTACGTGCATACCACACTACATGCATACGTGCATACCACAGCTTAAATATGAGCGTGCATACCACTACGCATCAATACCACTAAATTTTCCAATGTACATAAAAACAGAAAGGAATAAATAATAATCCAATGTACATAAAACAGAACGGAACTAGTACATCACTCGGTAGAGAGCATACCTCGACCAGGCTGAAGAGTTTACGTTTTGTATCCCACCGATAGGTCATATCTGGATCCGGACCTGAACCAAAATCGAATCGGCTTGTTCTTGTCAATTACCCAACTCATCCACAACATTTTGAAATATACTACGTATCGTTTTTGGCCCCATCACTAAATGGTGAAGAATCACTCTAGATTTTTAAATAATTGTCGTATCGGATCTGTATTAAAACCTTCACCAAAATCGAATCGATTTGTCGCTTTCACAAAACGATTTGAAAAATAAAATAAAATAAAATAAAATAAACTTTGGCTGCACTCAAATGCACTCATTCACTCACAATGACGGGAGGCTTAGTATCACTCAAGGCTTCTATTGCTTAAAAGGTTTCCCTCCGTTTTCTGTAATGTATTGACGAGTTCCTTCTTCCAAATCTGCAATGTTCTTGTTGCTTTCACTATTAATGAGAAAACCCAAATAAAGAGCTCAATTCCCACACTTTCCCATTCCCTTCCCCTTTCACCCAACTCCCAACGAAACACCAATCCAGAACATATCTGGGTGTGCGAATCTGTCAATCATGTAGGAGCTGCGATCAACACTGTGGGGCTTGCGGAGTGGCTGCTTGGGTAATGAACCTGATCGGAAACTGGCTTATGATAGGAAGCAAAGAGTGGCTGTGAGTGCGAGGATGTCTGAATGAGAGGCTGCAAGTACTGGGGTACCTCAGGGATCAGGACGAGGACCATTATATTTATAATTTACCTCAATGATTTGGATAGTGGGGTTAAGTGTCAGCTTTCTAAATTTGTAGATGGCACAAAGCTCGGAGGTAATGTACATTTACAGATGGGTGGTGATCAGATTCAGGAAAATCCAGATACTTTCATAGATTGGGCAAAATATTAGCAGATGCAGTTTAAGATAAAGAAATGTAAGGTGCCGGAAATGGTTAAGAACAATTAAAATAGGGATTAGATAATGTGAGGGGCCGTCTTGGAGCTTCTCACACAGAGGAAGGATAATGGGTGGTAATATACACAAGTGGGGATGGGGCAGGTGGAGAAGTGGGGGAGTTAAGCACACAGTACAGTGCCAAGCAGCTGCAGGTAAAGCTAACGGGGTTTGGCTGCATTCGTAGGGGGGGGTTAATTATAAATCAAAAGAGGTCGTTTTAACACAACAGGAATTTCGTGAGGCCTCCTCTCATATCTTGTATATAGTTTTAGTCACGGTATCTGAGGAAAAGCAAGCCTGGTGTTGGCTTAGCGTTTAGGGTGCCGGCTTGGGATCCTAGGATCCTGGGTTCGAATCCCGGTCGATCGCTGAATTAACGCCAGGAGGGTTGACTCAGCAAATTGAGTACCAGCTTGCTGGGATGAATGATCACGGTGTGTACCCAGATTCAGAATAGGTACACCGTATCCCTGCGCATCATAAGAGCGTGACCAAGGGTTGGCGTCAGGAAGGGCATCCGGCCATAAAAATATTGCCTCAAACAGGGAACCATGATTGTCATGGGGCCCGCAAGGCTAACCCCCGCTCTAGCAGGGAAAAATGGCCTAAAAACGATCATTCATTCATTCATTCATCTGAGGAAAAGCATAACTGCCATAGAGAGGGTTCAGCGCAGGATTACGAGATTGACTCCGGCCGAGCTAGACTCGGCTATGAGGAACGGGTGAATAGAGATAGGAATTTTTACATTAGAAAGGAGACTATTGTGAGGGGATCTGATAGAGATGTTCAAGATAATGAAGGGTTTCGACAAAATAATTGTTGTAGAGTTTTTCAGCAGAACCAGAGACTATAGGACCAGAGGCTACATACAGTTTAAGGAGTGAAGAAGAGGATAGTTAGGATGGTCGTAGGCAGGGGTCTCCCTGTAAAGGTAACAACAGCAGAATTGAGTTTTAAAATGGAGTTAGATATGTACTAGAAGTCGTGGGGATAGTGGTGAGGGAGGAGGGGTACTCAGATATTGGCATGATTGCAAGGGCTTTTGATGGGTCGAATGGCCTACTGCTGTGTCAAATTTCCTTTTGTATCCTTGTACGATATTATCCTACTTATCCAATAAAGACCTACTCAGAAATTTTCGTTAATCTTAAAGAAAATGGTGCATGAGGTTGGATTGACAATCAAAATTGAGGAGGAGAAACTGATATCGTCATGGAACAGTATGGTTTCGACTGTGGTGACGGACCAAAGGAAAGCGAAAATGTACGTGGGGGAAAAGTGTGATGTGAAATTTTGTATCGATATATATTCATGGAATGAGCATTGTGAAGTTTATGGTGCAGTGCAGCTGTTTGAACAGGCCAAAAAATGCCCATATTTGCTCGATCCACATGGCAGACTCCGCATAATTAATCTGCTATGTACGGAATCGGCAAATACCAGCATTTCCCAGTCGGCTGAGTCACTCTCAGACACCCAACCCCTCGTATCCGAGGACCAAGTCTATTCCACAACACTTGCACAGATAGCTTGAAATTATATTACAAGCAGACCACACAGGTAGATGGCCATGGGCCAGGGTGGTTCGCACGCCATATATGGTTTGTAAATGGGCAGCCGCAACACTCCAAGCTCACAGACAAATCATGCCAGATTACCACTGGCTTCTATGTATTTTTGCCTGCACTCTGCTTTTGCTATTGAGGCATCAAAAGTCAAGTAACTGCCACTTCCTGTTAAATTTATGTCAAATCGATGACAAACTTTGTTCGCATCCCGTTTTCAAGCATACCACTCAGATGTGCAAATTGAATAAATTATCCATTCAATTTTTAACGACAATAAAACTTTCTAATTTACTAAAATGGTTGAGTAGAATATATCAAACAAAAAGATTGCAGCAACACCTTGCTACAATGACGTCGACAAACATTTTCATATATCATAGGAAATCGAATACATTTGAAAAAAGAAAATCAAAAGGGGGAACTAGCTTGTCATGCCGTTGCCCAGGCAACACAATTACCAGAACTATGGAGAATTCACACAGCACATACATTCCAACAGGTGAGGTTCTCATAATCGCACCTTTAGGATAAACTTCGGGCATGTCGGTCTCCCACAGAACCTTAACACAAACTCTGCGCTGTTAGGTCTCTCATCGTGTCACCTCGAGCACTTCACACCCGGTCGCAATCACCAGCCTTAAATCCCAAGCGAGGCTTCATCACGACTCTGCACCTTTCTGCTGCTGCTGATCACGTGGCTCCTGGGCTGGACACAGCATCCCACGTTCTCACCTCCAGTTTCATCCCCCTTTGGCAGCCAAACTATTCCTTTCCCAGAGCCTCACTCCCTCAGCATTAAAGACCTCCTCCCCACGCGTGCACCCCAAATTCTCAACATCCATCCCTTCATAAACAGAAAAACTTCACTACGGTACCAATAGGAAAAAAACTGAAGAACCATGCGTGTATTGTTTACAAACAAAAATGCACATTGAAGAAAAGAAAGCTCAAAATGCACATCGGTTGACAATAATAAATAAATAAATGTTAAGGCAGAACATGCAGGGTTATCCCAGGAGCTCATGAGAGTTTTAAAAAATCGTTTCTAAAAGCAATAAAAATCCATGAAGGAGTCATCCAATTGTGCCAATCGGCTTGGTGCCAAATACATAAATAAAATCAAGCACACAGCCATGCAATCTCCATGGACAAACATTGGCAGTAGAATGGGCCGTACTGAAGAGCTCAGTGACTTTCAACGTGGCATCATCATAACTTAGGATGCCACCTTTTCAACAAGTCAGTTCATCAAATTTCTGCACTGCTAGAACTGCCCCGGTCAACTGCAAGTGCTGTTATTGTGAAGTGAAACCATCTAGGAGAAACGACAGCTCAGCCACAAAGTGGTAGGCCACACAAGCTCACAGACCGGGACCGCCGAGTGCTGAAGCAAGTAGCGTGTAAAAATCGTCTGTCCTCGGTTGCAAGTACTCACTACCGAGTTCCAAACTGCCTCTAGAAGCAACGTCAGCAGAACAACTGTTCGTCGGGAGCTCCATGAAATGGGTTTTCATGGCCGAGCAGCCGCACACAAGCCGAAGATCACCGTGTGCAATGCCAAGCATCGGCTGGAGTGGTGTAAAGCTCGCTGCTATTGGACTCTGGAGCAGTGGAAACGCGTTCTTTGGAGTAATGAATCATGCTTCACCAACTGGCAGTCCGACGGATGAATCTGGGTTTGGCGGATGCCAGGAGAACGCTACCTGCCCCAATGCATAGTGCCAACTGTAAAGTTTCCTGGAGGAGAAATAATGGCCTGGGGTTGTTATTCATGGTTCGGGCTAGGCACTTTCGTTCCAGTGAAGGGAAATCTTAACGCCACAGCATACAATTACATTCTAGACGATTGTGTGCTTCTATTTTTGTGGCAACAGTTTGGGGAAGGCTCTTTCCTGTTTCAGCATGACAATGTGAGGTGACGTGACACCCCGTGCACAAAGTGAGGTCTATACAGAAATGGTTTGTCGAGATCGGTGTGGAAGAACCCAACTGGCCTGCACAGAGCCCTGACCTCAACTCCATCAAACACCTTTGGGATAAATTGGAACGCCGACTGCGAGGCAGGCCTAATCACCCAACATCGGTGCTCTTGTGACTGAATGGAAGCAAATCCCTGCAGCAATGTTACAATATCTAGTGGAAAGCGTTACCAGAAGAGTGGAGGCTGTTATAGCAGCAAGGGGGGGGGCAGGGGGTGGGGGGCAGGGGGGGGGGGAGACCAACTCCATATTAATGCCCACAATTATGGAATGATATGTTCGATGTTCAAGTGTCAACATACTTTTGGGCATGTCGTGTATATCTCCATGACCAGGTTGTTTTGGCCACAACTTAGGAAACCCCATTCGGTCTCAGTCTGAATCAATAAGCTTGAAAAACAGGAATTTATGTTTTCAAAATAAGAATTACTTGAAGAAATATTCAAGTCAGCCAAAAGTTACTGACCTTGAAGATTAACAGGACTTCCTCGTCACCCAATAAAAGTTTTAAGCGTTGATATATTCAATAGATTTATAACTGTGGCCATCTGGATTTCTATGTTTCTTTTGGGGGGTTTTTGCTCTATAAAGGATACGTACATTAAACAAACATGGTTGGACAAATAATAAAATGTCATTATAACCAGCTCGGCCAGAATTTATGAAAACCAGACCCAACTATCAAACATAAATAAAAACAACTCAACTCTATCACAATTAAATATCAAGTCATTAGAAAATAAAAATGAATAGACACCAGGTTTTCAAAATAGCCCTTCCAAGGCACTGTTGAAAATTTATTCGAAAGGACAATACGGTACTCAACTTCCGAAAAGGCAAGCAAAATGGATAGTTTTCTCAAAAGTTATTTGGGAAATACTTAGTCATTAGCACCCTAAACACCATTACACTACACATTCATCTTCCCCATCTCAACGTGGTGCTACACACCGATATCAGCTTGCATTACAAAAGACAACAGCAAGTGCAACCTGTGTCACCTCGAGACTGGCCACCAATGTCAACCAGATAGCAATACTGAATAAGGTGGGGGAAAGGAGGAGCGGGGGCAGGGAGGCATCTACTACCACACCTGTTCATACAAGCACTCCATTGGCAAAGAAAAAAGGGAGACGCACAGCCGCGGATCGTGTTTTCTACGCCACACAAGCACCTCCGCTATTATTGCCATATTAACACAAACAGGAAAGGCCAACCCCAGGATCACACCTAAAACCAACATATGTGGGTTGAAATCGATACGTGGAAGGACAAATGGCAAGCTGGGCAATAATCTGTGGGTTAGGGAAAGGTTTGCTTTGTGTCTGAAAATATCTGGGCAGCAAACTTCTCAGGAGTGCCCACACCAACAGATCACACTGCATAATCCAACAAATGATGTGCTGACTTCATAATTTCCATGTATTCGTATTCATTTCTTCTTAGCAATTGAACAAAACCGTGCGATTTACAATCATTTAAGGCAAGGAGAAACAGTACTTCAAATGACACTCAAACCAAAGTGGCAAACTAATAATGGTAATCATGCATGTTAGGTGGGCAACTCTTTGGAAACAACTTTTCTTTTTTTTTCTTCTTTTTTTGTATACTGAATCGAGGCTCGTGAAAGAGCTGACATTTATTTCACAAACAAATCAACCAGACAAACAAAATATATAAAAAGAGGGAGCGGAAGACAAGAGAAGGGGAAGCACACAAACACTTGAGGGCACACAACATTTAAGAGCAGGGAGATGTGTGGGAGAGGGAGGGCTTGGGGGGAGGGAGGTGGCAGAAGTATCAAACACAAGGACACCAAGGACTTCCAGGACAGAAGTTGGTATTTCAAAAAAGTGGAATTGGGGTGAATTGAGGTGGGAGAGGAATAAAACATATGAACACTGCAAGGACTCTGGGGTGAATTACCGGGGATAGAAAAGATCAATGTTTTGGATGGGGGAAGATAAGAGATGGTGGTGAACAGCTGTTTTAAAGACCTGGAGGGTGGAGTGGGATTGAAGAGAGTGAGGGAGTTTGTTCCAGAGGCGGGAGAAAAGAGGAATGAAGGAGTGAAGGTGAGCAGAGTGTCTTGATTTTGGCAGTTTAACCATAAGAGGGTTGCAGGCAGATCTTGTGCGACCTGTAGGAATATTTGCTGGACAGAGCCCAGAGCGAGCTGGGGGGGCAAGGCCAGAGAGGAGTCGGTAGAAGATGGAAAGACCACCAACCTGCCTGCGGTGAGTGAGTGAGAGGCCCTTGGAGTTAGCTTCATCGCAGGAGATTCCAATGATTCTGAATGCTTTGGTTTCAACAGCGTGAAGACGAGCTAGGTGTGAGGCAGGTGCACCAGCCCAGAGGGGAGAACAGTATTCCATTGAGCTGCGGATGAAAGCCTTGTATGTGGTGAGGAGCTCAGGTGTGCCAAGGAAGGACTTCGCACGACGGAGGATGCCCAGTCGGCGACTGGCTTTGGAGGCCAGATTTGAAATGTGGTTTTCCCAGGAAAGATCATGGCAGATAGTGAGACCCAAAAGCTTGAGTGACAGAACTTCTTGGAGAGGATTATTCAGAAAGTGGATGGGAGGGTTGTCCAGTCGGTCTTTTCGGAGAGACATCGTGAGAGTGTGAGATTTGTCAGGATTGAAAGACATGTTCCACTTGTATGCCCAGTCTGTGATTTTGTCCAGGTCTGCAGAGAGTGAGGAGGCTGCAGACTGCCGATCTGAGGGATGAAGAATGGAGCGACAGAGAGTAGAGTCATCAGCAAAGAGATAGAGAGGATTTTCAAGAGAGTCAGAGAGATCATTGATGAAGACCAGAAAAAGCACAGGGCCCACAACACTGCCTTGGGGAACTCCAGCCTGAACAGGAAGAGATGAGAGAAACCCATTCAGGGCCACACGTTGACTACGACGAGAGAGGAAGTCCGCCAGCCATGCGTGGAGATTTCCATGGATACCAAAAGAGGAGAGTTTGGTGAGCAGAGCGGGGGTGCCAGACCGTATCGAAGGCACGTGATATGTCAAGGGAGACAGCTCTAATTTCCTGTTTGGCATTGAGGACCTCCATCCATTGTTGAGAAAGCAGAAGCAGCATGTCCAGAGTAGAGTGACCAGGTCTGAAACCAAATTGATGATCAGAGATCAAGCCATTGGAGAAGAGGAAAGATTTCATATCTGAAGCAATGATGGATTCCATGACTTTGCTGATAATTGGGAGAAGGCTGATTGGTCTGTAGTTGCTGGGATCTGTTTTTGCACCTTTTTTGTGCAAAGCGGTGATGTTGGCAGATTTCCAAGCAGATGGCAGATGACCTTGAGCAAAAGAGAGGGTGAAGAGAACAGAGAGAGGGAGTGAAAGAGCGGAAGTACAGGATTTTAGGACCCGTGGGCTGATGCCGTCAGGTCCAGTTGCAGAATCAGAGTCGAGGGTTGACAGAAACTTTTCCACCTTGTCAGGAGGAAAGGACACAGAGTCCAGGAGCAGCTGGGTACGACTGGGTACGGTGGGTACGGTGGGTACAGAGAGGGATGGGTTTGGGACACAAGATTTAGAGGCAAACACAGAGTTGAGGCATTCAGCTTTTTCACGTGCGGAATCAGCCGTGTGGCCGTTTGAGGTGAGGGAGGGGATGGAGGGGGAACAAACACCAGAAACAGATTTGACCAGATGCCACCAGGATTTGGAAGAGGCAGACAGATAAGAGAGTTCTGTCCTGAGAACGGATAGATATTGTTTCCTGGCTCTCCTGAGGGTGGACACACACTTGTTTCGGGCTTTGTGAAAGGAAATGAGATTTCCTTCCGTTGGATTTGCTTTCCAGGAGACGAAAGCAAGTTGTTTCTGGGCAATAGCCTCACCACAAGATTCCGTGTACCATGGACGGGAGGAAGGGTATGACAACTGAAGACGAGATGGGATAAATCTATGCATGAGAGAGAGCAATTTACTTTGGAAGAATTCCCAGGATGAGTTTATGTCAGAGGCGGTAGAGATGGGAGACCAGTCCAGATGATTGATGGCTGCTTGAGGACCATGCCAGTTGGCCTGAGTGAAATGCCAGACTCGCCGACGCTGAGGAGGCTCTCTGAGAATGGTCAGAGAGATGTCCACTTTAACAAGCACATGATCAGATGAGCCGATTGGAGCAGAAGAAGAGCAGCAGACATTTTCAGGGAAGTTTGTCATAACCAAGTCCAGAAGAGAAGATGCTCCGTTGACTGAGATCCGGGTCGGGAAATTGACAGATTGTGTCAGTCTCAGTGAGTCACAGAAATCCTTTGCTGAAGAGCCATGGCTGGTGAGAGAGGAACCCACACCCAGCCAACTGGCATGGTGACAATTGAAATCACCACATGTGAGGAAGAGAGAGTTGGGATGGGTAGATAGAAGTTGGTCCATATTATCAGACAGCGAGATGTAGATGGAGTCATCACTGTTTGGTGGACGGTACAACACACATATGAACAAAAGGTGGGAGCGAAGGGGAAGCCGTAGCCAAAGGTATTCCT
The DNA here is from genome assembly GCF_964187855.1 of Myxine glutinosa. Lineage (NCBI taxonomy): Eukaryota > Metazoa > Chordata > Myxini > Myxiniformes > Myxinidae > Myxine > Myxine glutinosa. The sequence goes on along the minus strand of NC_136269.1, from coordinate 59,270,545 downwards.
GGGGGTGAGGTGGAGAGAGGGCAGTGCAGGGCGAGTGAGGAAGAGAGTTTTTTTTATAAAGATAGCAACTCCCCCTCCAGGACGAGGCTCAGGTCTATCATACCGGAGGAGGGAGTAACCTGGGAGAGATACCAAGGAATCAGAGACATCATGAAGGAGGAAAGTTTCTGTTAAGCAGATCACGTCTGGTTTATCAGAAGCAACCTGTATGGAGAGATCAGTCAAGTTTGAGCGAAGGCCCCGGATGTTTGAGGTCCACACTGTTAAAGAAGAGGAATGGGGAGCATCGGATACAGAACAGGGGGGGGGGGGAGCGGTAGGGTAAGATGTGGAAGAGGAGGAAGAGGTAGGGAGAGCTGTTGAAGGTGTGTCAGAGATTTCAGAATAGCTTGGAGAAAGGGAAGAATGGGGCGGACAAAAGGTTTGATGGTGATTGGGTGAGGCGCAGTGAGGTGTTATTTGAGGAGGGGGAAGAGTGAGGCAGAAGGTTGAGGGAGATGAAGGTGAAAGTTGGAAGGGGGAAGAAGCGGGGAGGACGCTTTGAGGAGGAGGGGTGAGAGGGGAGTCTAGGAGGGGAAGAGTGAGGGAGGGTCTCGGAGGGGAGGGGTGTGGGGGGAGTTTAGGAGTGAAGGGGCAAGGGGGGAGATCTGAAAGGGATGGGTGATGGGGAAGATTTGGAGGGGAGGGGCAAGGGGGAAGATTTGAAAGGGATGGGTGATGGGGAGGATTTGGAGGGGAGGAGCAAGGGGGAATATTTGAAAGAGATGGGTGATGGGGAAGATTTGGAGGGGAGGGGCAAGGGGGTGGATTTGGAGGGGAGGGGTGATGGGCAAGTTTTGAAGGGGAGGGGTGATGGGGAAGATTTGGTGGGGAGGGGTGAGATTGGATTTTAGAAAGTGTACGATTAATGGGAAACGAACATTTATTGCAAAATGAGTTTCTTGAGACCTTCGAATCAAAAATACGTTTGAGGACGCTGAAGGATGGGTGGAGTTCTGGAGAGTTTAGGGAATGTATGAAAGAGGCACTGTAACTGTAAGAGATGGAATTTTTTTTTGGAATGAATAGATTTGGTGAGCAAGTCGAAAGCATCCTTTTATAGAAGAAGAAGAAAAAGGTGTTATAGTATATGACAGAATGAATGGTTTGACAACTTCAAAACAGATTCTCAAGCATCTCAAAAGAACAATACATTTTCCTACACCAAAAGCAACTAGAGATTAATCCAGGCTTCATCGCTACGACTCAAATTACAATATTCTTCAATCAGCCAATCAGTGAGAACCTTCATGATGAAGTTGCAAGCACAGGTTTGAAGATCTTTTTTTCCCCTTCAATTGCAGGTTTAAGAACTGTCTCAGGTTTCATCAAACAAATGCCTTAAAAATGAATACTATTTTTTTCATGCAAAAGTTCCACTTGACTGCTGGTGGCATCATTTCCAAGGACACAAATATGCCACTGAAGCAGTGCCCCCATGTGGATTAGGGCAGGTACAGTCACGGGAAAAAGTAAGTACACCCCATGTAAAGTTTGGACTTTTTCAACATATTTCAACATACAGCTATTTCATCTTCATTTCAACAATATTGATAGATAAAGGTGATGTAATATAACAAATATCATGAAACATTTACATTTTGTAGTCCATTGTATAATTTAAATAAACATAAATACAAATTTCGCATGTGGAAAAAGTAAGTACACCCTGGGCTCGAAAAAGGTAGTATTGCCCCCTTTGGCAGAAACAACCTCAAGTAAGCATTTCTTATAACTGTCCACCAGTCTCTGACATCGACTGGGAGAATTTTTTTCCGACTCCTCCATGCAGAATTCTTTCAGCTGTGCTATGTTTGAGGGGTTTCTTGCATGCACAGCTCGTTTCAAATCCCCCCACAACATCTCGATGGGATTTAGATCCGGGCTTTGACTTGGCCATTCCAGAACCCTCCATTTCTTTCTTTTCAGCCATTCCTTGGTGGATTTACTGGTATGTTTAGGGTCATTGTCATGTTGCAAGGTCCACCTTCGGTTGAGCTTCAACTTTCCGACAGATGGCCTCACATTATCCTCAAGCATCCTCTGGTACAATGAAGAATTCATAGGGGACTCTATGATGGTGAGCTGCCCAGGCCCTGAAGCAGCAAAGCTGCCCCAAACCATAATATTTCCACCACCATGCTTTACAGTTGGTATCAGGTTCTTGTGGTCAAATGCTGTCTTTGGTTTTCGCCAAACATGTCTTCTGGTACTGTGGCCAAATAGCTCGAAGTTTAACTCATCTGTCCAGAGCACATTGCTCCAGAAGTGCTGGTCTTTGCCGAGGTGTTCATTGGCAAACTTTAGTCTGGCCCTGATGTTCTTTCTGGACAGCAAAGGTTTCCTCCTGGCACACCTCCCATGTAGATCAAATTTGTGCAGCCTCTTTCTAATGGTAGACTCGTGCACTTTGACATAAACAGTGGCAAGAGCTACCTGTAGGTCCCGTGATGACATTCTGGGGTTCTTAGAGACTTCTTTCAGCATCTTGCGGTCTGCTCTCGGGCTGAACTTGCTGGGGCGGCCTGGCCTGAACAAGATGGCAGTTGTTTGGAATCTTCTCCACTTGAAGATGATCTTCCGGACAGTCGAATGATTGATTTCAAATTGTTTGGAGATCTTTTTAAAATCCCTTCCCAGACTCGTAGGCATCTATAACCTTCTTTCTGAAGGCCTCAGAGAGCTCTTTTGATCTAGGCATGGTAACGCCACACACTTCAACAACAAAGAGCAAACCAAACTAAATGTCTGAGGTTTAAATAAGACAGGTTCCTCCAAGATCCTCTCTAACGATGTTCTAATCATTTGCACCTGAGCTGGTGCACCTGATTCTAATTTTCGGTATTTGAAGTCGTGGTAAATGTAGGGGTGTACTTACTTTTTCCACATGCGAAATTTGCATTTATGTTTATTTAAATTATACAATGGACTACAAAATGTAAATGTTTCATGATATTTGTTATATTATATCACCTTTATCTATCAATATTGTTGAAATGAAGATCAAATAGCTGTATGTTGAAATATGTTGAAAAAGTCAAAACTTTACATGGGCTGTACTTAGTTTTTCACGTGACTGTATATATATTATATACGTATGCATAGTTAATGTCCGGCTTCCTTTTTGGGACTACAATGCAGTAATTGGTCGATCTTTATTTTGATTAACCAATGCATCAGTATACAACTCAGAAGGAGGTCACAAGTTTTTTGAAAAAAAGAAGCGTCATGTCCTCCACTCGATACGGTTTATTGGGAACAAATAATGGGCATCAAATGGCATGATTCAACATGTTAGAATTTTGCATTAGTAATGATACAGGAGGTATTTTGAAGAATTTTCCATTAGATTTAATTTAAACATTCGTCATGCTATATACCAAGTGGGAGCAAGCATGTCGAGCCCCGTTTCATTTTGTGATATAAATAAAGTGATGCATAACATTTAACAAGTTGGTTTTGTATCTGAACCTTGGATGAAGCAAGGTGGACGGTGGCAAGCCATAAGTGCACACCAAATACAAGGTTATAATAATTGCCATATGGCCTCCAAAGTATATATGGAAGCTTTCAACAATGTACTTCCTCCCACCTGTACCTAGACCCCCTTTGCAGTCTGCTGGCACCATAATTATCTTGAGGTGTTGCTTCCAATCTTTGCATTTCAGCTTTAGATGCTCTCACATTTTATCAACTTTGAAGGATATATTTCCATAAATTTGGTCATGCACTTTTCAGACTAATCAACCATAACACCAATAACTTATTTTGACCTATATTATTGAAGACGACATTTTCTCAGAAAACAAATGGGACAAAATAAAAGACTTGATATTACCTTGATGTGAAATAACATGTTTGGGGGGAAAAAAAATCAAACCTTGCAGCAGTGTTATTCAAGCAACAGAAAGTGGAATGACTTCATTAAAAGGAAACAAGGTACGGTAACAAATCCCGTTATATGAAAGCACCAAAGAATTCTCATCTGTGAGCTGGACGTGCCTGTCAATCTGCATCAGCCTTCAGTGCCATAAATCTGGTCAGATCATGGATGGGGAATATTACTGAGTTCCCCAAGATGGAATGATTATGGGAGGAGCCTCATCAAAAGCCTTGGCTCACCACCATGGTTCACCGCCCTCAACACCTCGGCCCACCTCCTCAATCCAAACCAGTCACCTTCAATGTCCCACCAATGTTTTTACTCGCAATCCAGCCATTATGCCTTCACATCCTCTCTTTCTTTCCCAGACTACACCTCGTGTTAAACAAGCCTTTTTCCATTCAGGGGGTAATCAAGCATGCATACTCAATATATGAAAAAAAAAAAATTGACATGGGTGAGAGTCCTCATCGAGAATATGGGACAGATAGACGATATACGTTGTATAAAGGTTAAAAGCATATAAATAAATAATTAAAGATGGTATGTCGCCAGTGATGATGGTAAAGTGTATCTATCTATAATTCCAGTAATCTCTGTGTGTCTGTGTGTCTGTGTGTCTGTGTGTCTGTGTGTCTGTGACCGCTGTTTCTCGACAACCACGGGTCCGATATACTTTTAACTTGCCAGGTATATTGCTGGGGACCCGAGGATGTGCCTTTTCAAGGTTTCATATTAATCGGACAATTACTTACCGAGCTATGTCCAAAAAACGATTCAACCAATCAGAGAGCAGCGAGCTATCACGTGTGCCGAACGTGGCGATCAGACTCTGCCTCGGACGGCACATTTGACAGCGTATTCATTTATTTCACGTTGGAAAACTATGTTGCCGTTAAACTATGTTTTAAAACGAATTCAAACTGCGATTAAATTAAAACGATTCATCGTAACTGCGATTTGCGAACTTCCGGACAGTGAAGACTGTCCGGCAGCACGCTTTCCGGCAGCCAATCACAGAACGCTTTGTTGCGTAGGCGTGGCCGATGTGAGACGAGCGGAGCTGAGCGCGTTACGAGCTGACCGCCATTACGGTACGTAATTCGATTTCTTATGCGCATTATTTCTCCCAATTCAGTCAGAGCGAAGGGCGGAAGCGAAGAGCGTTGTTTTTTTTGTTTACGGGCGTACGGGCGGGGTAGAGCGTACGGGTAGCGTTTTTTTTTTTTTTTGGCAAGGAACGGGCACCCACGTACGGGCAATGCCCTAGTATAAATAAACAAACTAGTAATAAGCATCCACAACTATCCGTGACAATGTTGTGGAACGTCAGCCGAGGCCCCCACTTATCCCCCCCCCCCCCCCCATTTACCCCCTCCTCCTCCCCACTCACTCACTTTTCGCCTTTATTCGCTTTTAATTTACTCTGCAACCGTTTGAGCGACTGACACAAAACTTTCAACATAGGAGCACCTATCAATGCACAACTTTTAAACGAAGTTGCATGATGACTGGATGGAATATGCGGCTAGCATTCCAAAGTCTGTTTTCTATAGGCATGGGTCGCAGGGTGTTTCATGTATCAGAAATAAAAGGTCTTAACCTCGTTTAGCTTGGCCTAATAAATCATTCATAGGTGGTATGTACCTGGTATTTATGGTAACTTGCAAATAAATAAATAATTCAAGGTGATATGTAAGTAGCAGTGATAGTAAAATCTGGAGTATATAAATAAAGAAATTATTCTAAGTTGTGTGTTGGTAGTGGAGATGGTAAAGTGTATATAAATAAACAATGGTCCCTGAAAGCAGAAACAATCCTTTACTATGCTCTCCCACAATGCTTTGTTTTTTTTAATTGCCAAAATTTGGAAATAAAATCCTGTGTCCCATGAATTTTGGATCCAATCCCACAATAATTTGACATGCTTCATGCTCAGGAATGATTGCATACATGTGCCGAATATAAAAGTAATGCATCCAATCATTTTCAAGATGAGGTTCCTTAGCCATTAGTACCCTAACGGATGCACAGATTGACAGAACCCAAAATATAAGCCCCCATCCAGGCTGATGCCCAAGTGATGGCTAAAAATCAGGAAAATATTCAGATATACAGGGTGTTTCAAAAAGATTGATCCAACTTTGACTTCCTGCCATTTCTTTGTTTTTTTTACCTATACCGTTTTCCTTTTCATGGTTTGGTGGTGTTATCGTGGTATTTGTTCCCTGAGATTTCTAGCTCCATAGCTCAACTATGCCATTGACAGTGGAGCAGAAGCCCATTTCCACTTGAACGGTGCTATCAACAACCATAACATTTTTGGGGGGGCAAAACCACCTGAGATCACCGAGAGGTACCTGAAAGAGCCTAAGGTCACATGTTTCTGCACCTTCAATGTCGATGGGGAATGCTAGGGCCTTACTAGTTTGAGAATGCCAACAGCAGGATGGTGATGATCAACGGTGAGCACCCTATAGCCCAGACTTGAACCCTCTGGACTACTGGTTCTGGGGGGCTGCCAAGGGCTCTGTCTACATCAATCGCCCTGCCACACTGGATGATCTGAAGCAGGAGGTGTCAGACTACCTCCACGCAGTGCCACATGAGACCTACAGGAAAGTTGGACAGAACTTTGGAATCAGGATCAATGCCCGTCTGAACATCGGCATCGGGGGGCACACATCGGGGGGCACACATCGAGAACATCAATTACAAGGATTTTGTGTAAATGCAAACTTCAGACCTTGGCCTCTCACTAACTCTTGCAGTGACTTGCTGCAATAGCAATCAGTGATAGAAAATACCATTCATAAGCTTTCAATAAATGTTTGGTTCATGTTCCTGAGGTTTCTGTTTCTTTTTAAACGAGAACGGCACTCAGTAGAGAGCATATCTCCACTTGGTTGGCCAGATCACTCAATGGTGAAGAATCACTTAAACAATTAAATAATTCTCATATCTGAATCCATATTCAGATCTTCACCAAATTCGAATCGATTCTTCCTAGTCACACACACAACCTGTCCATCAAGTTTCGTCCACATACATCCATAACTTTTTGAGATATTCAGCAATGTATAGTTTTTGGCCCTATCTCTCAATGGTGAAGAAACACACACAATTATAGTAGCCGGATCCGAATCCGGATCTTCACCAAAATCTAATCATTTCGTCCTTGTCACACACACTACCATTCTGCCAAATTTCGTCCGAATCCGTCCGCAACTTTTTGAGATATCTTGTTCACAAACAGACAAACGGACAGACAGGGGTGAAAACATAACCTCCATCCACCTTTGGTGGTGGAGATAATAAACGTTTAAAGTTGTATCACTCTTTTTGAAACACCCTGTACAAGTAGACTTATGAAGTTCAAAGATCAAAATGAAAACAAACAAAAGAGGGTCACAAAACTCACCATTATCAAACTCATCTGGTATCTGCAACAAAACAGGAAAGAAGAGCATTTAAAATTTCCGAACTTAGGCACATTGGCATAATGCCAATCAATTTGCTGTCATTTGATGATGTAGATGACATTGGTATCTTGTCAGAGTGGGTTGTTACACTTGCGTTACTGGGACTAAAGTCCAATACGGCTAGAGATCCTTCTGCCACAGCCACATTGATTGGCTGGCTGTTGTCGGTCAAAGTTTTGGTGCAGCAGGCCATGCCTTATAAGCTGTTTTGACTCAGCGAGTTGGTTGTGATGGGATTCTGCCAAAATTGAGCCTTGCCGCACATCTTGGCATCAGTCTGCTCTTCTCTTGGCCATGTGCTCACAGCACTCAAGGGGATTCTGGCTGCCTTCAAGGGTCATTTCAGACAGTCTTTATAATTGCAACTTGAAGCGTTGTTGCTAGCGGGGTTCTTGAGCAAACTCTTCATAGAACACAGCTTTAGGAGTATGATGGTCGTCTATCCTAACTGTGTGCCCCACCCACTTAAAATTAAAAAAACAAAAATAAAAAAAAAGCAAATTTCCTCTATATTGACCGATCAAATTTGCCGCTCACGCTTTCAGCATTGGAAAATATTGAGATTCAGACAAATATAGATTGTGCTCAGAAACGCAAACCAAGAGTTGAAAAGACCCTTCATTGTCCTTTTTCTCAAGACAGTCTGAGGTAAGCTGTTCCATTAATTCTCTTTTGCAATAATTTGGAAGGGAATGAGGAATAATTAGAAAGAGGAGTTGGAGAAAAAGGTGAGCAGAGATCATGGATGGACATGGAGAGAAGAAGGTGAGTAGAGATCATGGATGGACATGGAGAGAAGAAGGTGAGCAGAGATCATGGATGGACATGGAGAGAAGAAGGTGAGCAGAGATCATGGATGGACATGGAGAGACTTCTGGATCTGGAGACTTCTTCTGGATGACAGCATAATTTTCATCAACCCAGTCAGCGTGCTTGCAAGCTCCATGACCGAGTGAAGAGGAAGCAGCTTTCCAAAAAGTTCCTTGCATCTGCGCATTTGTCAAGTGCCTGGCTGACATTTTCCTGTAGTTGCTGTCTAACCCTCACATTACTCAGATGTTCTTGGGCTTTGCAGCCATTTTGGCCATTCTGAGGTGTAGATGCAGCTTGAAACCTGCTTCATTTAGTATATGATCAGCAAAACATTCAGCTCCTCTCATAGCCGTGCACTGCAAGAGTCCTGCAGGTCACATTTCCTGGTGATTACATAGGCAGATATATGCCAGCGTTTGGAGTGTTGGTGTTGCCACAGGTAGAACCACTTAACAGGGACATCGTATAATGTGTTGGTAATGGCCCAAGTTGAAATTCTCGAAACAGACAGCAACAATTCCCGTTTAGGTTGCATTTCCCTCGACCAAACTTTCTTAGTGCTCTTCTGCAAGTCTGATCCTACTCCAACGTTGAAGTTTCCAATAAGTTAAAAAACAAGATTTTAAAGAAAGTGCAAATTCTAAAGTTCTCTCATGTGCATCTTTTACATTAGTAACATTCATAAAAATAAAAATAAAATAGAAAATCTCAAAGGGCAAATAAAAAATGTGACAGGTTTATGAGGAGGCTAAACCTTTTACCCTAATGAGACGGCTCATACATCTTGATCTATCTAAATTCCAGACCAATTTAGGCTATGTTTAGCATTTCCAGGCCCATTTTACCTAAATACAGCTGATTGCTGGAATGCAGAGTTCTTCAAATAATAGTTAATGCAAAATAATTACTGCATCGATTCTATAGTTTACATAGCTAATAACAAAGACGAACCGTTTAAGAGAAGATTTAATTTATTGGTGTTTATTGGCAATTTCAATTGAAAAAAAAAAAAAAGTTAAAATGTTTGTTGACTGGCCCTTCCCCTTTATAAAACTACGGTCTTTATAAACTTTTAATAAGATACAAACTAAACCATGAAGGCAGATTTAGCAATATTGAGGATCTGGGGCCTGCCACCAGGAGACATTTATTGAGATGGTGACGAGCTTATTCATGGAGAAAGGCTGGAGTTGAGAACCAGACATGAGAAGAGGTGGGGTGGGGTGGCTGTGGTGATCTTGCTGGATTACAAGGAGGGTTTGAGTCTTGGACTGATTGAAGGAGAAAAGGTTACTGGAACCCCATTGTAGGATTAAGTCGAGATCATGACTGATGCATGCAACAGTTGAGAGGCAATCGGCAGTTAGGGACAGGGAGGAGGCGCACTGGGACTTATAACTGGTGGAGGAGTGGAGGGTGGAGTCATCAGCAAAGTAATGGACAGTGTTGTTAGTAGCTGTGAGGAGGTCATTGATGAAAAGAATAAAGAGGGAGTGCAAAATGACAGAACCTTAAGGGCACCCCCCCCCCCCCCCCAACCAGAACGAATGTAGTGGGAGTCAGAAAGGACACCATCGACGCAGGTAGACATAGATTGCCCAAGAGGAAGCTGGAAAACCAGGAGATGAGCTGAGGCTGAATACCATACATTGGGAGCTTTGCAAGGAGCCCTTTGTTGTCAGACTCTGTCAAAGGCATTGCTGATATACATTATACAGTATAGCACAACAACTGTACTTTCCCCATAGTGCTCAAGATCTGAAGATGGCAATGTATGCCAGGAGATCACGAGTGGACCTGGCTTTGTGGGATCTATATTAGTGGTCACCGAGGAAAGATCAGGATTCGAGGTGGGTTAAAGGATGTCTGTTAATAAGAGACTCCATGGCTTTGGAGATAATGGAGGAAAAGGAAAATGGACAGTAATTGGAGCGATCAGAAAAACATTCACCATTCTTCACAACAGAGTAGATACAGGCTTGCTTCCAGGAGGTTGGATAAATGCCGGTACAGTAGGAGAGTTTGAAAAGCTTTCAGAAAAATGGAGCAAGTTCTGGAGCGCAGCATTTAAGGACAATAGTAGGAATGGCATCTGGATCATTGGCTTTGTTGCAACATGGGAAAATAGCATATTGCAAACTTTACGAGTGGAAAAATGTGATGACAGGCATAAGTGTTGGATTTAGGTAAAGCAGGAGCAGTTCCATTAGAGTCATCCAGAGTAGAGTCATCCAGAGTATAGTCAGCTGCCAACAGAGGCAAAGGTGTTGCCACTGGATTTGGGAAAGCTGCATTCAGAGCCATCAGGTTTGTTGAGAAGACGAATAGACGACTCAAATAAGTTGATGAAGATGCACTTGGTCAAAGACCAAAAGGCATGACTGCTGCCGGATAAAGAGAACTTGTCAGAGGTCTGCTGAATAAAGTTGGTTTTGGCTGCAGAGATGATGCACTTGTAGTTGGTGTGGGCACCCACATAAGCACTACGACGATGATCCGAAGGTGAAGCTTTCCAGGCTTTGAAGAGGTTGTTTTTCAAGGAGAAAAAGAAAGCACAATGATGGGAGAACCACTTTGGTGACGAGGCTTTTACACATTTGGATGAATTGGGTATGTGAAGAGACATACCTAGAAGGATGATTTACATGATTTGGTCTGTGGAAGTAAAAGGATCGTCTCACTTGGGGTAGTCTGCAAAAATTGGCAAAGGTCAACCCAGTTGGTAGCTTCATAATGCCAAAGGATACGGGAGGTATACTGAGAATACTGAAACTGCTGAAAGGGAAAGAAAATGGTAATGGGACAGTGGTCAGAGGATCCAACAGGTGCAGCAACAAGGATATGAATGTAAAGATGAGGTTTGGAAGTGAGAAAAAGATCCAGAGTGTTGCAGCTATTGGCTGAGCAGTCAGGAATGTGGGTGTGTTCAGAAAGGAGATGGCAGAGGTCATTGAGGATAGTGAAGGCTTCAGTTTCAGTCCAAGCCTGGTCGGTGCGGATTGAGTGGAAAAGCCAGGAGAAGTTGTGATTATTGAAATCCCCTAAAATGATTATTTCAGATGTTCGAGAGAATTGTATTTATTTAATTGACATGCATAGAATTGTATTTGCTCAATACAGGTAAGTGAGGCAGTCAAATAGCTGCAGGTGATTGTCAGAATTGGGAGAGTGGTAGAAACAGCAGATTAATTTATCGAGATTGAGGAGGGAGACTGAGCCAGAAAAGTTGAAAATCAGGGATGGAAAGCTCAAAATGGGGAAGACGAGTAAGAGATATTAAAGTGGATGTAGGCGCAAACGGCAGGTTGGAGCAGAAACTGTGATAGAGGACGTAGCCAAAGCAATGGAGGTAGGTAGTGGAGATGGATTCAGAAATACAAGTCTCATTACAGGGGATATAGTCACAATGATTGCAACAGAAGGTGGGTAGGGTTGAGGTAGAAATGAAGACCTCTGATGTTGGCAAAGGAGAGAATGAACTCATGGGAGACTAGAACGGCACTCAGTAGAGAGCATACCCCCACCTGGTTGGCCATATCACTCAATGGAGAAGAATCACTTAAAAGTTCTCCAAGCTGGATCCGGATCCAGATCTTCACCAAAATTGAATCGATTCTTCCTTGTCACACACACACTCACAACCTATCCAACAAGTTTCGTCCAAATCCATCCATAATTTTTTGAGATATCCTGCTACGTATAGTTTTTGGCCCTATCTCCCAATGGTGAAGAATCACTTTAAAAATTCTAGTAGCCAGATCCGAACCCGGATCTTCACCAAAATCTAATGATTTCGTCTTTGTCACATACACTACATCTCTGCCAAATTTCGTCCAAATCCGTCAACAACTTTTTGAGATATTTTGTTCACAAACGGACATACAAATGGACAGACAGACAGACAGGGGCGAAAACATAACCTCCATCCACCTTTGGTGGCAGAGGTAATGATGGGGATGCCACAGATGATTGGTCCACATGCGAATCTCGATTATTACCACCGCTACCAAAGGTTGACGGAGGTTATGTTTTCACCCCTGTACGTCTGTCTGTTAATTTGTGAAAAGGCTTTCCCAAAGTTGTGGACGGATTTGGATGAAATTTGGTGGAGAGGTTGGGTATGTGACGAGGCCGAAATTATTACATTTCAGTGAAGATCTAGATCCGGATACTCAAATTATTAGTGATCCTTCACCATTGAGAGACAGGGCCAAAGATGATATATAAAGGGAAATCTCACAAAACGTTATGGACGGATTTGGCTGAAACTTGGTGGACAGTTTGGATGTGTGACAAGGACGAATAAATTCGATTTTGGTGAAGATCTGAATACAGATTCGGACACGAATTTTTCCGAATTCTTAAGCGATTTTTCACCATGATTGATGAATGATTTGATGATTTGATGTCCCTGCTCTCAAATGTTGTGTTTGTGTCCTCCCCCCTCTTTCCCCATCTTGTCTACCGCTCCCCTTATTTGGTGTCGGTTTGACTTTTTGTGTGATTAATGTTCGCTCTTTCACGAGCCTCGATCTTGTATACAAAAAAAAACAACAACATTGAGTGATAGGGCCAAGAACGATATATAGCATGATATTTCAAAACGTTGTGCATGGATTATGACAAAACTAGGTGGATGACTTGATTAGGTGACAATTACAAGCCAATTCGATTTTGGTTTGGATCCAGATCCAGATCCAGCCACAGTGGGATACAAAACATAAATTGTTCAACCTGGCGTAGGTAAGTGCTGTACCGAGTGCCGTTCAAGTTTTTCTTGTTATGCATCATGAGAGAAAAAAGTGAAGAGGGGTAAGGGGCTTCAGGAGACTTTGCAGAAAACGAGGAGCATTCCAGATGGCACCAACAGTGCAAACTAGTGGCCTGAGAAGGTCCTCCCGGAATCCTCTGCGGCTTCAGTCGGGAAATAAACAAACACACACGCGCACACACACACCTCACCTTGTTTCCATGTTCATCTACAGAATTTGAACCTGAAACAACAAAAAAGAAACATATTTAATGCACTTCAAAGCAAAACATGCCAGTTTTAACATCATATCTTCAAAAAATACATTGTATGTGTTGGTGTTGTCAATATTAGGCAACAGAAAGCATTTTGCATTAAGCCAAGTTGTATTATGCTTGGAAATCCCTCCTCACCGATATTAATTATGAACCAATGGGGCAATGGCAGCAACAACTCAAAATAGATAAACCGAGCACCTGAGACAGACAAATAAACAACTACTTTCTGTTGGAGTGCCTCAAAAATAAAATAACTCATTGGCAGTATCATGTAAATGTTCAAAGTTTAAGAAACAAACAAGCTGTACCCAAAAGAAACAATAAGTGCCCAAAAATCCAACTTGTAAAGCAAAGCAGGTGCCTTCACAGTGACAGATTAAATGATTCTTTTGTTGAAGCTTTGTGGATAAGCAGCCAGACTGGCGGCTTGACATGCCCGCACAGATTGCTGTGCAGGCAGCGTGTGTTTAGAATCCCATACAATCTGACATCTGATCAAGAGTTTAGTGACAACCCTCCACCCCTCCAAATGGAAACTCAGAGCCTCTTGGGAGAGCAGCTGCAAGATGTGCTTACAAAAAGCTAAAAAGAAAAAAGTTTGCAGTGAGTGCACGGCATCACCCTTGTTCCACAGGATAGGGCATCCAGGATTTAGAAAGGTGGAGAAGGCAGTGGCGGATTGGGGGTGTGGTGAGGGTCGGGGGGGGTGGGGGGAGGAGGGTTAAGAAATAAGGATGTGAGCTCCGGGGATAGGAAAGGAGATGCCAGCAGCCAGGGTTGACATACGGAAAGTTTTGGCCGGAAAGGCTACGGATTTAAATGCTCGGTGCTTTCCTTTCCACAGACACAGAAGCGCAAGATGAGCGCTACAAGCTCATGGGACAGATGCAAGGTCCACACCACTGTTCTATACGTGTCAAAGCAAGTGGGCTCAGCAGCAGAAGCCCCAATTCTTTCAGCAATCAATGGCGTAACCAAGCAGCTGGAACCTGCCGTCACGCAGCACCAAACAATCGGCCTGGTTAATCTCAGGACGGTTTATGGCGACAGAACTAAGCAGAAGGAAATCTGCAGGGTAGGGAGCTTGGAGCAGGGGGTGTGAAAGGGGAGGAAGGAGGAAGAGGGGGAGGAAGAAGAAGGTTTTGTGCCTGCAGAATCATAAAAGCGTTTAAGCACACATAGGCATGCTGTCCACTCGTATTCCCTCCTCTCATGCCAATAAGAAGGAATATGAATACAGGACAGAAACATTTTGTTCATCCACTCTTCTCCAAAGCAACAAATGAACATAATAAATGTTCATGCAAAATGAGAATATTTTGAATGTTCTGGGGAGTGCCCAAGTATCAAGTTTGGAAGGAAGGCTTTCCACAGAGGTGGGCCAAGTGCCAGCCATGGAAAGCAGCGGATAAGGAAGTTTGAATCCCTGCTCAGTTGGGCCAAACCCTCTTCCTCCCCATATAGTAGCATTCCTTTATTCCATGGGAAAGCAAACCCATGGGAAAACATGGCAATCTATAAAATAAATCAGGATTGCACTTGCTAGAAAAACCTGCCACCTTTCAAGAGATCAGCACTAAAATGATGCAAAGACAGAGCTTCAAAGTATGGTATATAAATGAGGCAACAACAAAAATAAAGCAACTAAGGAACTCCTCTGGAAATAAACGTTACATTTTTTTCATGCTATTACAGTGCCAATTTGTCAAACAAAGAAGATCCCAGGCAGATGTTCAAACGTGGTGACTTTTTACTCAAGCAAAAATCCCACGTCCTGGTTTCAATTTACACTTCTGCTGGGAAAAAGAAAACCACTGAACACACATTGTTGTCAAATCAGTTTATACTTTGGGTAAAAGGAACTGGGGAATTCCTAAAACTTCAAGCCAGCTCCCACGGGAAGAAACAGTACAGACACAAAGTCTCAATTGAAAACATTTATAGATAATGCAGACAAATAACTTGAAAATATTTTCCAGATACTAATATTTGTTATGTGGAATGTAAAAATATATATACAGTATAACAATTCAACTATCATGTGAGCACACAAAGCAGCACCGTTGATTGATACTATCCCAACTGAATCACACACATGTAGTTATACAGTTAACTGAATGAACATGCCCTTTAAAAACTACAAACCAACAGCTTTGCACTGCTCAATAAAGAGGATGAGTCTGACATTGAAAAATAAAAAAAGTAGTAAACTTCTAGTCAAAAAGTGCAACGGGGTTGTAAAAGTGAATTTGCTGGGCCAAAACAAGTAATTTTGAAGTCTCTGGGATTCAAAAGTACAATGATATAAAGTAAGGCAACAATTCATATCATTTCAAAAACCTGAGAACAATCGTTAGCAAATGTGTAATGTTTGATTGGGTATGACCAATTAAGTGATGCTGAGAAGTACACTCCACCATCATCATGATGTAAGTTATGAGCAAATTCCACTATTACAATAGTGTGGCGAAATGGAATAGTCCTGTGGACTACATTGGCATTGGCACACAATCTGTGGTAATGCCAATGTAGTCTGCAACTGCAGTGGTTGCAATCAAGAAAATATCTTTCATAGTTTAATATGGAGCTTAACTGTTGGGATAACGATGCAGCGTGTGCAGATGGCAACACATGGGACCATCGCAGGGGATAAACCACCCTACTCCCCCTCACTCCAACCACACCTCATGTATCCTCCCCACCTTTTTGGTGGTGCGGCAAAGAACCAAGCCCAACACATTAACAGGCGGCGAGCCCAGCTCTATATGCAGCCATTTCTATAAAGCCCATCTGTCTGCATGAGCGACTAGGCAGACGCTGGCACACAGCAAGCACGCACTAACGATATTAGAAGGGTCGAGACTCTCTAGGCTGTTCATTTAGTTATTTTAAGCAGTACAAATGCACAACATAATAAAGCACTTCGCCAGGGAATCTTTGCCAATTACGGGAAAGCGTCAAATCCGCCAAACGTGCTGAGTTTTTGAATTGCAAATCACTGTCAGAGCCTGTCTAGATTGCAAATGTAGCATAAACACAGGCTTGGGTATAATCCCTCACCACTTCTCTCACACGCAGACTCTCCGCCCTCCTCCCTCAAACCAGCCTTCAATTTCACATGCCTCACCAACTCCTTTGCATGATCACAACATCAAAACAGGAGTCAAAACGATGTATCGAGACATTCAAAAGCAGTCAATTGCTTATCCACTGTTCCTTCAATTTGCCAGGACCATAATTTTACTACAACCATCAATACCCATGTCGACAGCATCTTGATGAAATTAATCCACCTTTTTCCAACAGACTGCAAACTCTCTCCGCAACTGAGAGATACAAGAGCACCTTTGCTCCCATGGGTCACACTGCCCTCTGCTGGTCAAAATTGTAACACAACCATGTGAGTCAAACACTAAACAGCCTTCCTTGGTGGAGAATTAATGGGAATGGAAAACAGCAAAACACTTCCTTATTTTATGAATGATAAATGGAGAAAACATCATCTGACACTCAAGTGACTGCAAGAAATCAAACCCGTTCATGTTGTTGGAATTGACTTTAGACACCTATAATTTTCGAGAGAAACAGCAACATCAGTCATTAGTTGCCATAAACAAACTGAAAAACTACAGCACATCTTGCACATCTAAACTACAGCACATCTAAAAACTACAGCATCGCTTGTTAAAGTGGACATCTCTCTGGCCATTCTCAGAGAGCCTCCTCAGCGCCGACGAGTCTGGTATTTCACTCAGGCCGACTGGCACGGTCTGCAAGCAGCCATCAATCATCTGGACTGGTCTCCCATCTCAACTGCCTCTGACATCAATTCTTCCTGGGAATTCTTCCACAGCAAACTGCTCTCTCTCATCCACAGATTTATCCCATCTCGTCTTCAGTTGTCTTACCCTGCCTCCCGTCCATGGTACACTGAATCTTGTGGTGAGGCAGTTGCCCTGAAACAACTTGCCTTTGCCTCTTGGAAGGCAAATCCAACTGAAGGCAATCTCAGTTCCTTCCACCAAGCTCGAAACAAGTGTGTGTCTACTCTCAGGAGTGCCAGGAAGCACTATCTCTCCACACTCAAGATTGAACTCTCAAACCTGTCTCCTTCCTCCAAATCCTGGTGGCGTCTGGTCAAATCCATTTCTGGTGTTTGTTCCCCCTCCATTCCCTCCCTTACCTCAAATGGCTACACAGTTGGCACCGCACGTGACAAAGCCGAATGCCTCAACTCTGTTTGCCTCAAAATCTTGTGTCCCAAACCCATCTCTCTCTGTTCCCACCTTTCCCAGTCGAACCCAACTGCTCCTGGACTCTGTGTCCTTCTCTCCTGACAAGGTGGAGAAGTTTTTATCAAACCTCGACTCTGATTCTGCAACTGGACCAGACGGCATCAGCCCACAGGTCCTAAAATCCTGCTCTGCTGCTCTATCTCACCCACTCTCTGTTCTTTTCACCCTCTCTTTTGCTCAAGGTCATCTGCCAGCATCTTGGAAATCAGCAAACATTACCGCTTTACACAAAAAAGGTGCAAAAACAGATCCTTGCAACTACAGACCAATCAGCCTGCTTCCAATTATCAGCAAAGTCATGGAATCCATCATTGCTTCGGATATCAAATCCTTCCTCTTCTCCAATGGCTTGATCTCTGATCATCAATTTGGATTCAGACCAGGTCATTCTACTCTGGACATGTTGCTTCTGCTGTCTCAACAATGGATGGAGGTCCTCAATGCCAAACAGGAAATCAGAGCTGTCTCACTTGACATATCACGTGCCTTCGATATGGTCTGGCACCCAGCTCTGCTCACCAAACTCTCCTCCTATGGTATCCATGGAAATCTCCACTCATGGCTTGCGGACTTCCTCTCTGGTCGTAGGCAACGTGTGGCCCTGAATGGATTTCTCTCATCTCCCCTTCCTGTTCAGGCTGGAGTTCCCCAAGGTAGTGTTCTGGGCCCTGTGCTATTTCTGGTCTTCATCAATGATCTCTCCGACTCTCTGGAAAATCCTCTCTATCTCTTTGCTGATGACTCCACTATCTGCTGCTCCATTCCTCATCCCTCAGATCGGCAGTCTGCAGCCTCCTCACTCTCTGCAGACCTGGACAAAATCACAGACTGGTCAAACAAGTGGAACATGTCTTTCAATCCTGACAAATCTCACACTCTTACAATGTCTCTCCGAAAGGACCGACTGGAAAACCCTCCCATCTACTTTCTCAACAATCCTCTCCAAGAAGTTCTGTCGATCAAGCTTTTGGGTCTCACTATCTGCCATGATCTTTCTTGGGAAAACCACATTTCCAAGCTGGCCTCCAAAGCCAGTCGCCGACTGGGCATCCTCCGTCGTGCGAAGTCCTTCCTTGGCACACCTGAGCTCCTCACCACATACAAGGCTTTCATCCGCAGCTCAATGGAATACTGTTCCCCCCTCTGGGCTGGTGATCCTGCCTCACACCTAGCTCGGCTTCACGCTGTTGAGGCCAAAGCTTTCAGAATCATTGGAATCTCCTTCGATGAAGTTAACTCTGAGGGCTTTTCACTCACTCACCGCAGGCAGGTTGTGGTCTTTCTGTCGTCTACCGACTCCTCTCCGGCCTTGCTCCCCCAGCTCTCTCTGTGCTCTGTCCCCGCAATATTCCTTCAGGTCCCACAAGATCTGCCTGCAACCCTCTTATGGTTAAACTGCCAAAATCTAGGCTCTCTGCTCACCTTCACTCTTTCATTCCCCTTTTCTCCCGCCTCTGGAACAAACTCCCCCACTCCCTTCAATCCCACTCCTCCCTCCAGGTCTTTAAAACAGCTGTTCACCACCATCTCTTATCTTCCCCCATCCAAAACCTTGATCTTTTCTACCCCCGTGAATTCACCCCAGAGTCCTTGCAGTGTTCATATGTTTTATACCTCTCCCACCTCCCCCCCAAGTCCTCCCGATGTCCCTGCTCTCAAATGTTGTGTTTGTGTCCTTCCCCCTCTCCCCCCATCTTGTCTGCCGCTCCCCTTGTTTTTTGTGTTTTGTGTGTCGGTTTGACTTTTTGTGTGATTAATGTTAGCTCTTTCACGAGCCTCGATCTTGTATCGCAAAAAAAAAAAAAAAAAAAAAAAAAAAAAAACCACCGTAAACAGTTGAACAGTGCAATTAAGCAATAGTCAATGTCCTTTTTGACAAGAAACCAAAATCATCCTATGACAAAAGCTGCATTCAAAGCTATGACAAAAGCAAAGAGATATCCAGCTGCACATATCCTTCTCTGAAAATAGAGATGTTGACACCACCCAAGTTCACAAAGGAGTTTACCGAAAGGAAAGGGTGAAGAGAGATATTACAGACAACCAATTAAATTATATAGAGTCAGTAGCGAGTGGCTGATTATCTTGCATTTAAATGAGTTTTTTTTTAATGGTACAGTACGAAGCTGTCCCAAGTCCTCGAAGCAATGCCATTGACGTATCCTCTCTTCCCACAAATGAAAACAAAAAAAAGTTTAATTGAAGGAAAGCATTTTTCTGAATATATCAAGCGTGGACCAGGAGAGTCGCAGCTGCACCGGTCAGCAATGGCGACAGGCAACAGCCATGCCCGTTGGTAACGGTGGCAGGCAACAGCCGAGCCAGATGGCAATGGCGACAGGCAATAGCTGTGCTGGTTGGCAATGGTGACAAGCAGCAAGGGCGACAAACAACAGCCGTGTCGGTTGGCAACGGCAACAAGTGTCGGGAACGTCAAAGCAAACCCTCACCATCGGGAACATCAAAACAAGAAGACGTCATGAGGAGCACGATACTTGCAAAATCCCTCCTCCCCCACCCCCCCCCCCCCCCCCAAGAGAAAAAAATTTCCATTGAAACAGCAAATTAATTGTCCATTTCATCAAGCTTAAAATTGACAATCTTGATCATACATCGGATCAATAGGAAGAAAAGTGACGATTTTTCAGATGAAAAATGATTTTGGAAGGTTGACCTTTGACCTTTTGACCTCAAAAATAGTTCGTTTCCATATTTAGTGACAATGTGCAAATGCTGTTCAATTTTCAAGTCAATTAGATGAAAATTGAGGATTTTTGAAACTTGGCCTATGTTGACCTTTTGGCCTATGTTGACCTCAAAAATGGCTGGTGGTTGAATTTAGTGACCAGATATGCAAGTCCTCTTCAAATTTCAAGTCAACAACAACAACAACAACAGGCATTTTAAGGCCATTTTCCCTGCAAGAACGGGGGTTAGCCTTGCAGTCCCCATGACAATCTTCTCCATTTTGCCCTATTTTCTGCAACTCCCCTTGTTAACCCCCTTGCCCACATTTCTTTTTCGACCATCTTTAGCTAAGTCTTTCTCGGTCATCCCCGTCCTCTACTTCCTTCTACATTCATTTCCATCACTCTGCTCAACCAGTCACTTTCATCCTTCCTCAACACATGACCAAACCATCTCAACCTGTTCCTCTTCACAGCATCCATCACAGGCTCAATTCCCATCATCTTTCGCAATTCATCATTTGGCTTCCTCTCTCTCAACGATACTCCACACATCCAGCGAACTATTCGCATTTCCACCCTTTCCAGCCTTCGTTGCTGCTCTACGTTCATTACCCATGTCTCGCTCCCATAAATCATAACACTTCTCACACATGCAGCATACACCTTTCCCTACAGCTTCAACGACACTCCCTTCCTCGTCAGCACGCCACTCAGTTCCCGAAACTTCTTCCATGCACATCTCACTCGAGCAACCGTTGCCGAGTCTGATCCACCTTCTCCATTCAGCATGTCTCCTAGGCAACAAAATGTTTTCACACCTTCCAACTTCACGCCTTCTCCAAGATCCAACTCAACATTTCCTCCATCTGCAGCTCCCTCTGTGCACACCTTGCACTTGAATGTAGCTGCCACACTGGTTAATAACCCTCTCAAACCACTACATTTTTGATGAACCCACTCAGCGCACATTGTACATTGAATGGAATTCACTCTGACACCCTTCCTGCACACAGCACACGGCCACTTCCCAGTTCTTTCCACCTCACCACATGCTTTACCAATTGCCATCACCTTCGTTTTTCCGATATTCACCTTCAGACCTTTTGTCTCCATACATTCCTTCCACTTGTTCATCTTCTCCTTCAGTCCATCCATACTTTCTGCAATCAACACCAGATCATCTGCATACAACAACTCCAATGGTAAACTCTCCTTTACGTTCCGAGCCAGCACCTCCATCACAGCTACAAATAGTCGTTGACTTAGTACCAACCCCTGATGCACTCCCACCTTCACCTCAAACTCACCACTGTTCCCGTCCTTCGTCCTTACAGCTGTGCGCACTCTTTTGTACATTGCCATCACTACATTGATCAACGATTCCTCCACGCCTAACTTCCTCAATGCCCATGTCACTACTTCACGTGGAACCCTATCGAATGCTTTCTCCAGATCAACAAACCCAAGAAACAACATCTTCCTCTTCTCCATGTACTTCTCCTGCAACTGCCTCACAATAAAAAGCGTGTCTGTCGTTCCTCTTCCTGGCATAAATCCAAACCGCATTTCGTCAATCTTCACTTTCTTGCTTATCCTCCTCGCCAACACCCTTTCCAATACCTTCATTCCATGCTCCAATAACTTTATCGCTCGATACGAGCCACAGTCTAGAGGGTCACCTTTCCCCTTGTATAGAGGGATGAGGGTACTCAGTTCCCAATCCACTGGAATGCACCCTTCCTTCACCGCCAGATTACAGATCTCTGTCATTCTCTTCACACCCCAATTTCCCGCTGCCTTCAACATATCTCCCACAACTCCCGTCGGCCCTCCCGCTTTTCTACTCTTCATTGCTTTTATCGCTTCCTCAACTTCCTTCTCTGTTATCTTTTCTGCCGGTCCTAAAACTGGGTTACTCTCTATGTTGCCATCCCATTCATTCTCTGCATTCAACAGTATTTCCATATATCTCTTCCATCTTCCTTTAATTCCATCTGGGTCCACAACGATTTGTCCCACTTCATCCTTCAAGCAACTCACCCCCATCACATCACACCTATCTTTCGCTATCTGCTTTGCAATCCTGAATACCGCTCTCTGACCCTCTTCCAAATCCAAGCGTTCTCCGAACATTTTTCTACATGCCTCCTGCGCCTTTGCTACCTCTTTCTTTGCAGCCTTCTTGGCTGCCTTACAACTTTCATGCTTTGCCTTTACTGCCCCAATACCCTTCGCCTTCTGCCACTCCTTGAACTTCTTCCTCTTCTCGTCAATCTTCTTTCCAACTTCATCATCCCACCACCATGTTTCCGAGTGCCTCTGTTGTCCTTTTGTCCATCCACATACCTCACCAATGGCTCCCAACAGACTATCTTTCATTGACATCCAACCACTTTCAAGCTCAACCACATCATCCTCTACCATACTCAGCCTCTCGTTTAATGCCTCCCTCACTGTCACCTCTTTCAACCTCCACACCTTCATTCTCGGTTGGTACTTCACCCGCCGAGCTCTCCTCGCACCTTTCACCCTTATGTCACAGACAACCAAGTGGTGCTGTGAAACAGCCTCCTCCCCCGGGATCACCTTTGTGTCCCGGAGGTGCCCCCTATCTCGCCTACGCACCAGCAGGTAGCCAACGGTTGTCGTCGACCCACCTGATGTGTATGAAACAAGCTTATTATCCTCTTTCTGGAACTGAGTATTGCAAATCAACAAATCAGCTCCATCAGCAAACTCCAAAATCCTTTCACCTTCTCCATTTCTCACACCATATCCGTAACCCCCATGAACTCCCTCAAAACCGTCCACACTCCTTCCCACATGTCCATTTAGGTCTCCTCCTACCACAACAACTTCCTCATCTTTCACGTTTTCCATCAGCTTCTCCATTGCACACCAGAACTTGTCCTTCTCTTCATCGCTCCGACCAACCTGCGGAGCATATCCCGAGATGACGTTCACCAAGAGCTTTCCAATCATCATTTTCACCATCATCCACCTTTCACTCACTCTAGTCACACTCACCACACTGTCAAATGTATGAAAATTGAGGATTTTAATAATTTGGCCTATGCTGACCTTTTGGCCTATGTTGACCTCAAAAATACTTGGTGGTTGAATTCAGTGACCAGATATGCAAGTCCTCTTCAAATTTCAAGTCAATTGGATGACAATTGAGGATTTTAGAAATTTGGCCTATGTTGACCTTTTGGCCGATGTTGACCTCAAAAATACTTGGTGGTTGAATTCAGTGACCAGATATGCAAGTCCTCTTCAAATTTCAAGTCAATTGGATGAAAATTGAGGATTTTAGAAATTTGGCCTATGTTGACCTTTTGGCCTATGTTGACCTCAAAAATACTTGGTGGTTGAATTCAGTGACCAGATATGCAAGTGGTCTTCAAATTTCAAGTCAATTGGATGAAAATTGAGGATTTTAAAATTTAGCAAAGTTGGTGACCTTTTGACCTCAAAAACAATAGGCTTCTTGCGTTTGACCAACTCTACCATTTGGTGAAGTTTCGTGAAGATCGGTTGAAAATTGTGACCTGTAGGCCGGTGACAAACAAACAAACAGACAGACAGACAGAACCGAACCACAAACGCAACCGACCAATATACTTGAAAAATCTTCGATTTTGCAAGTAATAAAACCCTCACCGCCAGGATATACAAAACAAACCGTCACCATCGGGAACGTCGAAAGCAAACCGTCACTATTGGGAACATCAAAAACAACCCTCACCGTCAGGATGGTCGAAATAAAACCCTCACCGTCGCGAATGTCGAAACAAAACCCTCACCGTCGGAAATGTCAAAACAAACCCTCACCGATGGTTAAATATATATGGAAATAAGTATATACTATTTTTGTGAAGATTCACTAAAATTACAATCGACCTATCCAGATCTTCACCAAAATCTAATCAATTAGTCCCTGTCACATACCCAACCTGTCCACCAGGTTTCCTCCAAGTCTGTCCATACTTTGAGATATCTTGCTCCCAGACAGACAGACAGACAGACAGACAGACAGCAAGCAGAAAAGAAACACAAAAGATGTCATGCACAGCATGATACTTACAAAATCCAAACAAGAAAGAGCAGAGATTGCAGACCCTCGCCAGGATGTATTTTAGTGTTTTTAAGGCTTTTGTGTTGAAACAAATATGGCGGATAAACAACATGACCGATGACGTCATCATTTTTTTCTCCACCAATTTACCCGAGATCTATGCAGCGCTTTCGGAGATATAGAGGTGCAAATATCTTCGGTTTTTCCAAGATAGCGCCCGTACCACGTGACCTATGTCATAACTATCATTAAAAGATTCTACAGGTGGAGTTGCACCTATGGCGAAAATTTCCTGTCAATCGGACTAACGGTTGTAGAGAAAATCATATTTATTCTGTGCAGACAAACACAGACAGACAAACAGACAGACAGACAGAGACAAACAGACAAACAGACAGACAGACAAACAGACAGACGGCCGCAAATGCAATCATTACCCTATCCTCTGGCGAGGGTAGCAGTTTCCATGGAAACAGAAATTTCGAAAAATTGACCCATCAAGCGTTTTTCATGATTGTTATATGCATAACAAATTTAGGTAATAAAATCTCTTATTGCGGTCCAATAGGTGTTTTGCACGTTTCAGATGGCCTTGCCTTTGACCTTTGACTAAATTTGAACAAATTTTACTGACATATGCGACACATGTACAGATGAGCTGTAAGTTTCAATTTGATATATACACAAAGAATTAAGTTAAGCACCCCTACACAACGAATTAAGGTAAGCACCCCCTAATATATATTCTTTGTGTATATGTATACATTGGCATATATTCTAAGGTATGTGAGATCAAATAATGATTGGTATGACATTAGCAATTATCCATTGATGAAATTGAGTGATCAAAGTGAAAAAAAGTGATTGGTTGAGTCAGTGATCCGATCACGTGGGTCCTACACACGTTATTGACGCAAAGATCGCTAGAGGTCTTCTCAGAACAATGACTGTACGTTAGAAAACATAAACGTCATCCACACTGTCCGTGATGGACCTATAGCTCCATACTTAAATTGAGGTGAAAATATGCCTAAAATTCCCAAAAAATTTCACCTTAAATTATTCAGAATAAAATATTGAAAACGGCATGATTGTTATGTTTTTATGTGACCATAATATCACTTCTCCAGAAAATATAGCAATATCATGGGTATATTACACTGTTTTGACGACAACAAACTTGTAATGTGCGAGGTTGTAAAAAAACGGGGGGGGTGCTTAACTTAATTCTTTGTGTATATATATATACAGGGCCCGTCAGGGAGGTGTGACGATTTTCAGAAAACTCGTACACAGTTATTTTTAGTCGAATTTCAATTTTTATTTTTTTTAAAGACTACATATATAATGCCATGTAATACACTGCAACAAAGACATTTCAAAAAATATAATTCATGTTTGAAAAATGACATCTAAATGGCGGCCGTTCTTGTCCAAGCATTCTTGCAGACGCGTGGAAAGGTTGTCCATAGACCTTTCAACCATGGCAAGTGGAATAGCTCGAATTTCTCTGGTGATGGCATCTGAAAGGGTCTCAAGAGTGCGTGGTTTTTCAATGTAAACCTTAGCTTTCAGGTAACCCCATAAAAAATAGTCACAGGGTGAAAGATCGGGCGATCGAGGATCGGGCACTCCACATCCCCACGGATTGAAATGAGGTGCCCTGGAAAATGTTCTCTTAATAAGGCCATTGATTCTCTTGAGGTATGGCAAGTAGCCCCATCTTGCTGAAACCAAGCTGAAGGGAGGTCAATGCGACGTCGTCTCAATTCAGGCAGTAAGAACTCGCGCAACATCGTAACATAACGTTGTGAGTTGACTGTCACAGTGCGTCCGTCTTCCTTGAAAAAATAAGGCCCAATTATGCCGAATCGGACTATTCCGGCCCACACAGTGACTCGCTCGCAGTGCAGGCGTCTTTGATGGAGTTCTCGCCGATTTGTTGCTGACTGGAATTTTGGGAATTTTGGAATATCGGGAATTTTGCTTGTTTACACTTCCCGACAAGTGAAAATGCGCCTCATCACTCATGATGAGAACAGTGTCATTCCTCAGCAGTTCCAGCATTCTTTCTGCGAACGTAAACCGCCGTATGAAATCATTCTGCTGCAGTTCTTGAACCACCATAATTTTGTACGCGTGATAATGAAGGTCCAAGGGCAAAATTCGACGAACTGATCTGTCTGACATCCGTAGAGCGCGAGCGCGAGCGTGCCGTACCGCTGACTGACGAGGGCTGGCCTCCACAGCTTGTCGAACCCTTTCGATGTTTACCGGGGTCCTAACGGTTCGATCACCTCCCCGAGCTGCTCCCGGCCTCACAGATCCAGTTGTCCTGAAGTTTTTTTACCCACTTCAATATTGTGTTTCGAGACGGAACGACGCCACGTCGACCAACATTGAAGTGAGTACGAAATCTGTGCTGTGTAAGCACCACCGAACTACCCGTTTGAATAAACGTCTCAACAACAAAGACGCGATGTTCAATCGTCCACAGCTCCATGGCTACTGAAATGGCGCATAACAACGAGTAACCAACAGCCATCACGCATGCGCTAGACCCCCCACTTGCATTGTTATACCCAATTCAAACATGAATTACATTTTTTAAATGTCTTTGTTACAGTGTATTAAATGGCATTATATATGTAGTCTTTAAAAATAAAAAAAATTGAAATTCGACTAAAAATAACTGTGTACGAGTTTTCTGAAAATCGTCACACCTCCCAGCCGGACCCTGTATATATATATACACATGTGTGTGTGTGTGTGTGTGTGTGTGTGTGTGTGTGTGTGTGTGTGTGTGTGTGTGTGTGTGTGTGTATGTATATATATATATAGATAATATATATATATATATATATATATATATATATATATATATATATATATATATATATATATATATATATAGCGCGAGCGCGGCGAGACGGGCGATATATATATTTCAATATATATATATATATATATATATATATATATATATATATATTTGTAAGGATTTTACATATTTGTAAGGATATTTATATACATTTATAATAATAATAATAATAATGCATTTATTTTATACTAGGACGTGCCCGTACGTGGGTGCCCGTTCCTTGCCACAAAAAAAATAAAAAATATCTTCGCCCATGCATGCATGGGCGTGCCCATGGGCCCATGGGCGTGCCCGTAAGTGCGTGATGTGACCGTACAATGAATGTATCGTCCCGACGCCGCAGCTCGGATGGCGCTGCAGTTAATCGGGCCTGTATCGGCAGAGTTATTATAAACGTGTACTACAATCGATCGTACCTTACAGCGTCTGCTCGCCACGTTCAGCATCAGTACGTCGTCACTATGACTATCCGTAAGTCCGGAAGTGACGTCCTCATTTGACTGTCCGGAAGGTCGCATATCGCAGTTACGATGAATCGCAAATTAGTTTTAATTAGTTTTAAAACATAGTTTAACGCCAACATAGCGCCAACATAGTTTGCCAACGTGAAATAAATGAATACGCTCTCAAATGTGCCGTCCGAGGCAGAGTCTGTTCGCCACGTTCGGCACACGTGATAGCTCGCTGCTCTCTGATTGGTTGAATCGTTTTTTGGACATAGCTCGGTAACTACTTCTCCGATTAATATGAAACCTTGAAAAGGCACATCCTCAGGTCCCCAGCAATATACCTGGCAAGTTTCAAGTATATCGGACCCGTGGTTGTCGAGAAACAGCGGTCACAGACAAACACACAGACAAACACACAGACAAACACACAGACAAACACATAGACAAACACACAGACATACACACAGACATACAGAGATTACTGGAATTATAGATAGATAGCGCTTTTCAGGGAGCCCAAAGACGCTTTGACAGAGTGCAAAACATAATGCATAGCAAAACATAAAAACAATTGCAAAAAAAACAAGAATCAATAGGTAAATATTCAAAGCAAAAAGGAGGGAGAAGGAGAAGTGATAGTCAGGGGTTAAATGTTGAATGCAGTGTTGAACAGGTGGGTCTTGAGTGATGTTTTGAATGTGGTGAGCGAGGAGGAGTCTCTGATGGTGTGAGGTAGTGAGTTCCAGAGGGTGGGAGCAGCGATGGAGAAGGCCCTGTCCCCCCAGGATCTGAATTTGGTCCGCATGGGGGGGGTAGGGGGGGGGGTCAGGAGGTTGGTACCAGCAGAGCGGAGGTTGCGGTTGGGAGTGTGTCTGGAGAGGTCAGCCAGGTAGGATGGGGCCAGGTTATGGAGGGCTTTGTAGGTCAAGAGGAGGATTTTGTACTGGATTCTATGGGAGATGGGGAGCCAGTGAAGCTTGTAAAGGACGGGGGTGATGTGGTCACGGGTCCGGGAATGGGTGAGTAGATGGACAGCGGAGTTCTGAATGTATTGGAGTTTATTGGTGATTGTTGAGGGTGAACCATAGAGGAGGCTATTGCAGTAGTCCAGACGGGAGGTGATGAAAGCGTGGATGAGGGTTTCTGCAGCCATGGAGGAGAGGGATGGACGGAGACGGGCATGGTTTTTCAGGTGAAAGAAGGCTGTCTTTGTGATCTGTTTAGTGTATTTGTCGAAGGAGAGGGTTTGGTCAAAGATGATGCCAAGATTCTGGATGTGAGGGGAGGTGGATACTGGGATACCATCAATGTTGAGGGCAAAGTTATTGGTGGATTTTATGAGCGTTTTTGGGCCAATGATGATTATTTCAGATTTATCATAGTTAAGTTTGAGGAAGTTGATTTGAAGCCAGGATTTTATTTCAGTGATGCAGTTTGTCAGGATAGAGTGGGTGGCGGTGGAGATGGACTTGGTGGAGATGAAAAGCTGGATGTCATCGGCGAAGCAGTGGAATTGGAGACCATGAAGGCGGATTAAGTGACCGAGGGGGGACAGGTAAAGGATGAAGAGGAGGGGGCCAAGAACTGAGCCTTGGGGGACACCTTGGGGGAGGGGAGCAGTGGGGGATTTGCAGTTATTGATGGAGATGAACTGGTGTCTGTCAGAGAGGTATGATTTAATCCAAGAGAGGGCAGTGCCAGTAACATTAAAGGTGGTTTCAAGCCGGGTGAGGAGGATGGTGTGATCGATGGTGTCAAAGGCGGCGCTGAGGTCGAGGAGGATGAGAATGTTGAGGTTGCCAGCATCAAAGGAGAGGAGAAAGTCATTGGTGATTTTGAGGAGAGCAGTTTCAGTACTGTGGTTGGAGCGGAATCCGGATTGGAATGTTTCATACAGGTTATTGGCAGAGAGGTGATGTTTGAGTTGCGTTCCAGAACGGCTACAGCGCGTTCCAAAACTTTCGACAGAAAGGGTAGGTTGGAGATGGGTCTGAAGTTGTTTCAGGTGTCAGGGTTTAGTCCAGGTTTTTTTCAGAATGGGGGTAACAGCAGCAATTTTGAGGGATGGTGGGACGATGCCTGTAGACAGGGAGGAGTTTATTGTTGCAATGATAAGTGGAGAGAGAGCAGGAAGGGAGGCCTTGACAAAGCTGGAGGGGATGGGGTCAAGAGTGCAGGTGGCAGTTTTCATTCCTATGAGGAGTTCAGAGGTCAGTAGGGGAGATTGGGGAGAATGGAGACAGGGGATGGCAGGATAAGGGGGGGCAGGTGGTTTGAGGGGGAGCGGGTGCGGCGTTGGTCAAGCTGTTGTAGATGTTTTCAACTTTGCGTTGGAAGAATGAAAGGAAGGAGATGCAGTTGTCTACTGTGAATGACTGGGTGGTGGTGTTCAGGGGGCTGAGGAGTTTGTTTATTGTAGAGAAGAGTGCTTTTGGGTTTCCGGAGCCAGAGTGGATAATTTGAGAGTAGTAGGCGGAGTGGGCGCGGGAGAGGGCATCTTTGTAGTGTTGTATGTGGTCCTTGTAGGCTTGGGAGTGAATTGTGAGACCTGTTTTATTGCGGTGTCTTTCAAGTTGGCGAGCACGAGTTTTCATCAGGCGTAGTTCAGGGGTAAACCAGGGAGCAGAATGGGTGAAAGAAACTGTTTTGGTTTTTATAGGCGCAAGTTGGTCAAGGCAGGAGGAGAGAGTGTGGTTGTCGTAGTCAGTGAGATCAGAAGGGTTGTGGAGGTCAACGAAGGGAGAAGTGGACATTTTTTCAGAGAGGGTGGATGAGCATGAGGTCGGTGAAAGAGCGTTTAGCTTACGGAAGTTGATAGTGCGATAATGCCTTGGTGTTGGGGCGGGGATGTTGATGGTCATAGTGATGGCTAAGTGGTCAGAGAGGGTGAGGTCGGAGCCAGAGAGATGGTGCAAAATTAATCCAGTAGAGCAGACAAGGTCCAAAATGTGACCACGGTTATGGGTAGGAAAGTTGACATGAGAAGTCAGTGGTTATCGTGGAGTCAGTGGAGTCCATGTGGATATTGAAATCACCAAGGAGGAGGATTGAGGGGGAGAGGGAACATAGCTGGGTCAGAAAGTAGGAGAAGTCAGACAGGAATGATGGGTGTGGTTTGGGAGGGCGGTACACAACAGCCATGACTGACTGTGTGTGACCAGAGAGTTTAAAAGCCAGGTGTTCAAATGATGGAGATGAGGCTGGTCCTGATGTCTTTTCGGTGAATAACGGCAATTCCACCACCTCGGCCCTCCGAGCGTGGTTTATTGATGTAGGAATATCCATTGGGTGTGGTGAGGTTGAGTGCGAAGTAGTCCAGAGGTTGTTGCCAGGTTTCAGTGAGACAGAGAAAGTCCAGTTTATTTTCCAGGATGTAGTCGTTCAGGATGAGGCATTTGTTGTTGAGGGACCGGGTATTGAACAGGGTGAGCTTGATGTTGTTTTGTATGGCGGGGATGAACTCAGGTGATTTGGCCAGGGTTCGCAGACAGGAGGTGCGATTGTGTGCGTTGCTGTGACCAGGTGCGCTGGGACGATGAGTGCGAGTGCGCTGAGCCGACCAGAGGACAGGGATGGAGTGACCTGATTGTAAATGAACAAACTTATGACCAGAGCCACGGTGAATGTACCTGGGTCGTCGCAGGAGTCCATTGGATTTGATTGCAGAGATGCATGATGGGGTGGAGCGGGTATTAAGCAGAAGAAGCCTTGCGGCGGAGTACCGCAGAGCCATGCCAGGCAGGAGCGAAGAGACGAGCACGAGGCCAAGGTTGAGGAGGCGAAACAATGGCCACAACCCACAGGAGCGGGCCCGAGGAAACAGCGAAGGAGCCGGGCAGGTGAAGCCAGGAGCAGAGCCGGGACCGAGCAGAGGGCAGACAGGAGCGAAGAGACGAGCACGAGGCCAAGGTTGAGGAGGCAAAGCGGCAAATGCAGCGGCAAACGACCACCGCCACTAATCAAGATCACGGCGGCAAACCGCCACCACCACCGCTGCAAACAATGGCCACAACCCACGGGAGCGGGCCCGAGGAAACAGCGAAGGAGCCGGGCAGGCGAAGCTAGGAGCAGAGCCGGGACTATGCAGAGGGCAGACTCAATGGCCAAAAATCCTCCACGACCACCAGAAAAGCAAGCTAAAGACAATGGCCCAGTCGGAGAAGCGGCGAGCAAGCGACGCCAGCGTCCTCTCCGGACCGGACCGGAAGCGGATTATATATACTGTATATATATATTTGTAAGTTTCAATTTGATATCTTGGATAGAAATTGAGGGATGGTCATAATAAAATCACAATAAGTCCCATTTGATTATAATGGGGTGAAATGGTCGCCATGGAAACTGTAAACATGTCAAATCGGCTAAAGTGATCGTTCTGATTTTTGGTGAACCAAGTCTGTGACCCAATATGCAAATCCTGTTCAAATTTCAAGTTAATAGAATGAAAATTGATGATTTGATGTGACCATGACCTTTGACCCTTTGACTCACGTGAAAAAGTAAGTACACCCCATGTAAAGTTTTGACTTTTTCAACATATTTCAACATACAGCTATTTGATCTTCATTTCAACAATATTGATAGATAAAAATGATATATAACAAATATCATGAAACATTTACATTTTGTAGTCCATTGTATAATTTAAATAAACATAAATGCAAATTTCACATGTGGAAAAAGTAAGTACATCCCTACATATATCACTACTTCAAATACCTAAAATTAGAATCAGGTGCACCAGCTCAGGTGCAAATGATTAGAGCATCGTTAGAGAGGATCTTGGAGGAACCTGTCTTATTTAAACCTCAGACATTTAGTTTGGTTTGCTCTTTGTTGTTGAAGTGTGCGGCGTCACCATGCCTTGATCAAAAGAGCTCTCTGAGGCCTTCAGAAAGAAGGTTATAAATGCCTACGAGTCTGGGAAGGGATTTAAAAAGATCTCCAAACAATTTGAAATCAATCATTTGACGGTCCGGAAGATCATCTACAAGTGGAGAAGATTCCAAACAACTGCCAACTTGTTCAGGCCAGGCCGCCCCAACAAGTTCAGCCCGAGAGCAGACTGCAAGATGCTGAAAGAAGTCTCGAAGAATCCCCAGAATGTCATCACGGGACCTACAGGTAGCTCTTGCCACTGTTGATGTCAAAGTGCACGAGTCTACCATTAGAAAGAGGCTGCACAAATGTGATCTACATGGGAGGTGAGCCAGGAGGAAACCTTTGCTGTCCAGAAAGAACATCAGGGCAAGACTAAAGTTTGCCAATGAACACCGAGGCAAAGACCAGCACTTCTGGAACAATGTGCTCTGGACAGATGAGTCAAAGGTAGAGCTATTTGGCCACAGTACCAGAAGACATGTTTGGCGAAAACCAAAGACAGCATTTGACCACAACAACCTGATACCAACTGTAAAGCATGGTGGTGGAAATATTATGGTTTGGGGCAGCTCTGCTGCATCAGGGCCTGGGCAGCTCACCATCATAGAATCCACTATGAATTCTTCATTGTACCAGAGGGTGCTTGAGGATAAGGTGAGGCCATCTGTCGGAAAGTTGAAGCTCAATCGAAGGTGGACCTTGCAACATGACAATGACCCTAAACATACCAGTAAATCCACCAAGGAATGGCTGAAAAGAAAGAAATGGAGGGTTCTGGAATGGCCAAGTCAAAGCCCGGATCTAAATCCCATCGAGATGTTGTGGGGGGATTTAAAACGAGCTGTGCATGCAATTGTGCATGCTGTGTCACAATTTTTTGTTGAATAAATTATGGCAAAGTCAATTTCTCATTGTTTTTTGTTCAATTAGATCACCTTTATCTATAAAAATAATAATAATAATAACCACCTTTAGAGGCCATTTTTCCCCGCAAAGCGGGGGTTGGCCTTTTTCGGGAACCGTGGTTGTTGTTGTTTTTTGGTCCCCTTTTTGAAGCAATGTTTTATGGCCGGATGCCCTTCCTGACGCCAACCCTTTTTGCCGCCTTTAACGACAACCAGGGAATTACCAGTGAACTGGTACTCAATTAGCCGACCTCGGAAGGATGACAGGCTGAGTCAACCCCCCTGGCGTTAATTCAGCGATCGACTGGGATTCGAACCCACGATCCGAGGATCCTAAGCCGGCACCCTAGCCGCTAGCCCAACACCAGGGTTAATCTATAGATACTGTTTAAATGAAGATCAAATATTGATATGTCCACATATGTTAAAAAGTTTAAAAAACATTTCATGGGGTGTACTTACTTTTTCCACATGCGAAATTTGCATTTATGTTTATTTAAATTATACAATGTACTAAAAAATGTAAATGTTTCATGATATTTGTTATGTTATATCACCTTTATCTATCAATATTGTTGAAATAAAGATCAAATAGCTGTATGTTGAAATATGTTGAAAGAGTCAAAACTTTACATGGGGTGTAGTTACTTTTTCTTACTTACTTATATATATATATATATATATATATATATATATATATATATATATATATATATATATATAAACAAGGAAAAAAGTAGCCAAAACACAAAATTTATTCGCTTGGTAACATAAATAACATAATAAATAACATTAAAAATATAGCAACACACACACACACACACACACACACACACACACACACACACACACACACACACACACACACACACACACACACACACACACACACACACACACACACACACACACACACACACACACACACACACACACAAACACAAACCTACACACACACAAAGAGACACATACACACTCACACATATAAATTTTATTTAAAAAAATTATTGTATATGAATTTTTATTTACCGACGATGTTATAAATGTTTATGTTAAGTAAAAAGTCGATGAACAAAAGAACTAAAGATTTGAGATTTATTCACTGAAGCACAATATTACACGAATGCTAATATTGTATTTCCCTTGGAATAAGTTTCCCCCCTGGAATCCAAAAATTTCCCCCCAGGGGGAAATTTCCCCCGAGTTGGGAAATGCTGATCGAAAGGGCTCCAAGGGGTTTAAAAGGTCCTAAGGAATCTAAAGGGTGCAAGGGGGTCTAAAGGTCTAAGCTAATGTTTCAATAATAGTTACGGTTATAAGTGGTATCAGGGGTCTATGGGCAGAAGAAGAAGGCAGCAAGGAAAGCTGTGGATACGGCGACGAATTATATGGAAGATGAGGTATACAACAAGTTGGAAGAGGATGGTTGGAGAAAGATGATCTATAAATTGGCTTGCGACAGGAATGAACATTGCAACGACATGAATGGTGGGGTGGGGGCAAGACGGTGATTAAGGATGGTGGTGGGGGGCTAGTGAGAGGCGCAGACCTGAAGGCACGGGAAGGAAATTTCAAACAGCTGTTGAACTGGAAAGGAAGCAATGGTGAGCTGGAGCTACCGAGTTATGTGGAGGGGAAAGTGGAGTTGTTGGAGATCACGGAAGAGGATGAGCGGACGGCATTGAAGAGGATGAAAAAGGGAATGGGGCCAAGCATTTATGACATGCACAGAGATGATAATTGCAGAGGGAGAAGTTGGAGTCAGGTGGATGAAGAGGTTGTTGAATGTATGTATGAGAGATGGGTCATTACCGGAAGAGTGGAGGACAGGGTTAATTGTGTCGATATGGAAGGGGAAGGGGGATGTTCAAGATCTGGGGAAAGTACAGGAGCATTACACTCCTTCGTCACGCCATGAAGATGCTGGAGAGGGTTCTGGATGGAGGGAGGTTAAGAGCAGAGGTCAGAAGGTTATTAGGTGGGGAAAGTGTAGGAATAAGCAAGAGTGTGGAGAAGGAGATCAGAACAAAGCAGCAGAAGTTTAGAAAGGGTAGGGGAACGACAGATGGTATTTTCACGCTGAGACAGCTGGTGGAGAACAGGTTGGAGGTGCAAGGTAAAATGGCATTGGGATTTGTAGTTCTTAGACGGCCTATGACACGGTCCCAACGATGATGGCGGCACTGAGCTGGATGGGAGTGCTAGAGGCAGAGGTTAGGTTGATGGAAGGGATGTACAAGGGAACAAAGTGAAGAGTTTTGATTGGTCCTGCGATTGTGGAGGAGTTCAATGTGAACATCGGTTTGAGTCACGGAAGCGCTCAGCCCACTCCTGTTTATCATCATGGTTATGGAGCTAGTAAACAGGAAGGTAAACATGACAGATATTCTGGGGAGGATATTGTATGCAGATGATATGGTTGTTGTGGTGGGGAATGGACGGGAGAGCCAGGAAGTACTGGCGAAGTGAAAAGAGGCATTTGAGCAACATGGGCTGAAAATGAGCATGTAGAAAACAGAGGTGATGTGGGTTGGGCAGCAGATAAAAGAAATTAATATCAGGTAAGAGTGGAAGAAGATCAGACAAGGAAATAGGTTTGAGTATCTGGGTGGAACAGTGACCAGGGATGGTAAGTCAGAGGCAGAGGTGCAGAGGAGGATTCAGGTGGTTATGAATGTGTGGAGGAGGGTGGAGTGTCAGACAGAAAGATTTCAAGGAGATTGAAAGGAAAGGTTCTGATGCTGTGCAAAACACCGGCCTACCTTTACAGTCTGGAGACGGTGGCACTGACAGAGAGACAACAGAGGCTGCAGACTTGTGAGAACAACTGGATTAGGAGGATTGATGGAGTGAAGAGGGTGGATAGAAGGAGAATGGATGAACTGAGGGAGGTGATTGGTGTGCAGATGAGCTTTACGGGGAGATTGGTGACATATTGGCTGAGATGGGCTGGACATTTGGTGTGGATGGGGAAAGAGAGAATGGTAAAGAGAGCCAATAGCTTGAGGTAACAAGGTAGGAGGAAAATAGGTAGACCACAGTTGAGATGGGAGGATTATGTGAAGAGGGATTTCAGGAAGGTGGGAGTGGTTGGAGAATGGAGAGAGTTGGCTGAGGACAGAGGGGGGTGGAGGAGTATTGTGGTCAAGGTAGGGCAGGAGCTTGGTGCCATCGTACATCTTATCATTGTATGCCCTGATAAAGGGAAGAGGAAGAGAACAACGACAACAACAGATAGTTTTTGGCCCTCTCTCAATGGTGAAGAATCACTTAAAAATCTAAAAATTCTCGTATCCGGATCCGTATTCGGATCTTCACCGAAATCTAATCGATTGATCCTCGTCACAGACACATGTCCACCAAGTTTTGTCCGAATTCGTCCACAACTTTTTGAGATATCCTGTTCACAAACAAGCAAAGCAGACAGACAGGGGTGAAAACATAACCTCCATCCACCATCGGTGGTGAAGGTAAAATATATAGTTACAGAAGCATGCAGGCTGACCTTCACTTTTGCTCACCTTCACTCTTTCATTCCCCTTTTCTCCCGCCTCTGGAACAAACTCCCCCACTCCCTTCAATCCCACTCCTCCCTCCAGGTCTTTAAAACACCTGTTCACCACCATGTCTTATCTTCCACCATCCAAAACCTTGATCTTTTCTACCCCCGCTAATTCACCCCAGATACACTTTTTTGAAATTCAAACTTCTTTCCTGGAAGTCCTTGCAGTGTCCATATGTTTTATACCTCTCCCACCTCCCCCCAAGCCCTCTCCATCCCACAGTTCTCTCGATGTCCTTGCTCTCAAATGTTGTGCTTGTGTCCTTCCCCCTCTCTCCCCATCTTGTCTACCTCTCCCCTTATTTTGTGTTTTATTTGTCGGTTTGAATTTTTGTGTGATTAATGTTAGCTCTTTCACGAGCCTCGATCTTATATCCCAAAAAAATAAAAAGGCTGCTATGATGAATAGGTATTGCCAGATCTAAGTTACAAATTGAGCAGTATTGCTGTTTTACCATCGTTTTTGCTCCAGGCACAAATGTAAACACCGACTTATTGAGCAGTACTGCAGTTTTACTATCATTCCTGTGCCAGGAATGTTTTGCAGATTGACACTTGTTTAATTACCCAAGGAAAAGCAATTAAATTAGTCCTCCAAATCAGCAAATTCCCATGGGGAGAAGCTGTTTTTAAAGACAGCTCTGAGGAATAATGGAGAATCAAATAAATAAACCAGACTCACCCCAGGACACCGAGCAAGAAGCTCCACATCAAACTTCTAAAATCTAGAACATGTCCTTCCCCATCGCAGGCAATTTGACATTCTCTCACAAAATCTCATTAAATCCAAATTAGCACTAAAACACAGTGTCAATCCCCATAATCTATTGCCGGGGGCTATATGCCTCCTGGTCGAGAAGACACCTTCCCGCAAGCCTTTTTCCAAGAGCTACTAATCCCCTGGCAAGCCCCAAGCCAGCAGCAGCACTTATTGAAAATGCAGGCTTCGTTTGGAAAATTCTGACCACGAGGAGGTGAGACAGGCTGAGCTTTCCGGAAGCACTTTTCTCAAAACCTGTCAGGTTGTCGTCAGCTTCTTCGAAGCGGCTTGAGGGTTGGCGATGCGAGAGGCAGATCCTTGGGGATGCAATTATACGCTAGACTGGTTAAAATGAAGCAATCAAAATACGAAGTAGAAATGTATTCTGCAAGTGATAAGATCTTCAACTTTATATCACACATTTATATCTCAGCTCATGGAAGCTTGGGATTTGAAATATGATGATGATGATCAATGATGATGAATGATGATGAATGATGATGATGAATGATGATGATGAATGATGATGATGAATGATGATGATGAATGATGATGATGAATGATGATGATGAATGATGATGAATGATGATGAATGATGATGATGAATGATGATGATGAATGATGATGATGAATGATGATGATGATGATGATGATGATGAATGATGAATGATGAATGATGATGATGAATGATGATGATGAATGATGATGAATGATGATGAATGATGATGAATGTTGATGATGAATGATGATGATGAATGATGATGATGGTGGTGATGGTGATGGTGGTGATGGTGATGGTGGTGATGATACGTTAAATGACTGAATGAAGAAGTACTTGACAGAAGTTAGAAGACATTTGTTCAGGTGGAAAAAGGGGGATGAAAGAATGGAGACAAAGGATAAGGGGGATACAGGATTTCTTTCAAATGAGCTATTCAACCAATTTTCTTACTTTAAAATTAAAGGCTTCACAAGCCGCACACGAATAGTATCTGAAAGCAGGAAATGTTTCAGTAATACACTAATGGGTCAAACATTAACTTATTAATAGAAAACAATATCATAATGTTGCAACAATATTCAACTTTAATAAACGTAAAATAAACACTTCCCACATCTTCCGCAGGATCCTTCGCCCAATCCTTCCAGGAGTCCTCTGCCCTTCATAAGGAATGCATTAGACCCGAATCCCGGTGTCGCTTCCCACGCTATCATCCGACAATCTTAAGCGTAGCACTCAAACACAAACAAGAGGGATAGCTTTGAAATGTGGAGCAGCACACGGTTAATGAGAGCCCGCCGTTCCGATCCACACGTGTTTGCCAAATCCTTGACGGGAAGGATCTCTCTGATGGTATTCCCGCCCAGCCCGGCATGACTTCCCTCAGATTAGACTCTTTGGGAAAGATTAGAAGCACAGCTGGTTTGAAAGTGTCCGTCTTCTCGGGGCTAAGAGGGTTAGGGGCTCGTGCAGTCTTTTTGCCAAATCGACTCGTGAACAACACTCAGTCAGCGTGAGGCTTCACAAAATCTTCCGATGCCAAGTGCCCCATTACAAATGGAAGCCTCTCCACCGTGGATGATGTCTCCGCAAAAATGTGGGAAGCTCAAAGAAAGAGGTTGAAGGATAGAGTGTAGGCATTTTAGGTTTAAGTGACGAGTGAAGCCAAATTGGTTTGTCTACAAGCTGCAGTCCATGTAGGACAGTTTAAAAAAAAAAAAGTCTGAGCCTGCACCAAAACAAACTGCACTGGAGTTGGACATGTTTATTACCTTGAAGCATACGTCACCCATGCTCGCGATTGGTAAAATGAGGAAGATACTTCCTTGGTGCTGAAATCTATCAACAGTGTTTTTCTCAAGTGAGGAAGGCTCATTCAAAAGCTTTAATTGCGTCACAAAATGGGAAACAACACATGAACGTAGCAGAGCTGCCTGCCTTATAGTCTACATAATAACATGTTTCTCTGTCTGCTCCTCCATCAAATATTGCGAGATGATGGAATCTCGTGAGCTTGTGATGTTTTCTTTTTTTTTTGATGAAAACATCTCACACACACACACACACACACACACACACACACACACACACACACACACACACACACACACACACACACACACACACACACACACACACACACACACACACACACACACACACACACACACACACACACAGACGACACACACACACACACAGACGACACACACACACACACAGACGACACACACACACACACAGACGACACACACACACACACGACACACACACACACAGACGACACACACACACACAGACGACACACACACACACACAGACGACACACACACACACAGACGACACACACACACACGGACGACACACACACACACGGACGACACACACACACACGGACGACACACACACACACGGACGACACACACACACACACGGACGACACACACACACACACGGACGACACACACACACACACGGACGACACACACACACACACGGACGACACACACACACACACACACACACACGGACGACACACACACACACACGGACGACACACACACACACACGGACGACACACACACACACACGGACCACACACACACACACGGACCACACACACACACACGGACGACACACACACACACGGACGACACACACACACACACACGGACGACACACACACACACACGGACGACACACACACACACACACACGGACGACACACACACACACACGGGGGACACACACACACACACACGGGGGACACACACACACACACACGGGGGACACACACACACACACACGGGGGACACACACACACACACGGACGACACACACACACACACGGACGACACACACACACACACACACGGACGACACACACACACGCACACACACGGACGACACACGCGCACACACGGACGACACACGCGCACACACGGACGACACACGCGCACACACGGACGACACACGCGCACACACGGACGGCACACGCACACACACGGACGACACGCACACACACGGACGACACGCACACACACGGACGACACGCACACACACGGACGACACGCACACACACGGACGACACGCACACACACGGACGACACGCACACACACGGACGACACACACACACACACGGGGGACACACACACACACACACGGGGGACACACACACACACACACGGGGGACACACACACACACACACGGGGGACACACACACACACACACACGGGGGACACACACACACACACACGGGGGACACACACACACACACACGGGGGACACACACACACACACACGGGGGACACACACACACACACACGGGGGACACACACACACACACGGGGGACACACACACACACACACACGGGGGACACACACACACACACACGGGGGACACACACACACACACACGGGGGACACACACACACACACGGGGGACACACACACACACACGGGGGACACACACACACACACGGGGGACACACACACACACACACACGGGGGACACACACACACGGGGGACACACACACACACGGGGGACACACACACACACACACACACGGGGGACATACACACACACACGGGGACACACACACACACACACGGACACACACACACACACACGGACACACACACACACACACACACACACACGGGGACACACACACACACACACGGGGACACACACACACACACACACGGGGACACACACACACACACACACACACACACACACACACACACACGGGGACACACACACACACACACACGGGGACACACACACACACACACACGGGGACACACACACACACACACGGGGACACACACACACACACGGGGACACACACACACACACGGGGACACACACACACACACGGGGACACACACACACACACGGGGACACACACACACACACGGGGACACACACACACGGGGACACACACACACACACACGGGGACACACACACACACACACACGGGGACACACACACACACACGGGGACACACACACACACACACACGGGGACACACACACACACACACACACACACACACACGGGGACACACACACACACACACGGGGACACACACACACACACACGGGGACACACACACACACACACACGGGGACACACACACACACACACACGGGGACACACACACACACACACACACACGGGGACACACACACACACACACACACACACACACACACACACACACACACACACACACACAACCGGTCCACCAAGTTTCATCCAAATCTATCCACAAATTTTTGAGATATCTAGTTCACAAACAGCCAGACAGACAGGGGTGAAAACATAACCTCCGTCCACCTTTGGTGGCAGAGGTAACAATCAAATGACATGACAATACAAATTGCAAACTTTCACAATTCCTTTTTCCTTTTGACATCATATTTTACACTTTTTCCACATGCTTTTACGCATTTTTTCTGTTTATTCCCAGACATGACCAAGGAAAGATAATTGTGAGAGACGAAAGCACAACTTGCAGCCTTTTCAAAAATAAAATAGGCTCTCCAGTAAAATGAAGGTAACAAAAGGTCATTCCTTACGTAAGCGGCAAGACAACCCGAAAAAAATCCTAGAACGCTGTTATATTTTCATATAAGCATCATCAATCTCATTCCAACAGAGTTTGCACAAAGTTGTGCCAGGCAGCGTCTTATCCAAATTGCAGAACCTGCAGGATATCTTATAGCTGGGCAAGCCTTGCCAGCTGTTGGAAACATCATGATGCATTACATAATGGCTGGGGGCAATCATTACATAATGGCTGTGGAACTTTACTTATAAAAGAAGAAGAAGAATAAGAAGAAAAACAACTAAGGACGTGTACTGCTTGCTAAACGTTAGGGTTCTGAAAGTAGCAAAAAGGCAATTTGTAGTGTTCAAGTGTTTCATTCAATATAAATAAAATAGAGGCTTTAAATATTGCAGGAAAAAACATTTCCGGAAGTTTACCACTGTTTATGCATCTTGTACACCAACTTATTTAACACGTTACATTAGTTATTTGTGCCTGTTGGTTGTGTCCTTCATGACGTCCTTAAAAACATAGTCGGGTTCGCTATGTTTTTTCGTTCAAAATCATGGTAGATTAGCAAACCTATACATTTTTGGAAACGTTATTACATGGAAAATCTGAAAATCAATGTTTACATTTGCCAATTCCGACCAATTCGATTCGACCAATTCGACCAATCGACCAATTCCATTCGACCAATTCGACCATTCGACCAATCGCTTCGATCGACCATTCGACCAATTCGATCGATTCGATTCGATCGACCATTCGACCAATTCGATTTGCCAATCAATTTGACCGACCTTTGCTTGTGTGGAACGGACTGTGAAAACGATGCGGACTATATTGTCGGATACGACACACAGGACAGTGATGACGAACTCTAAATGGCATATTCTGTAATCGTGTATGTTTGATGCCATTGACTGCCTGTGTATATTTTGTCATTGACTGCCTGTGTAGATGTGAAGTTATGCTGACTGCATGTGTATATATGATTTTGCTGACTGCCTGTGTATGTTTGGTGATATGAATTATTGTGACACATTTTGATGTTATTAACTGCCTGTACAAAATGATAACATGTATTTGATTATGCAACTTATCGCGAATATAAAGACAGTATTTTGCAATTCAAAACCTTTGATTCGTGTCTTACCATTCCCCATAGCACTAATTTGATACTTTCATTGGATTCCTTGTCCCTGAAAATATAGGTTTAGTATATTTTAAAAAGTTTTAGGGTAATTAGAGGCAGAAATAGAACAAAATATGTATTTTACAGTGGCCATTTTGAAAATCCAAAATGGCCGCCATACAGGTATCTCTCCAAATGTAAACATTGATTTTTAGTTTCCTTA
This sequence comes from Myxine glutinosa, assembly GCF_964187855.1. Classification (NCBI taxonomy): domain Eukaryota; kingdom Metazoa; phylum Chordata; class Myxini; order Myxiniformes; family Myxinidae; genus Myxine; species Myxine glutinosa. The sequence continues at coordinate 59,226,874 of NC_136269.1, read as the reverse complement.
TGCTATAACCTTTCCAAAAATGTATAGGTTTGCTAATCTACCATGATTTTGAACGAAATATAATTTATTGACATAGTGAACCTGACTAACAGTAGGTTTTCTCTTTGGAATGATTTTCCATTTTGTTTGACTGCCAGACAGGCAGAGTAAAAAAAGTCACTCCCGTGTCCGAAGGAGGTGGTTCAGTTTGGCATTTTAATATAAAATAGGGAAAGCCTAGAAATGAACAAAACCCAGTATAATTACCCTTTAGAATTACCCTTTAGAACACATTGGAATTACCCATTGTAACCCATTGGAATTACCCTTTAGAACCATTTACAACCCATCTAGAATTACCCTTTAGAACACATTGGAATTACCCATTGTAACCCATTGGAATTACCCTTTAGAACCATTTACAACCCATCTAGAATTACACTTTAGAACCCTTTCGAATTAAACACGATGGGTTTGAAAGGTTCTTCTTCATTTTTGACAGATGGACACAGCCAACTATTGAAGCGACTTCACCGCTGAAAAGTTATCTCACTCCTCTCTGCGCTTGTGTGATCGGGACAAATTCAGTCAAGGCACTGCTAAACTGCAGGTTTATTTTCCGATTCATGTTCCCATATGTGTTCAAAATATGCCATTCAATTGAAATCAAGTTGTTCCTCGATAATAAACTGACATTTGTAGACAGGACAGACAGACAGACAGAAGTGAACCAATTCTTCAACCCGTATCTCGCTTCGCGTGTGTAGGGGTAATTATTCTTCAAAATATACAAGTTGTGGTTCCCATTAAGACACATTGGAAGAGTCCTTTCCAATCCTGATACTGAAGAACAATAGTACAGACGATATCAGGAACAGCTCATCTCATCTACCTGACTATCTTCATCAATATGTTCAACAACGCTGTATGATTGATGGGGCAGTATTTGTTTTTGCTTCTTCCATTATTAAAAAAAAGGTTTGTCAGACTGATTAGAAGACACGACAAAACACTTTTAAGAGCTTGCACAAAAAAAACTTCGCTATTAATACTAATCTCTTGCTCTTCTTCTTAACAACAGTACTTTATTAATGAGTGATGCGGATAACACCTAGCTTGAGTGATGTTAATGACATTTAAAAAAACAGAATAAACAAAACCAGGTTCAAAATGTGATGCAATTTTGTAAATGAGGAAGTACATGTGGTGGTCACAGATTCTACAAAGTTTATTTCAGGAGTTTTGCTTTTCTAAGATGCCTTTTTTTCTTTTTTGTATACAAAGTCGAGGTTCGTGGAAGAGCTAGAACAAAGAGATTGGGACGCAACAGAACAAAAGGAACAGCAGAAAGGGAAGGGGGAAACATCAACAGTAGGGCCGAGGAGCAAAATAGATGGAGACAGGCAAACAAGGGATGCGGGTGAGAATGAGTGGAAGAGGCAGACGCAGAAGGCAGACAAGACGAAGGGAAAGAGATAGGCCCATAGACTGTTTCATCGTGGCAGATTTTTATTTTTATTTTTTTATTTTTTTTTGTTGTTGTTGTTGTTGTATACAAGATCGAGGCTCGTGAAAGAGCGAACATTAATCACACAGAAAGACAAACAGACACACAAAACAAATAACATCGGGAGCGGTAGACAAGATGGGGAGAGAGGGGGAATGACACAAACACAACATTTGAGAGCAGGGACCGAGAGACATGGAGACATCGAGAGAACTGTGGGAGGGAGAGGGCTTTGGGGGGGAGGTATGGGAAGGGGGGGGGGGGTGGGAGAGGTATAAAACATATGGACACTGCCAAGACTTCCAGGAAAGAAGTTGGAATTTCAAACAAGGTGGATCTGGGGTGAATTAGTGGGGGTAGAAAAGATCAAGGTTTTGGATGGGGGAAGATAAGAGATGGTGGTGAACAGCTGTTTTGAAGACCTGGAGGGAGGAGTGTGATTGAAGTGAGTGTGGGAGTTTGTTCCAGAGGCAGGAGAAAAGAGGAATGAAAGAGTGAAGGTGAGCAGAGAGCCGAGATTTCGGCAGTTTAACGATCAGAGGGTGGCTGGCAGATCTTGTGCGACCTGTAGGAATATTTGGGGGACAGAGCACAGAGAGAGCTGGGGGAGCAAGGCCGGAGAGGAGTCGGTAGAAGACAGAAAGACCACCTACCTGCCTGCGGTGGAGTGAGTGAAAGGCCCTCAGAGATAGCTTCATCGCGGGAGATTCCAATGATTCTGAAAGCTTTGGATTCAACAGCGTGAAGCCGAGCCAGGTGTGAGGCAGGAGCACCAGCCCATAGGGGAGAACAGTATTCCATTGAGCTGCGGATGAAAGCCTTGTATGTGGTGAGGAGCTCAGGTGTGCCTAGGAAGGACTTCGCACGACGGAGGATGCCCAGTCGGCGACTGGCTTTGGAGGCCAGCTTGGAAATGTGGTTTTCCCAAGAAAGATCATGGCAGATGGTGAGACCCAAAAGCTTGAGCGACAGAACTTCTTGGAGAGGATTGTTGAGAAAGTAGATGGGAGGGTTGTCCAGTCGATCTTTTCGGAGAGACATAGTAAGAGTGTGAGATTTGTCAGGATTGAAAGACATGTTCCACATGTTTGACCAGTCTGTGATTTTGTCCAGGTCTTCAGAGAGTGAGGAGGCTGCAGACTGCCGATCTGAGGGAAGAGGAATGGAGCGGCAGAGAGTGGAGTCATCAGCAAAGAGATACAGAGGATTTTCCAGAGAGTCGGAGAGATCATTGATAAAGACCAGAAAAAGCACAGGGCCCAGCACACTGCCTTGGGGAACTCCAGCCTGAACGGGAAGGGGAGATGAGAGAAATCCATTCAGGGCCACACGTTGACTACGACCAGAGAGGAAGTCCGCAAGCCATGCATGGAGATTTCCATGGATAGCATAGGAGGAGAGTTTGGTGAGCAGAGCTGGGTGCCAGACCGTATCGAAGGCACGTGATATGTCAAGGGAGACAGCTCTGATTTCCTGTTTGGCATTGAGGACCTCCATCCATTGTTGAGACAGCAGAAGCAGCATGTCCAGAGTAGAGTGACCTGGTCTGAAACCAAATTGATGATCAGAGATCAAGCCATTGGAGAAGAGGAAAGATTTCATATCCAAAGCAATGATGGATTCCATGACTTTGCTGATAATTGGGAGCACGCTGATTGGTCTGTAGTTGCAAGGATCTGTTTTTGCACCTTTTTTGTGTAAAGCGGTAATGTTTGCTGATTTCCAGGATGCTGGCAGATGACCTTGAGCAAAGGATAGGGTGAAAAGAACAGAGAGAGGGTGAGATAGAGCGGCAGAGCAGGATTTTAGGACCCGTGGGCTGATGCCATCTGGTCCAGTTGCAGAATCAGAGTCGAGGTTTGACAAAAACTCCTCCACCTTGTCAGGAGAGAAGGTCACAGAGTCCAGGAGCAGTTTGGTTCGACTGGGAAAGGTGGGAACAGAGAGAGATGGGTTTGGGACTAAGGATTTTGAGGCAAACACAGAGTTGAGGCATTCGGCTTTGTCACGTGCGATGTCAACTGTGTGGCCATTTGAGGTAAGGGAGGGGATGGAGGGGGAACAAACACCAGAAACGGATTTGACCAGACGCCACCAGGATTTGGAGGAAGGAGACAGGTTTGAGAGTTCATTCTTGAGTGAGGAGAGATAGTGCTTCCTGGCACTCCTGAGGGTAGACACACACTTGTTCCGAGCTTGGTGGAAGGAACTGAGATTTCCTTGGAAGGTGGAAGGAATTGATATTTCAATATTCCTGAAGACCATAGTTTCCACACCATCAAGCTTATCAAGGTGTGAGGCAGGGGCACCAGTCCAGAGGGGAAAGCAGCACTCCAGCAAGCTGTGGGCCAAGGGATGATAAGGGCCTTATAGATGGATACGAGTTAAGATGTGCCAAGGAAGGACTTTGTGTGATGAAGGTTGCCCATTCGGCGGCTGACTTTGGAGGCCACTTTGAAATGTGGCTTACCCAAGAAGATCATGGCTGATGTTGCACACACGAGTTTGAGTGACTGAACTTCAAGAGGATTGTTAAGAAAGTACATGGTGGGGTTTGACAGATGATCCTTTCGGAAAGATGAAGAGTGAGTGCGGAAACTGAGAGAGGGAGCGGCATGAGAAAACTGAAATGGGGATGAGCGGGGGATCCCGAGAGGGGGTGGGCGGGGGATCCCGAGAGGGGATGGGCGGGGGATCCCGAGAGGGTATGGGTGGGGGAACCCGAGAGGGAGCAGGAATGGGGTGGGGGGGGGGGGTTGGGAACGTGAGAGTGGGTGAGATGGGTGGAGAAGCTGAGATGGAGTGGGACGGAGGGGAAGCTGAGAAGGGGAAGGATATCAACATGGAGGGGTTTGATACCATTAATGGACATGAATGGGAATTGACTGTATTGTGCACACAATCTTTGCAAAATAGATTTCTCAGGATTCCCAAACTGGACATATGGAGACGGACTTCATGGGCAGAGTGGAAAATACATTTTCCATTGAAGGGACGATGGTAGGACTGGTAGGTGGAGCTGGGGGTATGAGAGGAGGGTGGATGAACTAAATATTTAGGAGTTAAATTATTTTTGAGAAATATCCCTTGTGAAAAAGGATTAGAGGAGAAGAGATTGTGGTGAAGATGAAGAGGAATGCCTGGGTTGTTTTTGACAGAGTAGTAAGAAGAGTGAGGGTTTTTAAGATGCATATTAAGTGTTTAAAAATATTATTACAATCTTTCAAAGGAAGAAATGTTTTGTTGAATAAAGATACAAGTTGGGGATACTAAAAAGAGAAGGGATATCGAATGATGGAGGAATGAATGAAGGAGGATCGAGTTTGTGGTTTTGTGCAGGGAGGAAAGTGGAGAAGACATTGTTGTTTATGGTTTATTTTTGGAGCGAAGAGAGGATAAGGATTCAAGCTGAGGGATCAAAAATGACAATACTCCGGACAAATTAAGTGAAAATGAAGCATGTGGGGTCACAGCAGAGACAGAAGCAACATGCCGACGAGCCGAGCCCGAGGCGACAAGGACGGACTTTAACGGGGACATAAATTTGACAATTCCTAGGTACGTTTTGACACTGAAAATTGTCCGAAACCAGGACCAACGAGAACGGCATTCGGTGGAGCTCATACCTCGCTGGGCTGAACAGTTTCGATGTTGGATCCCGCTGATAGGCGGGATATGCTTCCGGAACTTAATCAAAATCTAATCGGATTGTTTTTCTTGTCACTTAACCAACTCATCCACATAGTTTTGTCATAACTTGTCCACAACTGTTTGAAATATCATGCTATGTATCGTTTTTGTCCCCATCTCTCAATGATGAAGAATCGCTTACAAAACTAAAAAAAAAAAAAAAAAATTACGTCTGGATTCAGATCGTCACCGAAATCTAATAATAACAATAAATTTGTCCTCGTCATACATCCAACCTGTCCACCAAATGTTGTTTGAATCGGTTAATAACTTTTTGAGATATCCTCCTCACAGACAAACAGAAAGGTGTGAAAACATAACTTCCGTCCAACTTGGGTGACAAAGGTAACACCACAGGAATTTGTTTGTTTTTTATAAGGGAAAGGAGCCGGCGAGGATGGGGAGGGAGGAGCAAGTGCGAGGGATGTTGTTAGAGTGGATCCTCGACCCACTCCAAAGAGTGGGTCGAGGGCGAAGGGCGAGTGGGTCGAGGGCGAGGGGCGGGTGGGTCGAGGGCGAGGGGTCGAGGGCGAGGGGTCGAGGGCGAGGGGTCGAGGGCGAGGGGTCGAGGGGTCGAGGTCGAGTGGGTCGAGGGGTCGAGTGGGTCGAGGGGTCGAGTGGGTCGAGGGGTCGAGTGGGTCGAGGGCGAGGGGCGGGTGGGTCGAGGGCGATGGGCGAGTGGGTCGAGGGTGAGGTGCAAGTGGGTCGAGGGCGAGGAGCGAGTGGGTCGAGGGCGAGGAGCGAGTGGGTCGAGGGCGAGGGGCGGGTGGGTCGAGGGCGAGGAGCGGGTGGGTCGAGGACGACGGGCGGGTGGGTCGAGGGCGAGTGGGTCGAGGGCGAGGGGCGGGTGGGTCGAGGGGCGAGTGGGTCGAGGGCGAGGAGCGGGTGGGTCGAGGGGCGAGTGGGTCGAGGGCGACGGACGAGTGGGTCGAGGGCGAGGAGCGAGTGGGTCGAGGGCGAGGAGCAAGTGGGTCGAGGGCGAGGAGCGAGTGGGTCGAGGGGCGAGTGGGTCGAGGGCGACGGATGAGTGGGTCGAGGGCGAGGAGCGAGTGGGTCGAGGGCGAGGAGCGAGTGGGTCGAGGGCGAGGAGCGAGTGGGTCGAGGGCGAGGAGCGAGTGGGTCGAGGGCGAGGAGCGAGTGGGTCGAGGGCGAGGAGCGAGTGGGTCGAGGGCGAGGAGCGAGTGGGTCGAGGGCGAGGAGCGAGTGGGTCGAGGGCGAGTGGGTCGAGGGCGAGTGGGTCGAGGGCGAGTGGGTCGAGGGCGAGTGGGTCGAGGGCGAGTGGGTCGAGGGCGAGTGGGTCGAGGGCGAGTGGGTCGAGGGCGAGTGGGTCGAGGGCGAGTGGGTCGAGGGCGAGTGGGTCGAGGGCGAGTGGGTCGAAGGCGAGTGGGTCGAGGGCGAGTGGGTCGAGGGCGAGTGGGTCGAGGGCGAGTGGGTCGAGGGCGAGTGGGTCGAGGGCGACAGGCGAGTGGGTCGAGGGCGACAGGCGAGTGGGTCGAGGGCGACAGGTGAGTGGGTCGAGGGCGACGGGCGAGTGGGTCGAGGGCGACGGATGAGTGGGTCGAGGGCAATGGATGAGTGGGTCGAGGGCGACGGATGAGTGGGTCGAGGGCGACGGATGAGTGGGTCGAGGGCGATGGATGAGTGGGTCGAGGGCGATGGATGAGTGGGTCGAGGGCGACGGATGAGTGGGTCAAGGGTGACGGATGAGTGCGTCGAGGGCGAGGGAGGAGTGGGTCGAGGGCGAGGGAGGAGTGGGGTCCAGTGTGAGGGAGGAGTGGGGTCCAGTGTGAGGGAGGAGTGGGGTCCAGTGTGAGGGAGGAGTGGGATCCAGTTTAAGGGAGGGGTGTCATTCACAAGTCAGGCCGGGGCTTGAGGAGCGGAGAAGAGTCAGTGTGGAGGGAGAAATTGTACCAAATCACTCGCCAAATTTTCAACTTTATTGATTAAAAATGATGCATGAATGCCCCGAACACTGCTGGTCATGCCAATGTATGAATCCATCTGCAGATGGAGCCAGTACCACGTCTGATCACGACGATTTACGAATATTTGATGTTAAAAAGAAAAATCGTTCACAAGCGAATTCAGCAATTCATTTCTTCTTTGTATAGGGAAAGGCAAAATAGCTATTGTGGAGCATGTGTGGGGCTGTGGGCGCTATGCAGTTCTAGCGCGATACACTTCCGGATGCAAGAGCATTTCAGGGATGATGTAAAAATGTCACATGTGTTCTCCGTCGTCCGAGCGACGGGTTGTGGAGGTGGGGAAGTAAGGGTACCAAACAGATCTGAAATATACACTACCGTTTTCATTTCATTCAAAGCTTTTATTCAAGTAAACAGTGATGGATACGTGTTTTGAGAAACCAAATTTATTCATTAGACCAAACATGAAACTCTTTTGCACTGGATCTTTAAGATTAGGGGGCCATCTATTCTTTCCTCGGTTTAATAAGATCTATTTCTGCTGAATACAAATCAAAAATTAAGGCAGTACCAATGCGTAGCATAACCGTAAAGGGTGCAGTCGTTATCTTTATTGTACCAACCAACTGATAAAGAAGCAAATTTTGATCGAGAAATGTGAGTTCTGTTCATTGAAAGGCCTGTTTCAAATTTCAAAAAGAAATCCTACAATGCATGATAACATCAAAGCCTACACAACCAGAATGGCCGCTGAGGCCATCTGAAACAACAGAAAAGCGTTTATACAACAAACGCGCAGACAAGGTCGTTTTTAGTGACCTGTTCATGCAGACATATTCCATAATGCTAATCTACAAGCCTCGACAGAGTAACACCTCCAATGTTTTTCAGCACTTTTTATACATTTGTTCATAATTTTTCTTAACATCAAAGGCAGTTAAATATCTGTTCAAACCAACTATTCAGGAAATGCTCAGAGCAGGATGCAGGGAGGGTGGCCAACTCAAATAACGATCACTCAAAAAGACTACCTAACTAATTAATCTTCCTTTCAATCTTAACTTATCACCAAAAGAAGCTTTTTGAAGGAATGTCAAGCATAATGTGAGCACAATCAACCTATGCAATAGTCTATGACTTTGATCGTGATATATATTACAATTATTGACACTAAATACAAACCAATCAATTCCAAATGGAATGAAACATCTATCGGCAGTGCAATGACGCCCTCTACTGGTAAGGAAGTGACCTTGGGAAACTGGACAATAACACATGGGCTGCCATATGATATCGGAGGGTCAGACAGTCTTAGTTGTTGACTCGGGTCAATTTTATATTTGCAACTTGACTTGGAAATAAAACCGCACCAGTGTCCGAAGGAAGCGGTTCAGTTTGGCATTTTTAATATGAAATAGGCAAAACCTAGAAACCATTGAAACCTTTTAGAATTACACTTTAGAACCCTCTAGAATTACACTTTAGAACCCTCTAGAATTACACTTTAGAACCCTCTAGAATTACACTTTAGAACCCTCTAGAATTACACTTTAGAACCCTCTAGAATTACACTTTAGAACCCTCTAGAATTACACTTTAGAACCCTCTAGAATTACACTTTAGAACCCTCTAGAATTACACTTTAGAACCCTCTAGAATTACACTTTAGAACCCTCTAGAATTACACTTTAGAACCCTCTAGAATTACACTTTAGAACCCTCTAGAATTACACTTTAGAACCCTCTAGAATTACACTTTAGAACCCTCTAGAATTACACTTTAGAACCCTCTAGAATTACACTTTAGAACCCTCTAGAATTACATTTTAGAATCCTTTAGAAATAAACACAGTGGGTTAGAAAGGTTCTCATTTTTGACAGAGGGATGGACGGAAGGGCATAGTCAAATATTGAAGTGGCTTCACCGCTTAAAAACGGCAATTGGCTTGATGTGACACTTGCTGTTTTTGACGTGACTGGCTTATGACTTGTCGACAATCTTCATTCTCCCCACAAAAATACCATCGACATTTGTTTTGAAATCTGGGTGGTGGCACCACACCATACTACACCTCCTCATTTGGATGCCAATTCACTGCCGTTTTGGTGTGCAACCATCAGCTGCGGCTCATTTAACACCTACGAGTACTTTTCCTTTGATAGCAAAACAAGATCGTACCTATCCGACTTCTGGGTGAACCAAAAAAGTGGGCCTGAGTAAATTATAATAGCCTTCAAATTTTTCATTCAAACCTTTTCATTTTTACATGTCCGAACTGAGTTAAGGGAGACTGTATCTGCCAAGGTTCTTGAATCTGACATTCACATGCCATGTCATGGACACTTGAAGAAAAGTAGTTTTCTGTGGAAAACTATCTGCAGCCAAATTCATTCTTACAAAAGAGGAGCCTGTTCTGCACACATTTTACAACAAGGAAAGAAAGCACCCTGCAAGTCTCAAATTCAAAGGTTTGTGAAAACCTTAGACAGCATGGCAGTGAATTCACCAAACAGAGGTGGCCACCCTAGCCGACCAACATCAAGAAGGTCACCCAAGAGTATTGCTACTGTTGCTGACTCAGTCATCGCAGTCTCAATACATTTATTTTGCACCGCTGTGAAGAACTCAACTCAAAGAAAGCTTGACGAGAATTCTGATAGCAGTGCAATAGTGTATATAAGTCATCAATAACTTTGCTCGGTGTGCGGCCCTCTGCATTGAGAAAAATGATGCCCATTTGTAGCATATCATCAATCATCAAGACTGGTGTTGGCTTAAGAGTTAAGGTGGCTGGCCTAAGATCATAAAGTCTTGAGTTTGAGCCCGTCGTTCCATTAAATAACAACAAGAGGGTTGACTCAACCTGTCATCATTACGAGGTCAGCAAAATGAATACCAGCTAACTGCAAACATGGGGCACTACATCAATGGCACAGCAGCATTCCCAGCAATGATGCAACCAGCAGCCAAAGGCTGCATACAAAATAGTAATAATAATAATAACAATAATAAAACATTGACATCATCAGCAATTTCATTGTAAAATTGTCAAATGTCTTTGTCGACAACTGAAATTTTCAGTGATATCCTGCTACTAGTAAGTAATATGACTTGCAGATTTTATTACGTTTGATTGAATAATATTAAAGTTATTAAACTTTCCTGGGGCCCACTTTTTTGGAGTCACCCTGTAAATAAAATAAGGCAATTCTTTTTATGTGTGTGTGTATACAACAACAACAACAACAACAACAACAACAACATGCATTTTAAGGCCATTTTCCCTGCTAGAGCGGGGGTTAGCCTTGCAGTCAACCGTGACAATCTTCTCCATTTTGACCTATTTTCTGCATCTCTCCTTGTTAACCCCCTTGCCCGCATTTCTTCTTCCACCATCTTTAGCCAAGTCTTTCTCAGTCTTCCCTGTCCTCTACTTCCTTCTACATTCATTTCCATCACTCTTCTCAACCAGTCACTTTTATCGTTCCTCAACACATGACCAAACCATCTCAACCTGTTCCTCTTCACAGCATCAATCACAGGCTCTATTCCCATCATCTTTCGCAATTCATCATTTGTCTTCCTCTCTCTCAACGATACTCCGCACATCCACCGAACCATTTGCATTTCCACCCAGCCTTCGTTGCTGCTCTACGTTCATTACCCATGTCTCGCTCCCATAAATCACAACACTTCTCACACATACAGCATACACCTTTCCCTTCAGCTTCAACGACACTCCCCTCCTCGGCAGCACGCCACTCAGTTCCCGAAACTTCTTCCATGCACATCTCACTCTAGCAACCGTTGCCGAGTCTGATCCACCTTCTCCATTCAGCATGTCTCCGAGGTAGCAAAATGTTTTCACACCTTCCAGCTTCCGTCTCCAAGATCCAACTCAACATTTCCTCCATCTGCAGCTCCCTCTGTGCACACCTTACATTTGAATGTAGCTGCCACACTGGTTAATGACCCTCTCAGACCACTACATTTTTGATGAACCCACTCAGCGCACATTGTACATTGAATGGAGTTCACTCCGACACCCTTCCTGCACAAAGCGCAGGGCCACTTCCCAGTTCTTTCCACCTCACCACATGCTTTACCACTTGCCATCACCTTCGTCTTTCCGATATTCACCTTCAGACCTTTTGTCTCCATACATTCCTTCCACTTGATCATCTTTTCCTTCAGTGCATCCATACTTTCCGCAATCAACACCAGATCATCTGCATACAACAACTCCAATGGTAAACCCTCCTTTACGTTCTGAGCCAGCACCTCCATCACAGCTACACATAGTAGTGGACTTAGTACCGTCCCCTGATGCACTCCCACCTTCACCTCAAACTCACCACTGTTCCCGTCCTTCGTCCTTACAGCTGGGCGCGCTCTTTTGTACATTGCCATCACTACTCTGATCAACCATTCCTCCACTCCTAACTTCCTCAATGCCCATGTCAATACTTCGCGTGGAACCCTATCAAATGCTTTCTCCAGATCAACAAACCCAAGAAACAACTTCTTCCTCTTCTCCATGTACTTCTCCTGCAACTGCCTCACAATAAAGAGTGCGTCTGTCATTCCTCTTCCTGGCATAAATCCAAACTGCATTTCGTCGATCTTCACCTTCTTCCTTATCCTCCTCTCCAACACCCTTTCTAATACCTTCATTCCATGCTCCAATAACTTTATCGCTCGGTACGAGCCACACTCCACAGGGTCACCTTTCCCCTTGTATAGAGGGACGATGGTACTCAGTTCCCAATCCACTGGAATGCGGCCTTCTTTCACCACCAGATTACAGAGCTCTGTCATTCTCTTCACACCCCAACTTCCTGCTACCTTCAACATATCTTCCACAACTCCAGTCGGCTCTCCCGCTTTTCTACTCTTCATTGCTTTTATCGCTTCCTCAACTTCCTTCTCAGTTATCTTCTCTGCCGGTCCTAAAACTGGGTTACTCTCTATGTTGCCATCCCATTCATTCTCTGTATTCAACAGCATTTCCATATATCTTTTCCATCTTCCTTTAATTCCATCTGGGTCCACAACGATTTGTCCCACTTCATCCTTCAAGCAACTCACCCCCATCACATCACACCTCTCTTTCGCTATCTGCTTTGCAATCCTGAATACCGCTCTCTGACCCTCTTCCGAATCCAAGCGTTCTCCGAACATTTTCCTACATGCCTCATGTGCGTTTGCTACCTCTTTCTTTGCAGCCTTCTTGGCTGCCTCATAACTTTCATGCTCTGCTTTTTCTGCTCCCGTACCCTTCGCCTTCTGCCACTCCTGGAACTTCTTCCTCTTCTCGTCAATCCTCTTTCCACCTTCATCATCCCACCACCATGTTTCCGAGTGCCTTGGTGGTCCTCGTAAACGTAAAGTTTGACAAAGATGTCTGAAAACGTTGGCAAGTTATCACATTCAAAGACAAACAAACAAATAGGCATCAGGCGGTATCTGACAGGTATGACGAAAATCGAGAGAAACAATAATTACCTGTGCCAGCGAAGGTGGATGATGGTTATGTTTTCACCCCTGTCTGTTTGATCGTGTTTGTTAGTTCGTCTGTTTGTGAACAAGATATCTCAAAAAGTTGTGGATGGATTTGGACGAAATTTGGCAGATAGGTAGTGTATGTGACAAGGACGAAATGATTACATTTTGGTGAAGATCCGGGTTCGGATCGTCGATTTTTTTGAAGCGATTCTTCAGCATTGGGAGATCGGGCCAAAAACGATATATACCAGGATATCTCAAAAAGTTATAGACGGATTTGGATGAAACTTGGTGGACAGGTTGTGTGTCTGACAAGGACAAATAGATTAGATTTTGGTGAAGATCTGAATATGGATTCGGATACGATAATTATTTAATTTTAAAGTGATTCTTCACCATTGAGAGATCAGGCGAAAAGGGATATCTATATAATAATAGCATAAGGACTGGACTTTGTTATCCCTTTTACGCCGCACCCAGTGACCCGATGCCCACGGCACTAATGGATTTACGATCTACGAACCGCGCTCTTTGTTTATCACGTACAGCCATACTCGAAAAATCTGAATTAGCCGATGTTGGGGCCCAAAAGCTTCCGATTAACTGCCGATACGACGCTATCTTACGACGCCATCGTATTGGCATCTGCTGGGCGAAGGCGAAGCAAGCCGTCCGCTGATTGGACAGGCGAAGGCGACAGCAAGGCGTCCACTGAGTGGACAATCCAGAGCATGCATTTGTGCCGGTGTCGGCGATCGTTGTTCATATACGCACTCTTCATTCTCATCTTTCTTCCTAACTCTTGCTCGGACAAGCAAACCCCTATGCCATCCATAATGGTACACTCTATCCATACACCACATCCTCCCTTCCGTGGACGTTCCACGGGTTTCAGCTAGTCTATATAATAATAGCGTAAGGACTCGACTTTGTTATCCCTTTTACGCCGCACCCAGTGACCCGATGCCCACGGCACTAATGGATTTACGATCTACGAACCACGCTCTTTGTTTATCACGTACAGACATACTCGAAAAATCTGAATTAGCCGACGTTGGGGCCCAAAAGCATCCGATTAACTGCCGATACGACGCCATCTTACGACGCCATCGTATTGGCGTCTGCTGGGCGAAGGCGAAGCAAGCCGTCCGCTGATTGGACAGGCGAAGGCGAAAGCAAGCCGTCCACTGAGTGGACAATCCAGAGCATGCATTTGTGCCGGTGTCGGCGATCGTTGTTCATATACGCACTCTTCATTCTCATCTTTCTTCCTAACTCTTACTCGGACAAGCAAATCCCCTATGCCATCCATAATGGTACACTCTATCCATACACCACATCCTCCCTTCCGTGGATGTTCCACGGGTTTCAGCTAGTATAACATGATATTTAAAAAAGTTATGGACGAGTTGTGACTAAACTTGGTGGGTGAGTTGGCGAGGTGACAAGAACAAGCCGATTAGATTTTGGTTCAGGTCCGAATGCAGATCCGGCCATCAGTGGGATTGAAAACAAACTGTTCAACCTGGCAGAGGTATGCGCTCTACCGAGTGCCCTTCTAGTTGATAGATTAATTGATTGTGTAATTAAGATAAATGAATAATAATCGTAAAATAATTAATTTCTCAATTGGCTAGTGGCACACCTAAACCACCACTGACTGCTTCATCCGAATCCGTAACGTTTTCAAAATTGATGATGTAATTCATCGAATAATGAAATAATTGATTAATCGATTCATCAACAAATCAAAAATATCCTTTATAGCCAAATCACTTGGTCACTGACATGGTCAAATATCAGCTTCGTAGCTCAAACGGTGCCTGAGATATTACCCAGACAAGACAGAAAATAAATAAGTACTTAATAAATCAACAATATTTAAGTAATTAATCAATCAATTTATTCATCAAAAAATAAAAAAATCTTTTGTTTTGCCCAAAGCACTTGTTCACTGTTGTGCCCAAACTTCAGCTTCCTCGCTAAAAGGATGGCTGAGATATCGCCCAGACAAACAAAGAACCTTGACCATTGACCTTGACCATTGACATATTTAGTCAACAAACATTGACAGCCTCACTTTTTTCATTTGGAATCATCTGGTAACGTTTGACAAAGATAGCTGAAAGCGTTCGCAAGTTATCACACTCACAGACAAACAAGCAACAAACAAACAAACAAGACAGACAGACGACAGACATAACAAAAAAGAAAGGACGTCGGGCGGTGATGTCAAAAATCAGTGTCCCACTGGTAACCACCTACTTCCATACCTCATCCCAATTGCCAAGTATTTTGAATAATGCCCTTCCTTTCCTCAATCAATCAGAAACACTCTGCACCACATTTCCTCAAACCACACTGACATTTTGACGTGGTCAGACATACAAGGACCATTTAGTAAAAGCAAAGCACCCACAGCCAAACAGCAAAGAAAATAAGATTCCAGGCTTCCATAAATGCACAGCAAACAAATGTATCATTCACAAACATGTATTAGAAGGAAACAAATTCCACAGTTCTAGCACAAGACAAAAGTTCCCCATCACCTCCTATATGGACTGTAAATCTACATGGGTCATACACCTCATGACTTGTCAAAAATGTACTAAATATGTTGGAAAAACTGAGAACACACTCGACACACGCTTTAATAACACACGGTCATAGATCAGTAACCTTCACACCAATCAAGGCAAATATCTGCCTTACACCATACATTTTAATCAACCAGATCACTCAACAAAAACAACAACATGCATTTTAAGGCCATTTTCCCTGCTAGAGCGGGGGTTAGCCTTGCGGTCCCCATGACAATCTTCTCCATCTTGCCCTATTTTCTGCATCTCTCCTTGTTAACCCCCTTGCCCGTATTTCTTCTTCCACCATCTTTAGCCAAGTCTTTCTCGGTCTTCCCCGTCCTCGACTTCCTTCTACATTCATTTCCATCACTCTTCTCAACCAGTCACTTTCATCCTTCCTCAACACATGACCAAACCATCTCAACCTGTTCCTCTTCACAGCATCCATCACAGGCTCAATTCCCATCATTTTTGGCAATTCATCATTTGTCTTCCTCTCTCTCAACGATACTCCGCACATCCACCGAACCATTCGCATTTCCACCCTTTCCAACCTTCGTTGCTGCTCTACGTTCATTACCCATGTCTCGCTCCCATAAATCACAACACTTCTCACACATGCAGCATACACCTTTCCCTTCAGCTTCAACGACACTCCCCTCCTCATCAGCACGCCACTCAGTTCCCAAAACTTCTTCCATGCACATCTCACTCTTGCAACCGTTGCCGAGTCTGATCCACATTCTCCATTCAGCATGTCTCCGAGGTAGCAAAATGTTTTCACACCTTCCAGCTTCACGCCGTCTCCAAGATCCAACTCAACATTTCCTCCATGTGCAGCTCGCTCTGTGCACACCTTACATTTGAATGTAGCTGCCACACTGGTTAATGACCCTCTCAGACCACTACATTTTTGATGAACACACTCAGCGCACATTGTACATTGAATGGAGTTCACTCCGACACCCTTCCTGCACACAGCACATGGCCACTTCCCAGTTCTTTCCACCTCAGCACATGCTTTTCCACTTGCCATCACCTTCGTCTTTCCGATATTCACCTTCAGACCTTTTGTCTCCATACATTCCTTCCACTTGTTCATCTTTTCCTTCAGTCCATCCATACTTTCCACAATCAACACCAGATCATCTGCATACAACAACTCCCTCCTGTAAACCCTCCTTTACGTTCTGAGCAAGCACCTCCATCACAGCTACAAATAGTAGTGGACTTAGTACCGACCCCTGATGCACTCCCACCTTCACCTCAAACTCACCACTGTTCCCGTCCTTCAATCAACCAGATCACTCCATAAACGATATTCAAATCTTTGCCATCAAATAAATTACAAAACGATCACACACCACAATTCTGAGATACGAGTCTTTTTGGATACACAAACTTCGGACAAGGTTCCCTCACGGCATAAATTTTGATTATTAACGGATGTTCCAACTCATTCATTCATTCCACCTAAACTCATTCACCTTAACTTATTCACTTCATTTTATCCATAAAAACATCCCTTTCACCTTTATATCTCACACAAATGCAGACAGTGTATGTAGATGAAAATAAACAGTAAATGAATATGTGTATGCATGTGTTTGTATATGTAGGCATGCACTGTATCAACTGTAAACTCACTCTCGCTGATGATGGCAAGAGCCGTTGACGAAACATCTCTCATTTTTACACACTTTTATTGAACTTCATCTGAACTTTGCTTGTCCCGTTCTAAATCTTTGAGCCGTTCGTTTCAGGTTCCATACGTCCGAGAGAGCTGAAATTTGGCGCACGGTCCTCTTGTCTGGTACATTTTCATCTATCAAGATTTAATTTCAAAAATAAAAAATAAAAAATAATAAAGAAGAAAATAGGTTTAAAACTTTATAAATAAATAAAAAAAAAAAAAAAAGGTGTAGCCCTAAAACATGTTTTTCCGTTTACTTGTTGACACAAAAGCTTGTTCTACATATTTAATTTATGTAGCAATATACCAATGTCTTATATGCATGGCTGCTGTTCTTGTAGACTGATTTGGCTGAAAGCTTGTCGAAAATAAAAGATCATCCTGAAGCTACATCGTTGACTTATTATATTTCTTCTGGCACACACACACACACCTTTTTTATTTTTTTTTTGTTCTTCACAACTCTGTCTCTCTCTTATTCACAGACACATACGCACACACACACACACATACAGTGCATTCAAAAAGTATTCAGACCCCTTCACTTTTTTCACATTTTGTTATGTTGCAGCCTTATGCTGAAATAGTTTACATTCATTTTTTTCCCTCATCAATCTACACTCAATCTATATATATAAAACACAGTTTGTTTGTGTGTGTGTGTGTGTGTGTGTGTGTGTGTGTGTGTGTGTGTGTGTGTGTGTGTGTGTGTGTGTGTGTGTGTGTGTGTGTGTGTGTGTGTGTGTGTGTGTGTGTGTGTGTGTGTGTGTGTGTGTGTGTGTGTGTGTGTGTGTGTGTAATGTTACCGATAGACTCCTAAACGGAGAGGCTCACGTACTTGATATTTGGCACAGACATGGCCATTGAGCCTGGGACGAACATGGCTGACCTAAAAATTTATTTCATAATATGTTTTTACCATATTTTTATCTCAGCGCGAAATATTATGACCGGAATCTGACCGGAAGCAGAGCAGCACGCTGATTCGCTCAGAGCGATCACGTGATGTTCGTTGCCGCCATTAACTCATACCCCCATTCCACTTCTGCCGATCGACCCCGATCTGCACAACGGGAACGATCCTATTTGGAACGGGATCAATCGGCATGATCGTAAACGGAACGTCTTCGATCTTTGTCGATCGGGACAAAAAAATAGATCGGGGCGATTTTTTTAACATGTTTAAAATTTCCATCCCGATCTGAAATAGCGGGACTGATCGTGATTACAGCGTGAATGCAACGTAGTCCATCGGAATGATCGTAGTTAGAACGGCTTGATCGTGATTACAGCGTCGTTGCAGCGGGAGGATTATCTTGTGCCGTTTCGACGACGATCGTTACCTATCCGTCCCGCTCCAATGCCGATCAAAGCCGCTGTATATAAATCGGTCTGGATTGCATCAGCCTCACCCGATCAAGTATTTCGACACGACACTTTTTGTCAACGTTGTTAAGTGGAATTGATAACTGCATGAGCCAAATTGCATTGCCCAATAACCCCATGGTCTAAAATTAAAAGCGGTACAAGTTAAACAAATATTATTAATGAGCAATTTTACCGCTTTTAATTTTATGACCTTTTAATTAAGTGAATGCAAACTTTGATTCCCTCTACCCAGCAAAAACTTGTCAAATTTTTAGCTTTTATTTTGAAGACCTTTCATTTTGCAATGCATTTTCATCCCCTCAACCCTTCTGTCAACCATGGCCGGACCCAGAACTGAGGGGCTCTTCTTCTTCTTCTTCTCATTCTTCTTCTCACTTGAGCAGCTCTTCTTTCATTAATTGCATATTGTTGGAGAAGTAGAGCGAGCTTCAGACGGCCATTTCTCTGATGTTGATCCATGGCTGTCTTCGACGATACTGATGATCGGCAAGCAAATCGGGCCCTATTTATACGGATCGGGACCTGAAATCTGCTTTTTAGTCGGCTTAAAGACGGGAATAGAGCGTAGTTAGATCGGTTTGGTCGGGAATGACGTAGTTGAAACGGCAATAGATTGTCAGCATCGGCGTTGGATCAGTTTAGATCGGCGGCGATCGGGAATGCATCGTGTCAGAGCGGCGGCAATCGCGAATGCAGCGTGGTTACAGCGTACGCGAGCGGGAACACAGCGGCTCTAAACGGCTTCGATCGGGTCTTCAGGGACCCGATCTACCCACGATGAGCGTGGTTACAGCGTAGTGATCGTAATCGGAGCGTACTTAGGACGTAGATACAGCGTAGATGACCAGTTTTTTCCCAAAGTGTCCCGATCGCTCCCGACCTGGAGATCGGGGCTAATCGGGGCCAATCGGCATAAGTGGATTGGGGGCATCAGTTACGCGTTCGCACGTATTTCAGAGCGATTGCGTTTTTGCCGGGTACTTCTGCATGATTAGCATTTAGCATGATTTAGCATGTTTCACATAGATTTGTTTTCAGCGAGCAGAAATGCCCGGCATTGTACGAATAATATATCGATAGTGCCGTGTAGGGCGGAGTGATGCCGCTGTGGGAGGGACCGAGCAAGGTCGCTGTGGGCGGGCCCGGGCGAGATCGCTGTGAGCGGGGCCGAGCGAGGCAGCTATGGGCGGGGCCGAGAGAGGTTGCTGTGGGCGGGGCCGAGCGAGGTCTGCGTTAGTGCGTTGCCGTTGCCGTTGCCTGGTATAAAAAGATGGTGCTTGATGCTCTCTGCGTCAAGATACGGACTTGATGTCCGTATCTTTAAAACAGACATTCCAATGATGATGATAAATGTAATACCACTCAAGGAAGGCCCACAACTCAAGAAAGTGGAAAAAAACAATAAAATGAACAAAAATATGGGGAAGGAGAAGCAACCACTCAGAAGAATGACAGAAAATCATTTCCCTTAAATGTACCGTGTTCACCAACTAGCACGACCAGATACAGGACACCAAAATAATTTCCCTTACACATATCGTGTCCACCAACCAGCAAGACCATACCACTTACCTCTGGATCAAACTGTATTGCAAATATTCAAACGGTTTTTACATGCTGCCATCGCCTAGCAACCAATGAAATTTTTCAAAAATATTGTAGCTTCACTTTTCACTGAGTATGAGCGTTCTATATATTTTCAATTCATCTATATATTTTCAATTCAGTGCGCCCGACTCGCTCACGTACTTGATTTGTGGCATAGACATGGCCATTGGGCCTTCACGGTGTAATTTGTGCGAGGCTTTTGTCCGAGTGAGCTTGAGTCGAGAGGGCGAATGTACGGATTGGGAATGTACGGGTCTCCCTTCCCCCGCCCGGCAACGCCGGTACTGGAGGGCGTCACAGGATCGGTGAGTCTCCAAAATCCGCTTTGTGCTGTTGCGAAGATTCAGGACGATGTCGCGATTGTTGTGCTGCTCTCCGACCATGAGAACTGCAACGTCATTGTTGACTGGCCCTCCCCTTCCACCCTACCCCCTCCCCTTTACCCCTCCCCCTACCTTTTCCCCCTCCCTTTTCCCCCTCCCCATCCCCCTCCCCCTCCCTTTTCCCCCTCCCCCCTACCCATCCCCCTCCCCCCCCCCTCCCCCTCCCCTCCCCCCCACCCCTCTCCCATCCCTCCCCCTCCCCCCCTCCCTCCCCCCCACCCCTCTCCTCTCCCATCCTGTTTTCTCTTTGTCATTATGGGGTATTGAGTATAGATTGATGAGGGAAAAAATGAATTTAAACGATTTCAGCATAAGGCTGCAACATAACAAAATGTTAAAAAAAGTAAAGGGGTCTGAATACTTTCTGAATGCACTGTGTACGTACGTACGTACGTACACACACACACACACACACACACACACACACACACACACACACACACACACACACACACACACACACACACACACACACACACACACACACACACACACACACACACACACACACACACACACACACACACACACACACACACACACACACACACACGTTTTCTATTTTTGTTCCTCACAATTCTATATCTTATGATTTTCAATTCTTATTTCTCTTATTCAATTCTTATTTAAAAATGCATTTAATTAATTGCACAGTATCGGTTGTTCCTAAACGTCAATATAAATAATTTAAAGGATTACTGAAAATGATGTTAATTTCACAACATCCCATATTCAACTTTATTTAAATTGTAGACCTCAAACATAGTTTCTCCACCTAAAGCAAGAACCTTAACCCGTAAATAATTGACTCGTTTCCCGACTGCATGGATAATCAGCTGGGTACCGTTCTTCCTCGAGGTTTCGATCCTTTCAGCCCAGGACCTCTCCAAACGGCGGATCCACAACCTCGATCATGGCTCCACATCAATAGATGGTACATCAGTAGATCCACAACCTCAGTTGCATCCAGGCAGTCAGTCAACCCATCAATGCAACATCACTTATCCCAACTTTACTCGCTATAGGATTTAATGTGTTATCATATAGTTATAACTTTCCTTACACACTCGATAATATGACAATACATTAAAGCATGCACATCTTACCTTAAATAGACCATATCTACCAGCCAGCATGACCACTATTACACACACACACACACACACACACACACACACACACACACACACACACACACACACACACACACACACACACACACACACACACACACACACACACACACACACAACTACATTACCACTACACACACAACTACATTACCACTATTACACACACCACTACACACACACACACAACTACATTACCACTATTACACACACACACAACTACATTACCACTATTACACACACCACTACACACACTACCACCACTACACACATTACAATGCACACATTACCATGCACACACACACACACACACACTTCCATCGTCAGCATCACAAAATACATCTCAACTAAGCAAATAATTGAGTAAAACATCAAGCGTGACAGGTGCACTTATGAGTTATGAGTGTGTGTTCACTAACTCGTAGCAGGTGCGAGTCCCGCACGGGATCAATGTGGGGTGCACTTCCTGTGCGGAAGCTGTGGGTGAACCAGCTCTCTCACCAAACACGTAGACCACAGCTCCGCCTCCGCTCAGTAGCATGACCCCAGACATGCGCAGCGCAACCTTTTTGGCGTACGCCATGTTCTGCTTCTGTTTCTCCTGCTTTTGCTTTTCCTCTTCCTCCTCACTTTTCTTCTCCTGTTGTTGTTGTTGTTGGTGCTTATTCTTCTGCGCCTCAGTCTGTAGCCTGCCCGCCAACCCCGTCCCTGCCATTCCGGCACCAGCTAGCCCCAGCCCTGAGCCACTACCCGGACCAAAGGCCATTGTGCGGTCTCCCACCTCGTCCTGCTGGCTGTCCTTTGAGTACCTTACTAACGGGCGACGGACCCCTTGACCGGTAACGACTCGCGTAAACGCATCCCATACGCGTAGTCCACTCCTCCCACACATGGACCGAAGAGGCGCCGCCATGCTGTCGTAACCCGGAACTATCTGTGTGGCATTCATTCGGCAGCTTCTTAATTAGATTTTAAAAACCCATTTCATCTGAGGAAAATGTTACGTCTAGCAAGTAGCAGTTATAAACATGTGACACAAGGTAACTTCCTGCCTTCAATAAATCATCTGATGGATCTTTCCAATACACCGCCTAATATTATTGTTTAACTTTTATGCAGTACATTCAATTACGTTAAAGCGCAAAGTTAAATAACCGTGGATAAAATTCGATACATTTGAGGATTTTGTTTTACATAATGATAATAAAGAAGTTATATTCAAAGTACCGTATGTCAAGTCTAACACTTCTTAATATTAGTATTACATAGTTGCCATATCTACCGCTTTTTCTATGCTCGAACAGCCGACCGATTTTATTACCAATAGGCAATACCAGCGAAAAATACCGCTTTCTCTAAACAGTCTCATCGAGGTTTCTGATAGATTTTCATGTTGTGACAAGATTTATTTCGGTTTTCGGGCGGTTTCCCTCGATGCTGCGTGAAAAATCATACTTGTAATCAGATTGTATTTGATGGGCGACACCTACTCCCATTTACGAGCATTATTTACCTTCCCCTTGTGTGAGCTGTGCTCGCACGATCAAGCCAGACAAAATGGACGACACAGGAACGAAGTTTCACCGAGCTTTTTATTTAGCTCAAAACCAAAGAACTCAAAAGCACTGAATCAGCCCATCGAACGGGCGGCAATTTATATCGCAAACTGAACACACAAAAGCCACGCCTCTCAGAGGGGGCGTGGTATGCAAAATAGGTAAGTCACGCCTCCCAACGGGGCGTGGTATGCAAGGCAAGTCTTCGCCCGAGAAGGGCAAGTCTGGACACGCCCGGGCGAGTCCGGACACGTGACCGCTCGCCGGTTGCGTCATCGGCCGGTGCACGGTAATTGTGTCATGCTTCCGGTAACCGCTACATGCGCCCCCCTCAGAATTAACCTGCACCGGGAGAGTCATTTTGAGGGGGGTCCAGATGACCCGGCCGAAACGACTCCTGGTGATTCGTGTGGGGGTGGTAGGCGGCGTGGCGGTGGATGGTCGGGCGGGGGGCTTGGTTGACGGGGGACGGCCCCGTCGTGGAGGAAGGGCCAACCGTGGAGGTTTGTCGAGGTCAAAATGGGCCGGCTTGAGGCGGTCTACGGAGATGCGGTCCGGCTTGCCGCCGATGTCGACGATGAATGACTTGTCGTCCCTCTGCAGGACCCGGAAAGGTCCATCGTATGGCGGCCGGAGCGGTCCCAGGTGTGCGTCGTGCCGGATAAAAACGTACTCCGCAGAGCGAAGTGCTAGGGGGACGTGGGGTTGGGGGCAGCCGTGGTGGGACGTGGGCACGGGGGCAAATCTCCTGGCGGCCTCCTGGAGGTCCAAGTGTTGGCGAGCCACGGACCAGGGCCGGTGGTGTCAGGGATGAATTCGCCCGGCACGCGCAGTGGCTGGCCGTAGACCAGCTCGGCGGTGGAAGCCTGGAGGTCTTCTTTCGGGGCCGTTCGGAGGCCCAATAGGAGCCACGGGAGCCTATCGGCCCAACCGTCGTCCTGGAGGCTGGCTCTGAGAGCGGCCTTCATCGAGCGGTGTAACCGCTCGTACAAGCCATTGGCTTGGGGGTGGTAGGCCGTGGTGCGGTGAAGCTTGACCCCCAAGGCCTGCGCGACCGACCACGCCCCAAAGCTCGGAGGTGAATTGCGGGCCTCTGTCGGAGGAGATGTCCGAGGGCGCGCCGAAACGGGCAATCCAAGTGCCAATGAAGGCCTGCGCCACGTCGGCAGATGTTGTTGATGCCAGCGGGACGGCCTCTGGCCACCTGGTGGTCCTGTCCACCATCGTGAGGAGGTGGGTGAAGCCCCACGAGGAGGGAAGGGGTCCCACCAGGTCCATATTGACGTGGTCGAAGCGCCGCGCGGGCATGTCGAATGGTGCCAACGGGGCCTGGGTGTGCCGGTGGACCTTCGCGCGCTGGCAGGCGACACAGGCATTGGCCCAGTCGCGGACGTCCTTACGGAGCCCGTGCCAGACTAACTTTGCTGCCACGAGCTTCTGTGATGCTTTCCGGCCCGGGTGGGAAAGGCCGTGGAGGGCGTCAAAAATGTGCCGCTGCCATCCAGTGGGCACGATGGGGCGAGGTTGGCCCAGGGAAACGTCGCACAGGAGAACTGTGCCTGTGTCCTCGAAGGGGACGTCGGCCAACCGCAGGCCTGTGTCCGCTGTCCGGAGGGCTTGCACCACAGGGTCGGCGGTCTGGTCGGCCGCCATGCGGGCGAAGTCCACACCCAGGTGGATGGCATTCGCGCCGGACCGGGAGAGGCAATCGGCTACAGCGTTGTCCTTGCCCGCGACGTGCCGGATGTCCGTCGTAAATTCGGACACGGCGGAGAGGTGGCGCTGCTGGTGGGCCGACCACGGCTCCATAACCTTGGCCATAGCGAAGACAAGGGGTTTGTGGTCCACAAACGCCGTGAACGGGCGGCCCTCCAAAAGATGGCGGAAATGGCGAACCGCCAGGTAAAGGCCGAGGAGCTCGCGGTCGAAAGCGCTATACTTGCGCTCGTTAGGGCGAAGCTGCCGGCTGAAGAAGGGCAGCAGTTGCCAAGCCCCGTTCACCCACTGTTCATGCACGGCGCCCACCGCGTAGTTGGAAGCGTCCGTGGTGAGGGCGATGGGTGCGTCGAGCGCCGGGTGCGCCAGCATGGTCGTGTTGGCGAGGGCCAGCTTAGCGCCCGTGAACGCCGCGTCCATCTCTGTGGTCCAGGCGACGTCGTGCTTGGCCGGCTTGCCCCGGAAGGCTTCGTCCAAGGGGCGCAGGAGTTGGGCGGCACGGGGCACGAACCGGTGGTAGAAATTTACCATCCCCAAAAATTCCTATAGGGCCTTGATGGAGCGGGGGCACGGGAAACTTGTGACTGCCTCCACCTTGGTAGGCAGCGGGACAGCCCCGCGCTTCATGACGCGGTGCCCCAGGAAGTCGAGGGCCGTTACGCCAAACTGGCATTTCGCCGGGTTGATGATGAGGCCATGCTGGCCGAGGTGCTCGAAAAGCGTGCACAGGTGGACGAGGTGCTCCGCCCGGGAAGTGCTGGCGATGAGAATGTCATCCAGGTAGATGAACAGAAAGGTGAGATCGAGCAGCACACTGTCCATCAGCCGCTGGAAGGCCTGGGCCGCGTTCCTAAGGCCGAACGGCATTCGGAGGAACTCGAAGAAGCCAAAAGGTGTAATTACAGCCGTCTTCGGAACGTCGGCCAGCCGGACGGGTACCTGGTGGTAGCCCTGAATAAGGTCGACCTTGGAGAAGATCACACGCCCCGCCAAACGGGCGGAAAAGTCCTGTATGTGCAGTATCGGGTACCGGTCGGGGGTGGTGGCGTCATTGAGGCGGCGGTAATCGCCGCATGGTCACCATCCGCCACCCGGTTTGAGCACGATGTGCAGGGGCGAGGCCCACGCGCTATTCGAGCGTCGCACAATGCCCAATCGCTCCAGCGCGTCGAATTCCGCCTTCGCCAAGGCGAGTTTGGCCGGGTCGAGGTGGCGAGCCCTGGCATAGACCGGTGGCCCTGTGGTCGGGATGTGTTGTTCGACGCCGTGCTTGACGGCGACGGCCGAAAACGTCGGCTGCGTGAGGGCGGGAAACTCGGCGATTAGGCGGTGAAATCGTCCACGGCCGGGAGCGCGCAGGCTAGCTTGGTCGGAGCGGAGCCGCTCAATGAGCAAGCGAGCGAGCTGAAGGTCTCCGCGTTGATGAGCCGACGCCGTTTTATGTCGACCAAAAGCCCATGCGCACAAAGAAAATCTGCACCCAGCAAGGCCATGGGCACGTTCGCCGTGATGAAGTCCCACCTGAAGCGCTGGCCCCCGAAGCAGAATGCGATGCTGCGCGAACCGAAGGTGCGGATGGAGGAACCATTTGCGGCGACCAAGGCGGGGCCGCATAGCGCGGCCTGTTTGTCCTGCACCGAGGCGGGTATCACGCTCAGCTGAGCGCCGGTGTCACACAAAAAAACGCTGCCCGGACTCCGTGTCCATGATAAACAGAAGGCTGCCTGAAAGGCCGACGCTCATGGCAGGCAGCGAGCGCCGGCCTGGTCGTTTCCCGACTTGCCGAAAGTGCACGGTGGGCGGCACGTTCTGGCCTTCTGCCCGAACCTGGCATGGTAATAGCACATGGTCCGCTCTGGTGGAGGCTCCGGCGGTTGCATCGGGTTCGGTTGATGGGGCGTCGCGGCGGCCGCTGCGGTCAGTGGCGCGGACTCGGCCGGTGGAGGCGCCGTTCGTGGCGCAGGCGTTGCCTCGGTCGGCCCAGGGTCCCAGGCGGCCGCTCCGACATGTCGCCCGGCCGAGAAAAAATTATCGGCCTCCTTGGCCAGGGCGCGAGGGTCCGTGATGGGCGAATTAGCCAAAGCTAACCGTACCTGCACGGGTAGCCGCTGGAGGAACAGCTCGCGGAAGAGGAAGTCCGGGCTGTGGTCACCGAGAAGAGCAAGCATGTGGTCCATGCTTTCGGATGGACGAGCCTCGCCCAGCTCCGGGAGGTGTAGTAGTTGACATGCGCGTTCGGTCTCCATGAGTCCAAACGCACCGAGGAGTAGGCCTTTGAGCGCGCCATATTTGTCGGCGTTCGGCGGTGCTGGAGGAAGCTCAAGACCCGGGCAGCGGGGGAGGCAGTGAACGCAGAGACCACATGGTGGTAGCACGTCATGTCCTTCGTAATCTTTCGCAGGGCGAATTGAGAATCCGCTTGGGCAAACCAAACGGCCGCGTGCGACTCCCAGAAGCCCGGGAGCTTCAAAGCTGCAGCTGACTCCATCGCCGTGTTCTTAGAAAGGGGTCACCAATTGTGGGAGCTGTGCTCGCACGATAAAGCCAGACAAAATGGACGACACAGGAACGAAGTTTCACCGAGCTATTTATTTAGCTCAAAACCAAAGAACTCAAAAGCACACTGAATCCGCCCCTCGAACGGGCGGCAATTTATATCGCAAACTGAACACACAAAAGCCACGCCTCTCAGGCGGGGCGTGGTATGCAAAATAGGTAAGTCACGCCTCCCGACGGGGCGTGGTATGCAAGGCAAGTGTTCGCCCGAGAAGGGCAAGTCTGGACACGCCCGGGCGAGTCCGGACACGTGACCGCTCACCGGTTGCGTCATCGGCCGGTGCACGGTAATTGTGTCATGCTTCCGGTAACCGCTACACCCTCACCTTATACCATAGTGCAATGGGGTCCAAGCATCCTGGTGACATGACGTCATTGCAGGAGATCAACCTGGAGTCCACATTGCAGAGGAGGACATGACCAAGTCTAACTGTATCTTTAAATTTCAGTTTATATTTTTACTCATTACAACATATGTGTTGCATTTGAGATTTACCCCAACCCTATATTATATAACCCCAGGGCCCGTATTCATAAACGTACTTAAGTCTAAGTATAACACTTAAGTACCTCATAAATTAGGTTTTACGAACAAGTGGTATTCAATATGCTACTTACCTAATGTGTTACACTCAACTTCATACTTATATTTGAGACACCTCCAGGGGTGTCTTAAGTGAACGTAAGTTGGCCACACACTGTATATTCTGTCTACTTTCGACCAGACAGCGAAGAGGAATGGCTGCATTGCTTCTGATAGCACAAGAACGGCTGGTTCGACGGCGTGTAATTCGTCGAGAACGAGTATTTCATGACCGACTTCATCCGCTAGATGAGTACGATGATGTCGAACTATACCAACGATACTGCCTTGACCGTCAAACGATTTTTGTCCCCCTGGCCTAAAAATTAAAAAAAAGCTAACCGATCGGGCCGGTAAAATTTGTAAAATTCTGTTCACATTCGTTTTCTTGGACGTCAAGAAGCACACCGTTAAAGCGCGGTGCTACGCGCGCTCCTTGCTTACCAAGAAGGAAGCGGACAACGCGGGTAAAACAAAAGAGTCTTTATTGACAAGAGGTCACTGTAGCACTGGCGCGCTCCGGGCTGCGCGCCCGGTGTATTTCCTGAGGCCACGCCTACCCCTCGGCATGGCCGCCACCCACTTGGTGCGCGGAATGATGTCACCACGCCAGTGAGCTTCCGTGTCCGCCACACCGTAACGTTTTACTGCATAAAATAACCTTCCTTTACATAGTACGACTTACATTTGGGTACATTGTGCTTTCATTTGGGTAAATTCACTTACATTTGGGTACATTTGGGTAATTCGTCGGACCCCAGATTTTGGATGTTATTGATGTTATTGGTGATAATCTTGATCCATTGACATTGCGAAACCACACATTGCCAAGGGAACTTAAGGTTTTGGCAAGTTCTTTTCTCATTTCTGTACAAGTTCTTTTCTGTACGCGCGGTATTCATCCTTCATAACTGAGCACATGTTCTGCCATTTTTTCTGGTAGTCCTTGTCACTCCTTACCACGGTAGGATTTCTTCTATTCATGGCCTCGGTTATCTTAACCCATGCGTCATGCTTCTTTCTGTTCGAAACGGCAGCAGAAAACTTCGATACAATGACACCAATATGCTTTCCATACTCTTCGCACAGCCGAAATTTTTCAGCATCAGTGAAATTTTTCTTTCGCTTCGTAGACGTAATGTTCCCTGCCATGATGAAGGGGGGAAAGAATGCCTAAGGTCTTCTTAGCGACTTACAACAGCATTAAATAATAGCATTTGGTTTTGAACCCAGTTATGTAGTCCCGTCCTTATGTCATGGCACTCAACCAAACTACAGAAATTGACACAATCGTGCAAGAAATGTGATCATTAACCCTAGCAACGGCCAGTCAAAACGGTTAGGTGTTATGCCTATATTTAGGTGTCACACTGAGTGAGGTGTAACACTTAAGGTCATTATGAATACCGACATAAGTCTTAGCCCTAGGTAAGTGTCACACTTGGAGTTTAAGTGCACCTAACATAAGAACGTTTATGAATACGGGCCCTGGTCGTGGAGAACCTTGATGTTGAGATACTTGCAGGCATCCCTTTCATGAAAACCAACGATGTGTCAATTTGACCAGCCAAACACCAACTGCTAGTTGGAGACTCCTCCAGCTATGTCTATGGATCCTAACCCCATGCTTTCTCTAACCTATGCAGAGTCAGACGAGCTCACGTCCTTCGCGAACCCCCAAGATCAACAACAATCTGGCCTGGGGAGTTTTTTTAGATGACCCTACCTAATGATCTTGCAGGCCTCATGACATTTGTAGTTGAACCATCCTCTCTTCCTTCAGGACCAGTGTGTGCTGAACCATGCAACACTTGGCCTCCACCACATATTTTAAATAGTGTTGCTGACAAAATTTGCATCGCAAACCTCTCCCATGAACCTCAAGTCTTGTATTGCAATGTGCATTTTGCCCACGTACGACTAGTCTTCACCCCTGACAACCAAGATTTACAACCTCCCCTGGACGACGTGACACAGCTGTTTCCAAAGCATTTCAAGCGAAAGCACCATCAGCTGTTTTCAGAGTCTGTTCTTTTGGACCAAGATCACACTTTACCTTTCCACACATATACTCAATTACATACACTCCTTCAGGAGTGTGATGACGTTTTTGATCCTGCATTCCCGGGTTAAAATGGTAAAGCTGGACCCTTCAAGGCCAATGTCAACATGGAACCTGTACTGCCTCCACAACGCAAAAGTCGCCTTTCCCAGTATTCCAGAGATACACTTGTTGAGTTGCAACAAATATTTGATGACCTTGAAAGCCTTGGGGTCTACGTCCGACCTGAAGATGTGGGAGTCAGCATGGAGTACTAGAGTCCCTGTATATAGAGAGTTGTGTCAACTCAAATTTGGACGCCATTTTGTGTCTAAGTGTGTCGGATTAGATATACATGTACATTCGCGATATGGGGTGATATATTCTAAACCTGCTAAAAAAAAATTTACTACACATATTTAGTCTTATTATTACATACAGGTGATATTTGTTTTGTCAAAAACTCAGCTATTGCCGTGAAAAAGAGCTGTGTGGTGATATTAAAAGTGGTATGGCAATGCATATTACAAGCCAACACTGCATATAAGAGCTAACATTATAAGTAAGACAAACCAATGCTGTCGTTCTCTGAATTTTAATAACTTTTAGAAAGGAGTGTGGGCATATCCAATATTTTTTAAAGGGTGCCGAGAGCAATTCCGGTGTAGGACTTCCAGCCGACATATAGTCTAACACACTTAAAACAAATGCTGTACGTGGTATTGCCATATTTCTATAGTGTACAACTTTAGTTTTATCGACATTTATATTCAATTTCCATTGTAATGATTTAACAAGCTGCAAGTCAGCTTCTGTCTCTGACATAAGGAAAACGTCATCGGCATCTAGTAAGATTGAAACGTTCATTTATTACTACACCCTTGCCCAGACCTCTGATGGATATTGCCTGATCGATTAATATGTTTCATAGCTGGCGACTTAATTAACACTTAATTTTCGACTGCGCCAAGCCGTAATTAAACAGAGAAAAAACTTTAAAAAATACCTGCAGTGTGCACGGTTCGTCTAGTCGAACAGATATGGAAAAGCACAGATACGACGTCGTATTCACCATAACTTGTTTAATTTCACCAGGAACACGATGAGGCCAACACAGTAAACATTCAGTACAAAACTTGGTTCATACATTCAGTACAGAACATGATTCATACATTCAGACCGTAAGAAAACTCTGCCCGTAATACAACACTCTGACCAGACCAACACTTCATCCCACTACGTTCCCTCCTCACAAGTGAAACTCATCACTACTCCGTTCACTCCTCACAAGTGAGAGTCATCACTACTCCGTTCACTCCTCACAAGTGAGACTCATCACTACTCTGTTCACTCCTCACAAGTGAGACACCATCACTACTCCGTTCACTCCTCACAAGTGACTCATCACTGCTCCGTTCATTCCTCACAAGTGAGACTCATCACTACTCCGTTCACTCCTCACAAGTGAGACTCATCACTACTCCGTTCACTCCTCACAAGTGAAACTCATCACCACTCCGTTCACTCCTCACAAGTGAAACTCATCACAACTCCGACAAGTGAAGACTTGAATATGACTACAGACGGAGAGAATAAACAAACACAAATCACTTCCCTTTAAAAGGGTTTTCAACGGACAGACAACCAAAAAAAAAACGAGCACATAGAATTGCTTTTGAACATCGATCATCAAGCGGCGTGGGCCTACCTGGCAGAGTCTCGAGGAGTCGATCGCTTTCCAGCTCTTTCGTCTGACTTTCGCTTCCCAAATTTGTCTTCTGACTTTATCACTTGGAAATCTATACATCTTATATTTCCCAGATTGGTTTGAACAACCAAAAGCAGAACAACCAGTCATTTTGTTTGGCAATAAACAACATTCCCGTACCAAGCTGACGTTCACGCACGGTGAAGTTAGACACAAAATGGCGCCACGAAATCACGTGACCAGAAATCTCGGGTCAGCGCATGGCGCAACTCTCTTTATACAGGGACTCTATGGAGTACCTTAACCCACCATTTCTCATGAAGAAGCCAAATGGGGGATTCCGACATGTCACAGCATTCGCTGATGTTGGGCGCTACAGTAAGCCTTAACATTCACTCATGCCGGATGTTAACTTAACCTTAAGCAAGATTGCCCAGTGGAAACATAACATTGCATAACACCAGCTTTTTTATTTATTTATTTATGTTGGAGGCTCCAGGCATGGACTATATAGCCCTCATCGAAGCCAGGCCTTAAATAAAAGAGAATAAAAGTGTATGATGAAAAGTGTATGGTGTTTATTTGAGATAAAGAGTGATTGAAGCTAGCCCGGTAGATATAGTTTGAGTGAGACAAAAAGTAAGAAAAAAAGTCTTTGACGGGGAGTACGAATGAGAAATGTGTCTCTGACCGTCTCTGAGATCTTTGTGGGGATATTTATTAATTTTATGCTGAGTTTTTCAATAAAATTGCATTAAATTTAACTACAGTATATTTAGTTGTATAATTACAACTTAAATCCACATTTTAGCTTTTTAATCCCATAATATGTCGGTAGGTGGGAGGGAGATCCCAGATAAAGGGTGGGTAGATATCAAGAAAAGGAAGAATCCCTGATTTCTCCACTGCTCATCTCTATTTCATCTTCAGTATACTTTGATGCAGCTGACGGCACCATTGATGTTGAACAATTTATTTGAAAAAAAACAAAAAAAACATCGTAAACGAAAATATCGAATGAAAGGTTTGAAAAGCCAACAGAACTGAAGAGAGTTATTACCTCTGCCACGGAAGTTGTACTGTGTTTGTTTTCACCCCTGTCTCTATGTCTTGTTTGTCTGTGAGCAGGATATCTCAAAAAGTTATGGACGGATTCAGACGAAATTTGGCGGACATGGTGGGTGTGTGACAAGGACGAATCGATTATATTTTGGGGAAGATCCGGATCCAGATACTAGAATTTTTTTCAAACGATTCTTCACCATTGACAGATGCGACCAGAGACGATATATAGCATTGAAGGAGCCGGGGCTCCCACGTCGATCGGAAGAATGGACGCGACAAAAAGCTAGAATTCATCCGAGTTGCTTTAATGAAATCAAACACTCAGGCACTCTGAATCTCCGTTTATCCGTCAGCAATATATATCTATTCCGCCAGGGGGTTTGCCCAGGCCCGGCGCCAGGGGGCGTGGCACAGCGTCCTGGCTGCGGCCTGGCAAGTTGAGGGCGAGCCTGCCCGGGCATGCCCGGGCATGCCCGGGCGTCCCGACTGAGGCCTGGCAAGTTGAGCGCGGGCCTGCCCGGGCGTCCTGGACGAGCCCGGCATGGTGATCGCTCCGCGTCCTTGATAGGTGCAAGGCGATTGTGAAAACTCAGCGGCAGCCGCTACACACGTCCCCCCAGAATCGACTTGCACCGGCAGGGTCAATTTGAGGGGGGTCCTGATGACCCGGCCGAAGCGACCCCTGGCGGGTCGTGGGAGGGGGTCCGGTGAGGTGGTGGCGGTCGAGTGGGGGGCACCGTGGACGGGGGCGGCCTCGCCGCGGCGGAAGGGCCACCCGTGGTGGGTGGTCGACGTCCACGTGCGCCGGCTTGAGGCGGTCCACAGCAATCCGGTCCGACCTGCCGCCGATGTCGATGACGAACGACTTGTCGTCCCGTCGCAGCACCCGGAAGGGCCCGTCGTACGGCGGCTGGAGTGGCCACCAATGTGCGTCGTGACGCACAAAAACATACTCCGCTGTGCGGAGTGCTGGGGGGACGTAGGACTGGGGGTCACCGTGGTGGGATGTTGGCACGGGGGCAAACCGTCGGGCGGCCTCCTGGAGGTCCGAGCGCTGGTGAGCTGCGGACCAGGGACTGGTAGCGTCGGGCACAAATTCGCCCAGGACGCGTAGCACCTGGCCATAGACAAGCTCGGCGGTGGATGCCTGGAGGTCCTCCTTGGGGGCCGTGCGAAGGCCCAAAAGGACCCACGGCAGCCGGTCGGCCCACCCGACGTCTTGAAGGCCGGCCATGAGCGCGGCCTTCATGGAGCGGTGGAATCGCTCGCACAACCCGTTTGCTTGGGGGTGGTAGGCCGTAGTACGGTGGAGCTTGACCCCCAGGTTGCGGGCGACCGCGCCCCACAGCTCGGAGGTGAACTGTGGACCGCGGTCTGACGAGATGTCCGCCGGTGCGCCGAAGCGGGCGACCCAGGTGGCGATGAAAGCCTGCGCCACGTCGGCGGTGGTGGTGGAGACGAGGGGAACGGCCTCCGGCCACCTGGTGGTCCTGTCCACCATGGTGAGCAGGTGTGTGAACCCCCGTGACGGGGGGAGGGGGCCCACCAGATCCACGTTGACGTGGTCGAAACGTCGTTCGGGCACGGTGAAAGGTGCCAGCGGGGCCTGGGTGTGTCGGTGGACCTTGGCCCGTTGGCAGGCCGTGCAGGCGCTGGTCCAATCGCGGACGTCCCGACGAAGGCCGTGCCAGACGAAACGCGCCGACACCAGCATCTGGGAAGCTTTCCGGCCCGGGTGGGAAAGGCCGTGGAGGGAGGCGAAGATGCGGCGTTGCCAGGCGACGGGCACGATGGGGCGAGGCTGGCCTTGGGAGACGTCGCAGAGCAGGACAGTGTCCGCGCAGGGGATGTCGGCCAGGCGGAGGCCCGTGTCCGCCGCCCGGAGGGCTTGCACCGTGGTGTCGGTGGTTTGGTCCGCCGCCATAAGCCCAAAATCCACGCCCAGGTGGACCGCGTTCGCGCTGGCCCGGGAAAGACAGTCGGCCACGGCGTTGTTTTTGCCGGCGACGTGCCGGATGTCCGTGGTAAACTCCGACACGGCGGAGAGGTGGCGCTGTTGGCGGGCCGACCATGGCTCCGTGACCTTGGCCATGGCGTAAACCAACGGCTTGTGGTCGACGAACGCCGTGAAAGGTCGGCCCTCCAGGAGGTGGCGGAAATGGTGGACGGCCAAGTGTAGACCGAGGAGCTCCCGGTCAAACGTGCTGTATTTGACCTCGTTCGGCCGGAGCTGCCGGCTGAAAAAAGCGAGTGGCTGCCAAACCCCGTTCACCCATTGCTCATGTACGGCGCCCACCGCGTAGTCGGAGGCATCCGTGGTGAGGGCGATGGGAGCGTTGAGCACCGGGTGAGCGAGCAGTGTTGCGTCGGCGAGGGCCCGCTTTGAGCCTTGGAAGGCCGCATCCATTGCTGCGGACCAGGCGATGTCGTGCTTGGCCGGCTTGCCCCGGAGGGCTTCGTAGAGGGGCCGCATGAGCTGAGCAGCGCGGGGCATGAAGCGGTGATAAAAATTCACCATTCCCAGGAATTCCTGCAGGGCCTTTATGGTGCGGGGACGCGGGAACGTGGTGATGGCCTCGACCTTGGTTGGCAGCGGCACGGCCCCGTTCTTGGTGATGTGATGGCCCAAAAAATCAACGGCCGTCGTGCCGAAGTGGCATTTGGCCGGGTTGACGATGAGGCCGTGCTCGCTGAGGCGCTCGAACAGTGTTCGGAGGTGGAGGAGGTGCTCGGCCCGGGATGTGCTGGCGACGAGGATGTCGTCCAGGTAAACGAAAAGGAACGGCAGGTCACGCAGCACGCCGTCCATCAAGCGCTGGAACGCCTGAGCCGCGTTCTTGAGACCAAACAGCATCCGCAAGAATTCGAATAAGCCGAACGGCGTGATGACTGCCGTTTTAGGGACGTCGGCCGCCCTGACAGGTACCTGGTGATATCCCCGTATGAGGTCAATTTTCGAAAAAATGACCCGTCCCGCCAGACGGGCGGAGAAGTCTTGGATATGCGGGATCGGGTACCTGTCGGGGGTGGTAGCGTCATTGAGACGGCGGTAGTCGCCACACGGGCGCCATCCACCCCCCGGCTTTGGCACGATGTGCAGTGGCGAGGCCCACGCGCTATCGGAGCGCCGCACGATGCCGAGGTGCTCCAACGCGTCGAATTCGGCCTTCGCTACGGCGAGCTTGGCTGGGTCGAGGCGGCGGGCCCTGGCATAGACCGGCGGGCCCGTGGTTGGTATGTGGTGCTCGATCCCATGCCGTACTGCGACGGCCGAAAACGTCGGCCGCGTGAGGGCCGGGAACTCCGTGAGCAGGCGAGCAAACTCGTTCGCCGCCGGAACGGTGCATGCCAGCTCGGTCGGCGCGGAGCTGCTCAATGTGCATACCAGGGAGCTGAAGGTTTCAGCGTTGATTAAACGACGCCGTTGGACGTCCACCAGCAGTCCGTGTGCGCAGAGGAAGTCGGCGCCTAGCAGAGCCACGGGCACGTTGGCGGTTACAAACGTCCAAGCAAAGCGTTGGCCGCCGAAGCAGAGGGTGACGTTGCGCGGGCCGAAGGTGCGGATAGTCGATCCGTTGGCCGCAACTAAGGAGGGGCCGCAAACCGCGGATTGCCTGTCCTGGTCAGAGGCGGGTATGACGCTCAGTTGGGCGCCGGTGTCGCACAGGAAGCGCCGTCCGGACGCTGTATCCGTGATGAACAGTAAGTTGCCCGTGTGGCCGGCGCTCATGGCTGGTAATGAACGCCGGCCCGGCCGTTTCCCGGCCTTCCGAAGGTGCACGGGGGTCGGCATGTCCGGGCCTTCTGTCCGAACCTGGCATGATAGTAACACCACGCTTGGTCAGGTGGAGGCCTCGGTCGTCGTGCCGGAGGTGGTCGGCTCGGTAGAGCGGCCGCCAATGGCGTCGGCAGTTCGGCCGTCGACCGTGCCGGGTGCTCGGGCGCCCTGGGTGTTGCGTCGGACGGCGGTGGGTCCCATGTCGCCGCTGCGATGCGCTGTCCTGCGGCGGAGATCTTGTCGGCTTCTCTGGCAAGGGCCCGGGGATCTGTGATCGTCGTGCTTGCCAGGGCGAGGCGTACCGGGTTAGGCAGCTGACGGAAGAACAGCTCCCGGAACAGGAATGCCGGAGAGTGCTCGCCGAGCAGTGAAAGCATGTAGTCCATGCGCTCGGAAGGGCGCGTGTCGCCGAGCTCAGGCAAATCGAGCAGGCGCCGTGCGCGTTCCGCCGATGGGAGGGCGAAAGCATCGAGGAGAAGCTTCTTAATCGCGCCGTATTTGTCAGCGGCTGGCGGGCTTTCGAGGAGGCTCAGGGCGCGGGCCTCGGTAACCGACCCGAGCGCAGCTACCACATGGTGGAAGCGGGTGTCGTCGGCCGTGATGCCTCGCAGGGCGAACAGGGACTCCGCCTGTGCGAACCAAACCGCCGCGTGAGCCTCCCAGAAGGTAGGCAGTTTAAGGGCGACTGCCGTGTCCATGTCGATAGGTCACCAATGAAGGAGCCGGGGCTCCCACGTCGATCGGAAGAATGGACGCGACAAAAAGCTAGAATTCATCCGAGTTGCTTTAATGAAATCAAACACTCAGGCACTCTGAATCTCCGTTTATCCGTCAGCAATATATATCTATTCCGCCAGGGGGTTTGCCCAGGCCCGGCGCCAGGGGGCGTGGCACAGCGTCCTGGCTGCGGCCTGGCAAGTTGAGGGCGAGCCTGCCCGGGCATGCCCGGGCATGCCCGGGCGTCCCGACTGAGGCCTGGCAAGTTGAGCGCGGGCCTGCCCGGGCGTCCTGGACGAGCCCGGCATGGTGATCGCTCCGCGTCCTTGATAGGTGCAAGGCGATTGTGAAAACTCAGCGGCAGCCGCTACAGCATGATATTTCTAAAAAGTTGTAAACAGGTTATGACAAAACTTAGGTGGATGAGTTGGTTAGGTGACATGAACAAGCCGATTATATTGTGGTTCAGGTGCGAATCTAGATCCGGGTTATCAATGAGATACAAAACTTAAACTATTCGACCTGGCAGAGGTATGCACTTTACTGATTGCCGTTTCAGTTTATGTATGTAAAATGTTGCAGGTTTATGTTTTACTTTGTCTTCACTTGTGGTGGTGGTGGTTCATATGCATCCCATGGCTGCTTGGACTACATAATTTTTCTGGGGGCACAGCTGTGCCACTGATGCAATGCCCCCCAATTATCACGCAGCTTGTACTCATTTTGCTGACCTCAGAAGGATGACAGGCTGAGTTAACCCACCTGGTGTTAATTCAATAGCATTACAGAGGCTTGAACTCAGGACCCTAACCCTAAAGAATATCAAGCTAACCACCATTAAGGTTATTACGATTAAGCTAACCATTAAGCCGACACCAGGCTTATCTCCACTTGAAACTTCGTCTGAGGTTGTCGAGTGGCACAAAACGACCTTGAGAATTGAAGGTTTTGTTTTTTTAACTTGTAATGGTTTCCTTCTAGTATATTTTGTTTCCTGAAGATATATGGATTTTGTGTAGATTTTGTATTATTTCTCTATTTTAATTTTGAATATGCATGTGCTCAAATAAACCACTTGTTAGCAACATAGGGTTGCTATACACTGAGCATGGCCAAACTATTTGCTGAAGAGGGTTATTTATGGTTCTTGTTGTTTCGTATGCCGCATGTGGCTGCTGGTTGCATCATTTCTGGTAGCGCGGCTGTCCCGCTGATGGAGTGTCCTTGTTACCAGTAACCTTGTACTCATTTTGCCAACCTTGGGAGGATGACAGGCTGAGTCAACCCACCTGTGCCCTGTTGCTCGAAACTCGGATAATTTAACCCCTGGATAAGAGCTATCCTTATGGTTAAAATTTCTATCCAAAGGTTAACTATACCAAGGATAAACTGCGGATGGATAAGAGGAGGATAGCTATCCCCCGGATAAGGACTGGATAAGGTGTGTATAAAGTTTTGATTGGCAGATGGCATCCCACAATGCATTACACTGTCTCATTTGCTTTCAAAGCTATCATGGTGCCTGAAAAATTCTAACTAGAAATTGGATGGTTAACTTTAGGCCGACTGAATGGGATATATGCTGTGGCTGGCAACAGAAGAACATGTATAGGTCGGCTCAAATCTGCTGTATCATCGTATAGCATGTGCTGATACTACATTATATTGCCGTGATCAGGAACGAATATCGTTTTCTGCAGGTTCACACCACACGCTTATTTGCTAGCGTGATTATGCATATGGATTGATTATTAGGGTGCCATTAGAGATATATGATATATAGTGTTCAAATATTTATATCCAAATAAAACATAGGTAGACCAATCAGATGACTACCTCGTATAGGTACTTCCTTTACCATGAACGCATTGTGAAAGCGGCACGCAAATCAATAATTGTTTTAGCACAGTTCTCGGGCTGCTAGAAAGTCGGATTATTTAACCCCTACATAAGAGCCAGCCTGTGTTTAAATTTCTTATCCAATAGATACCTAACCAACGGATAATCTATGGTTGTTCAAAGGCTGGATAAGGTTGGGATAGTTTCCTGCTGGATAAGGGCTGGTTAAGGCGTGTTTCATGTATTACAGTCCTGCTCCATGTGTGTGTTTAGTTCCGTGTAGAGTCCCTGTATAAAGAGAGTTGCGCCATGCGCTGACCCGAGATTTCTGGTCACGTGATTTCGTGGCGCCATTTTGTGTCTAACTTCACCGTGCGTGAACGTCAGCTTGGTACGGGAATGTTGTTTATTGCCAAACAAAATGACTGGTTGTTCTGCTTTTGGTTGTTCAAACCAATCTGGGAAATATAAGATGTATAGATTTCCAAGTGATAAAGTCAGAAGACAAATTTGGGAAGCGAAAGTCAGACGAAAGAGCTGGAAAGCGATCGACTCCTCGAGACTCTGCCAGGTAGGCCCACGCCGCTTGATGATCGATGTTCAAAAGCAATTCTATGTGCTCGTTTTTTTTTTGGTTGTCTGTCCGTTGAAAACCCTTTTAAAGGGAAGTGATTTGTGTTTGTTTATTCTCTCCGTCTGTAGTCATATTCAAGTCTTCACTTGTCGGAGTAGTGATGAGTTTCACTTGTGAGGAGTGAACGGAGTGGTGATGAGTTTCACTTGTGAGGAGTGAACGGAGTAGTGATGAGTCTCACTTGTGAGGAGTGAACGGAGTAGTGATGAGTCTCACTTGTGAGGAATGAACGGAGCAGTGATGAGTCACTTGTGAGGAGTGAACGGAGTAGTGATGGTGTCTCACTTGTGAGGAGTGAACAGAGTAGTGATGAGTCTCACTTGTGAGGAGTGAACGGAGTAGTGATGAGTCTCACTTGTGAGGAGTGAACGGAGTAGTGATGAGTTTCACTTGTGAGGAGTGAACGTAGTGGGATGAAGTGTTGGTCTGGTCAGAGTGTTGTATTAGGGGCAGAGTTTTCTTACGGTCTGAATGTATGAATCATGTTCTGTACTGAATGTATGAACCAAGTTTTGTACTGAATGTTTACTGTGTTGGCCTCATCGTGTTCCTGGTGAAATTAAACAAGTTATGGTGAATACGACGTCGTATCTGTGCTTTTCCATATCTGTTCGACTAGACGAACCGTGCACACTGCAGGTATTTTTTAATGTTTTTTCTCTGTTTAATTACGGCTTGGCGCAGTCGAAAATTAAGTGTTAATTAAGTCGCCAGCTATGAAACATATTAATCGATCAGGCAATATCCATCAGAGGTCTGGGCAAGGGTGTAGTAATAAATGAACGTTTCAATCTTACTAGATGCCGATGACGTTTTCCTTATGTCAGAGACAGAAGCTGCCTTGCAGCTTGTTAAATCATTACAATGGAAATTGAATATAAATGTCGATAAAACTAAAGTTGTACACTATAGAAATATGGCAATACCACGTACAGAATTTGTTTTAAGTGTGTTAGACTATATGTCGGCTGGAAGTCCTACACCGGAATTGCTCTCGGCACCCTTTAAAAAATATTGGATATGCCCACACTCCTTTCTAAAAGTTATTAAAATTCAGAGAACGACAGCATTGGTTTGTCTTACTTATAATGTTAGCTCTTATATGCAGTGTTGGCTTGTAATATGCATTGCCATACCACTTTTAATATCACCACACAGCTCTTTTTCACGGCAATAGCTGAGTTTTTGACAAAACAAATATCACCTGTATGTAATAATAATACTAAATATGTGTAGTAAATTTTTTTTTAGCAGGTTTAGAATATATCACCCCATATCGCGAATGTACATGTATATCTAATCCGACACACTTAGACACAAAATGGCGTCCAAATTTGAGTTGACACAACTCTCTATATACAGGGACTCTAGTTCCGTGTTATTGTGAAATACCATATGCCGTTCGACTGGAACGGGATTACATGAGATCTCGCGAGAGTACGCCACAGCTAATGAATGGCCTGATAATAAAGGTGTGGTTAAAGTTTTGATTGACATATGGTGTCCCACAATGCATTGCACCATCTCATCTACATGCAAAACAGTCATGGTGGGTGAAATCAGTCACACTAGAAAGAGGAAGGCAAATTTTACTCCAACCGAACGGGATATGTTGTGTCGGGCAGCAGAAAATCATAAGGCGCATTACGCCATTAGGAGTAAATTTTCCAACACCCTAACAGATGACGTGAAAAGGAAGGTGTGGTTGACGATCACGGCTGCCTGTTGGAGATAATTATCGCTCGGCAGAGGAAGTGAAGGAGAAATTGTTCACACATTGGATCAACACATTTGCGGAATTTGCTTTCAACATTCACCAGACAGATGTCAAACAAAACTGGATTGTCTGCCATTTTTAATTGGATAAATCTACGTATGCATCACTAACCACGGATAAGGTGTTATCCGGGCCAGAGGAGACTGGGTAATGTTATCCAGAAAACTCACTAACTTATCCAGGGGATAAAGTTATCCAGGCTGTGAGCAACATAACATATCCTGTGCATAAATTTACCTGCCGCAT
The DNA here is from genome assembly GCF_964187855.1 of Myxine glutinosa. Taxonomy (NCBI): domain Eukaryota; kingdom Metazoa; phylum Chordata; class Myxini; order Myxiniformes; family Myxinidae; genus Myxine; species Myxine glutinosa. Next base: position 59,185,266 of record NC_136269.1, on the reverse strand, counting down.
AGGTGATCATCCACAGTATAGTGCTTATCCAGGTTTCTAGCAACCAGACCCTGGTGTTATTTTTTTCATGGCACAACATGGGCTCAAACTCAAGACCCTAAGGTCTTAAACCAGCCACCGCAACCGTTAAGCTAACACCAGGCTTGTTATTTATTGTTAAACAATAACACTCAATGAATCGTGATTGCCCTTCATTGCCGAAGATCGCCATTCACATTAATAGACACTATAATATAAGACCTGTCGTGGGCGGACGGACGCAGACACGCCGAGACTGAGCTCCTTTTATATATAGATGTGAATACCTGGGTCTGGGTGTATGAATTTGTTTATCGTCTGGGTAGAGATGCTGTCATCACAACACAATGCTGAGATAGCAGGAAATTGTAATTTGTAAAGATGTTGGTAATACCTTGCCTACTCTTGTAGAAATACACGATAGGATCTTCAACATCTGCCAATGCGAGCAGAGTGCGACGTCCCCAGATTAACGTCCTTCAGAGAGATGTTGCACTGACCTCAACTCAATGATTCAATGCACTCACTATACTTGTGAAGCAACACTACAATAGTTTATAGTTATCCCGTGCATGCGAAGCGAAAGGTGTGTTGAAGCAATTGATTCATGTCTGTCTGTCTGTCTTATCAGTTTATGATCGAGGAACAACCTATTTGATGTGAATATTGGTGTGAATTTGGATAGCGGAATATCTAGAGCCAGATAGATCTGTATAGGTAGGTATTCGACTGTCGTGATAGGGAATCTACCTGTAATAAGTTCTATGTTTATCCCGGTTTGTCAGTATAAGCTGTATTGGTGTCCTCCGCCACGAGGGGGCGGGGCGTGCTAAATAGTGCAGGGATTATGGATAAAGTTCCCTCGTTCGTTGTTTCCCTCTGTCGCCGATCCAGTGTCCATTATGGCAACGCTCTCATTTAAACACTTAGATAGGTCCTTAGTGCACACATTAGATAATTCCCCTCCCTTACCACAACGACTTTGGGAAACAGGCAGGAAGCCAGATCGGGGCCCCGCCGCATGGGCCGCAGCCAGCCACACCACCAGCTGGCCGAGCAACGAGCCTCGTGGCAGGCTATAGCCACGCAAAGGAGGACTGTGATTGGTCTGTGGAAGGGACAGAGAACTGCCCCGTGATTGGAGGGAAGGGAAGGACTGGTGGTTGGCCACAAGGATGGTGTGACATGGTGGGCGGGAAGCACTCGGCCAATGGGAGGAAGCCAGCGGAGTGGGAAGATTCTGGAAGATGGAGCGTCACCGCGCTGGTTGAAGAGGAAAAGAACTGACGTCACAGGGCGAGTGATAAAACTGATGACTCACCGGCGTTTCGCCCTCTTCCCTCCTCCATTGCAGCAACAGAAAGGGCTCTTCCCTGGCCCTTTCTGTTGCTGTCTGTCACTGTGCTTCCCTGAAGTTCTCTTCGTGCCTCGTGTTGGAGATCAGCTTCGTGTGGAGATCGCTAGCCCTGTGTTGGACCTTTGGTGCTTTTGGTGCTTTTGTTTCGGCGTGGTGCTCGGTGCTTTTTGGTGCTTTCGGTGCTGCGAGCGGACGGGACCTCGGGTGTGACTGACGAGGAGCTTGCAGCGAGGCGCTCGGTGAGGCCTGATGGCATGCGAACAGGCACGCATCGAGGCCTGTTTCCCGCCGACATCGAAGCCCCGGCGGGCTTGCGCACTTGGAGCCGATGATTCCTTGACTGCAGACTACAGACAGATAAGCACGCACTACATCTTACACAAATCCACGACGGACAGTTATTTTATTAATTCATTCCTTTGTCTCGTTTCTGAAGTGAGTTGTGCGGACGTCCCAATTTACAATTAGATTTTATCATCGCGTTTCCTTGTTCTCGGGTTCCCAAATAAACCTGTTATTTTTGTACATTTCACCCCGGATTCCCGTTTGAGTTCATTCCCTCTACAGGTACGCGCTTGCCGCTTCTTCCCCTTCATTCTTCCTCTCGTGCTTTTATAGCCGAATCCGTATTTGATTGTCGCCTCCATTAAAGCCTTTCGGTCGTCTATGGTCCTACGGTGTTAACTGAGGGATTCACGTGACAATATTATATTTTTGGCATGAATCAGAAGACAAACCTGCCGTTTAACAGTACTGTACTTTGTCTCTGAATTTATCTGGATCGCAATGCCCAGTGAGTTAATTTTTACACTCTATCTGCCTGCTTGGTAGTCGAAAAAAATTGAAAATCATTCCAAACAGGAAATGTACTGTTCTAAGGACGTTATAAAGGACACAAACAAGAAGAAACAAGAAAAAGAGCAATCAGAGATTGCAAACCCCCACCAGGATATATTTTCAGTGGTTTTTAAGGCTTTTGTGTTAAAACAAATATGGCGGCCGAACCACGTGACCGATGACGTCATCATTATTTTTTTTTCTAAACTAATTTATTCCTAGATTATGCTCAATAAATTTCATCTTGATCGGATGAAGTTTTGTACTTGTCGAATTATGACATCATAATGGAGGCACATATGACATCATTCATATATTTTATTCCTCATGGAGAGTTCTTTACAATGAGCCATGTCTCAATTTTTTTCTATTCAGCACTTTCGGAGATATAGAGGATGCAAAGTTTTTAGGTTTTCCCAAGATGGCGGCCGAACCACGTGACCAATGACATCATCATTTTTTTTTTCTCCACCAGTTTATGCTGACATGGCGCTCAAGAAATTTCATCTTGATCGAATGAAGTTTTGTACTTGTTGAATTATGACGTCATAATGGAGGCACATATGACATCATCAACATATTTTATTCCCCATGCAGAGATCTTTACAATGAGCCATGTCTCAATTTTTTCTATTCAGCACTTTCGGAGATATAGAGGTGCAAAGTTTTTCGGTTTTTCCAAGATGGCGGCCAAACTACGTGACCGATGACTCTCATATAATTTTTTTTTCTCCACCAGTTTATGCCGACATGGCGCTCAAGAAATTTCATTTTTATTGGATGAAGTTTTGTACTTGTCGAATTATGACGTCATAATGGGTAGAGAGTAGAGAGTTAAAAGATTAGAGATTAGATTCGATTAGAGAGATTAGAGAGTTAAAAATTGGGCACAGTCTATTCCAGGGCAAGGCAAATATGTGTGTAAAGTATGGCGATGCTATGTGCAACGATGTAGACGTAGTACTGTGCACAAACAGACAAACAGACAAACAGACAAACAGACAAATACAAACAGACAGACAGACAGACAAACCAACCAACCGGAATAACAAATACTTGCCGGAATAACAAACGGACTCAAATGCAATACCCTCTCCCCTGGCGAGGGTAATAATGTAACGTGTTAGACAGGGTGATGTAATAGCTGCTGGAGAAAATGGTGGTAAAACCCGGAATTAATTTATTTATATGCCTTTCAGCCTCTTTAAATCTTTATTAAAATTGATTTATATGCTTGAACACCGGAGAACACAAATCTCCTTAATAATGCTTCCAAGAACCATGCTATAGTTCGATATATATAGCATGGAAGGGGGTTGCATGTGAGAGGGTACAGTATTGGGGTGAAGAAGACGTTGTCGATATCGTCGATGCTGATTGACAGTGTTCTATTGTGATCAATAAAGCCTCCATTTCCTCAACTGTGACTCAATTTGTCTTATGAAAGTGTATAAGTGTGATGTATAAGACTGCTTCTGTTGTGCTAAATTTCCAGATATTTTTTAACGATCTTTAAGATCATTATCTCCTTAAAATTGAAGTATAGACTTGAACACTGCATGGGTTATAGTGTTCAATGAACTCACTAGTTAGCGGAGTAATTCAGTAAATAGTGCAGCAAAGTAATTCAGTACTCTATTGTCTCAATCTATCAAACAATGGAATAAAACTTTAAGAGATAGTCAATGACTTCAAGTATATTGGTTATTGAGTTAACACAACTGCTTAAGATATCATACACAGGAAAGCTGCCACATGGAGAGCTTGCAACATACTTTCAAGAATATGGAAGTCGACACTATCTTGGCGTATCGAGGGACTGTTCATGGCAACAGTTGAGTAGTCTGTCCTGCTTTATGCAGGTGAAGCATGGACTCACATTGTGACCCACGACAAGGGACTTGATGGATGCTGTACTCGACTTATTTGTTCAGCTTTCAATGTCCATTGATCTGAACATAGGACAAACAAGTACAGATACATTCAAAGTACACCGTGATAGACCTTTTCATCACCACTCTGTTCGTGAAGGTATTCACCATACTCCTTCACAATCTCTTTCAACCTTTCTCTTTTCACTCTACCCTGCTTTCACGGAAATAGCGTGGTGTTGGCTTAGCGGTTAGGGTGCCTGCTTGGGATCCTAGGATCCTGGGTTCGAATCCCGGTTGATCGCTGAATTAACGCCAGGGGGGTTGACTCAGCCTGTCATCCTCCCGAGGTCGGCAAATTGAGTACCAGCTTTCTGGGATGAATGATCATGGTGTGTACCCAGATTTAGAATCAGTACACCGTATCCCTGCGCATCATAAGAGCGTGACCAAGGGTTGGCGTCAGGAAGGACATCCGGCCATAAAAACATTGCCTCAAACAGGGAACCATGATTGTCATGGGGCCCACAAAGCTAACCCCCGCTCTAGCGGGGAAAATGGCCTTAAAACGATCATTCATTCATTCATTCATTCTGCTTTCACCGAAATAAAAATAAAAAGGAGTCCCTCCAAACCTCATTTCAGTGAATGCTCAGGCAGTGTTCACGGTTTTGTTTGAAAATGTTTAAACTTCCTTCTCCCGTGTTGCATACTGTCTTTTATTACAACTCGCTCTTCTTCTTTCTTTTCAAAAGGCTGTCTTCAAATCACTCTTTCAATCTTTCCGATTCAAAAGAAATTAAATCTCTTACAGTTCTTCCTTTCTCCAATCTCTAAACTCACCTGAGCTCATTTACAATTGCTATTTATAAGTGGGGTGGATACTTATCCAAACAAGATATTCTAGTTTTTTTTGTTTTTAACACTTTTCTGAGATTTGTAAAATATGGATTTCACATTGAAGTTGTGGGTTACGGTGTGTACAAGTACGTAGAATACTTTTTTTAACATTCCAGGCTATAAGGCAAAAAAGGTGAAAACGTTGAAAAGGATTGTGAGGAGGCATAGATCTAGGGAAGGGTATAAAACGATTCCAAGAGTGTTGAAAGTTCCCAAGAGCACAGTGAACTCGTTAGGAAATGCAAAGAATATGGAACTACCCAGACACTCCCTAGAGCCAGCCCTCCAACCAAACTGAGCAACAGGGCAAGATGGACCTTGGTCAAGGTGACCAATGACCACTCTGACAAAACTACAGAGTTCCTTGGCTGAGATGAGAGAATCTGATGGAAGGACGACAGTCTCTGCAGCCCTTCATATCACAAATCCAGGCTTTATGGGAGAGTGGCCAAATGGAAGCCACTCCTGAAAAAAAGGCACATGGCAGCACGCTGTGAATTTGCGAAAAGGCATGTTAGAGATTCTGAGAGCATGAGGCAAAATATTCTGTGGACTGATGAGACGAAAATTGAACTCTTTGGCCTGAAAGCAAATATATATATACATATTGTTGTGGAAATGAGAATTGTGTTTTTTTATTGTTGTAAAAATATCACCCTCCTTCCTCCAGTTGTGTATAAAGGTCAAAGGGCGTCCCTTAGTTAGGTCATATACAATCACGTTAGCCAATCATAGATTTCCTCCTTGTTGGTAGTTATTTCCTTATTCTGTGTATTAGGTTAAGGCTTTGTCTTCCATTAATTAATACTCCATTGCACCGAATTCACATAGAGTAGATCCCCTTTCATTCCCAAAGCCCCATTCCTAAAGCCTCGATTGCCAACTGCATTCGCCGCCATTGCCATGTGCTCCGGCTCGGAGAAGAAAGGCGTGTCTCCACCTCGTCATAGAAAGGAGGAGTGAGTCGGCCCCGCTCAACCAACCCAGCCAAAGGGGTTTGGCTTGAGCGGGCGGAGAAAGAACGATCAGGGAGGTTCAAAAAGGTGAGAGGGAGGGGCATATATAACCCGCACCACGAGGCCCCCACCTCAGACGAGCTTCAGAGAGAGACGGGAGACGCGTAAGAGAGGAGCCCTGAGAGCAAGCATTGAGAGAGAGTCCAGATGAGCTACGGAGATGAGCTACAGAGATGCGCTGGAGACGAGCTTCAGAGAGAGACGGGAGATGCGGAAGAGAGGAGCCCTAAGAGCAAGCATTGAGAGAGAGTCCTGAGAGCAAGCATTGAAAGAGAGTCCTGAGAGCAAGCGTTGAGAGAGAGAGAGTCCTGAGAGCAAGTAAGAGCAGTACCACGCAGCTTTGACTCCACCAGGCAGCGTTGGCTCCACCAGGCAGCTCCGACCCGTTACCCCGCGGGAGCCAGATTGCGGTGGCATCGGTGGCCGTCGAGGTCCAGCCCGACGTCCCGTGCGGGGTCAAGCTCCAGCCAGCTCCGTGCCTTCCTCTCCCTCCAGCCATACACCACCTGCTGTTCCTGTCATCATCCCCCGTGTAAGTGTGCTTGTAGTCTGTCTTTGTCTTGTCCTGGGGTATTAATTAAGACTGTAGGTAAGCTAGCATTGCACTGTGTCTCCTTGATTCCTTCTGTCTTTATTTTATTATCTTTCCTTCTTCCTTGGTTATTTTGGTCCTGTAAATAATAGTAATAAATATAGTAGCATTTCCAACCCTTTTGCCTTCGTCTTCCTCTTCTTCACATCCTTGTTGTTTTGGTGATTTCCCAATTGAATACCGGTGGCACGATTTGGCCAACGTTTAAGGAATCGGGTCTAGTCTTGGTAAACGGCTCACGCCGTGGTTCGCTTCGCTCGGCGCAACATCCATTATGCTGCGGCCGTGAGCGGGGGGTGTTCCTTCGCATACCGGGAAGCGCTGGTATTTAGGTCATAGGACTTGTGGGCCTAAAACTCTACCCAGCGCCGACCGGGCATGGCGTCATACCCCCGGGACCACGTCGGTCAGTAACAGACGACGGGCTTAATCCCCCCTCGATAACGGGAACCGAGGCCGACGTTGGGTTCCGTAACAATATATATACATACACACACACACACACACACACACACACACACACACACACACACACACACACACACACACACACACACACACACACACACGTGTATGAAGACAAGTATCTTAAATCCTTGAAAGAATCATATAGCTGTATACATCGCATTTTGCTGATCATCAAAGCAAAAGATCTACTCACACTTAAACACGTATAACGAGTAAGCCAATCTATGACTTAAAATTGTAATTGTACCGACTTCTGAGGTGGATATTTATTCCTTATTTTTGCTCATTTTTCATGGTAGAACCTCCATGATGCCCTGGACAACATATATGATGTGCGAGTGCCCAGCCTGTGGCGCAAAATTTCTTGGGAATCATCTACTCTCTTGTTCTGGTTCACAGCTTTGCGTGACAGGAATGCCCAATTCTACACATGGATATTCAGTGGCAGGCCGAATGTTTTCTGGATGGCAGGCTTCTTTAACCCTCAAGGTACTTTTCAGCTCAACCTTGTCCAAAATGGTTGTGCTTATGCATGGGAATTCAATTTTAAAAAAGACGCAGGCAAAATCCCCATCCAGTACATGCATGTTCATTCCATAAGCACCCAAGAACAAGGACAGTCACATTCAATCCAGAACAAAATATACCTGTGCAAAGCAAAGAAAACATTGACAAGCTGTTTATCCTAATATGAAATACAGGGACATTTTAAAATAATGGACAAATCAACACAGTCTATCACATTTGTACCTTGGACCCCAACATATTGAGGTACAGTGCCTTCAGAAAGTATTCACGCCCCTTGACTTTTTTCGCATTTTATTGTGTTAGAACCTGAATTTAAAATGGATTAAATTGAGATTTTTTCGTCACTAATCTACACATAATACCCCATAATGATCAAGCCAAATTTTGTTTTTAGAATTTTTTTACAAAATAATTAAAAAAAGAGATACAGAAATATCTAATTTGCACAAGTATTCAACCCCCTGTATGAAATACAGGTATTCAACCCCCTGAGTCAATACTTTGTAGAAGCGTCTTTGGCAGTGATTATGGCTTTAAGTCTTCTTGGGTACTGTGAGTAAGTTGAGTTGAGTGCTTAAGCCACTTCCATGGCTTCCTTAGTGATAATGCGGCTTGGTACATCCCAAGAGCAGGGTCCCCATGCTACAGAGAAAATGGGAAAAACCTGGGAAATATTAAATAAATCAAAACTAGCATAGCCTCCAGTCACCATCTATTAAATAAAATTCGTTGGATGTCTGTGTCAGTTTGTTCGCGTTTTTTGCATAAACCGATGGGCTGATAACCACCGAATTTGACATATAGACCAAGTCCGACCCATGGACGGTCCTAAGGGTATTTTAACCACCACATCTGCCTTTAAAGACCCCCTAAGACGCCCCACTAAATACTTTTTACATGATTGAGTGATTAGACCCTTTAAGACCCGTAAGACCCCCTCACACCCCGAATAGCCCAAAGACGCTTTAGACCCTTAAGACCCCAAATATCCCTAAGACCCATAAATATCCTTAAAGGCACTTAACGACCCCTAAGACCTATAAGACCCTGAAGACAGTTTCGACCCCAAAGACACTTAAGACCTGAAAGACCCTTTAAAACCTTGAAGACCTCAAAAACCCTTTAAAACATCAGAGACCCTTGAAGACCCCTAAGACCCATCTACCCACCAGAATCACCTCACCATTTTCCTCTCTCTCTCTCTCTCCCACCCACACCCCCCACCCCTGTCTGTCTCTCCCCTACCCCTCTCTGTCTCATCCCCTCCCCATCACATTTGCCCCTCTCCTCCCCTTCCTCTTCTCCTCTCCTTCCCCACCTCCTCCACCTCTCCCTCACCCCTTCCTTCCCCCCTTCCAGTTCACTTCCCTCCACCACTTCTCCCCCTCCCATACCCTTTCCCTTCTCCTTCCCAGCCTCTCGCTCCCCTCTTTTCTCTCCCCTCCTCTCTTAATATTCCCGTCAGCGAAGTGACCCTGCGTTTCCCGGCAATGCCAGTTACCTCTGCTAGTTTTACTCCATTTTAAAACCACTCTATACTACTTTTCATTCACTGAGATGTCTCATATACTCACAACAGCTCACCACACGTTTTGGCAGGTTTCCTGACAGCAATGCGACAGGAGGTGACAAGAGCACACGAGGGCTGGCTGGGCATTAGACTCTGTCACTTTGCACGATGAGGTGCTGAAGCATTTGAAAGAGGACATCAATTCCTCACCAAAGGTTTGGCTTATTGGAATAATGTTCCAGACCAAGTTATGTTGCACTGGCCACCTTGCCGAACACTGTCGAGTAGACTATGTGTTTGTTCGTCTATCACTGTCTTTGTCTCGGTCTCTATTAGTCCGGCAGATATGTGAAGAATTGTGGTAGAATTGTGCCTTTGATGATACAAGCATGAAACTTGGCACACAGTTAGGGCATACCCTTACAGTGAAATTTGGATGTAGGGGCATTCCAGATTTCTCCTTGGCCCAAAATGGCGGCCATTTTACAAAATGGCGGCTAAGAAGGACATATTTACCTATTATTTCAGACTTGTCATTTGTGCTGCTATTGAAACACAATGTAATGAGCATATTATAAATTGTCATGTACATGCTATGCAATACCTTCATACTGGGTTCAAAATTGGAATCTACGGTGGCCTATAAGGGGCAGAACAAATGGTTTACCATTGCAATAGACAGGACTGGTCTAGCGGTTTAATTATTTAACTTTGCATGACTATCTGATTTCTCCTGGGTGTAATTTTGGTTCAATACCTTTATATGAACAACTTTGATGTAGCTTTATGAACTTTCCTATCATAGACTAGGTGACTATAAGGAACAATGCAAGGCTAGTGAAAAGTTACGAAAGCGAATTACTATATTTATGATAATAATGTATGTATTTCTTTTTCAGATGATAACTCGACTGCACTGCACCTTCGCTCATTGACTGTAGTAGCTACCTAGATTTGGTTCCCAATTTGTATATTGATTGGATGGTGGTGGTGGATAATGCTTAATTGACAATGGCCAACAAAAATTTCAAGCTATTAGACCCCCAAAGCCCTAGTACATCTGGAACAAACATGCCTTATCTGACAGATTGGGAGAAGTGTGTGTTATGTCAGGAGGTCACCGATGAGGCCCTTGCCTGTCCAGCTGATTCCAAGCGAACCACAGGGTCCGGATACCAAACTCTTGCAGATTATCTCCTCACCTTCAGCCAGATGGGCTGCCTGCCAAAATCTCTAGAACTGTCCCGCCTGGACGATGGTGAAGGTATCCAGTCCACCTTCCAGAGCCACAAGGCTAAGTGGCATGATTCATGCAGACTGAAATACAACAAAACTGAACTGCATCGGGCACAAAAAAGAGAAACGTCTAGTGAAGAAACCGCAAGTGTCTCAAGAAAGTACACCCGTCACAGAGTACATGTAGACCACACACAGCCACAGCCTGAAAAGTGTTTCTTTTGTGACAAACCAGCGGGTACTAATTCTCTGCGAAAAGCTTCCACCTTCGACCTCGATAAACATGTCAGGACAGCTGCCCTGAAACTAGGAGATCAGGCACTTCTTGCTAAACTGAGTGCAGGTGACCTTATAGCACAAGATGCACAGTACCACGTGAAGTGTCTGGTGTCACTTTATAACAAAGCAAGGGCCACAAGCACAACACTGAATGAACAAGATGATATCAATCACGGTATAGCACTTGGAGAGCTAGTGTCCTACATCGATGATGCCCGCACAGATGCTCTTGTGACACCAGTGTTCAAGCTGGTAGACCTAGCAAGACTATACACCACCAGGCTGGAACAGCTTGGAACAGTCTTGACCAGGCGTGTCCACTCCACCAAACTCAAAGATCGAATCATGACATATTTTCCAGACCTAGAGGAGCACATGTCCGGTCGAGATATTCTGCTTGCTTTCAACCAGGATGTTGGCTCAGCCCTTCAGAAGGCATGTGATCACGACACTGACAGTGATGGAGTTTGTCTTGCTAGAGCCGCAAATATAGTTCGTAGAGACATGTTGAAAATGAACTCAACATTTAGTGGTTCATTTGAAGCCCACTGCCAAGAACATTCGGTACCTAATTCGCTTGTATCACTAGTTTCTATGATCTTGAATGGTCCTAACATCCAAGAGCAGTCAAGCCACTCGTCGGTATCAACACCTACTCTCACAATCTCACAACTCCTTATGTTCAACAGTTACTCACGCCGCAGAGAGAGTAGCAGTACTACCACGTCCACGAGGCACAGTCACAATCGGGAGACTCCCCTGCCTGTGTACCTGGGCACCCTTATCCACACAAAGACTCAAAAAAGAGACCTGGTTGATACTATGTTCAACCTGGGTCTCTCGATCTCCTATGACAGGGTGCTTAGCATCTCCACGGACTTGGGGAACAGAATCTGCCGTTTCTTCCAAAATGAGGGTACAGTTTGCCCCCCTGAGCTAAAAAGTGACCTCTTCACAACTGGGGCAGTGGATAACATTGATCATAACCCCAGTTCAACAAGTGCCCACGACTCCTTCCATGGCACTGGCATTTCACTTTTCCAGCACCCAAATAGCGATAGCCATGGAGTTCAACGGGTAAACCCAGATGACACATCAACAACAGATGCACACCTGCCACAGTCATACACCATCGTACCTCCTGTTGTTCTGGGTAAATGTGACCCACCTGTACCCAAGCTAGCGGGTCCCAACAAAAGCAACTGCCAACTCATCCCTGAAGCAATGCAGATTGAGTACAGGTAACTGATTATTGTGTTTGAACTGTGGACAGTTATATGTGTACCTAAATAACCAAGACTTGTTAACTTGTGTGGACTTGTTTGTTCTTAATTGTGTTCATTATCTTGCATTTTGACAGGTGGCTGGAGCAGATGGAGAAGACAGTGCTATCTGACACACCACTTAAGGGAGACGAGACAGTATCATGGGCTGGATACCATGCCAGCAAGCAGTCTATTCCAGAAGAACCAGAGTGTAGTGTGGCCTTAACTTCATTGCTGCCTCTCTTCTATGATCAGCAGAGACCTGGCAGACCCAGCAGTCATCAACACCCTTTACCAGATCGAGAAGCTGGGAAAAGAACAGTATGACACATATGTGAACGAGAGGCTTGTACATCAGACAAAGCCTATCACTGACCCAATAAAAAGAAACAATCTCCCTCTCTTCAGCCGACCCCCAGTCAGAGAGAAGTCAAGAACAGAGTTGAAGGTGGTATCTCTGAAGAATGACTGCGTTCTGTTCTCCAGGCTGTTTATTGCATCCCAGACACGGAATGGAGATCTTGATGAATTCTTTGCACATGAAAACCAAGCTTGTCCCCCTGCATTGTCACAAATGGGCAAAATCCGGCTTGGAACCAAGTCTGATCTGGTTGGGTGCTTAGAAGATCTGATCACCTCACGGGAAAATGATGATGTAAGCCCCCCTGTTGAAGTCATGATCCTGGATGGAGCAGCCATCGTGAACATGCTGGCACCTCGTAATGCGAAGACCTTCTCTGAGTATGCATCACTAGTATTCTTGCCATACATCACATCTCAGATACAAAATAAGAGCAGGGTTGATATTATCTGGGATGAATATTTCCCAGACAGTTTGAAAGCCGACACCAGGAAGACGAGGGGTAAAGGCACCAGGAGACGAGTTGAGCCATCTAGTTCCATCCCTCGAAACTGGCAGGCCTTCCTTCGCATAGACGAGAACAAGGTGGAGTTGTTTGACTTTCTAGCAACGAGGATAGCAAACATTGAGACTGACAAGCAAATCGTCACCACAAACCACAAAGAAGTTTTTTGTACACAGCCACGAGATGTTACTGGTCTTTCCCCGTGTAGTCACGAGGAGGCAGATACAAGGATACTACTCCATGTCCAAGATGCAGTCAGACAGGGCTATACCAAGGTGTCAATCCGCACAGTGGACACAGATGTTTTGATCCTTGCAGTGGCAGCAACTGGATATCTTGACATCGATGAACTCTGGGTTGCTTTTGGCACAGGGAAGAATTTCAGGCACTTGGCAGCTCACGAGATGGCTGTGGCACTGGGACCAAACAAGTGCCGAGGGTTGCCATTCTTCCACGCCTTCACTGGGTGTGACACCGTGTCCTGCTTCGGCGGAAGGGGGAAGAAAACAGCATGGGAAACATGGAAAGCCTATGATGAGGTCACCTCAGCTTTCTGCGCACTGGCTGCCACACCAACCATTTCAACTGCAAATGACAACATGGATCCACTGGAGCGTTTTGTTGTTCTGCTCTACGATCGAACAAGCAGCCAGGAACATGTTAACGATGCCCGCAAGCATCTCTTCACCCAGACTGGTAGATCAATAGAGGCTATCCCACCAACGCAAGAAGCCCTCAGACAACACATCAAGAGAGCTGCCTACCAAGCCGGCTTTTGTTGGGGCCAGATGATGATTTGCGCACCTGAGCTCCCATCGCCAAGTGAATGGGGTTGGAAACAGAGTAATAACGGCTGGGGGATATATTGGACAACCCTCACAGAGGCAACTGAGGCATGCCGACAATTGCTTAGATGTGGATGCAAGAAGGGTTGCAGGAAACAGTGCAAGTGTGTTAAGGCCGCACTCCAGTGCTCAGCTCTGTGTCACTGTGCAGGGGAGTGCACACGATAGTATACAGGAGGAATAACACACCTGTTACATATACACAAACATGTGGAAGACTGTTTTGTAGACTGTTTTATAGTGAAAGTCACTTCCACAGCGTTAATGTGGCATTTTCACTTCATTTCCATTGTGTTTCTGGAGTTTGCTCAAAATAGCTCAAAAAGTAATTATTTTTGTAAAGAATAAGGACCAAATAAATGTTATGTGAGTTTGTTGACATTTAATTATGATCTTACAACCTGTTTACGTGAAAAAAACATCATAGGTGTGCTTGAGCAATAAGTAAATCTAGTTTTATAGACATCGGTACTGTGTATCTTATTATCCGTAAACGGCCATTTTTAAAATGGCCGCCATTTTGTCCCTAGGAAAAGATTTGAATGCCCCTATATCCAAAAATCTTCCTAGTAGTATGCTCTATCAGTGTTCAAAATTTCATGCTTGTATCACCAAAAGCACAATTTTTTCACATATCTGCTGGGCTATATCTTTATCTATCGTGTTGACATAAAATTGTGAAAAACTGTGTCCAATGTGCACTGCCCTTTTTTTGTGTTGTAATCAATTGTAATACCTGGTGAAGATATCTATCTCTAACTCGATGTCTCACACACAAAAACAGTCAAGTTTGGAAATAGTAAAAAGTCAATACAGAGACTGCACATTATAAAGCACTGAGCTAAAGTCACTTATATTCCTGCATCTAGTCGTGTTCACAATAGAACATTGTTATCTTTAAGTGACCTTTTCTGGATGCAGAAGTTGGCTCTTCCATTCTTCACTTTGTCTTTTACTCCACACCCAATACTTGTCAACTGCAGGAAGGGGTGTACGTGTACGGCCTTTACTCGGATGGCTCAGCCTGGGACCGACGGAATTGCCGTCTCACAGAGTCAATACCCAAAGTCCTTTTTGCGCAATTGCCTGTGGTGCACATTTATCAACCATCAACTCCATCAACTCGACAGCACCAAAGGACCCACGTCTTTATGTCTGCCCTGTGTACAAAAAACCTTGTCGCACTGATCTTACCTACATCACAGCTATATATCTGCACACAGCCCAATCACCCGATCACTGGATCTTGCGTGGTGTTGCACTGCTCGGTGACATCAAATAATTCCTTGGGATATTATTCGACCTGTGCATATCCAAAGAGGCTTGTTGAGAATAGGGGCCTGGTTTTGGATTTAAGTTGGCTGCATCCAAGCTTAGATATACCAAAGTATACCTTTGCCTTCATGACTTTCTACATTTTCTCTTTTCTCTTAATCTTTTCATAAATAAATAAAAAATCCTGTTGGTTGTTGTTGGTTCTTAATCTTTTCATCAATTCAAAGTGAGCATCAAGCTTCAATACATATTGTTATGATCATCTAAATATTTATTGTTATATCAATTCGGTTTTGTTGTCACTATTAGTTCTAGTTACAGTTACCATTGATGAAATAAACCAGATACATATTGTTTTTCTGCTTTTGTGAATTGTTTATTTTATAGAATATTTAATGAATGATGGGGCACAGCTGCACCTGTTCCTCAATCATTGGACAACACGGGACAACAAACAAGACAACAGAAACAAGAAAACAAGAAGAACAACAAACAACAAGAACAACAAGAACAACAAACAAAAACAAACAAACAAAAACAACAAGAAAAAATAACAGATACGTTCAAAGTAAACTGCCCCCATGCCAAATAAATAAATAACATATCCTCCAACAGACGGCATTGTCGGGGAGCCTTCAGCGCCCGGCAATGCCGCCGTACAGCATGTGGAGACTGAATTGGGTAATTAAAATAAATAGATAATAATCATGAAATTAATTTGTAATAGCATATCTGAACCACCAGTGTTTCATCCGAATCTGTAACTTTTTGAAAATTCATTAAATAATCAATTAATCGAAAATATGAAATAATTAATCGATTAATTAATTAATCAATAAACAATTAATGTATTGGTTGATTAATCAACAAATCAAAATACCCTTTATAGCCAAATAATTTGGTCACTGTCGTGTCCAAATATCAGCTTCCTCGCTCAAAAGGTGCCTGTGATATTGCTCAGATGAGTACGAAAATAAATAAGTAATTAATAATGAAAATAAATAAATAATAATTGTAAAATAATTAATTTCTTAATCAATTGGCTAATAGAATACCTAAACCACCACTGTTTCATCGGAACCTGAAACTTTTTGAAAATTAATTAAGCAAGCAATCAAATAATTAAATATTTAATTGAATCAATAAATCAAAAATACCCTTTACAGCCAAATCACTTAGTCACTGTCATGTCCAAATATCAGCTTCCTTGCTCAAAAAGTGACTGAAATATTGCCCAGATGAGAAAGAAAATAAATAAGTACTCAATAAATCGATAATAATTAAGTAATCAATTAATTAATTGATTTTTAAAAATACCGTTTTTGCCAAAGTACTTGCTGACTATTGTGCCCAAATTTTACCTTCCTAGCTCAAAAAGATAGCTGAGATATCGCCTGGACAAACAAAAAAGAAAACAAACAAGTACACATACATTCAAAGTACACCGCCCCCTTGCCAAATAATTAAATATCCTGCAACGCGGCATTGCCAGGGTGCCTCCGGCGCCTGGCAATACCGCAGTGCAGCTCATAGAGGCTGCATTGGGAGGGAGAGGTGTACGCTAATTGATCAATTAATTGTATAATTAAAATCAATAAAAGATTATCACAAAATATTTTCTTAATCAATTGGCAAATAGCATAACTAAACCACTAGTGCTTCATCCGAAGACGTATCTTTTAGAAATCAAATTAAATAAGTCATTAATAAAAAATTAAATAATTGATTGATTAATCAATAAATAATTAATCAATAAATAATTAAGCGATTAAATGATTAATCAATAAATCAAAAATAACCTTGATAGCCACATCACTTGGTCACTGTCATGTCCAAATATTAGCTTCCCAGCTCAAAAGGTGCCTGAGATATTGGCCAAATGAGAAAGAAAATAAATGAATGATTAATAATGGAAATAAATAAATAATCATTAAAAAATTAAATTGTTAATCAATTCGGTCACAGAACACAGAAAACACCACCATTTCATCAGAATCTGTAACTGGATTTTTTTTTTTTTTTAGTAATTAATCGAATAATTAAATAATTAATCGATTAATTGATTAATCAATAAATCAAAAATATCCTGGATAGCCACATCACCTGGTCACTCATGTCCAAATATTAGCTTCTGAGCTCAAAAAGTGCCTGAGATATTGGCCAAATGAGAAAGAAAATAAATAAATGATTAATAATGAAAATAAATAAATAATAATCATAAAAAAATTAAATTATCAATCAATTTGGTCAGAGAACACATAAACCACCACCATTTCATCAGAATCTGTTACTTTAAAAAAGAAAAAAATTGTCATTAATCAAATAATTAAATAAATAATCGATTAATTGATTAATTAATAAATCAAAAATAGCCTTTGCAGCCAAATCACCTGGTCATTGGCATGTCCAAATATCAGCTTCCTAACTCAAAAGGTGCCTGAGTTAATGGTCAGAAGAGAAAGGAAATTTGATTAATTAAATAAGTACTGAATTAATCGCTAATAATTAAATAACTCCTCAATTTATTGATTAATCAAAAAACAAAAAATACGGTTTTTGACAAAAGACTTACTCACTATTGTGCCGAAATTTCAGCTTCCTAGCTCAAAGGATGGCTGAGATATCACCCGGACAAACAAACAAGAAAACAAGAAAACAAACAACGAGAGTGAAAACTGAGTACTCCCTTTCAGCGTGCGTCACTGCCGAGCCCCCTTCGGTGCCCAGCAATGACGATTTGCAATGCCTGCAGATGGCATAGGAAAGGTGCGGTGTACAACAAGTACAGATACATTCAAAGTACACCGCCCCCATGCCAAATAATTAAATATCCTACAGCGCGGCATTGCCGGGGTGCCTCCGGCGCTGGGCAATACCGCAGTGCAGCTCATAGAGGCTGCATTGGGAGGGAGAGGTGTACGCTAATTGATTGATTAATTGTATAATTAAATTCAATAAAAGATCATCACAAAATATTTTCTTAATCAATTGGCTAATAGCATAACGAAACCACAAGTGCTTCATCCGAAGATGTATCTTTTAGAAATTTAATTAAATAAGTCAATAATAAAAAATTAAATAATTAATTGATTAATCAATAATTAATCAATTAATCAATAAATAATTAATCGATTAATTGATTAATCAATAAATCAAAAATATCCTTGATGGCCACATCACTTGGTCACTGTCATGTCCAAATATTAGCTTCCCAGCTCAAAAGGTGCCTGAGATATTGGCCAAATGAGAAAGAAAATAAATAAAAGATTAATAATGAAAATAAATAAATAATAATCATTAAAAATTTAAATTATTAATCAATTCGGTCAGAGAACACATAAACCACCACCATTTCATCAGAATCTGTAACTTGAAAAAATAAAAAAAATTAGTCATTAATCGAATAATTAAATAATTAATCGATTAATTGATTAATTGATTAATTAATAAATCAAAAATAGCCTTTGCAGCCAAATCACCTGGTCATTGGCATGTTCAAATATCAGCTTCCTAACTCAAAAGGTGCCTGGGGCAATGGTCAGAAGAGAAAGGAAATTTGATTAATTAAATAAGTACTTAATTATATACATATATAAATAACCACCTTTAGAGGCCATTTTTCCCCGCAAAGCAGGGGTTGGCCTTTTTCGGGAACCGTGGTTGTTGTTGTTTTTCGGTCCCCTTAAATAAGTACTTAATTAATCGCTGATAATTAAATAACTCCTCAATTTATTGATTAATCAAAAAACAAAACTAGAACGGGCACTCGGTAGAGCGCATACCTTCGCCGCAGCTACTGTTCTGTACTTGGCATGGGAGTGTAGGGAACAGAACAGTGAACAGTTTGGTGCTGATTTCATGCAAATCGGATAAGAATTGACCGAGTTATGAAAAACAAGATCGGGCATTGAATTCTGAACATTTTGGCATTAGTTGCATGCCAATTGGATAAAAATTGACCGCGCTATGGTAAAAATACGATTTTGACCTTTTCGTGACCTTGACCTTGACCTTTGACCCGATTGCTCCCAAAATCTAATCAAATGTGTCCCGTATAATAACCAATCATCCCACCAAATTTCATGCAATTCGGTTGAATACTTTTTGAGTTATGCGAATAACATACACACACACACACACACAGACATACAAATAAATACACAGCGATCAAAACATAACCTTCCGCTTTTGCGAAGGTAAAAAACGTTTTTGACAAAGGACTTGCTCACTATTGTGCCAAAATTTCAGCTTCCTAGCTCAAAGGATGGCTGAGATATCGCCCGGACAAACAAACAAACAAGAAAGCAAGAAAACAAGAAAGAAAACAAAAAAACAAACAAACAAACAAACAACCAGAGTGAAAACTGAGTACTCCCTTTCAGCGTGCATCACTGCTGAGGCCACTTCGGTGCCCAGCAATGACGATTTGCAATGCCTGGAGATGGCATAGGAAAGGTGCGGTGTACAATTACCATAAAATATTTTCTTCATCAATTGGCTAATCGCATAACTAAACCACTAGTGCTTCATCGGAAGATGTATCTTTTAGAAATTTAATTAAACAAGTCATTTATAAAAAATTTAAATAATTAATTGATTACTCAATAAATAATTAATCGATTAATCAATAAACAAGAAAACAAGAAAACAAACAAACAAACAACCAGAGTGAAAACTGAGTACTTTCTTTCAGCGTGCGTCACTGCCGAGCCCCCTTCCGTGCCCGGCAATGACGATTTGCAATGCCTGGAGATGGCATAGGAAAGGAGCGGTGTACAATAAATGATTAATAATGAAAATAAATAAATAATAATCATGAAAAAATTAAATTATTAATCAATTCGGTCAGAGAACACATAAACCACCACCATTTCATCAGAATCTGTAACTTAAAAATAAAAATTTTTAGTCATTAAGTGAATAATTAAATAATTAATCGATTAATTGATTAATTGATTAATTAATAAATCAAAAATAGCCTTTGCAGCCAAATCACCTGGTCATTGGCATGTCCAACTATCAGCTTCCTAACTCAAAAGGTGCCTGAGTTAATGGTCAGAAGAGAAATGAAATTTAATTAATTAAATAAGTACTTAATTAATCGCTAATAATTAAATAACTCCTTAATTAATTGATTATTCAAAAATCAAAAAATACCGTTTTTGACAAAGGACTTGCTCACTATTGTGCCGAAATTTCAGCTTCCTAGCTCAAAACGATGGCTGAGATATCGCCCGGACAAACAAACAAACAAGAAAGAAAACAAGTACACATACATTCAAAGTACACCGCCCCATGCCAAATAATTAAATATGCTGCAGCGCGGCATTGCCGGTGCGCCTCCGGCGCCCGGCAATACCGCAGTGCAGCTCATTGAGGCTGCATTGGGAGGGAGAGATGTTCGCTAATTGATTGATTAATTGTATAATTAAAATCAATAAAAGATTATCACAAAATATTTTCATAATCAATTGGCTAATCGCATAACTAAACCACTAGTGCTTCATCCGAAGATGTATCTTTTAGAAATTTAATTAAATAAGTCATTTATAAAAAATTAAATAATTAATTGATTACTCAAGAAATAATTAATCGATTAATCAATAAATAATTAATAGATGAAATGATTAATCAATAAATCAAAAATATCCTTGATAGCCACATCACTTGGTCACTCATGTCCAAATATTAGCTTCCCAGCTCAAAAGGTGCCTGAGATATTGGCCAAATGAGAAAGAAAATAAATAAATGATTAATAATGAAAATAAATAAATAATAATCATAAAAAAATTAAATTATTAATCAATTTGGTCAGAGAACACATAAACTACCACTATTTCATCAGAATCTGTAACTATAAAAAAAAAACAATTTTGGTCATTAATCGAATAATTAAATAATTAATCGATTAATTGATTAATTAATAAATCAAAAATATCCTTT
This sequence comes from Myxine glutinosa, assembly GCF_964187855.1. Classification (NCBI taxonomy): domain Eukaryota; kingdom Metazoa; phylum Chordata; class Myxini; order Myxiniformes; family Myxinidae; genus Myxine; species Myxine glutinosa. Next base: position 59,164,460 of record NC_136269.1, on the reverse strand, counting down.
GCAGACAAATCACCTGGTCATTGGCATGTCCAAATATCAGCTTCCTAACTCAAAAGGTGACTGAGTTAATGGTCAGAAGAGAAAGGAAATTTGATTAATTAAATAAGTACTTAATTAATCGCTAATAATTAAATAACTCCTCAATTTATTGATTAATCAAAAATATATATATATACCGTTTTTGTCAAAGGACTTGCTCACTATTGTGCCGAAATTTCAGCTTCCTAGCTCAAAGGATGGCTGAGATATCGTCCGGACAAACAAACAAGAAAGAAAACAAGAAAGAAAGAAAACAAACAAACAAACAAACAAACAACCAGAGTGAAAACTGAGTACTCTCTTTCAGCGTGCGTCACTGCCGAGCCCCCTTCGGTGCTCGGCAATGACGATTTGCAATGCCTGGAGATGGCATAGGAAAGGAGCGGTGTACAACAAGTACAAATACATTCAAAGTACACCGCCCCATGCCAAATAATTAATTATGCTGCAGCGCGGCATTGCCGGGGCGCCTCCGGCGCCCGGCAATACCGCAGTGCAGCTCATTGAGGCTGCATTGGGAGGGAGAGGTGTACACTAATTGATTGATTAATTGTATAATTAAAATCAATAAAAGATTATCACAAAATATTTTCATAATCAATTGGCTAATCGCATAACTAAACCACTAGTGCTTCATCCGAAGATGTATCTTTTAGAAATTTAATTAAATAAGTCTTTTATAAAAAATTAAATAATTAATTGATTACTCAATAAATAATTAATCGATTAATCAATAAATAATGAATAGATGAAATGATTAATCAATAAATCAAAAATATCCTTGACAAGAAAACAAGAAAACAAGAAAACAACCAGAGTGAAAACTGAGTACTCTCTTTCAGCGTGCGTCACTGCCGAGCCCCCTTTGGTGCCCAGCAATGACGATTTGCAATGCCTGGAGATGGCATAGGAAAGGAGCGGTGTACAATAGCCACATCACTTGGTCACTCATGTCCAAATATTAGCTTCCCAGCTCAAAAGGTGCCTGAGATATTGGCCAAATGAGAAAGAAAATAAATAAATGATTAATAATGAAAATAAATAAATAATAATCATAAAAAATTAAATTATTAATCAATTTGGTCAGAGAACACATAAACTACCACTATTTCATCAGAATCTGTAACTTTAAAAAAAAAATTTTTTTGGTCATTAATCGAATAATTAAATAATTAATCGCTTAATTGATTAATTAATAAATCAAAAATATCCTTTGCAGACAAATCACCTGGTCATTGGCATGTCCAAATATCAGCTTCCTAACTCAAAAGGTGCCTGAGTTAATGGTCAGAAGAGAAAGGAAATTTGATTAATTAAATAAGTACTTAATTAATCGCTAATAATTAAATAACTCCTCAATTTATTGATTAATCAAAAAAAAAAATACGGTTTTTGACAAAGCACTTTCTCACTATTGTGCCAAAATTTCAGCTTCCTAGCTCAAAGGATGGCTGAGATATCGCCCGGACAAACAAACAAGAAAACAAGAAAACAAGAAAACAAGAAAACAAGAAAACAAGAAAACAAGAAAACAAGTACAGATACATTCAAAGTACACCGCCCCATGCCAAATAATTAAATATACTGCAGCGCGGCATTGCCGGTGCGCCTCCGGCACCCGTCAATACCGCAGTGCAGCTCATTGAGGCTGCATTGGGAGGGAGAGGTGTACACTATTTGATTGATTAATTGTATAATTAAAATCAATAAAAGATTATTACAAAATATTTTCATAATCAATTGGCTAATCGCATAACTAAACCACTAGTGCTTCTTCCGAAGATGTATCTTTTAGAAATTTAATTAAATAAGTCATCTATAAAAAATTAAATAAATAATTGATTACTCAATAAATAATTAATCGATTAATCAATAAATAATTAATAGATGAAATGATTAATCAATAAATCAAAAATATCCTTGATAGCCACATCACTTGACCTCACTCATGTCCAAATATTAGCTTCCCAGCTCAAAAGGTGCCTTAGATATTGGCCAAATGAGAAAGAAAATAAATAAATGATTAATAATGGAAATAAATAAATAATAATCATAAAAAAATTAAATTATTAATCAATTTGGTCAGAGAACACATAAACTACCACTATTTCATCAGAATCTGTAACTTTAAAAAAAAAAAAAATTTTGGTCATTAATCGAACAATTAAATAAATAATCGATTATTGATTAATTAATAAATCAAAAATATCCTTTGCAGCCAAATCACCTGGTCATTGGCATGTCCAAATATCAGCTTCCTAACTCAAAAGGTGCCTGAGTTAATGGTCAGAAGAGAAAGGAAATTTGATTAATTAAATAAGTACTTAATTAATCGCTAATAATTAAATAACTCCTCAATTTATTGATTAATCAAAAAAAAATATATACCGTTTTTGTCAAAGGACTTGCTGACTATTGTGCCGAAATTTCAGCTTCCTATCTCAAAGGATGGCTGAGATATCGTCCGGACAAACAAACAAGAAAGAAAACAAGAAAGAAAGAAAACAAACAAACAAACAAACAAACAAGTACACATACATTCAAAGTACACCGCCCCATGCCAAATAATTAAATATGCTGCAGCGCGGCATTGCCGGGGCGCCTCTGGCGCCCGGCAATACCGCAGTGCAGCTCATTAAGGCTGCATTGGGAGGGAGGGGTGTACACTAATTGATTGATTAATTGTATAATTAAAATCAATAAAAGATTATCACAAAATATTTTCATAATCAATTGGCTAATCGCATAACTAAACCACTAGTGCTTCATCCGAAGATGTATCTTTTAGAAATTTAATTAAATAAGTCATTTATAAAAAATTAAATAATTAATTGATTACTCAATAAATAATTAATCGATTAATCAATAAATAATTAATAGATGAAATGATTAATCAATAAATCAAAAATATCCTTGATAGCCACATCACTTGGTCACTCATGTCCAAATATTAGCTTTCCAGCTCAAAAGGTGCCTGAGATATTGGCCAAATGAGAAAGAAAATAAATAAATGATTAATAATGAAAATAAATAAATAATAATCATAAAAAAATTAAATTATTAATCAATTTGGTCAGAGAACACATAAACTACCACTATTTCATTAGAATCTGTAACTTTAAAAAAAAAATTTTTTTTGTCATTAATCGAATAATTAAATAATTAATCGATTAATTGATTAATTAATAAATCAAAAATATCCTTTACAGCCAAATCACCTGGTCATTGGCATGTCCAAATATCAGCTTCCTAACTCAAAAGGTGCCTGAGTTAATAATGGTCAGAAGAGAAATGAAATTTAATTAATTAAATAAGTACTTAATTAAACGCTAATAATTAAATAACTCCTCAATTAATTGATTATTCAAAAAACAAAAAATACCGTATTTGACAAAGGACTTGCTCACTACTGTGCCGAAATTTCAGCTTCCTGGCTCAAAGGATGGCTGAGATATCGTCCGGACAACCAAGAAAACAAACAAACAAGAAACCAGAGTGAAAACTGAGTACTCTCTTTCAGCGTGCGTCACTGCCGAGCCCCCTTCGGTGCCCAGCAATGACGATTTGCAATGCCTGGAGATGGCATAGGAAAGGAGCGGTGTACAACAACCAGAGTGAAAACTGAGAACTCTCTTTCAGCGTGCGTCACTGCCGAGCCCCCTTCGGTGCCCGGCAATGACGATTTGCAATGCCTGGATATGGCATAGGAAAGGAGCGGTGTACAACAAGTACAAATACATTCAAAGTACACCGCCCCATGCCAAATAATTAAATATGCTGCAGCGCGGCATTGCCGGGGCGCCTCCGGTGCCCGGCAATACCGCAGTGCAGCTCATTGAGGCTGCATTGGGAGGGAGAGGTGCACACTAATTGATTGATTAATTGTATAATTAAAATCAATAAAAGATTATCACAAAATATTTTCATAATCAATTGGCTAATAGCATAACTAAACCACAAGTGCTTCATCCGAAGATGTATCTTTTAGAAATTTAATTAAATAAGTCAATAATAAAAAATTAAATATTTAATTGATTAATCAATAATTAATCAATTAATCAAAAAATAATTAATTGATTAATTGATTAATCAATAAATCAAAAATATCCTTGATGGCCACATCACTTGGTCACTGTCATGTCCAAATATTAGCTTCCCAGCTCAAAAGGTGCCTGAGATATTGGCCAAATGAGAAAGAAAATAAATAAAAGATTAATAATGAAAATAAATAAATAATAATCATTTAAAATTTAAATTATTAATCAATTCGGTCAGAGTACACATAAACCACCACCATTTCATCAGAATCTGTAACTTGAAAAAATAAAAAAAATTAGTCATTAATCGAATAATTAAATAATTAATCGATTAATTGATTAATTGATTAATTAATAAATCAAAAATAGCCTTTGCAGCCAAATCACCTGGTCATTGGCATGTTCAAATATCAGCTTCCTAACTCAAAAGGTGCCTGGGGTAATGGTCAGAAGAGAAAGGAAATTTGATTAATTAAATAAGTACTTAATTATATATATATATATAAATAACCACCTTTAGAGGCCATTTTTCCCCGCAAAGCAGGGGTTGGCCTTTTTCGGGAACCGTGGTTGTTGTTGTTTTTCGGTCCCCTTTAAATAAGTACTTAATTAATCGCTGATAATTAAATAACTCCTCAATTTATTGATTAATCAAAAAACAAAAAAAACGTTTTTGACAAAGGACTTGCTCACTATTGTGCCAAAATTTCAGCTTCCTAGCTCAAAGGATGGCTGAGATATCGCCCGGACAAACAAACAAACAAGAAAGCAAGAAAACAAGAAAGAAAACAAAAAAACAAACAAACAAACAAACAACCAGAGTGAAAACTGAGTACTCCCTTTCAGCGTGCATCACTGCCGAGGCCCCTTTGGTGCCCAGCAATGACGATTTGCAATGCCTGGAGATGGCATAGGAAAGGTGCGGTGTACAATTACCATAAAATATTTTCTTCATCAATTGGCTAATCGCATAACTAAACCACTAGTGCTTCATCCGAAGATGTATCTTTTAGAAATTTAATTAAACAAGTCATTTATAAAAAATTTAAATAATTAATTGATTACTCAATAAATAATTAATCGATTAATCAATAAACAAGAAAACAAGAAAACAAACAAACAAACAACCAGAGTGAAAACTGAGTACTTTCTTTCAGCGTGCGTCACTGCCGAGCCCCCTTCCGTGCCCGGCAATGACGAGTTGCAATGCCTGGAGATGGCATAGGAAAGGAGCGGTGTACAATAAATGATTAATAATGAAAATAAATAAATAATAATCATGAAAAAATTAAATTATTAATCAATTCGGTCAGAGAACACATAAACCACCACCATTTCATCAGAATCTGTAACTTAAAAATAAATTTTTTTAGTCATTAAGCGAATAATTAAATAATTAATCGATTAATTGATTAATTGATTAATTAATAAATCAAAAATAGCCTTTGCAGCCAAATCACCTGGTCATTGGCATGTCCAACTATCAGCTTCCTAACTCAAAAGGTGCCTGAGTTAATGGTCAGAAGAGAAATGAAATTTAATTAATTAAATAAGTACTTAATTAATCGCTAATAATTAAATAACTCCTTAATTAATTGATTATTCAAAAATCAAAAAATACCGTTTTTGACAAAGGACTTGCTCACTATTGTGCCGAAATTTCAGCTTCCTAGCTCAAAACGATGGCTGAGATATCGCCCGGACAAACAAACAAACAAGAAAGAAAACAAGTACACATACATTCAAAGTACACCGCCCCATGCCAAATAATTAAATATGCTGCAGCGCGGCATTGCCGGGGCGCCTCCGGCGCCCGGCAATACCGCAGTGCAGCTCATAGAGGCTGCATTGGGAGGGAGAGGTGTTCGCTAATTGATTGATTAATTGTATAAATAAAATCAATAAAAGATTATCACAAAATATTTTCATAATCAATTGGCTAATCGCATAACTAAACCAATAGTGCTTCATCCGAAGATGTATCTTTTAGAAATTTAATTAAATAAGTCATTTATAAAAAATTAAATAATTAATTGATTACTCAAGAAATAATTAATCGATTAATCAATAAATAACTAATAGATGAAATGATTAATCAATAAATCAAAAATATCCTTGATAGCCACATCACTTGGTCACTCATGTCCAAATATTAGCTTCCCAGCTCAAAAGGTGCCTGAGATATTGGCCAAATGAGAAAGAAAATAAATAAATGATTAATAATGAAAATAAATAAATAATAATCATAAAAAATTAAATTATTAATCAATTTGGTCAGAGAACACATAAACTACCACTATTTCATCAGAATCTGTAACTATTAAAAAAAAACAATTTTGGTCATTAATCGAATAATTAAATAATTAATCGATTAATTGATTAATTAATAAATCAAAAATATCCTTTGCAGACAAATCACCTGGTCATTGGCATGTCCAAATATCAGCTTCCTAACTCAAAAGGTGCCTGAGTTAATGGTCAGAAGAGAAAGGAAATTTGATTAATTAAATAAGTACTTCATTAATCGCTAATAATTAAATAACTCCTCAATTTATTGATTAATCAAAAAAAAAATACGGTTTTTGACAAAGCACTTTCTCACTATTGTGCCAAAATTTCAGCTTCCTAGCTCAAAGGATGGCTGAGATATCGCCCGGACAAACAAACAAGAAAACAAGAAAACAAGAAAACAAGAAAACAAGAAAACAAGTACAGATACATTCAAAGTACACCGCCCCATGCCAAATAATTAAATATGCTGCAGCGCGGCATTGCCGGTGCGCCTCCGGCGCCCGTCAATACCGCAGTGCAGCTCATTGAGGCTGCATTGGGAGGGAGAGGTGTACACTATTTGATTGATTAATTGTATAATTAAAATCAATAAAAGATTATCACAAAATATTTTCATAATCAATTGGCTAATCGCACAACTAAACCACTAGTGCTTCATCCGAAGATGTATCTTTTAGAAATTTAATTAAATAAGTCATCTATAAAAAATTAAATCATTAATTGATTACTCAATAAATAATTAATCGATTAATCAATAAATAATTAATAGATGAAATGATTAATCAATAAATCAAAAATATCCTTGATAGCCACATCACTTGACCTCACTCATGTCCAAATATTAGCTTCCCAGCTCAAAAGGTGCCTTAGATATTGGCCAAATGAGAAAGAAAATAAATAAATGATTAATAATGAAAATAAATAAATAATAATCATAAAAAAATTAAATTATTAATCAATTTGGTCAGAGAACACATAAACTACCACTATTTCATCAGAATCTGTAACTTAAAAAAAATAAAAATTTTGGTCATTAATCGAACAATTAAATAAATAATCGATTATTGATTAATTAATAAATCAAAAATATCTTTGCAGCCAAATCACCTGGTCATTGGCATGTCCAAATATCAGCTTCCTAACTCAAAAGGTGCCTTAGTTAATGGTCAGAAGAGAAAGGAAATTTGATTAATTAAATAAGTACTTAATTAATCGCTAATAATTAAATAACTCCTCAATTTATTGATTAATCAAAAATATATATATACCGTTTTTGTCAAAGGACTTGCTCACTATTGTGCCGAAATTTCAGCTTCCTATCTCAAAGGATGGCTGAGATATCGTCCGGACAAACATACAAGAAAGAAAACAAGAAAGAAAGAAAACAAACAAACAAACAAACAAACAACCAGAGTGAAAACTGAGTACTCTCTTTCAGCGTGCGTCACTGCCGAGCCCCCTTCGGTGCCCGGCAATGACGATTTGCAATGCCTGGAGATGGCATAGGAAAGGAGCGGTGTACAACAAGTACAAATACATTCAAAGTACACCTCCCCATGCCAAATAATTAAATATGCTGCAGCGCGGCATTGCCGGGGCGCCTCCGGTGCCCGGCAATAACGCAGTGCAGCTCATTGAGGCTGCATTGGGAGGGAGAGGTGCACACTAATTGATTGATTAATTGTATAATTAAAATCAATAAAAGATTATCACAAAATATTTTCATAATCAATTGGCTAATCGCATAACTAAACCACTAGTGCTTCATCCGAAGATGTATCTTTTAGAAATTTAATTAAATAAGTCTTTTATAAAAAATTAAATAATTAATTGATTATTCAATAATTAATTAATCGATTAATCAATAAGTAATTAATAGATGAAATGATTAATCAATAAATCAAAAATATCCTTGACAAGAAAACAAGAAAACAAGAAAACAACCAGAGTGAAAACTGAGTACTCTCTTTCAGCGTGCGTCACTGCCGAGCCCCCTTCGGTGCCCAGCAATGACGATTTGCAATGCCTGGAGATGGCATAGGAAAGGAGCAGTGTACAATAGCCACATCACTTGGTCACTCATGTCCAAATATTAGCTTCCCAGCTCAAAAGGTGCCTGAGATATTGGCCAAATGAGAAAGAAAATAAATAAATGATTAATAATGAAAATAAATAAATAATAATCATAAAAAAATTAAATTATTAATCAATTTGGTCAGAGAACACATAAACTACCACTATTTCATCAGAATCTGTAACTTAAAAAAAAACAACAATTTTTGTCATTAATCGAATAATTAAATAATTAATCTATTAATTGATTAATTAATAAATCAAAAATATCCTTTGCAGACAAATCACCTGGTCATTGGCATGTCCAAATATCAGCTTCCAAACTCAAAAGGTGCCTTAGTTAATGGTCAGAAGAGAAAGGAAATTTGATTAATTAAATAAGTACTTAATTAATCGCTAATAATTAAATAACTCCTCAATTTATTGATTAATCAAAAATATATATATATAGCCCATCGGCATAGTAAAAAATACGAAACCAATTGTTCAAATTGTTCTAAAAGCACCAAAATTGGCACACATGTAGATTAAGCAAAAAAAAAAAAAAAAAAAAAAAAAAATACATTCTGAACAATTTTGGATATGGAGGCATTCAAGAATCTCTTTTCATTTTTTTTTCTTATTTTTTTCTTTTCTTTTCTTTTTTTTTTTTTTCTTTTTTTTCTCTTTTTTTTTTCTTTCTCTTTTCATTCATTCAAGATTCATTCAAAATGCACTCTTCCAATGTTTCATGCCATCACAGGGTGTGATACTGTGTCAGCCTTCGTCGGACATGGGAAGAAATCTGCCTGGGCAACATGGAACACGCTGCCAGAACTCACTGATGCCCTGCTGAGTCTGGCAAATGCACCCACAAGCATCCAAGAGGATACAATGCATGTCATCGAGAGGTTTGTATCTGTTAAACTAAATATCTGTTAAATATCTGTTATTTAACAGATATTTAAATTTAACAGATAACAGATATTTTGTATCTAAATATCTGTTAAACACTTATTGATGTTAATTCTGATGTAAAAAAAAGGAATTTTGGCCCATCTAGCACCATACTAACGACACATAATGAAGTCTATGTAATGACGCTAATGGTAAATGGCGGCCATTTTGAACAATGGCCGCCATATCTTCCACAGGGCTAATCTTGAATGCCTCCATATCCAAAAATGTTTAGAATATATTAATCTACATGTGTGCCAATTTTGGTGCTTTTAGAACAATTTGAACAATTGGTCTGCTATGCCGCAGGACTAATACCGTTTTTGTCAAAGGACTTGCTCACTATTGTGCCGAAATTTCAGCTTTCTAGCTCAAAGGATGGCTGAGATATCGTCCGGACAAACAAACAAGAAAGAAAACAAGAAAGAAAGAAAACAAACCAACAAACAAACAAACAACCAGAGTGAAAACTGAGTACTCTCTTTCAGCGTGCGTCACTGCCGAGCCCCCTTCGGTGCCCGGCAATGACGATTTGCAATGCCTGGAGATGGCATAGGAAAGGAGCGGTGTACAACAAACAAACAGAGTGAAAACTGAGTACTCCCTTTCAGCGTGCATCACTGCCGAGCCCCCTTCGGTGGTGCCCAGCAATGACGATTTGCAATGCCTGGAGATGGCATAGGAAAGGAGCGGTGTACAATAGCCACATCACTTGGTCACTCATGTCCAAATATTAGCTTCCCAGCTCAAAAGGTGCCTGAGATATTGGCCAAATGAGAAAGAAAATAAATAAATGATTAATAATAAAAATAAATAAATAATAATCATAAAAAAATTAAATTATTTAGCAATTTGGCAGAGAACACATAAACTACCACTATTTCATCAGAATCTGTAACTTAAAAAAAAAAAAATTTTTTGGTCATTAATCGAATAATTAAATAATTAATCGATTAATTGATTAATTAATAAATCAAAAATATCCTTTGCAGACAAATCACCTGGTCATTGGCATGTCCAAATATCAGCTTCCTAACTCAAAAGGTGCCTGAGTTAATGGTCAGAAGAGAAAGGAAATTTGATTAATTAAATAAGTACTTCATTAATCGCTAATAATTAAATAACTCCTCAATTTATTGATTAATCAAAAAAAAAAATACGGTTTTTGACAAAGCACTTTCTCACTATTGTGCCAAAATTTCAGCTTCCTAGCTCAAAGGATGGCTGAGATATTGCCCGGACAAACAAACAAGAAAACAAGAAAACAAGAAAACAAGAAAACAAGAAAACAAGTACAGATACATTCAAAGTACACCGCCCCATGCCAAATAATTAAATATGCTGCAGCGCGGCATTGCCGGTGTGCCTCCGTCGCCCGGCAATACCGCAGTGCAGCTCATTGAGGCTGCATTGGGAGGGAGAGGTGCACACTAATTGATTGATTAATTGTATAATTAAAATCAATAAAAGATTATCACAAAATATTTTCATAATCAATTGGCTAATCGCATAACTAAACCACTAGTGCTTCATCCGAAGTCCGGGCATGCCCAGGAGAGGCGCGTCTGGCCGTGTTCTGGCCGGTGCAAGGCGATTGTGTGCATCCAGCGGTAACCGCTACACACGCCCCTCCAGAATCGACCTGCACCGGCAGGGTCAATTTAAGGGGGGTCCGGATGACCTGGCCAAAGCGACCCCTGGAGGGTCGTGGGGAGGGGTCCGACGTGGTGGTCGAGCGGGGGGAACTGTGGACGGGGGGCGGCCTCGCCGCGGAGGAAGGGCCAACCGTGGTGGTCGGTCAACGTCCATGTGCGCCGGTTTGAGGCGGTCCACAGAAATCCGGTCCGGCCGGCCGCCGAAGTCGATGATGAAAGACTTGTCGCCCCATCGCAGGACCCAGAAGGGCCCATCGTACGGCGGCCAGAGTGGCCCCCGGTGCGCATCATGACGCACAAAGACGTACTCCGCTGTGCGAAGCGCCGGGGGGACGTAGGACTGGGGGTCACCGTGGCGGGACGTCGGCACGGGGGCAAATCGTCAGGCGGCCTCCTGGAGGTCCGAGCGCTGGCGAGCGGCGGACCAGGGACTGGTAGCGTCGGGCACGAATTCGCCCGGGACGCGGAGCGGCTGGCCGTAGACGAGCTCGGCGGCGGATGCCTGGAGGTCTTCCTTGGGGGCCGTGCGAAGGCCCAAAAGGACCCACGTCAGCCGGTCGGCCCAACCGTCGTCCTGAAGGCCGGCCATGAGTGCGGCCTTCATGGAGCGGTGAAGCCGCTCGCACAACCCGTTGGCTTGGGGGTGGTAGGCCGTGGTGCGGTGCAGCGTGACCCCCAACGAACGGGCGACCGCGCCCCAAAGCTCAGACGTGAACTGTGGGCCGCGGTCGGACGAGATGTCCGCTGGTGCGCCGAAGCGCGCGACCCAGGTGGCGATGAACGCCTGCGCCACGTCGGCGGTGGTGGTGGAGGCGAGGGGCACGGCCTCCGGCCACCTGGTGGTCCTGTCCACCATGGTGAGCAGGTGGGTGAACCCCCGCGAGGGGGACAGGGGACCCACCAGGTCCACGTGGACGTGGTCGAAACGCCGTTCAGGCACGGCGAAAGGTGCCAGCGGGGCCTGGGTGTGGTGGTGGACCTTGACCCGCTGGCAGGCCGTGCAGGCGTTGGCCCAGTCGCGGATGTTTCGTCGAAGGCCGTGCCAGACGAAACACGCCGACACCAGCTTCTGAGAAGCTTTCCGGCCCGGGTGAGAAAGGCCGTGGATGGAGGCGAAGATGCGGCGCTGCCAGGAAACGGGCACGATGGGGCGAGGCTGGCCCTGGGAGACGTCGCAGAGCAGGACGGTGCCCGCGAAGGCAATGTCGGCCAGGCGGAGGCCAGTGTCTGCCGCACGGAGTGCCTGCACTGAGGCGTCGGTGGTCTGGTCGGCCGCCATGAGCGCGAAGTCCACGCCGAGGTGGACCGCGTTCGCGCTGGCCCGAGAAAGACAGTCGGCCATGGCGTTGTCTTTGCCGGCGACATGCCGGATGTCCGTGGTGAACTCCGACACGGCGGAGAGGTGGCGCTGTTGGCGGGCCGACCACGGCTCTGTGACCTTAGCCATTGCGTAGACCAACGGCTTGTGGTCGACGAAAGCCGTGAACGGGTGGCCCTCCAGGAGGTGTCGGAAATGGCGAACGGCCAGGAATAGCCCGAGCAGCTCGCGGTCGAACGTGCTGTAGTTTAACTCGTTCGGCCGGAGTTGCCGGCTGAAAAAAGCGAGTGGCTGCCAAACCCCGTCCACCCATTGCTCATGGACGGCGCCCACCGCGTAGTTGGAGGCGTCCGTAGTGAGGGCGATGGGCGCGTTGAGCACCGGGTGAGTCAGCAGCGTTGCGTCGGCAAGGGCCCGTTTGGCGCTGGTGAAGGCCGCGTCCATGGCCGCGGACCAAACAATGTCATGCTTGGCCGGCTTGCCCCGGAGGGCCTCGTAAAGGGGCCGCATGAGCTGAGCAGCGCGGGGCACGAATCGGTGATAAAAATTCACCATGCCGAGGAACTCTTGGAGGGCCTTGATGGAACGGGGACGCGGGAACGTGGTGATGGCCTCGACCTTGGTCGGCAGCGGCACGGCCCCGTTCTTGGTGATGCGGTGGCCCAAAAGGTCAACGGTCGTCGCGCCGAAGTGGCATTTGACCGGGTTGACAATTAAGCCGTGCTCGCTGAGGCGACCGAACAGTGTTCGGAGGTGGAGGAGGTGCTCGGCGCGGGACGTGCTGGCGACGAGGATATCGTCCAGATAGACGAAAAGAAATGGCAGGTCGCGCAGCACGCCGTCCATCAAGCGCTGGAACGCCTGGGCCGCGTTCTTGAGGCCAAATGGCATCCGCAAAAATTCGAACAGGCCGAACGGCGTGATGACGGCCGTCTTCGGGATGTCGGCCGCCCGGACAGGTACCTGGTGGTAGCCCCGTATCAGGTCAATTTTCGAAAAGATGACCCGTCCCGCCAAACGGGCGGAAAAGTCCTGAATATGCGGGATCGGGTACCTGTCGGGGGTGGTAGCGTCGTTGAGACGGCGGTAGTCGCCACACGGGCGCCATCCACCCCCCGGCTTTGGCACGATGTGCAGTGGCGAGGCCCACGCGCTATCGGAGCGCCACACGATGCCGAGGTGCTCCAACGCGTCGAACTCGGCCTTCGCCATGGCGAGCTTGGCTGGGTCGAGGCGGCGGGCCCTGGCGTAGACCGGCGAGCCCATAGTGGGTATGTGGTGCTCGATCCCGTGCCGCACCGCGACGGCTGAAAACGTCGGCCGCGTGAGGGCCGGGAATTCCGCGAGCAGGCGAGCGAACTCGTTCGCTGCAGGGAGGGCACACGCCAGTTCGGTCGGCGCGGAGCTGCTCATCGTGCACGCCAGGGAGCTGAAGGTCTTGGCGTTGACAAGGCGACGACGTTTGACGTCGACCAGCAGCCCGTGCGCGCAGAGGAAGTCGGCGCCCAGCAAAGCCATGGGGACGCAGGCGGTCACAAAAGTCCATTGAAAACGCTGGCTGCCGAAGCAGAGGGTGACGACGCGTGGGCTGAAAGTGCGTATGGCCGAGCCATTAGCAGTGACCAAAGAGGGGCCGCAAACGGCGTCCCGCCTGTCCTGCTCGGAGGCGGGTATGACGCTCAGTTGGGCGCCAGTGTCACACAGGAAACGCCGCCCAGACGCTTTGTCCCGAATAAACAGCAAGTTGCCCGAGTGGCCGGCGCTCATGGCTGGGAATGAACACCGGCCCGGCCGTTTCCCGACCTGCCGAAAGTGCACGGGGGCCGGCACATCCGAGCCTTGTGTCCGAACCTGGCGTGGTAATAACACCACGCCCGGTCAGGTGGAGGCCCCGGCCATCGTGTCGGAAGCGGGCGGTGCGGCGTGGCGGCCGCCAGTTGCACCGGGAGTTCGGCCTCCAACCGCGCAGGGTGCTTGGGTGTCGTGGGCGTCGCCTCGGACGGCGGCGGGCTCCAGGTAACCGCGCCGATGTGCTGGCCCGCCGAGGAGATCTTATCGGCTTCCCTGGCGAGGGCGCGGGAATCCGTGATCAACGTGCCAGCCAGGGCGAGGCGTACCGGGTGAGGCAGCTGGCGAAGGAACAGCTCGCAGAACAGAAAATCCGGAGAGTGCTCACCGAGCAACGAGAGCATATAGTCCATGCGCTCGGACGGGCGCGTGTCGCCGAGCTCGGGCAGAGCGAGCAGGCGCCGTGCGCGTGCTGCCGTTGAGAGGGCGAAAGCGTCGAGGAGGAGTGTCTTCAGCGCGTCGTATTTGTCAGCAGCCGGCGGGTGCTCGAGGAGGCTCAAGGCGCGGGCCGCGGTGGCGGAACCGAGCGCCGCCACAACATGGTGGAAGCGGGTGTCGTCCGCAGTGATGCCTCGCAGGGCGAACTGAGAGTCCGCCTGAGCGAACCAAACAGCCGCGTGAGCCTCCCAGAAGGTAGGCAGTTTAAGCGTCACTGCCGTATCCATGTCGGTAGGTCACCAATGAAGGAACTGCGCTCCAACGCGAGTCGAAAGAATTGACGCGACCAAAGACGGAAATCGTCCGAGTTGCTTTATTGAAACAAAACAGCTCAGGTATTCTGACAAGCCCGTTTATCGGGCAGCAATATATATACACATTTATGTCGGGAAGTTTGCCCGGCAAAAGCTATACCGGGCATGCCCGGGTGTCAAGGGCGAGCCTTGGAAAGGCGAGTCTGGACCTGCCCGGGCGTGTTTGGCTGCGGCCTGGCAAGTCGAGGCTGGGCGTGCCCGGGCGCTCTGGACGAGCCCTGGAAAGGCGATAGCGGGCATGCCCGGACGCTCTGGGCGAGCCCTGGAAAGGCGAGAGCGGGCATGCCCGGGAAAGACGAGACCGGGCGTGCCCGGGAGGTTCGGGCGTGCCCGGGAACAGTGAGTCCGGGCATGCCCGGGAGAGGCGCGTCTGGCCGTGTTCTGGCCGGTGCAAGGCGATTGTGTGCATCCAGCGGTAACCGCTACAGTACTTTCTTTAATAGTGTTATTATTGTGTATGTGAGAGTTATTAACACAATTACTTGTTTTGTTCTACACAATTGCATTGGTGTGGTTTTACCATGGTTTATTAGAACACCTAAAATAATAAGACTTTCTGTTGTGTTCCCACTCAAGACTCTGAGGTGCACCGCAACCGGGCTTATTGGGAGGTAACATATAACACAATGAAATGGTGTTCAATGGGATTTAGATCTCGACTCATTGCTGGCCACTTCAGAACAGTCCAGCGTTTTGTCTTGAACCATTCCTGGGTGCTTTCTGAAGTGTGTTTGGGGTCATTGTTTTCCTGCAAACACATGACCTTTGACGGAGACCTAGCTTTCTGACAATGGGTTGAACATTGCGCTCCAAAATGCCTTGGTAATCTCCTGATTTCATGATGCCATGCACACATCCAAGGCACCCAGTGCCAGAGGCAGCATAGCAACACCAAAACATCACTGAACCTCCTCCATGTTTGACTGCAGGGAACGTGTTCTTTTCTTTGAAGGCTTCATTTTGTTTTCTGTAAACTTGGAGATCATGTGCTTTCCCAAAAAAACTCCAATTTGGTCTCATCTGTCCACAGGACATTCTCCCAGAAGGATTTTGGCTTGTGCAGTTGTGTTTTGAAAAATTCCAGTCGGGCTTTCTTATGTCTCTCTCTCAGCAGTGGGGTCCTCCTGGGTCTCTTACCATAGAACCCCCTTTCATTGAGTTGGCGACGGATGGCGCGAGTTGAAACTGTCGTACCTTGTGTCGGAAGGTCAGCTTGAATCTGTTTGGCAGGTGATCGAGGTGCTTTCTCCACCATTTGAGCAATCCTTCACTGAAATCTTCGATCAAGTCTTGTCTTGCGGCCACGTCCATGGAGATTGGCTGCAGTGTCATGTGCCTTAAACTTCCTGTTAACATTGCGTACGGTGGACACAGGAACATCAAGGTCTCTGGAGATGGACTTGTAGCCTTGAGCTTGTACATGCTTGGCTACATTCTTGTGTCTGACCTCAGACAATTCTCTGGTTTTCTTTCTTTCTTTTCTCCA
Source organism: Myxine glutinosa (assembly GCF_964187855.1). Lineage (NCBI taxonomy): Eukaryota > Metazoa > Chordata > Myxini > Myxiniformes > Myxinidae > Myxine > Myxine glutinosa. The sequence continues at coordinate 59,148,024 of NC_136269.1, read as the reverse complement.
TGCTCATTGTGGTACACACAGTGACACAAAACAGCAGAATGACTCCTTTTCTCCATTCAAACTGGTTGAATGAGTGATTTTTATATTGCAGGCACCTGCAACTCACCACAGGTGAGTTCAATTCCAAAGTAAAGGAGAATCACCTGCTTGAAATCTAATTATTTCTAACAACTTCTAAAAGGTGCCAATAATATTGTCCGGGCCATTTTAGGATTTCTGTATGGAATAAGCTAAGAATTGGTAATTTTTTCAGCTTTTTTTGTTTTGTTCGACTGCAAAGCAAAGAAATACATATGTGAATACCAAAATATTTTTTAATTTCAACAATTTTCTGGAAGAAATGGTGCATTATTTGAAAAAAGTGCAAGGGTGCCAATATTTTTGGCCACGACTGTGTGTATTGTTACGGATTCGTCACTTCCAGTGTTGTGGTTTTCATCCACTTGAAACATTTCTGGTTCTATGTATTATTATTATTATTGTTTGAGGGAAATAGCCATTATTATTGTCAAAAGGTAAAAAGGTTAATGTTAAATGAAACAGGAAACCGGATCGGGTACCGGAAGATGAAGAAGAAGAGGAGGTGAGAGAAAAAAAGGAAAAAAAGTCGGACAAGAAGCTGGTTGCTTTGCGTTCTGGATCGAACGTTGTCGAGCAAGAGTCACGAGTGAACTTTGAATTTCCTGGATAGGAATTCCTGCGATAGGGGTTATCGCTGTGACTGATCAACCTGGGTGTCAGGTTTGGCGTTGGGATTCTGAAGAATCATCGCCGGGTCGTCGCGAGTCGAGAACGAGCCGTCGGCCATTTTGATTCGTGCGCTTCGCGCGTCAAGCAAGCTATTTGCTTCGTCAGCCATTTCCACCGCTTTCAGACGTATCTGAGGTGTGTGTGTGCACCGTGGCTTTTGGAAGATTAATTTGCGGTTCGCCGACTGAGCCGTGAAAGTTCAGAACTGGAGGGCGCCTTTGGATTTCCCATTCCCCTTGAGTTTGCTTTACGCAGTTTTGGACCACGTGACTCTTTGCGCCGCTTCGGCCGCATACGCATTTCTGCTGTTTTGGCGGTGTGACCAGGCCCGTCATCTGAACGGGGTTCGGGTTTCGATTCGACTTCGCTCTAATGATCACTGGAGGGGATCAACTTTGAGCTATAGTGACATTGGGGAATGTTCTTTTGTTTCACTCACTTGGAGCACAGTGAGTTATATATTACAAAACTGATGGTACCATCATAGGACATATTGATTGTACTATTGAATACTATTATTGTTGTACTGTTATTCTTGTGTGATCTTAATACAATATTTGTTTGTGAGTAACAATTGGGGTGGCTTCTCCATTGATCTTTGACATACAGAATAACACATTTTTCTGCCGTGACCCCTCTCGGGGCTCGGAGGTACACCGTGACCAGGGGGTCGGGGAGGAGCACGTAATAGTATATATATATGTGTATGTAGATATATATATATATATATGTATAGTTTTGTTTTTAAATAATTATTTTGAGGTCCTTGTAGGCCTAGCACTCACGCAAATGAAATCAATCTCGTCTGTTAGTACGCCTCCTCACACCACACTGCACGCTCAGCGATTGCGATTTTCGACACTAGTGCATGTACGACACGTGTACAGTTAAGTTAGCAATCTCTAGTAATGGTGTGCGCGTTATCGATCTCAAGAGCAAACTTTCTCGGTAGCTTTAATTGAGCAGCTGACGAAGTACAGTCGACCTAGGTCTTAAAAATAGTCTTCAATTGTATATGCACCCACAAGACTGGCAGGTTTTGAAGCCATGGTACGCTCGTACGGTGTTCGACGGAACCCATTCTCGTTCCACCACGGATCGCCCATCGACGATATGAACTACCAGCCAGCTTAGGTCAACAGTAGTGCGAGTCTGCAAAGATCTAGTACCGGTTCAGTACGTACAATCGCACAGTTCAGCAGACAGTACTAATGCTGCAGTAGATGTTGATGTATCGGATCGGGTATATGACCAACGTCATTTTAATGGTACATGGAAGGTCTGTTGGTGGTAGGGTAGTGCTCGTCTTTGGTCGAGTAGACTTCACCATGTAGCGGCCATCTTGGAAAAAAAATATCAAATAGTAAGGCATCCTTAAAATTTTTTTTAAAAAAAAGCCGGGGCAAGAAGCTACTCGTTTATTTTCACTGGAGGGGACTACAGGTTTGGTCTCCGGCCCACCTGTGTTTTTTTCTAGTTATTATGGGCCATGTACATACTACGTCCTCAAAAATATTGGAATGTTTTTTCACACGATTTTTAAAAAAGTCAATCGCACAACCAATGGGGAAGCAGAACGGCGCCGCACCCAGCCAATAGCCACGCCTTTCCTCCTGCACCCAGCCATTGGTTAGCCACGCCTTGCGACCTGCACACAGCCAATGGTTAGCTACGTCCTGCGATCGACACCCAGCCACCTGTTAGCCACGCCCTGCGACCGACACCCAGCCACTTGTTAGCCACGCCCTGCGCCCTGCACCTCGGAAGAGGCAACGAACGCCTCGAGTTGGACCAGAATTCCTCATCCTTCCCCCCCCCCAGTTTCGTGTCTTTAATAATCACTTTCCTCTCTTTATTTCGTTTCGCGTTGTCTGTTGTTGTTGTTGTTTTTTGTTTTTTTCTTTAGCTCTGATGGCGCCCGATCCGAGTGTTTCTGAAGCAGGCATGGTCATCGTGATCGGTCTGATGGTACGAAGGGTAAATGGTAAGTAGACATGGCCATTGTTAACAAATAATCAAGAAAAACAGGTTGTTTGAGGCAAAAGGAACTTTACTGTGGAGGAGGAGGAGGTGGAGGAGGTGGAGGTGGTGGTGGTGGTGGTGGAGGTGGTGGTTTCTGGTGCCGCTGGGGTTCTCCTGGCTTGTAGTGACATTTAAGTCGTGGGTGGGTTCCTTGGTTCCCATATCTTGATCTCGGTCTGCCAAGCTGCATGGCTCCACTACACCACCGCAATTAGGAGATTGACTTGTACGCGATTTTCAACCCTTGTAGTGTTACCGGGCTATGTGCGCTTACAGTGAGTGTAGTGTTACCCGGCTGTGTGCTCTTACACTTAAAGTGTAGTGTTACCCAGCTGTATAGTGTATGCTCTTGCATTGTATTTGTAGCGTTACCCAGCTGTGTGCACTTGCATTGTAGTGTTACCCGGCTGCGTGCTCTTACAATGTAGTGTTACCCGACGGTGTGCTCTCACAGTGTAGTGTTACCCGGCTGTGTGCTCTCACAATGTAGTGTTACCCGGCTGTGTGCTCCTACAGTGTAGTGTTACCTGGCTGTGTGCTCTCACAATGTAGTGTTACCCGGCTGTGTGCTCCTACAGTGTAGTGTTACCTGGCTGTGTACTCTCACAATGTAGTGTTACTCGGCTGTGTGCTCTTAGTGTATGTAGTGTTACCCGGCTGTGTGCTCTTACAGTGTAGTGTTACCCGGCTGTGTGCTCTTACAGTGTAGTGTTACCCGGCTGTGTGCTCCTACAGTGTAGTGTTACCCGGCTGCGTGCTCTTACAATGTAGTGTTACCCGACGGTGTGCTCTTACAGTGTAGTGTTACCTAGCTGTGTGCTCTTACAGTGTAGTGTTACCCGGCTGTGTGCTCTTACAGTGTAGTGTTACCCTGCTGTGTGCTCTCACAGTGCAGTGTTACCCGGCTGTGTGCTCTCACAATGTAGTGTTACCCGGCTGTGTGCTCTTACAGTGTAGTGTTACCTAGCTGTGTGCTCTTACAGTGTAGTGTTACCCGGCTGTGTGCTCTTACAGTGTAGTGTTACCCTGCTGTGTGCTCTTACAGTGTAGTGTTACCTGGCTGTGTGCTCTTACAGTGTAGTGTTACCTGGCTGTGTGCTCTTACAGTGTAGGGTTACCCCGCTGTGTGCTCTTACAGTGTAGTGTTACCCGGCTGTGTGCTCTTACAGTGTAGTGTTACCCCGCTGTGTGCTCTTACAGTGTAGTGTTACCTGGCTGTGTGCTCTTACAGTGTAGTGTTACCCGGCTGTGTGCTCTTACAGTGTAGTGTTACCTGGCTGTGTGCTCTTACAGTATAGTGTTACCCGGCTGTATGCTCTTACAGTGTAGTGTTACCCGGCTGCGTGCTCTTACAGTGTAGTGTTACCCGGTTGTGTGCTCTTAGTGTAGTTACCCGGTTGTGTGCTCTTACAATGTAGTGTTACCCGGTTGTGTGCTCTTACAGTGGAGTGTTATCCGGCTGCGTACTTTTACAGTGTGTTGTTATCCGGCTGTGTGCTATTGTTGTGTAGTGTTACCTGCTGCGTGCTTTTGCTGTGTAGTGTTACTTGGTTGCATGCTGTTGTAGTGTCGTGTTACCCGGCTGTGTGCTCTTGCTGTGTCGTGTTACTCGGTTGCATGCTGTTGTAGTGTAATGTTACCCGGCTGTGTGCTGTTGTAGTGTAGTGTTACCCAGGTGTGTGCTGCTGTAGTGTAGTGTTACCCAGCTGTGTGCTGTTGTGGTGTAGTGTTACCTGCTGTGTGCTGTTGTTGTGTTGTGTTACCCAGCTGTGTGCTGTTGTAGTTTACTGTTACCTGGCTGTGTGCTGTTGTAGTGTAGTGTTACCGGCTGTGTGCTGTTGTAGTGTAGTGTTACCGGTTGTGTGCTGTTGTAGTGTACTGTTACCCAGTTGTGTGCTGTTGTAGTGTAGTGTTACCCGGTTGTGTGCTATTGTAGTGTAGTGTTACCCAGTTGTGTGCTGTTGTCGTGTACTGTCACCTGGTTGTGTGCTGTTGTAGTGTAGTGTTACCCGGTTGTGTGCTGTTGTAGTGTAGTGTTACCCGGCTGTGTGCTGTTGTCGTGTACTGTTACCCAGCTGTGTGCTGTTGTAGTTTACTGTTACCCGGCTGTGTGCTGTTGTAGTGTAGTGTTACTGGTTGTGTGCTGTTGTAGTGTACTGTTACCCGGTTGTGTGCTGTTGTAGTGTAGTGTTACCTGGTTGTGTGCTATTGTAGTGTAGTGCTACCCAGTTGTGTGCTGTTGTAGTGTACTGTTACCCGGTTGTGTGCTGTTGTAGTGTAGTGTAACCCGGCTGTGTGCTGTTATAGTGTAGTGTTACCCGGTTGTGTGCTGTTGTAGTGTACTGTTACCCGGCTGTGCGCTGTTGTAGTGTACTGTTTCCCGGCTGTGCGCTGTTGTAGTGTGCTGTTACCCGGTTGTGTGCTGTTGTAGTGTACTGTTACCCGGTTGTGTGCTATTGTAGTGTACTGTTACCCAGTTGTGTGTTGTTGTAGTGTATTGTTACCCGGTTGTGTGCTGTTGTAGTGTAGTGTTACCCGGTTGTGTGCTGTTGTAGTGTAGTGTTACCCGGCTGTGTGCTGTTATCGTGTAGTGTTACCTGGTTGTGTGCTGTTGTAGTGTACTGTTACCCGGCTGTGTGCTGTTGTAGTGTACTGTTACCTGGCTGTGTGCTGTTGTAGTGTACTGTTACCCGGCTGTGTGCTGTTGTAGTGTACTGTTACCCGATTGTGTGCTGTTGTCATGTGGAGTTACCCGCTGCGTGGCCTTAGTGTCCTGTTACCTGGCTGTGTGCTGTTGTAGTGTAGTGTTACCGGTTGTGTGCTGTTGTAATGTACTGTTACCCAGTTGTGTGCTATTGTAGTGTAGTGTTACCCGGTTGCGTGCTGTTGTAGTGTAGTTTTACCCGGCTGTGTACTGTTGCAGTGTAGTTTTACCCGGCTGTGTACTGTTGTAGTGTACTGTTACCCGGTTGTGTGCTGTTGTCGTGTCGTGTTAACCAGTTGTGTGCTATTGTAGTGTAGTTTTACCCGGCTGTGTGCTGTTGTAGTGTAGTGTTACCTGGCTGTGTGCTGTTGTAGTGTAGTGTTACCCGGCTGTGTGCTCTTGTAGTGTAGTTTTACCCGGCTGTGTGCTGTTGTAGTGTAGTGTTACCCGGCTGTGTGCTGTTGTGGTGAAGTTTTACCCGGCTGTGTGCTGTTGTGGTGTGGTGTTACCTGCTGTGTGCTGTTGTAGTGTAGTGTTACCCGCTGTGTGCTGTTGTAGTGTAGTTTTACTCAGCTGTGTGCTGTTGTAGTGTAGTTTTACCCGGGGGTGTGCTGCTGTAGTATAGTTTTACCCGGGTGTGTGCTGTTGTAGTGTAGTTTTACCCGGGTGTGTGCTGTTGTAGTGTAGTTTTACTCGGCTGTGTGCTGTTGTGTAGTTTTACTCGGCTGTGTGCTGTTGTAGTGTGGTGTTACCCGCTGTTTGCTGTTGTAGTGTCGTGTTACCCGCTGTGTGCTGTTGTAGTGTAGTGTTACCCGCTGTGTGCTGTTGTTTTGTAGTTACCCGCTGTGTGCTGTTGTAGTGTAGTGTTATCCACTGTGTGCTGTTGTAGTGTAGTGTTACCCGCCGTGTGCTCTAGTAGTGTAGTGTTACCCGGCTGTTTGCTGTTGTGGTGTAGTGTTACCCGCTGTGTGCTGTTGTTGTGTTGTGTTACCCACTGCGTGCTCTTGTGTAGTTTTACCCAGCTGTGTGCTCTTGTCGTGTCGTGTTACCCGGTTGTGTGCTGTTGTAGTGTCGTGTTACCCGGCTGTGTGCTGTTGTAGTGTACTGTTACCCGGTTGTGTGCTGTTGTAGTGTAGTGTTACCCGGTTGTGTGCTATTGTAGTGTAGTGTCACCCAGTTGTGTGCTGTTGTAGTGTACTGTTTCCCAGTTGTGTGCTGTTGTCGTGTAGTGTTACCCGGTTGTGTGCTGTTGTAGTGTAGTGTTACCCGGCTGTGTGCCGTTGTAGTGTAGTGTTACCCGGTTGTGTGCTGTTGTAGTGTACTGTTACCCGGCTGTGCGCTGTTGTAGTGTACTGTTACCCGGTTGTGTGCTGTTGTAGTGTTACCCGGTTGTGTGCTGTTGTAGTGTAGTGTTACCCGGCTGTGTGCTGTTATAGTGTCGGGTTACCTGGTTGTGTGCTGTTGTAGTGTACTATTACCCGGCTGTGTGCTGTTGTAGTGTACTGTCACCCGGCTGTGTGCTGTTGTAGTGTCGTGTTACCTGGTTGTGTGCTGTTGTAGTGTACTGTTACCCGGCTGTGTGCTGTTGCAGTGTACTGTTACCCGGCTGTTTGCTGTTGCCGTGTAGAGTTACCCGCTGTGTGCCCTTACAGTGTACTGCTACCCGGCTGTGTGCTGTTGTAGTGTGCTGTTACCCGGTTGTGTGCTGTTGTGGTGTAGTGTTACCTGGTTGTGTGCTGTTGTGTACTGTTACCCGGTTGTGTGCTGTTGTAGTGTAGTGTTACCCGGCTGTGTGCTGTTGTGTAGTGTTTCCCGGCTGTGTGCTGTTGTGTAGTTTTACCCGGCTGTGTTCTGTTGCAGTGTAGTTTTACCCGGCTGTGTACTGTTGCAGTGTAGTTTTACCCGGCTGCGTGCTGTTGTAGTGTAGTTTTACCCGGCTGCGTGCTGTTGTAGTGTAGTTTTACCCGGCTGTGTGCTGTTGTAGTGTAGTTTTACCCGGCTGTGTGCTGTTGTAGTGTAGTGTTACCCGGCTGTGTGCTGTTGTAGTGTAGTGTTACCCGGCTATGTGCTCTTGTAGTGTAGTTTTTACCCGGCTGTGTGCTGTTGTGGTGAAGTTTTACCCGCTGTGTGCTGTTGTGGTGACGTTTTACCCGCTGTGTGCTGTTGTAGTGTAGTTTTACCCGGCTGTGTGCTGTTGTGAAGTTTTACCCGGTTGTGTGCTGTTGTATTGTAGTTTTACCCGGTTGTGTGCTGTTGTATTGTAGTTTTACCCGGCTGTGTGCTGTTGTATTGTAGTTTTACCCGGCTGTGTGCTGTTGTATTGTAGTTTTACCCGCTGTGTGCTGTTGTCGTGTAGTGTTACCCGCTGTGTGCTGTTGTAGTGTAGTTTTACTCGGCTGTGTGCTGTTGTAGTGTAGTTTTACCCGGGTGTGTGCTGCTTTAGTGTAGTGTTACCCGGCTGTGTGCTGCTGTAGTGTAGTTTTACCCGGGGGTGTGCTGCTGTAGTGTAGTTTTACCCGGGTGTGTGCTGTTGTAGTGTAGTTTTACTCGGCTGTGTGCTGTTGTAGTGTTATGTTACCCGCTGTGTGCTGTTGTAGTGTAGTGTTACCCGCTGCGTGCTGTTGTAGTGTAGTGTGACCCGCTGTGTGCTGCTGTAGTGTAGTTTTACTCGGCTGTGTGCTGTTGTAGTGTAGTTTTACCCGGGTGTGTGCTGCTTTAGTGTAGTGTTACCCGGCTGTGTGCTGTTGTAGTGTAGTGTTACCCGCTGTGTGCTGTTGTAGTGTAGTGTTACCCGCTGTGTGCTCTTGTAGTGTAGTGTTACCCGCTGTGTGCTCTTGTAGTGTAGTGTTACCTGCTGTGTGCTGTTGTAGTGTAGTGTTACCCGCTGTGTGCTGTTGTAGTGTAGTGTTACCCACTGTGTGCTGTTGTAGTGTAGTGTTACCCGCTGTGTGCTGTTGTAGTGTAGTGTTACCCGCTGTGTGCTGTTGTCGTGTAGTGTTACCTGCTGTGTGCTCTTGTAGTGTAGTGTTACCTGCTGTGTGCTATTGTAGTGTAGTGTTACCCGCTGTGTGATCTTGTAGTGTCGTGTTACCTGCTGTGTGCTCTTGTAGTGTAGTGTTACCTGCTGTGTGCTCTTGTGGTGTAGTGTTACCCGCTGTGTGCTCTTGTAGTGTAGTGCTACCCAGCTGTGTGCTGTTGTGGTGTAGTGTTACCCGCTGTGTGCTGTTGTTGTGTAGTTTTACCCGGCTGTGTGCTCTTGTCGTGACGTGTTACCCGGTTGTGTGCTGTTGTAGTGTCGTGTTACCCGGGTGTGTGCTGTTGTGGTGTAGTGTTACCCGCTGTGTGCTGTTGTTGTGTTGTGTTACCCACTGTGTGCTGTTGTAGTGTAGTGTTACCCGGTTGTGTGCTATTGTAGTGTAGTGTTACCCAGTTGTGTGCTGTTTTAGTGTACTGTTACCTAGTTGTGTGCTGTTGTAGTGTACTGTTACCCAGCTGTGTGCTGTTGTAGTGTACTGTTACCCAGTTGTGTGCTGTTGTAGTGTAGTGTTACCCAGTTATGTGCTATTGTAGTGTAGTGTTACCCAGTTGTGTGCTGTTGTAGTGTGCTGTTACCCGGCTGTGTGCTGTTGTAGTGTACTGTTACCCGGTTGTGTGCTATTGTAGTGTAGTGTTACCGGTTGTGTGCTGTTGTAGTGTACTGTTACCCAGTTGTGTGCTATTGTAGTGTAGTGTTACCCGGTTGTGTGCTATTGTAGTGTAGTGTTACCCAGTTGTGTGCTATTTTAGTGTAGTGTTACCCGGTTGTGTGCTATTGTAGTGTAGTGTTACCCAGTTGTGTGCTGTTGTAGTGTACTGTTACCCAGTTGTGTGCTGTTGTAGTGTACTGTTACCCGGTTGTGTGCTGTTGTCGTGTCGTGTTAACCAGTTGTGTGCTATTGTAGTGTAGTGTTACCTGGTTGTGTGCTGTTGTAGTGTAGTGTTACCCGGTTGTGTGCTGTTGTAGTGTACTGTTACCCGGTTGTGTGCTGTTGTAGTGTAGTGTTACCCAGTTGTGTGCTGTTGTAGTGTACTGTTTCCCAGTTGTGTGCTGTTGTAGTGTACTGTTTCCCAGTTGTGTGCTGTTGTAGTGTACTGTTACCCGGTTGTGTGCTGTTGTAGTGTAGTGTTACCCAGTTGTGTGCTGTTGTAGTGTACTGTTACCCGGTTGTGTGCTGTTGTAGTGTAGTGTTACCCGGTTGTGTGCTATTGTAGTGTAGTGTTACCCAGTTGTGTGCTGTTTTAGTGTACTGTTACCCAGTTGTGTGCTGTTGTAGTGTACTGTTACCCAGCTGTGTGCTGTTGTAGTGTACTGTTACCCAGTTGTGTGCTGTTGTAGTGTAGTGTTACCCAGTTATGTGCTATTGTAGTGTAGTGTTACCCAGTTGTGTGCTGTTGTAGTGTACTGTTACCCTGTTGTGTGCTGTTGTAGTGTGCTGTTACCCGGCTGTGTGCTGTTGTAGTGTACTGTTACCCGGTTGTGTGCTATTGTAGTGTAGTGTCACCAGTTGTGTGCTGTTGTAGTGTACTGTTACCCAGTTGTGTGCTATTGTAGTGTAGTGTTACCCGGTTGTGTGCTATTGTAGTGTACTGTTACCCGGTTGTGTGCTGTTGTAGTGTACTGTTACCCGGTTTTGTGCTGTTGTCGTGTCGTGTTAACCAGTTGTGTGCTATTGTAGTGTAGTGTTACCTGGTTGTGTGCTGTTGTAGTGTAGTGTTACCCGGTTGTGTGCTGTTGTAGTGTACTGTTACCCGGTTGTGTGCTGTTGTAGTGTCGTGTTAACCAGTTGTGTGCTATTGTAGTGTCGTGTTAACCGGTTGTGTGCTGTTGTAGTGTAGTGTTACCCGGTTGTGTTCTGTTGTAGTGTAGTGTTACCCAGTTGTGTGCTGTTGTAGTGTAGTGTTACCCAGTTGTGTGCTGTTGTAGTGTACTGTTTCCCAGTTGTGTGCTGTTGTAGTGTACTGTTACCCGGTTGTGTGCTGTTGTAGTGTAGTGTTACCCGGTTGTGTGCTGTTGTAGTGTACTGTTACCCGGTTGTGTGCTGTTGTAGTGTACTGTTACCCGGTTGTGTGCTGTTGTCGTGTCGTGTTAACCAGTTGTGTGCTATTGTAGTGTAGTGTTACCTGGTTGTGTGCTGTTGTAGTGTAGTGTTACCCGGTTGTGTGCTGTTGTAGTGTACTGTTACCCGGTTGTGTGCTGTTGTAGTGTCGTGTTAACCAGTTGTGTGCTATTGTAGTGTAGTGTTACCTGGTTGTGTGCTGTTGTAGTGTAGTGTTACCCGGTTGTGTGCTGTTGTAGTGTAGTGTTACCCAGTTGTGTGCTGTTGTAGTGTAGTGTTACCCAGTTGTGTACTGTTGTAGTGTACTGTTTCCCAGTTGTGTGCTGTTGTAGTGTACTGTTACCCGGTTGTGTGCTGTTGTAGTGTACTGTTTCCCAGTTGTGTGCTGTTGTAGTGTACTGTTACCCGGTTGTGTGCTGTTGTAGTGTAGCGTTACCCGGTTGTGTGCTGTTGTAGTGTACTGTTACCCGGTTGTGTGCTGTTGTAGTGTACTGTTACCCGGTTGTGTGCTGTTGTCGTGTCGTGTTAACCAGTTGTGTGCTATTGTAGTGTAGTGTTACCCAGTTGTGTGCTGTTGTAGTGTAGTGTTACCCGGTTGTGTGCTGTTGTCGTGATTGTACTAAAACCTTTGGGTCGATTTGCACTTATTTAAATAATCGAGATTATTTGCTAAATTGAAGGATTTGAGTGTTGACAAATGTAATGAAATATTCTGAGAAGGTGTAGAATTGTGAGACTTGGCTGTCTGCGGTGACGACCCTGGAAGTGAATCTGCGATCGGAAAATATGCCGCTGATTCACAAAAGATATGCAGTCTATCGTCATATGAAATACTGTGTACGTAGAGAGTGGATTGTCTTCACAAGAGAATAAGCTGTCCTTGAGGACCAGTTAAGTACCCCAGAATTGGACTATTTTAGTGTGGGATGACTTGTAATACCCACTCCCACCGGGAGCATTGTGTTACAGTGTGTTGGTTCTGCCGAAGCAGTTTCTTGTACATGGTACATGGGCACACGTGTCAAAACTGCAAACCCCAACTTGTGATGCTGGTTATCTCCTCACAGAGGGCAGGATCTCCCAGGAATCCTTTTTTGTGCTTGTCCCATAGGTTAGCCATCGCAGCCAAGTTTGGTATTTACGTCGTCGAGTTGGGTCTTGTATGCGAGTGCCATCATGACTTCTCTTGATATTGTTCAAAATTCAAGAAAAGTTTTAACAAGTTGGCTTTTCTTCATTTTTCTTCTGCTTCCCCTTCTTCTTCTTCTTCTTCCTCTTCTGCTTCTTCTTCTTCTGCTTCCGCCTCTTCTTCTTCTTCTTCTTTTTTTTTTTTTTTAAGATTCACTAACTTTTGAAAGTACACCCGCTATCAAATTATATTCTGAGCTTTACAGCCACCAAAGTGCTATTTTGACTGTTATATGGCAAACTATGAAGGATGGAATGGCATGAGCAAAACTAGAGTTCATAGAACACAATACCCTGAGCATTGTTGAAGTGTATACTTCAATTTTAAGAAAATAATTATTTTAACACATTGACTGCTGACTATGAGTATACTCGTAGTGCTAGGTGTTCCAGATTCTGCCACCACAAGTATTTTCGTAGAAAGGATAACACTATTGTGTTGTAAACAGAGCATGCTGCTGTGCCAGATAACGTAATAAGCAATCTGCTGCAAGATTAATGAACATAAATCTGTGTAATAATCATGATCATCATTATCAGTCTCCATTAGAAGTTTTTCCACTTCATCTGCATTCATACGTGCCATTTTGAAGGGTTGTAGCAAAAAAGAAAAAACACTTGGTACTCAGCACACTTTCTTCCATTCAATGATGCAACACCAACTTCAATTTAGTGCTAAACATAATCCTAGCAGATAGCTCGTACCTGGCATACGGAATTGAAAATCTTGTCCCACTGCATTCCTGCTAATAATTTTCTCATAACGTGGGGTTTCACTAACAAAGGACAAGAAATTAACTTAGATTTGCTAATAGAAGGGTAAAATTTGAAAATAAAGGATATCCACATGCTCGCTTGGCTTGCAAATGGGAGTGGGGTATATTGTAAGAGCTGGCGATCAACGTGTTAAAGATCGTTTTAAAAAATCCGGAAGTTTAATGCTACTGAAGCAGTCTTATAAAGTCCCTCCATAAGTATTGGAATACTGAAGTCAAATTTGTTATTGCTATATACTCAAGAAATTTGGATTTGAAATCAAAAGATGAATATGAAGCAAGAGTACAGAAGGTCAGCTTTTTTTCTTGGTTTTTCTATGGATATATGTTTTACCATTGTAGAACAATAGCAATTTTAATGTTCAGTTGCCCCAGGTAAGCATAAGTATTGGAGCAGATTAACTTGGTCATTGTAATTCTGCTGTCGAAGTCCTCTACGAATGGTAGATTGTGATAATTTCAACCCCTGCACTCTGGAGGTTGTTGGTGATGTCACTGACAGTTGTTTTAAGGTTTTTCTTCACAGCTCTGATAATTTTTCTGTCATCAACTGCAGTTGTTTTCCTTGCTGACCTGGCCGTTGTCTATTGCTCAGTACACTAGTGGTTTCTTTCTTTTTCAAGATATTCCAAATTGTATTTGCTATCCCCAATGTTTGTGCTATGGTTCTAATTGAATTATTCTGGTTTTTTCAGCTTCCAAATTGCTTGTTTTTCTTTCAAAGACAGTTCTTTGGTCTTCATGTTGGTTTATGCCTACAGACTCCCAAGGCAAAAACAGAGGATAAAACCGAGATAAAACCTATTTATAAAAAAGAGGACGAGACGTTCACAGCTCTTTTATGTGTGAACAATCAATCCAACAAGATACACCTGTCAGTCATTTGTTCCAATACTTATGCTTACCTAAAATGGACAGACAACATATAAATCACACCCGTGTCCGAAGGAAGCTGTTCAGTTTGGCATTTTTAATATGAACTTTTGGAAACAGCCATGAACACAATAAACCTGACTTACCTTGCAAATAATTTCCAAAAACAGGTGCGAATAGAAGATGCCATACAGGAAAATGAAAGAGCAACAATTCCATTCCCCAACAATTACAAAAAAAGACAAAAATATATATATAAAGGGAAATATCCAGAAATATATGCCAACAACTGGGAGAATGACAAAAGAGCAGGAAAACACAAAAAAGAATTGGACAGAGTGGGGATAGACAAATAAGGCTCATTGGAATGGCTAAGAAGAGGTTAGCTCAACTGTGATGGCAAACGAATCATAATAAATGCCCAAGATCAAGGACAATACACCAATGGATTTTAAAAGATGGCAGGACCGAGACAGACGGACAAGTGTAGATTTTGCAAGTCAGAAACAGAAAGTACGAGTCACCTGCTCTTGGGATGCAAAAAACTATTATCAGAACAACTTTACACACAACTGCACAACAAAGTGCGCAAGGTGATCCATTGGCAAATCTGCAAAAATGTAAACATCCCAGTTCCAGAAAACTCATGGAAACGCGAACCAAGGGCAATCATTGAAAATGAGGATGTCGTGCTCACGTATGACCTGATGATTCCATCAAGTGTGAACATCGAAAACAAAGCATTGCGTCCGGACATTGTACTCAGGAACAAAAAGGAAAATACAGCATTGATGATTGAGATATCAGTACCCAGCGATTTTAGCCTAAAGGACACAGAAATCAAGAAAATGACAAAATACCAACCAGGACCTCAAAAATGAGATCAAGCGATCTTGGAAGCTGAAGAGCATCAAAATTGTCACAGTGATAATTGCAGCAACAGGAACGATGAAGAAGAAGAACCTCACTGATATTTGAAAACCATCCCCGGGAATATTACCACAAATGAACTACAACTGGAGGCAATCCGGGGTTCGGTGACAATTCCTGAAAAGAACCTTTGGAAAAGAAAACTCTAAAAAAGTTGAACAGCTTGGTCCATGAACTGTGATCCCTTACGGAAGAGGGGGTGGATACTTTGGGTCCTGAGAGGACTCCGTTCCACTTCCCAAAACCCGAAAATGGAGACAACAACAACCAACGACACATATACACACTGTTTTGGTCAAAAAACAAAAATTGTGTATACTCAGAAAGGATTACGATGCACCTTTCCTTGTAATGATACAAAATTTGGTGTCCATCTTTGGTCGATGAATTTTGTTGTTGGTTATCCCCCTCCCCTCTCCCCCACACTTGAGGGTTCCGAATGGGTGGGTCGATGCTAAAATTCTTCCTGGATTACATAAGAATTACATGAGATTACATAAGAATAACAAGTAATACAAGAGAATCCCAATGCTGCACGCTCCTCTCAGCCGCGGGACTGGTTTCATCGCTTTATGGGCCAATCATCAGTAACAGCTTAGATAGAAACGTTGTTCAAGGCTCCCAAGCATGTACCATATACCATGCCAATAGTAGTTCATGTTTCGAAGCAGTTAATGTGATACTTGTGAATGTCTGCAGCTGTAGAGGAACCCAGTGTGGGGTTTGAAATGGCAAATGGCTTACTTACCTTGTGTGACTTTTCTTGGTTGCTTTATACAGCTTTCTTGACAAAGAGCATGGGGGTTAATTATGGAAATTCTCACCACCTAGGCTAATTGATTCGGTGAGAACTCTGGTTATTCTCTCCAATTACGGGTGATATACGTGATTGGGTCTTGATAAATATATCAGGTGAGTGAATGAAAGAAGGGGGAACCCCCCCCCCCCCAAAATTGTTAAGTTGGAAATCGTTTTCAAATAATGGTTATATAATTTGGCGTCATGTGGTAGTGTATGTGTATCTAATGGAAATATTGTTTGCCGCAGGACCTCTAAATATATGCTGTGCACACTGAGTCCAACAGCTCTTTCACCAGCATGCGCTGTCGTGTTCATAAGCGCAAGGTACTGCTGCTTATGCTGCTGTTTGCAGCTATTGCTGTGGCTACGTGGAGTGTGCTTCGAGAAAGATCGTTGCACTCTTATCAAGACCCCAGCTTCCTGTTCACCAATCTAGCAGGAAAGGTGAAAGCTAGTGGCTCAAGACTTGCAAGAAACATCTCCCGTGCCAACAACTCTGCAGAAGAACTTAAACACTTTGTTTATACAGCAAATCTAGCTCAGACACTATATAATGAGAAGCGTTTTCCACAACGACCAAATGATGGTGTTATTGTTGTGGTTGCAACTGGCTCTAGCCCAGAGCTGCTTCGCATCACCATAGAATCTCTACACAGTGCACGCGGCATATCTGATGTGCTACTCGTGTTGAGCCATGATCGTGTCTCTGCTGAACTGGATACTCTTGCACGTTCTGTAGACTTCTGCCAACTTATAAGGATATACTTTCCATTTAGCCTACAACTGTACCCAAATGACTTCCCAGGACCTGACCCTGCTGGCTGCCCACGAGATGCAACACATGAAGATGCCCAGAAAATGCGCTGCATAAATGCCCAATTTCCAGATAGGCATGGCCATTATCGTGAAGCAGCTTTTACACAGGCCAAACACCACTGGTGGTGGACCCTGAATTTTGTGTGGTCACGGTTACGTGCCAATACTGGAAATAATGGCCTTGTGCTTTTCCTAGACGAGGCCCAGGCAGTACTACCAGACTTTTTGCCGACTCTGCATCTAATGAGAGTGGTGCAAAGTGGAGTTGCTGCTCCAGATGTATTCTGTCTGGGTATTCGTGAAAGCAGCACAAATGGTCCTGGTCCAGCGTCTGCCTTGTTTGCCGGTGCAGCGGATGCTGCGGACACAGCAAGCTGGCAAAGCTCTCGCCATGCAGCAGGCCTCGCAATAACTCGTCATGCTTATGAGTTGCTACGTTCCTGCACACAAGAGTTTTGCTCGTATGATGATTACAACTGGGATTGGAGCTTCCAGCAGGTTTCTGCAACGTGCCTCGCACATCCGTTAATCGTCATGGTGCTGCGTGCACCACGTGTGCTTCACAGTGCTGACTGTGGGGCACCTGCTGGCGAGGTCTGCAATGCAGCTCGGGCACGTGAGCGTCTGGAGGCGGTGAGTTCAGGCGCATCTCGATACCTCTTCCCCGATACTGTGCGTGTGGTTCAGGTGCATTATCCCATTGCGGTGCACCCACCTGCTGTGAATGGTGGCTGGGCAGACCCCAGAGACCATGAGCTCTGCCGCAGGATGCCAGACTTACACTGAAAAGGACATTTTATGGATGATGTCACTTATTTGCGCTTTACTTGGTGATGGCACTCCTTGAGGTGCCTCTTCTTTCATTTCCTTTTCTGCTACCCTTTTTATTTCCGTGCCATATTTGTTGGCAGAATCATGAGTGCACTGTCTTGGAGTAGGATTAACATGGCAATCTATTGACTTTGGTTCAAGGCCGCTATGGACCCTCTGAAGTAGTAACAGACACGCCATACAGTTTTATTTTTTGGAGCACTTCTCACCACACCCCAACCCCATTCCCTCCTTCCACTGGCTTCTTGTGCACTCACCTTTTTGTCAAAATAAAGCTCGAATGATGGCCACCACCTGTAAGGTTGTTGCATCAAAGACAGGATTGGCCCATCGCTGGTGCCACACAACTATCTTTCATTAGTGCACACTGCTCGTTGCCCCATATTTGATAAAATTGTTGTCACTCAAGCTTTAGTACCTCCTTTGTTTTCTACATTTTCTTTTCTTGATTTTAAAATGTTCTGGCCATCTTTAGCCATTTTCTGTACTTTTCTCAAAACATAAAAAATAAGGCCAATGTTGTTTTTTAACCCAAAGTTCTCATACATTTTTAATTTCATACCTGCCTGATTTTTATTTTTATTTTTTTCTTAACAAAATGGCCTCGTGTGGACATTGATCGCATCCATTGCCCTTCATATTTTCTGTAAAAGAAAATGTTTCTAACGTTGATGGCTTTCCTTCTATTTTTTTTTCTTTCAAACCATGAGTTTTTGGATGTTATCTTGTTTTGCATATCCAGGTTTTGATAAGCCCTACATTTCTAATGAAGCAATTTGTTGTACGGTGGCATGTTTTTTTCAGTGGAAAGTGTTTCCATGAATACGAATTTCATTGGTTAAAAATAAATAAATGCAAAAAGTTTTTAAAAACATGCAAAAACATGTTGCATCGAAGCAAAGAAACATGCAAAAAATTAAAAATTAATATAAAAAACTTAAAATAATAATAAATATATATATATTTTAAAATAAAAAGTCCACACTAAAACGATCAAATTCTGTGTGAAGTAATAGGTGAATTTTCTTGATCATCCATCCAAACACAGCTTTCAAACTATGTTCCGATAGCCGAGTGCAGTAATTTTGATGATTATGTATCCCTATGGGGTTCTTGTTTTGATGCCATCATTTTGTAATTTATCAAAGGCAAGACATGCTCCAATTACAATACATCAGGAATATGCACAATGCATTGTTCGTTCAGAGTTAACAATAGAACACAGGATTGATCGAGATATTTATTTTAAACCTTGCTTTTATGAAGAATGAATAACTAGTCTCGCTGGTGAAGGCGAGTGTCAATCATGAGGTAAGCTAACCGCGGTGGGAAGCAAGGAAAAGCTAACCACCTAGGTGTTAATCCTTCAGCGGAGCATAAAATAAATAAATAAATAATAAGAAAAAAAAAAAGAAAAAAGGTCAAAAATACTTTTTGCTTGGATGAACAGTTAAGACCCGAAACATCAACTTCTCCAACTTATCCTTGCTTCAAGCAGTGGTTACCTTACCTCGATCAACTTCCTGTTGATTTCATCCATTGATCTTGCCTTTGATTCCAAGAGTGTATAATTTTTAAGATACTGTAATGACAAAAATAATTGTGTGGAAAAGCATAATGAAGCACCTGAGAATTGTTTCTTTCTTTTTGTTTTTTCAAGATTGAAATGTAAGTTAAACTTTGGAGAAGCTGCTGGGTTGTGTTTTTGGGGACCAAACATAAAAGGTAATAATGTCTCCGCCGACGAAGGCGCCGGAGGCATTATGTTTTTGGGCTGTCTGTCCGTCCATCCGTACGGGCTAAACCTCGTTTTTTCTCAGCAACCATATATCTGATTGAGACGAAACTTTCAGGGTAGGAGTGACATCCATGCAGAATGTTTTTTATGATAACTGATGTCATAGGTCACGTGGTATGGCAGCCGAAAATGGCTGCCATACCACGTGGCAGCCATATGCACAATGCAATTTAACCTCTTTGGTTAAAAGCAAATAATTGGTGAAAAAATTATTTCTCGGAAACTGCTGAATGGAATTTTTTTTTTAACTTGACACATTGTAAAGTACTCCCAATGGGGAACAAAAGCATGATAATAATGCCATCATAGGTGAAGTGGTATACCAGCCAAAAATGTTTTAATCGAATTCCTTATCCTAAAAATCTGAAATTGCATGCACATGATCTATGACCCATTTGTATTGAAATATTAAACTTATGACATCATATGTCACATGGTTTGGCAGCCATATTGGATTTATCCTACAACCTTAAAAAAACATCTTCTCCCAAATCACCAAATCGATTGACTCGAAACTTTACGTGTCATTGGTCAATGATCATCCTGCTTGATTGTTGGTTTCATTTTAGCTCTTTCACGAGCCTCGATTCAGTATCCAAAAAAAAAAAAAATTGACCAGGCCTGGCGATTACAACATGATCACGAAAACATCATTGGTCACATGGTGTGGCAGCCATATTGGATTGAACGAAAAACTTAAATAGTTATATCTCTGAATCCGCTCACCCTATCGATGTGAAATTTTACAAATATCATCCAACAGCACTGTTGCATATAGTTAATGATGTCGTAGGTCATGTGGTTTGGCAACCATATTGGATAGAAAAAGAACGTTGTCCGATCAACACAAAACTTCACAAACGTGATCCCCTACCCTACCCATACATATGCAGAGTGTACATTTTTAAGGTCATATGTCATGTGGTATGGCAGCCATATTAGCTTGAAAGCTGATTAAAAAAAAAAAATCCCTTCTCTGAAACCGCTTCACCGATCGATGTGAAACCTGTCATGGCTGGTGAAAATGTGATACTTGAAAACAGCTGAAGGG
Organism: Myxine glutinosa; assembly: GCF_964187855.1. NCBI lineage: Eukaryota > Metazoa > Chordata > Myxini > Myxiniformes > Myxinidae > Myxine > Myxine glutinosa. Next base: position 59,128,388 of record NC_136269.1, on the reverse strand, counting down.
ATTTAGATCAAAATTATTTATTTTTAGGACAGTGAACAATGGCATCTACCACCTGTTGTGGAACTATGCGGAGGCATATTGGCGACACAGTCGCATTGTTCTAGTTTTTTTTTACTTAAACTGGGTTGTTGAATTGAATTTTGAAAATTTGTTTATTTTTCTCATCGTTTTGTCAAAACATCTTACATGATCATGTGTGCAAGTACTGTGTAGTGGAATTCTGAACTTCATCTTCTCTCTACACCCACTTCCCTTTCCATACTCGCCATGACGCACAAAACACCCACCCGCTTCCCTTTCTACATCCCTTGCATACATAATAAGTAGATCAAATCTATTGATAGAAACGATAAATTATTAGTTTGCTACGGTTGCATTCATATTCATGGAAACATGGTGTCTTGACTTTTATGAAGTTTACTTGAGCTGCAATGTCACCTTTGTTAATGTTTCATACATTACTGTCTTCATGCGAGCCAATCGAAGATTCTTCCATTAAAATGCTGTTGATCACTAAACTCAAAGCCACTGCAAGCATTCAACGTGGAGCGATGCCCTGGTACTCCCACACTAGGCATCCCTACAAAGTAGTGACGTCAATCAACAGGCCCAGATTGTATTGGTTCATGGAATGATACGACGTTGCTTGGCACAATTGGTCATCTATGTTGGTGCAGCTATCATGGATACCAATGTGATGGAATCCTCTTTAACTCCCTTCCCCATATGTTGCATACATGCCCCTCACCTGTGTCTATATACAAAAACTTTATGCCTCATCTGTCCACAGCTCTTTGAATAGTATGTGGTAGTAATGTAGTTCTATCATTATCGAGGCCGGTAATGGCTCAAATTTAAACTTTGTTTCCATCCCTAAGCATATCAGCTCCACTGTGAGAAGGTACAACAGTTCCTGAAGTTTTATACCGACAGTGATGCCAACCGCACATGGTAAGTGTGCAATCACTCGACGACAAACGGTGGTCTTAAAACATCTAAGCTGATTGTCACGTGGTGAGTGACCTTTCTCTTGAGATGGTATTTCATTCCTCTAACTCTCGTTCTGACGTCTCCAATTGTGGAGTTACCTCCACCACCGAAGGTGGGCAGAGGTTGTCACCACTGTCTGTTTGTTTGTTTGTCTGTGAACAGGATATGTGTGCGGATTTGGATGAAACTTGGTGGTTTGCTTGGGTGTTTGACGAGGACAAATTGATTCGATTTGGGTTCAGTTCCGGATCCAGATCTGGTCTATCAGTGGGATACAAAATGTAAACTGTTCAACATGGTGGAGGTATGTGCTCTACCGAGTGCCATTCCAGTTGTATACATAGTGTATTGTGCATTTCTAACTTTTGATACCTTGGGTTTCACTTCATTTCTGCTTTCATTCTTCTTCCATTTCCTTTATTCCTTCTTTCCTCGTATCTCATTTTTTTCCCTTGCTTTCTTTCTTTTGCTCTATGGTGCAACAACCTATTTACAGCATTGCTGTTTAAATTTAGCTGTGTTTATGTTGGGAATGCGCAACGATGCAGCTCTCCTTGTTATTTCCACCAAACATTTCCTTTCGATAAATTGTTGTTGGAGGGTTCTGCAGTGCAGCATTGATTGTTTTTTTTTGTTGTTGCTGTTTTTTTTTTTTTTGTGTGCGAGTTCCAACACTTGAACATGATCAGGATATGAATTGTTTTAATATTAAGATATTTGCACATGTCATCTACCATCGTTTCATAGCAAAGGGTGTGCGGTGCATGCAAACACGCGTGGACATGTGACAACGAGCGGTTTTCTTTCCTGTTTACATTCTTCACTGTAAATGTTCATTGCACAAAAAAAGACCACAATACTGGAATCCAACACTGATGGCAAAGCATTTTAATAATACAAATGTATGTTTTGAAAATGAATGTTCTTAATAAATTACAGTGCAAATCTCACTTGTTTTGAAATTCCCCCTTTGCGTGTGTCCGTCCGTGCGGCGTGCGTGCGTAAGCGAAGGACCGCATTCAAATTTGGTGTGTGGGTGCAACCCACGTCAAAATCCAAGATGGCCGCCGCCATGTATGTCTGATGCCATGTATGTCTGAACCTTGTAACCTGCATATCTTGAAAAATAAGCGAAGTACCAACTTCTAATCTGGTGTGTGGGTGTATCTCGGCATAAGGAAGAACGCTATTGAAAATTGGGTCGCCACGTCAAAATCCAAGATGGCCGCCGCCATGTATGTCTGAATCATGTGAGAAGAATATCTTGAAAGATAAGCGAAGTACCAACTTCTAATTTGGTGTGTGGGTGTATCTCGGCATAAGGAAGACCGCTATTGTAAAGTGGGTCGCCACGTCAAAATCCAGGACGGCCGCCACCATATATATGTCTGAACCTCGTGAGCGAAATATCTTGAAAAATAAGCGAAGTACCTTCTGGTGTGTGGGTGTATCTAGGCATAAGGAAGAACGCTGTTGAAAATTGGGTCGCCACGTCAAAATCCACGATGGCCGCCTACATGTTTGTCTGACCCTTGTGAGCGAAATATCATATCATAGCATGTTTTCTGCGTGTTCCACTTTGTCAACTCACATCACTTCCCCGACGGGGGACCTAGGCGTAACGCTCGTCTTTCTTTACAGGAGCGATGCTCATAGGAGAGCAAGGTATAATGCTGACAGTGGGGAAAACATTTATTTGGGAAATTCTTTTATTCCAAACCGATACTTTCTGGTACAACGTAAGCATGATATAACATTGACGTGATTTTAAAAAAAGTGCATGGAGTCTTGGATGGTGTAGAAAGGGTGGCACAGAGGAATTTAATTTGTTTTTTTTATCCTTGTATCTGAAATCTCTTTGAGAATACTATTTTGATACATTTAATTTGTAGGTAACAACCCAAGTTTGGCTGGCAGGATAGTTTATAGGTAATGCACACTCACCTTTGAGCTGTGTAGCCTGTGTTCAAATCTCGACCGAGATATAAACTGCAGGACGAGTGATCAAAGCTGGGCCCGTCCCTCCGAGTCTGGCGAGTCATTAATAAAGACGACGAAGAGCAGTGGCGCAGTGATGGTTTGTGGCGCTCGGGGGGAAGGTTAAAAAAAATAGCGCCCCCTGCAGGCACTGCCATAGTCAGAAATTCCTATTGGGGGGGGGGGGGGACACGAAAGAGCTTAAGCTTCCCCATTGGGATCAGCAGCAGAGCCCTGGAATCTGTTCAAAATGAGGATAGATTTAGATATGACCTCCTGAGATGATTTGGCTTATTGACTACAAAGAATCCGGAAGAATTCCTTTGTTTCTAAACAATCGCCATGTTAAGGTGTATAGAGCAGTTTAATAGGTCCTTCCATGGCATGGTATTCCTATTATAAAATAAATAACAAAAACAATGATAACATTGTAACAAAGCATTTATTAATACTAATAATATTTACAACAATAATAATATTCGTACCATTTGGCAATAATAAAACGAACGTATTGTTACGGTTTTGCACGACCCTCTCTCCCTTACCAAGGGGAGATTAAACCCCTTGTTCTTTTTGGGTCATCGTAACTGCGAGACTCGAGTCGCCACTCCCGGGCAGACGCAGGACAGGGTTTCGGGACGATTCTCGCGCGTACCTAAGTACCTACGCCGCCGCGCAAGCGGGGATCAAGTCTCGCACGAACCACGCGTAATTTGAGTACGTCCGAGCGGATGGCGTACCATGTGCATATCCGTGCAGTTCCCTTATTATTGGAACCCGATTAGAGCGATATAATTCGTACCACGCTTCGTCAATAGATGGAAATGACGGGAACGATCAAATAGAAGGAAGAACACAGGTTTATTTACAGCTATACAAGGCGAAGAGACACAGAGCAGGCACTTAAGCAGTCTTAGCTTATTCACCCAGACAATGGGCCCATTCACACTCACAGGGGCGATGAAGGAAGGATGGTTCATGCGCTGAACGCGCCAGTTTTGTTGTTCAGGAACAGCTCGCCCGGCGTGGCCCTCTGCCAGTCACAGCACGTCCCCCGACGAAGGCAGGCGGGAGGGATCCTCACAGCGCGTATCTCGAACAAAGGCAGGCAGGCGAATATGCGCGTCTCTCGCCTGGCTCGGCGGTTCCTCACAGCGCGATTTATATAACGGCGCGCTTTCACCCTCGTAACTCAACAGAGGATCTGCCTCTAGCTCAACCGAGCATTTAACTTGTAACTCAATTCAACACGGTGCTTCGAACTGATAACGCAAGCTCATCACTCAGCGCAGGTCCTCCTCAAACTCTCTCACTTGTTCAGCGCACCTCTCAGAACTGAGAACGCTCAAGCGCCTCTCCCCATAACTTGTTCAACGAGCGCCTCTCCCCTCGTAACTTGGTCAACCAGCGCCTCTCCCCTCATAACTGAGGTGGGGGCTTTTGGGCACAGGGTTATATTGACACGCCCTGGCCTGCCTCGAATGTTCCAAACCACGCCTTTTGACGCAGTGCTAAGCCACTCCCCTCGAGCCCTGATTGGCGGCTCGTGCTTACCGGTCACTCCCCACTCCTCCTGTTCCGCCTTCCTTCGGCTTGCCTCGACTTGTCAGGCCGGCCTCGTGGTAATTTGCGCCAAAACTCAAAGCATCGAGGCGGCATAAAGCATTGGAAGGGGACCTAACTCTCATTATTCTACTCAACGCAAAACTAACAGGAAAAGGCCTATGCTTACATTTACTATGAAATAACTGAACTATCGCAAGGCTATGTGTTGTAGTGTGACTAACTATGAGGGGGAAAATTAACCTTTATTTCAAAAACACAGAACTGCAACAGTATAATCCCCACCCTGGTCCAAGCACACCTGGGCTTGGTGAAAGGTAAACTAATGCTGAAGCAGTAGAGCAGGCAGGTATGCTACAATGCCGTTAACAAAAACTACATCAAACACGCATGCAGCATGGTGTGGTATTTATATGGCCCAGAGACTAGAGACTGATGAGACAGAGCAGCAGAGGAAGAAAAGGAAGTTAAAGAACTCGCTTGACGTGATACTGGCCGTTGCTGATTGAGACATAACACTGAGATATCTAGATTTGATCGACGTCATTACATAACACATCCAACAGTTACACCCCTCCAGCCCTTGGGCCAATGGGCGATCTCCATGTTAGAGTACGTATTAAACCTCATTATACAAGATGAGAGATCAATGCAGCAGGCAGCCCGATAATTACTAACACCGTAATACGGATTTATTTACTGTGCGATAGGAATTCTGAAAAAAGTGAATCTGGATGTAAAGAGTTTGTAAACATGGACATGACACATTGACACATAGCACGAAGTTTAAACAGTAAAACATGGTTCTGAAAGTTGCTTCTCGTCATCTCACGAGTTCGTTGTATTATAATTTATATACAATACAAACAAATGGAGCATGAAAACGTTTTTTTGAGGGTGTAATTTGGCACCCCATCCACTTTGTGCCTGGTGCGGTCGCCCCCTCCGCCCTCCCCCCACACCCCCCCCATCACTACGCCACTGACGAAGAGAATGGGTCTGAGAACATTCTCACTCAAGCTACATTGCCCCCCTGGTAAAAAGCGTTCCTGCATCTATCTTATCAATGTGTTTCATTATTTGAAAACGTTTTTTTTTTAAAATACAAGATCTTGTAATCAATTCCTTTCATCTCCTGAAACTCCTGAAACTCCTGAAAAACATCTCCTGAAATTCCTGAAACGCATTCATTTGATGATAGAATGCGTAATCTATCATCTCTTGAAACCTTCAAAAACTTGGAAAACCCAATGAAATAAAGCAGGTTAGTAGATCAAGGCCATACCACATTCCCAAATGTGATGTTCACGCACCTCATTCCCAAATGTGATGCTGCGCAGGGTACGGGCTAAATATAAAATTCCCATAAAGAAAAGAATAAAGTTGGTAAGACTGGTGCTTGCCACCTGGACAGGGTGTGTGTGCTCTGTGCTGTCTAGAGAGCAGACACTCCCTTTAACCTTAGTTTAGAACGATATGCCATCTGGCGGCCATGAGTGCTGGAGATCAGTATACATGTACAATGTCTACGTCGTCATTGACCAAACCATGCACGTCCAACTGAAAATCATAACCATTCATTTTAAACCTGGTTTTCATCCAAAGCTTATTCAACGATTATTTTCCGAACTTTGCCAACAAGTCATTATAAACCCCAGTTGCATGTAATTCGTAAGCAAGTTGCAAGTCCGCAGACACCAATTCCGAATCTCAAGTCAATTTTGTCAAGTCGAAAGTCATAACATTTTGCGACTTGAGTCTGAGTCACCAAATCTGCCTATCGGTATGCACTCACCTGAGCTGTCTAGCATGGGTTTGAATCTCAGCCCAGCTATAAACTCTCACCATGTTTTGCAGGGAAAGCAATTGATCAATGTGTGTGTCCCTCGGATGGACGTTAAACGTGGCGTCCTGTCTGCCAGCATTAGTTGGTGCATGTTAAGGAAACTCTTTAATGTTAAGTGCATGTTAAGGAACCCGTGAAAGAGAGAGAGAGAAAAAAAAAATCAGAATTATCCTCGAATGGCCGCACACATTATAAATAGGGTGAAATGATAGGAAAGGGGCGACTCCAACACTGATCTCTATACTAAATCGAAAGGCTCGTTTTTTGAAGCCATTTGTCTGCCATCTTTGCTCTCCTATGAGTTCCCATGAGTTTCATAGTAACTATGGTGAATGCCACTACCAATGATATGTAATTCCTCTTCTCCGTTCATCACGGCCGTCGTGGCCAAACCAGGTGTGAATGGAAAAACCATTCACACCTGGTTTTTACAACCAAAAGCAGCCCGCTGTGGCATTTCATAAATAGTATAACAATATATTTTAACCCCAGAAATGGACTAAAATCAAGTCGGAATGGGATAAAATCAAGTAGGAAGGTGGAATTTTCATAGGAAATATGTATTGTTTTTGTATTGACGCAAACGGGAATTTCTGTGTTGTGGGAGAAGGAATATGGTGGATGGAGGGCTTCCGGTGCCTGCAGGACCGCCCGACCAATTGTCATTAAGCACCCTATTCAGTTAGTACAGAGATCGGTGGTTTCCAATCCAAGACGTCCACAGGAAAAGAGAGAGGGACTTAAGGAATTGTTAAAGAACTAACTTGTCATGTGATCCTGGCCATTGCTAATTGGATTCTTACGGTGTGAGACATCGGATATGATCGACACGTAATTATGAAATATCTGTCCGACGATTATAACCCTTCTATCCCTTTGGCCTATCATGGGCGATCTCTCTCTCTGAATGACAGAATGCATATCCTGGTCTGTTCGAAGTTCCATCAAACAATTTGATAAGATATGTACGCAGTACAGGCTGCAAGCCTCATAATTACTAATACGGATTTATTTACTGTGTGGAGGTGATTAGGAATTACGAAAAATATAAAACCGGATGGAAAGAGTTTGTAAACATCATGACATTAAGACTTAGCACAGAGTTTGAAATGTAAAATGTGGTTCTGAAAGTTACGTCTCTTGCTCTCACAAGGAGTCTGTTGTATACAACCAAATTGAGCATTAAAACGTGTTTTGAGGGGTGTCATTTGGCACCCCATCCACTTCGCGCTCAGGGCGGTCGCCCGGTCTGCCCCGCCATCACTGCGCCTATTCCTGGGAGTCTTGTTGGTTTCAACATTGACATTTTATTGTGGCAGGGATATCTGGAGGTTGTTTGTGTGCAGCCTGAGGCTGCTTGGCTCCATCATCTGCTGACAACATGCTGTGCCGCTGATGCAGTGCCCCGATTAACAGTCATCTGGTACTCATTTTGCCAACCTCAGAAGGATGATGGGCTGAGTCAACCCACGTCGTGTTATTTTAACGGCATGACAAGGGTTCGAAAACTCAGGACCCTAAATAAGATCTCAAGCTAGGCACCTTAGCCGTGAAGCCAACATCAGGCTGCAGGGATAGCCATCTCATCACACACACACACGCACACACGCACGCACGCACGCATGCACGCACACACACACACACACACACACACACACTTTTTCAATTTTCTCCGTTGAACAGTTTTTTATATACGCTCAATATGCACTATATCAAATAGTCATGTAACAAGTGGTAAAGTTTACATTTCCTCTGTTGAGCGGTTTTCGATGTACCCTCAATATGCGCTTTCTCAAATAGTCATGTTACAAGTGGTAAAGTTTACATTTCCTCCGTTGAACGGTTTTCGATGTACCCTCATTATGCGCTATATCAAATAGTCATGTAACAAGTGGTAAAGTTAAAATTTCCTCCGTTGAACGGTTTTCGATGTACCCTCAATTATGCGCTATATCAAATAGTCGTGTAACAAGTGGTAAAGTTTAAATTTCCTCCGTTGAACGGTTCTCGATATATGCTCAATTGCGGATAACACTTCCCATTATAGTATAGACTAGACGAGTCTATCCATCACTTCCCTGATGGACCAATTAGTCGTCCTGTTTCCCAAAATAAATTTACCCGTGTGTAGTGCTGTAACCTCAGCGTTGCCCAAGTAAAAAGGGATTTGTAATACCCTGTAGCACCAGGTGGTGCTACATAGTAGACCTAGAGTTTGCATTTTTTTACGTAAAATATCTAGCCATGCATGGAACACAGAGAGAGAGAGAGAGATTTTTTTTTTGGCCTTTTATAGGTATAAATAATGATGATGATGAAAGCCTGTGCAATGATTGCCAACATATGGTTATTTTTCCATGCTCCATCCTTTTTAAGCGGTGAAGCTGCTTCAATATTTGGCTCTGTCCTTCAAAAATGAAGAAGAACCTTTCTAACCCACCATGTTTAATTCTGATTTCTGAAGGAGTCTAAAAAGTAATCCTAGTGGGTTCTAAAGGGATGTAAAGGTTACTCTGAAGGGTATTTCTAATGGGGTTTAAAGGGTTTAGTTAGTTTCTTGGCTTTGCCTATTTCATATTAAAATGCCTAACTGACCCGCTTCCTTCGGACACGTGTGATTTTTTTTTAAACACTGTGTCAAGCAGGGTAAACGTTCCATGGTGTTAGTGTTAGACTCGGCCGGGTTCGTACCGCCGACCTCCCAGACTCGCAGCCGGTGTTCAAACACCACTGAATCGAGTACATTCTCTTTGTGCTTTGTGGTGGAGGATGGAAGGGAGAATAATCGATGGGTTGGATTAATTAATTTCGAATTCGGCCTCTGCGTTCACAACCATAGGCATAAATGTGACGCTTGATTAGTCTACTCGTGTACACATCAGATTTGCTCGTCGAACGCCGTCGGCGATATCAGGGATGTGTTCCATTTCCCATCAGATTGTAGAGCGCTCGTCAAGTGGCTTAAGCATTCCAATTTTACTGTACATGAAAATGTTACATAAGGCGGTGTATAATAAGCGAACACTAAATATCCGGATTTTAAACGATCTTAAAATCACAATTTTATTAAAATTGGAGTATATATTTGAACACTGCGTAATATATCGTGTTCTTATGAATTATGTAGTTGATAATAGTAAACACTCCTGATTACATATTATCTGGTAAAATCGGAATTTTCTTCTCTTAGGAGTTTACTCATTACTGGCACTTTCATTTCCGCGAGGCTCGAAAATCGAAATCCCGCTCTTTCGAAGATTTTACAATTATCCCTCTTATATGACTTGTTGATTGGTTAACCCCATGTAATTTGGTTTAATTATTGCTATATTTTATAATCTGTCAATTTTAGTTAGTTTTCTAATTCTGACAAAAGTCTTTTTAATCATGGAAACGCAAGGTTGCCATTTGAGGTGTATAGCGACAGTTGCATAAAGCGATACTGGGTTCGTATTTTCACGTCTGGTTCATGTTTGGTAATTTCCGAGAAGTGAATTCTTTTTTTTACCAAATAAGTTGTGGCACATCATAAATTCAAGATTAAAGTCTAAAACGCAAGACCGAAAAAGTGAAGGCGAAGTCGATGAGATCAAATGGTTGCTTCCTCGATTTGTGTGGTGACATTTGAGGAAGTTCGTGCAGGGCCGGTTTCTGGAACAGCATGGAATGTTCTGAGGAAAGGGATAGCGAAGTTAAGCAGTGGTATTCGAAAAAACGTTTTGACGAAGACGACACTAGGAGCCCGAAGAAAGCCAGGCTCGACGGAAGAGCTGCAGCAGGTGCTCAGTGACGATTGAGAACTGTTTACTACATAGAGCATTACATTGTTATTGTTACTGCAATGCTTGGCCTGTATTTTCCCATCGAAGTAGCTGAAGAGATCAAATAATAAATACATTTCCGTCTGCAAGAGGTTTCCCAAACATTTTTCACATTTAATAATGCACATCGACTCAGAACTTTCATCTTAAACTTCAGTAATAATAACTTTGAATATTGTTTCCTTTGTTCCAAGCCATTTTGCACCATGAAACAAGAAATTGTACTCAAGTGAGACATGTTGGTGAAGGGCCACCTTGATTGGCAATGAGATGGGCCTTAGTTTGAGATGTCCGTCGTGGTTTGGTCCAACATGGTAACTGGTCTAATTGCCAACCTGCGCAGGTCGTTGACGTCCAAGCATCGTTGATACTTTTTGTGGACCTTGTTGGATAGTTTTTGAATGCCGTGCTATGTTTTGAGGCATGTCGATATTGCAAATACTGTGACTTTTACACTTCATTAAATGTTTTGGGTTTAAATTACGAGGAGGGAAGTTTAGCAAGGTGACACCTTGACCTATTTTTTTTATTTTCTTGTATATTTCCGAGGTTGGGAAGCTTTTCTAGTCCAAAGGCCATAACGGCTCTTGTTATAAAACTTGGTTCGGGTCGGATATAAAATGGCCTGCAAAAGTATTCACCCCCTTCCAAAGTTTTCACATTTTGATGCCATCTGAGCTTATTTCACGATGCTTTCAAATCAAACTTGATATATATCGTCTTCACAAACTACTCCAAAGTACTAAAGCTAATAAATGCACATAAAATGTGAATAAGTTAGATTAATAGAGAACATCAGATGATTCTCAGTTGCATAAGTATTCAAACCCTTTGCCTAATTAACCCTGAATCACTTCATCAGCAAATTATTTGTTTGAAAGTTTACAAAATAAGTACAATAGGTTTCACTTGTATGTAATCAGTGGTTTAACTTAAAAATTAAGCTCCCCCACTAATCCAAGGAGTTTCAAGGTGCAACTCACTTCGTCAACAAACAAGGCAAACATGAAAACCAAGGGGCTTTCCAAAGAAGTCAGACATAAAGTGGTGCAGAAGCATCGTTCAGGAGAGGGTTATAAGAAGATTTCAAAGTCATGCATTATCCCTTTGAGAATGGTGAAATCCATCATTAAGACGTTGAAGACGTATCATACCACCCAGGCTCTAGCGTCTAGCCAGATCTGGTCGCTTATCCCAACTCAGCAGCCGGGCAAGCAGGAAGCTGGTTTGGGATGTCACGGTAAATACAACAATGACTTTGAAAGATCTGCAAGGGTCGATGTCCGAGATGAACGGGTCAGTGCTCATCAATCGACAACATCCCGTTCTCTTCACAAAGCTGGGCTCTATTGACAGGTGGAAAGAAAGAAGCCATTACTGAAAAAGACACATCTAAAAGCTCATGTGGACTTTGTGAAAAAGCATCTTAATGATACTGCAGGCATGTGGTGAAATGTTTTGTGGTCAGATGAGACAAAAATTGAACTTTTTGTTCTAAATTCAAAGCGTTATGTCTGGCGCAAACTAACACTGCACACCACATATTTCATATGTGTGTTGTACCGTCCACCAGACAGTGATGACTCCATCTACATATCGCTGTCTGATAACATGGACCAACTTCTATCCACTCATCCAAACTCTCTCCTCCTCATATGTGGTGACTTCAACTGTCATCATGCCAGCTGTCTGGGTGTGGGTACCTCTCACACCAGCCATGGCATCTCAGCAAAGGACTTCTGCGACTCACTGCGACTGACACAATCTGTCAATTTCCTGACCCGGATCTCAGTCAACGGAGCATCTTCTCTTCTAGACTTGGTTTTGACTAACTTCCCTGCAAATGTCTGCTGCTCTTCTTCTGCTCCAATCGGCTCATCTGATCATTTCCTTGTTAAAGTGGATATCTCTCTGGCCATTTTCAGAGAGCCTCCTCAGCGCCGACGAGTCTGGCATTTCACTCAGGTTGACTGGCATGGTCTTCAAGTAGCCATCAACCATCTGGACTGGTCTCCCATCTCTACTGCCTCTGACATCAACTCTTCCTGGGAATTCTTCCAAAGCAAACTGCTCTCTCTCTCTCTCTCTCTCTCTCTCTCTCTCTCTCTCTCTCTCTCTCTCTCTCTCTCTCTCTCTCTCATGCACAGATTTATCCCATTTCGTCTTCAGTTGTCATACCCTTCCTCCCGTCCATGGTACACTGAATCTTGTGGAGAGGCAGTTGCCCTGAAACAACTTGCCTTCTCCTCTTGGACGGCTAATCCAACGGAAGGCAATCTCATTTCCTTTCACAAAGCTCGGAACAAGTGTGTGTCTACCCTCAGGAGAGCTAGGAAACACGCTCTCCACTCTCAAGATGAGCTCTCACACCTGTCTCCCTCCTCCAAATCCTGGTGGTGTCTGTTCAAATCTGTTTCTGGTGTTTGTTCCCCCTCCATCCTCTCCCTTACCTCAAACGGCTACACAGCTAACACCACACATGAAAAGGCTGAATGCCTCAACCCTGTGTTTGCCTCACAATCTTGTTTCCCAAACCCATCTCTCTCTGTACCCACCTTACCCAGTCGTACCCAGCTGCTCCTGGACTCTGTGTCCTTCTCTCCTGACAAGGTGGAGAAGTTTCTGTCAAACCTTGACTCTGATTCTGCAACTGGACCAGACGGCATCAGCCTACGGGACCTAACCTCCTGCTCTGCCGCTCTTTCGCACCCTCTCTCTGTTCTCTTCACCCTCTCTTTTGCTCAAGGTCATCTTCCATCAGCATGGACATCAGCCAACATTACCACTTTACACAAAAAGGTGCAAAAACAGATCCTTGCAACTGCAGACCAATCAGCCTGCTCCCAATACTCAGCAAGGTCATGAAATCCATCATTTCGTCAGAAATCAAATCCTACTTCTTTTCCAATGGCTTGATCTCGGATCATCAATTTGGATTCAGACCAGGTCATTCTACTCTGGACATGCTGCTTCTGCTGTCTCAACAATGGATGGAGGTCCTCAATGCCAAACAGGAAATCGGAGCTGTCTCCCTTGACATATCACGTGCCTTCGATACGGTCTGGCACCCCGCTCTGCTCACCACACTCTCCTCACCACACTCTCCTTTATAATGGTATCCATGGTAATCTCCATGCATGGCTTGCGGACTTCCTCTCTGGTCGCAACTAACTTGTGGCCATGAATGGATTTCTCTCATCTCCCCTTCCTGTTCAGGCTGGAGTTCCCCAAGGCAGTGTTCTGGGCCCTGTGCTTTTTCTGGTCTTCATCAATGATCTCTCCGACTCTCTGGAAAATTCTCTCTATCTCTTTGCTGATGACTCAACTCTCTGCCGCTCCATACCTCATCCCTCAGATCAGCAGGCAACAGCCTCCTCACTCTCTGCAGACCTGGCCACAATCACAGACTGGTCAAACAAGTAGCACATATCTTTCAATCCTGACAAATCTCACACTCTCACTATGTCTCTCCGAAAAGACCGTCTGGACAACCCTCCCATCTACTTTCTCAACAATCCTCTTGAAGAAGTTCTGTCACTCAAGCTTTTGGGTCTCACTCTGTACCATGATCTTTCCTGGGAAAACCACATTTCCAAGCTGGCCTCCAAAGCCAGTCGCCGACTGGGCATCCTCCGTCATGCAAAGTCTTTCCTTGGCACACCTGAGCTCCTCACCACATACAAGGCATCCATCCACAGCTCAATGGAATACTGCTCTCCTTTTTGGGCTGGTGCTCCTGCCTCACACCTAGCTCGGCTTCACGCTGTTGAAACCAAAGTTTTTTAGAATCATTGGAATCGCCCGCCATGAAACTGACTCTGAGGGCCTTTCACTTACTCACCGCAGGCAGGTTGGTGGTCTTTCTGTCCTCTACCGACTCCTTTCTGGCCTCGCTCCCCCAGCTCTGTCTGTGGTCTGTCCCCTAAATATTCCTTCAGGTTGCACAAGATCTGCCAGCAACCCTCTTCTGGTGAAACTGCCAAAATCAAGACTCTCTGCTCACCTTCACTCTTTCATCCGCTTTACTCCCGCCTCTGGAACAAAATCCCTCACTCTCTTCAATCCCACTCCTCCCTCCAGGTCTTTACAACAGCTGTTCACCACGATCTGTTATCTTCCCCCATCCAAAACCTTGATCTTTTCTACCCCCGTTAATTCACCCCAGATGCGCTTTTTTGAAATACCGACTTCTTTACTTGAAGTCCTAGCAGTGTCCATGTGTTTTATACCTCTCCCACCCCTCCCTTCCCCTACCCCTCCCCCCAAGCCCTCTCCCTCCCACAGATCTCCTGATGTCCCTGTTCTCTACTGTTGTACTTGTGTGCTTCCCTCTCTCTCTCTCCATCTTGTCTCCCGCTCCCTTTATATTATATGTTTAAGTGTCCGTTTATGTTTTTTTTGTGATTAATGTTAGCTCTAACACGAGCCTCGATCTTGTATACAAAAAAAGAAAATAATAATAACCCAGTCATCACCATCCTTACTGTCAAGCATGGTGGTGGCAGCATTATGTTATGGGGCTTCTTTTCATCAGCAGGGACTGGCAAGCTTGTCGGGATAGAAGGGACAATGGACGGTGCAAAGTACAGGAGAATTCTTGATGAAATCCTGCTTGAGTCGGCCATGAATCTGAAACTGGGTTTCACTTTTCAGCAGAACAATGATCCGAAGCACAAAGCTCAAGCCACACTGGAGTGGCTGAAGAAGAAGAAAATACATGTTCTTTGAACCAAATTCCTGTCTTGAACCAAATTGAACATTTTTGGTGAGACGAAGATTGCAGTCGATCGACGATCCCCATCAAACTTGGCAGAACTCGAGCAATTTTCACGTGAAGAATGGGGAAAGATTTCATCATCTCACTGTGTAAATCTGGTAGAGACCTACCCCAGAAAGACCCATCGGCATCATTGCTGCAAAAGGTGCTTCACCAAGTACTAACCTAAGGGGCTGAATACTTTTGTAACCAGTGAATTTTGATTTCGCAGATTTTTTTTTTATCTCTGTTCAGTTTGTCTCTTTTCTTTCTTTTCGTATTTTGATGTTTTTTGCAGGTATTCATGACGTGTAACCTCCTTCAACTATTGTATAAGAGCCTTTCGTTTGATCTCTTCAGTTATGATTAAAAGGTTAATTTTGAAAAATTGATTCTAGTTAATTTGTAATTCATATGAATGTGGCATTATTGGTAAAGGGTGAATACTTTTGCATGCCGTTGTATCCTTAGTTATTTGTTGGTAATGTAAACAGCACATATCTAGATACGTAATGTAACTAATCATTTTGACTTTTGACTGAAAAGCACGGCACTCGTATAGTGGAGGAAAATTAGCTAGAAATTGGCATGATGTGGGAAAATTTGGGGACAGAGATGAAAATTGGCTGAAATGACCTAAATACCATATAAAAGCTTTGCAGAAAGTTCCCCATAATTCCTGGGGGTGGAAGGTACCTAATTTGCATATTTCCAAGATGGCCAATACCGGCGAAGGTAAAATTTATAACTTATGAACCGAAGAGGATGGAAGCCTATTTAACACGTCTAGTTCCACTAATTTTAGGGTGGAGAACTCATTTCTGAGGTTTTTGGGTGGCTACAGGGTCATTTAGAGGTCATTTTGGGTGGTAATGGGGTCATTTAGAGGTAAAGAATATGCAAGTTATGGTAAAAAGTGGGTTACGGAGTCACTTCTGGCGATGAGGGCGATGAAGACCACTGGAGGGCTCACACGTGGTCGGTGCATCACTGACAGTACTCTCGCCCAGTGGGTGGGCGCTCTACCCCTTTGTATACCGATATGTGAGGCTCTGGAAGAGCTTTCAGGCAAGTGCTGTGAGCCATCCGACCAACACTCACTACATAAGGACCATGCTGAGTTGGGGCAGGCTAGACAGACTCAAGATGATGCTGATTGAAAGAGTCAAAGAGAAGTTGGATGGCTCAAATCACACAATCCCTTTGAGTACAGAGACAAGTTGGTATCTATCTTCACTGGAGTTGAGGCGGATTCCAGTATAAACTGTGACAATGCTGTTACTATTGGCTCCGAACAGCACATGCAGATGATGGGGCAGAACTTTTCAGACTTGAAGCTACAGCAAAAAGAAAAGAGTTCAGTCATTGTCAGCCATGCGCTCCACTGTCAAAGTGCGGAATGAGCCCTTGGTTGTCAATGAGCAGCAGATGCTGAACAGGATTCTGGCTGTTCTACAATCAAGCAATGACGAGAGATTTTGTTCAGTATGAATTCGTGAACTTCGCCCCTGCTCTGTTCGATGCTGTGTCCATGCGTAAGACAGCAAAGGCTGCTCTGAATCGTATCGTTGACGTGAATTCACACCTCGTTGACTCAACAGTTATAGGCCCAGTTCCCATAGTTATAGATGGGGATCACTTTCTGCACGCCGTTGTATGGAATACACCCGGTACTGATGCAGATGTGATAAAAGCTATGGGAGCTATGTGCAAAAGCATTACCCAAACCGCCTTGTCATCGTGGTATTTGATGGGTATGGTGCTCAACTCAGCACCAAGGTTGTCGAGCAGTCCAGGAGAGCCAGCAAGGTTACATCTGCAGCCATTGCTGTATCACCACAGATCAACACATCCACAACACAAGCAGAGTTTCTGGGGAATGGAGCAAACAAGACATCGCTGATGAAGTTGGTCTCAACAGAGCTGAGGGCTGTTGGCATTCTTACCTGTCAAGCAGAAGCTGATGCTGATAACCTCATTGTCAGCACAGCTCTGGAGTACAGCAATGTCGATCTGGGGGTTCATGTTGTCTCCAAAGATGCAGATGTCATGATATCTCTGCCTCATCGTAAGCCATCTGGTGAGTCGATCATACTCATTAATCCTCAATCGGGTGGGTTGGAGCCTAAGTATGTAGCTATTGACAAGCTCCAAGTTTCTCTGGGCCCTTTGAAGGAAGTGATTCTTTTTGCCCATGCCTTCACGGGGACTGACCCGACATCAGCAGCATACTGCCAAGGTAAGGCTCAAGTGTGTCAGCTGCTGAGAAACAGATCCACTCTGAGAGACGAGATGTCTATATTCTATAAGAAGGACGCGTCTCAGGAAGAAATCGGTGTTGTGGGTGAGCATTTCTTTCTTGCCTGGTATGGTGCCGAAAAATTTGCCTCACTGAACAATGCTTGGTTCTTCAAGCTTAAGCAAATGATTGCGAAGCAGTCTGTGACAAATGTCATGAACCTCGCTGTCCTCCCTCCCACATCTGGTTCAGCCAAGCAGCATAGTCTGCGGGCATATCTACTGATTCAGCAGTGCTAGGCAGGGTGTTGAGCTTGATTGTACCCAGTGGGGCTGGGAGATGTGGGCAGATGTACTTTGTCCAGTGGGTTCAGCAAACCCATCTGCCCCTGAGAGACTCCTGGAACTCATATTCTGCAACTGTAAAATGGGATGCAAGACAGCCTTTTGCAAGTGCAGGCAGGCAGGTCGTGCATGCACACCAATGTGTGAAACATGTCTAGGAGAGAACTGTTATAATGCCGCAGTTGTTGAGGAGATTGATTTGATTACCTTAAATCCCCTTGTACTTGCACTTGCTTGCTTACTTACTTGCTTGTATTCCCTTGGATGCACTAAATAATTGAATTGTTTTGTATGTTTTGTATGCTAAAAAAAACCCCACGACAGCTTAACACAACCAATTTCCTGTTGTTTATATTAAAATCTGCTATGAATTCAGAAGTGTCATTTATTATTCTATAACAATTGGTTCCACAATTATCACAATTATCACAATTACAGCTTTTTAGTGGTGGCAATCTTCAACATATGCAAATTTAGGTGCCTAATTTGCCTAATTTGACCCCCTCAATGACCCTGTAGCCACCCAAAAACCTCGGAAATGAGTTCTCCACCCTAAAATTAGTGGAACTAGACATGTTAAATATGCTTCTATCCTCTTCGGTTCAAAAGTTATAAATTCTACCTTCGCCGGTGTCCGCCATCTTGAAAATATGCAAATTAGGTACCTTCCACCCCCAGGAATTATGGGGAATTTTCTGCAAAGCTTTTATAGGGTATTTAGGTCATTTCAGCCAATTTTCATCTCTGTCCCCAATTTTTCTCACCTAAAATTATTTTTCCTCCACTAAGTCAACGTCCCTCTTCGTAACGCTCGCCATTATATCAACTACAGCCAGTGATATAAACAAAATATTCACTCATTTCACTAACACTTTTTATCTCGCACTATTCAGACTTTTTTTTAAGGCAATGGTAATACAAAATAATTCTTCTTCGTACTCGCTTCTATTTGGAAATACAAAGTTATACACTGGCAACAATATGTTCCAGTATCCAGAGCACGTGTGTGGTTGCAAAGCTAGTCCTTCCTGTCTTCCTGTTCACTTCCTGCCAAAAATGTTGCTATCGCTTGTAGTGGTGAACATGGTTGGATTAAAGAAGTTATAACATTTCTTCGGTAAGAATATTTATGTGACTTTTAATATTCCCACATAATTTGTCTTCTTCTTTCTCTCCTTGCACCATTAGGTGCACAGGGTTGCTGAGGCAGTTTCATTGGCTAGGCCGCTTGGGGTTGAAACCTGGACGGGTCGCCACTCTGACACAGGATATTCGACTGCAAGTGCAGGATTTTGTAATTTGCTCATGGTGCCGGTGATCGCTTGCCGACGCTTCGCGAAGGACACCGTGGGGTCTTTAACGTCTACCAACTAATTCTAGCAAGCGGGACGCCTAGTTTAACCTCTTTGTGAGGGACGAAGCACACATTGATGAATCGCCCTGTATGTCAAACACCAGGATGGCGGTTTATAGCTTGGTCGAGATTCAAATCCAGGCTAGACAGCTCAGAAGCGAGTCTGCATACCTCCACATTATTCTGCCTGCCCTTCTTACATAATACTTAATAGCTTTGTAAAATACTGACCAAAATATCACCACGCAGCCTGGATCAAATTATGTCGCAGGCCGTATCTGGGATCTAGCCCGTGGGCAAGAGGTTCCCCCCATGCCTAGTATAAATCAACTGAATATGCCTTTAATTTGTGTTTAGTGTTTGTTTTTTACATCGTTTTACTTGCCTTTTTGAAATTATAAATGTTGTGGCTGTAGCATTGATGGCTTGCTGTGGTTTGGCTATTATCAGTAACCGATTCCTGATCTACATACCCTCTTGCTTTTAACATGACGGTTTATATGCATCTGACTACATATATTTGGCAACTGGTTGTCGCTTGTTTGGCCTAATGTTTCACATATATGTCTCAACTTCTCATTTCCTGAATTGCATCGTGTCACGTTACCTCTTTCGCACTATTTTTCACATGCACAGAAAGATTGAGCAGTGATGGAGATGAGGACCCTGAGCAAGAAGCAGGAGGCAGTCCACCCCCAGAAGGAGAAGAACTCCAAGATGGTGTTTCCCAGGACGACAGCCTGCCATCGCGCTTTTCCATGTACACCCCTGTTGCACAAAAGCTCATGGTGAGTATACTTTGGTCTTCGTGAAGCTTGTTCTGCAGCACACTGTTGTTTTTCTTAGCTGAGACGGTGACCTCGATTCGAAATGCCTCTGAGATAGCTTCCAGATGGAAAAAGATTTCTGTCTCAATTCAATTCAATACAATAAACTTTATTGTCATCCCATCCATATACAATACAGTATAAAATGGAACGAAATGACGTTCCTCCTGGACCTCGGTGCAATATAAACATTCAAGCAAGACTACACATAGTGCAATTGGACATGACAAGTGTAATGCAGTACCATAAATACACAGAACAATACTATAAATATACTGGATAGTATACAGTAAATACACAATGAATATCCATGGCAAAGTGAGTATATCCAAGACAACATAAAATAAATTATTTTACAAAATGTATAGAGATGAACAGTTGACTGTAGGTTACATCTGAGAAGTAAACCATTTATGTAGAAACATATTATGTATAGCAGCATATGATATTTGTAGTGCAAGTAGGGGGAGGGGGAGGAGGAGGAGGGCGTTTAGACCCTGTTAGTTCGATTAAGGCGGGTGGTGGAAGGTAACAGGGTGTTGAGGAGCCTGACATCCTGGGGGAACAAGCTGTTACAGAGTCTGGCAGATCTGGCTCGGATGCTGTGGTACCCTTTCCCAGACGGCAGGAGGGCAAAAATTCCATAGGATGGGTGGAAACGGTCGTCAGCTATGCTGGTGGCCTTGCGTGTGCAGCGTTTGTAATAGATACCCTGCATGGAGGGGAGAAAGACCCCAATGATGTTTTCAGCTGTCTTCACTATCCGCTGCAAAGTCTGGCGGTCCGAGACATTGCAATTCCCATACCAGACAGTGATACAGCTGGTCAGGATGCTCTCAATGGTACCCCTGTAGAATACGCGCTGCAGCACGAAGATCCGGAAGTAGCGAGATAACCGTCTCACGTTACAAGAGAAAGGTCAAGATTAGCAGGTAGACAACAATGCACAGGAGGGAAGGTAACTGCAATGAATAAAGTAAGTTCAGTCATTAAGAAAGTTGTTTAAATTTCAGAGCTGAAAAGAGCGGCAGCTAAACTCACGCCAGTGTAAAGAAGGTGCTAAACCTTCTTCTTTACACTGGTGGGGTATGCACTCGTATATTGTTTCATGATTACATAAAGATTTCCTGCATCGGATCAGCATGACCCCAGTTAGTGTATAGGGGTGTTTTTATCTTTGCCGATGGTCTTGGGGGGAGGTGGAATGGGGAGGATGCATATTCTCTATGTAAATGTTTATCGTGTAGCGCCTCCTCCAGGTGGGAGGGGGTATTACAAGTCCCCATCCTTTACAGTGCAGTATTCTTGTCCCCACGTTTTATAGTGTAGTGAGGTGTTTTGAATTATAAGCAGTAAGCATGTTTTTGCTTAATGCACGTAACCCGGGTTATTATTATTATTTTTTCTGGGAGTGATTGAGGCAGCTGTCAGTTGCCTATACACCACCCAAATAAAGGTATGTGTCAGAAGAACTTGTTGTATATTCTCATTTAACCCTTAAGCTGTATCCGTATCAAGGTAATCAAATTGTTCACTGAAGCACGTGCATATAAATTACAAACGACAAACGCTGAAAGGATATGAGACACAATCACAGCAGAACTTTACATGACTGGCAATTTCTGAAGCTGTTATCACTTTATGACAGAGGAAGATCATAATGTAGAAAAACTGAGCCTGAAAATGATGTGCATATCAACAGGAGGTGGCATAGGGATAAGGCCAAAAAATATATATTTCCGGTCTCTGGTCAGCGCGCGCATCGATTTTGACCCTGCGCATCAACATTTTTTTTTTTTCAAATTTCCAACGGTGCCGACAACAGCGCGCGCCATCTATATAATATAGAGCACATCATAAATTATAGAGCACATTAAACATAAACAATGCCGCGCCGCCTCAAGTATTCGCGTATACTTGAGGCGGCGCCGAGACGAGATAATTGCAATTAAGTGAGCCGTGACGTCACGTTCTCGCCGAAAACGCGATTTCGAGCGTGAGGAGCCATATAATGTATGTATGCCGCCGGGCAGGCGCGCTATCTTGGGAAATATGAAAGATCTCGGCTATCGACGTTCACGCACGGTTCTCCCCTACAAAACTACGTTTAGTTTGTCCAAATCCAAACAGCCGTTCCAAAGATATGAGTAGTTTTGTGTGCCGTGACGTCATGAATCCAATCGGCTGTATATTCATATTGTAATTTATTGAAACGAAGACGTTCTTTGTCGGGTTCGTGTGAAGCAACCAGAAAGCCGAGAGAGCTGTGGGTGGTCTCGTTAGTTAGGCCTGGATCCTATGTCGTTTGTCATGAAGTTGTAAGTGTCTGTGATAATCTGGTGGACTGGGAGAAGAGATTGTGGGAGTTGAACCACACCATACAGCCCATCTGCGCATATGTGGCTTTGATACACATGCAGCGTCATCCCGTACACGAAGATTGGTCCGAGGTGTAGTCATTTGCGCATGCGTGGTTTTTTCAGCATTCAAATGCTTTGGCAATCGCCTGTTCGACCACTTGCGCATGTGCAGTGTTGACGCGATCAACACATTAGAATGTTTGACGGTACGGCGAGGCGATCTCGAGAACGAAATGGCAGTCTATAATATGCTTGAAGAACTTTAATGATTTTCAGAATAAATACATTTTAAAATAACTTATTAAGCTTGTGTTCATTATTTACAAAAAGGCCTACCAGTCCCATTGGCTGTCTTTAATTTTTGTCTGGACGGCACCACGGCAGATGAGAACCGCAAGGCATGAGGACACAAAAAACAACACATTTATATGTGCAATCCATGCTTTTCAAAAAGAAAAAAAACCCCGCATCGCCGCATCAGTTCTGGAACTTTGGTCTGACCAGAGACCAGCAATATATTTTTTTCGGCCTAAACGGGGTACGAAAGAAGATATCAGAGATAAGAAAAGAATGGAATCTGCTATACTGTGATACAAAACTATAATTATATTACTGCACACGCACTCGGACGGCGTTCCATGTGGTTTGCCTTGCTGTGTCTTTAAACAGGAAGCATGGATTCACATTTACATCGATACACATCGTTCACTTGGATTTATGTAGTTTGCTATGTCGGGAAGGGCATCCGGCCATAAAAACATTGCCTCAAAACAGGGAACCATGATCGTCATGGGGCCCGCAAGGCTAACCCCTGCTCTGGCGGGGAAAATGGCCTTAAAACGATCATTCATTCATTCATTCATATGACCTTTGCAAATGTGATGTGTGCCGTACATCGGTTTGCTGTTGTGTGTAACAATGTGTCGTGTCTGCCATTCTTCCTGCGTCCTTGTTCAGGCTAAAATGGGTTTTCGGGAAGGTGAGGGTCTGGGGAAGAACAAGCAGGGACGGCAAGAGATTGTGGAACCATCCGATCATCGTGGGCGCCGAGGTCTCGGCCTCAAACTCAGAGCTTTCCAAGCGAAGATGGACATTGATTGGAAAACGGAGCAGGTTGTGCAAGTGTGTTTCAGCTTCATTTACAAATTCCCATTGGTCACAGGATGTTAAAGAATTTAAATATATAACATGGCATGGATGTAGGAACGTAATGAGGATGTGCTTGGTACGGTGGGTGTAAAGGTTGGAGCACGTGGTGTGGATACAGAAAATATTGATGAAACATGAAAAGGTATTGAGGATGAACATTGGTGTTTTTGAAGCGGTCGTGCTCTTAACCAAGTGTTAACTCTGTTTGTATGATTTGTCTTTATTTATTTTATTTTAGACTGACGAGGATAATCCTGTGGAATGGTTCCCAAAGTGTATGTACGTCCTACCAACAGCAGAAGAGTTGAATGGTTGGGATGCCGAAGGAGAGGTTAGAGTTTTCATATCATCACTTACCCTCAGTATCTTGAACCTCGCTGTCTTCCCCAAGTTTGGTACAAGTAGTGATTCCATTGCAATCCTTCATACCATAATCGCTCGATCACAGCCCTTCAAACGGTATACTCTCTTGCAGTACAAACTACTTCGTCATGTCTTCTCTTTCCTTGCTTACCTTTCTGTTCCTATGTACTGTTGATGTATTTTCACCTTTGTTGTATTTTTTTGTGATCCCATTTGGCAGAGAAAAATAAATATCGATGATGAGACAGAGTTCTGCAATGAAGAGTTTCTGATGAACGTTCTTCAATGTAAGGTGGGAAATGGACAGGGAAGAGGGGAAGGTTGTCGGGAGGGGTGTCCTGCGTGTGTCTGTGAAAACAAAATCTTTCATGGTTCCTGTTAGCCTCTCAGTTTGTCTCCCCTTAGAGTGTGTTTGATGAGCTGGATGCCGAAGAGATGAGGAAGGCACGCACAAGAGCTAATGCATTTGAGACCATTCGTGGAGCCATTTTTCTCAACAGGTAAGCTTGGACTCCTTGTCTTTGCACTCACAGAAGTCGTTCTTACAAACTTTTAAAAAAATCTCTGTTCAGTTTGTCTCTTTTCTTTCTTTTCGTATTTTTTACCTGTTTGTTTTTAATATATACTCCTTTTTCTCTCTTCTTTTGTCCTTTTGCTTTCACCTTCTTACTCACCCTTTCTTACACAGTTTATTCACCTTTTAAAATACTTTCACATGTACGTTATCAGAGTGGAAGTGACTGTGTATCCATGTACTTGCCATCACCGTTGTTTTGAAATCAAATACATATCAAAGTCGGCCTAACATTCATCATGCATTCACTTCTACCAGGCAAAGTACGACAGAAATAGCAGGTAGCCATGGCTTATCTCCTCCAATCATCATCATTCATCTGGCCAAGTGTTTTATTTATCATCACAGTAAAATACGCAAATTGGTGTCTGTCTGTCTATCTGCGATACATTCCGTCGTTACTTATGCAATCTCGTCAAAACTTGACAAGAGGATTAATGGTCACACGATGGAGGTTGTAGCGACTTAATTCCCCCCTCCCCCTTCCCGTAGACCCCCTTATCGATCGCAGATTTTGATGCGGTCAATACACCTTTGTTAGGCATCAGATATGAAGCTTGTAGCCAAGTTTCATATCAACATCGTGTGTGTAGTTTTGGAGAAGAGGGCAAATATCTATTTTGGGAGGTAAGAAGCTCCTCCGTAAACCTCCTCGATGAGTGCAGATTTCGATGCATTCAATACACCTTCATGAGGCATCAGATTTGAAGTTTCATTAAAATTGTGTGTTTGGTTGAAGCGATAATGACTGAAGTGTTTACTCACTCACTGACCCACGGACACTGCTTGATCGCATAAGCTCACCGACTAAAGTCTAGTTGAGCTAACAACACTAATGATAATAGCATAATATTAATGTTATTACAAAACAATATTCAAACTAATAATATCGCCTCTCACCAAGCGATTTTTCCTCTGGACAAACGCCGTGTTAACATGAATATATAGCTTATCGTGGCATATCGTGTGGCAAGCCAACCAAAAAGAAAAAAATATATAAAAATTATAATCCACAAAAACGTATGATTACCTTTTTTAAGTTGCCACTGCTGTTTAAAGGGCAACCCAAATGTCAGACCACCTCAACACTAATGTATTCCTCGACACCCTACAAAATAGATGTGGTGTGTCTCTTTTTCCGATTTCCGATTTGTAAAGTTGGTAATTTTGCAATTAAAAGTCGCAATTGTCTTCTTCACATTTAGCTCTGACGTCGCACCAGGAAGGTGACCGTCACTTCCGTATTGTGTGTGGGTAACATCAAGGAACGATTGAACTCAAACAGTGAATAATTTTCGAATTTCTACAAATATGACTCGTTGATGTGTTTTTGGTGGTTGGAGCAATACAAATTGAGATGGTTTCATGCTACACCAATGGTAGATAGATCCAAGGGTTTGCAGAAATTGGACAAGGTTTGTCCAAAATACCCGAGTGTGGATCGGGCCTACAAGATGTTTGGTTTTGTGTTCGGAGCATGTTACAAAGAACTGTTATGAAACAGCAGAAATTTCTAGATCTTGTGGTTTTCTGCCACAATTGAGAGAGGATGTAATGGTTCGCAATTAAGCATAAGAAACGACCGTCGCACAAAAGTGTAATGCCATGTCTGCCGAGCTACCAGGCATGGGGGCACTGTCAATTTGAGTGGTAAATCGAACACGTGTTGGCATGCCAGCCACCGATCTCACCTCTTTAGATGCGCTGGCTAGCATCGTCACCACCTTGCCCTACGCATCTGAAGAGCTCAAAAACCCTAGCTGTCAATACCCATGACCATGCTGAGAACCTTCAGAGTTGTTAATGACAGAGGAATAGATATCGGAATCCAAGCTCAGAATACGCTCTTCTTGATGTAAATGCGCCATTTGGATCAAGGTGAGTTCAGCATGTGAAATCATCGGCAAAATATCTGGACTTGGTTATGACTAACTAATGGGTCGTCTCTTCAAAGCTGTCCATGCGCGCTCGCTTTCGAAGTTAAGTAACTTTTCACAATTGTGTTTTTGTCGAAACTGTATCTTTCTCTCGGTGTATGTAACTATTGGTGTGTCTTTAATAGTATTCTTGGTGTTGGTTTTTCATACCTGTGTACAGAATCGTCGGTCTTTCGTATCGCGTATTCTGAGGCCTAAGTGTAGTTCTAGGCTACCATGTCCGACCTTGGCTTGAGGCTTTGTTTTTGCCTCAGCGGTTCTTCGATCGCGCTGCAATTACTTTCTGGTCTCTGATTTTCCCGGTCCTTTCACCCCATACTTCCTTGTTTTAAAATCTCCTCAAAAAAAAACAAAAACAAAAAATATTTCCTTCTGTTCTTATTCGTTTATTCGTTCTTATTTGTTCGTTCGTTCTTCGACCACCTTGTTTGTGATCACGTGATCACGTTGTTAAAAAATGTCGAATCTGTCCCCTGAAGACCTGTATTCTGTCATATTCTATAACACCTTTTTCTTCTTCTTCTATAAAAGGATGCTTTCGACTTGCTCACCAAATCTATTCATTCCAAAAAAAAATTCCATCTCATAGTGCATCTTTCATTCATTCCCTAAACTCTCCAGCACTCCACCCATCCTTCAGCATCCTCAAACGTATTTTTGACTCGAATGTCTCAAGAAACTCATTTTGCAATAAATGTTAGTTTCCCATTAATCATACACTTTTCAAAATCCAATCTCACCCCTCCCCTCCAAAACTTCCCCATCACCCCTTCACTCCAAATCTTCCCCATCACCCCTCCCCTTCAAAACTTCCCCATCACCCCTCCCCTCCAAATCTACCCCTTTGCCCCTCCCCTCCAAATCTTCCCCATCACCCATCTCTTTCAAATTTTCCCCCTTGCCCCTCCCCTCCAAATCTTCCCCATCACCAATCCCTTTCAAATCTTCCCCCTTGCCCCTCCCCTCCAAATCTTCCCCATCACCCCTTCCTTCCAAAACTTCCCCATCACCCCTCCCCTCCAAAACTTCCCCATCACCCCTCCCCTCTAAATCTACCCCCTTGCCCCTCCCCTCCAAATCATCCCCATCACCCATCTCTTTCAAATCTTCCCAATCACCCATTCCTTTCAAATCTCCCCCCACACCCCTCCCCTCCGAGACTCTCCCTCGCTCCTCCCCTCCTAGACTCCCCTCTCACCCCTCCTCCTCAAAGCGTCCTCCCCGCTTCTTCCCCCTTCCAACTTTCACCTTCATCTCCCTCAACCTTCTGCCTCGCTCTTCCCCCTCGTCAAATAACACCTCACTGCGCCTCTCCCAATCACCATCAAACCTTTTGTCCGCCCCATTCTTCCCTTTCTCCAAGCTATTCTGTAATCTCTGACACACCTTCAACAGCTCTCCCTACCTCTTCCTCCTCTTCCACATCTTACCCTACCCCTCCCCTCCCCTGTCCTGCACCCGATACTCCCCCTCTCTCCTCACTAACGGTATGGACCTCAAACATCCGGGGCCTTCGCTCAAACCTGATTGATCTCTCCATTCAGATCTCTTCCTCACTCGCCCTGCACTGCCCTCTCTCCACCTCACCCCCAGGAATACCTTTGGCTATGGCTTCCCCTTCGCTCCCACCTTTTGTTCATATGTGTGTTGTACCGTTCACCAAACAGTGATGACTCCATCTACATCTCGCTGTCTGAGAATATGGACCAACTTCTATCTACCCATCCCAACTCTCTCTTCCTCATATGTGGTGATTTCAACTGTCACCATGCCAGTTGGCTGGGTGTGGGTACCTCTCTCACCAGCCATGGCTCTTCAGCAAAGGACTTCTGTGACTCACTGGGACTGACACAATCTGTCAATTTCCCGACCCGGATTTCAGTCAACGGAGCATCTTCTCTTCTGGACTTGGTTATGACTAACTTCCCTGAAAATGTCTGCTGCTCTTCTTCTGCTCCAATCGGCTCTTCTGATCATGTGCTTGTTAAAGTGGACATCTCTCTGACCATTCTCAGAGAGCCTCCTCAGCGTCGACGAGTCTGGCATTTCACTCAGGCCAACTGGCACGGTCTTCAAGCAGCCATCAATCATCTGGACTGGTCTCCCATCTCTACCGCCTCTGACATCAACTCATCCTGGGAATTCTTCCAAAGTAAATTGCTCTCTCTCATGCACAGATTTATCCCATCTCGTCTTCAGTTGTCATACCCTTCCTCCCGTCCATGGTACACGGAATCTTGTGGTGAGGCTATTGCCCAGAAACAACTTGCTTTCGTCTCCTGGAAAGCAAAGCCAACGGAAGGAAATCTCATTTCCTTTCACAAAGCCCGAAACAAGTGTGTGTCCACCCTCAGGAGAGCCAGGAAACAATATCTCTCCGTTCTCAGGACCGAACTCTCTTATCTGTCTCCCTCTTCCAAATCCTGGTGGCATCTGGTCAAATCTGTTTCTGGTGTTTGTTCCCCCTCCATCCCCTCCCTCACCTCAAATGGCCACACGGCTGATTCCGCACGTGAAAAAGCTGAATGCCTCAACTCTGTGTTTGCCTCTAAATCTTGTGTCCCAAACCCATCCCTCTCTGTACCCACCGTACCCAGTCGTACCCAGCTGCTCCTGGACTCTGTGTCCTTTCCTCCTGACAAGGTGGAAAAGTTTCTGTCAACCCTCGACTCGGATTCTGCATCTGGACCTGACGGCATCAGCCCACGGGTCCTAAAATCCTGTTCTTCCGCTCTTTCACTCCCTCTCTCTGTTCTCTTCACCCTCTCTTTTGCTCAAGGTCATCTTCCATCTGCTTGGAAATCTGCCAACATCTCCGCTTTGCACAAAAAAGGTGCAAAAACAGATCCCAGCAACTACAGACCAATCAGCCTTCTCCCAATTATCAGCAAAGTCATGGAATCCATCATTGCTTCAGATATGAAATCTTTCCTCTTCTCCAATGGCTTGATCTCTGATCATCAATTTGGTTTCAGACCTGGACACTCTACTCTGGACTTGCCGCTTCTGCTTTCTAAACAATGGATGGAGGTCCTCAATGCCAAACAGGAAATTAGAGCAGTCTCCCTTGACATATCACGTGCCTTCGATACGGTCTGGCATCCCGCTCTGCTCACCAAACTCTCCTCTTTTGGTATCCATGGTAATCTCCACGCATGGCTGGCGGACTTCCTCTCTAGTCGTAGTCAACGTGTGGCCCTGAATGGGTTTCTCTCATCTCCTCTTCCTGTTCAGGCTGGAGTTCCACAAGGCAGTGTTCTGGGCCCTGTGCTTTTTCTGGTCTTCATCAATGATCTCTCTGACTCTCTTGAAAATCCTCTGTATCTCTTTGCTGATGACTCTACTCTCTGTCACTCCATTCTTCATCCCTCAGATCGGCAGTCTGCAGCCTTCTCACTCTCTGCAGACCTGGACAAAATCACAGACTGGGCAAACAAATGGAACATGTCTTTCAATCCTGACAAATCTCACACTCTTACGATGTCTCTCCGAAAAGACTGACTGGACAACCCTCCCATCCACTTTCTGAATAATCCTCTCCAAGAAGTTCTGTCACTCAAGCTTTTGGGTCTCACTATCTGCCATGATCTTTCCTGGGAAAACCACATTTCAAATCTGGCCTCCAAAGCCAGTCGCCGACTGGGCATCCTCCGTCGTGCGAAGTCCTTCCTTGGCACACCTGAGCTCCTCACCACATACAAGGCTTTCATCCGCAGCTCAATGGAATACTGCTCTCCCCTCTGGGCTAGTGCTCCTGCCTCACACCTAGCTCGTCTTCACGCTGTTGAAACCAAAGCATTCAGAATCATTGGAATCCCTCGTGATGAAGCTAACTCCAAGGGCCTCTCACTCACTCACCGCAGGCAGGTTGGTGGTCTTTCCGTCTTCTACCGACTCCTCTCTGGCCTTGCACCCCCAGCTCTCTCTGGGCTCTGTCCCGCAAATATTCCTACAGGTCGCACAAGATCTGCCTGCAACCCTCTCATGGTTAAACTGCCAAAATCAAGACTCTCTGCTCACCTTCACTCCTTCATTCCTCTTTTCTCCTGCCTCTCGAACAAACTCCCTCACTCTCTTCAATCCCACTCCACCCTCCAGGTCTTTAAAACAGCTGTTCACCACCATCTCTTATCTTCCCCCATCCAAAACCTTGATCTTTTCTACCCCCGCTAATTTCACCCCAATTCCTTTTGAAATATTTTTTTCACTTTTTTGAAATACCAACTTCTGTCCTGGAAGTCCTTGGTGTCCTTGTGTTTTATACTTCTCCCTCCCCCCCCACCCCACCCCACCCGTTCCCACGCCTCCTCCCCCCAAGCCCTCTCCCTTCACACATCTCCCTGCTCTCAAATGTTGTGTTTGTGTGCTTCCCCTTCTCTCCCCATCTTGTCTTCCGCTCCCTCTTTTTATATATTTTGTTTGTCTGGTTGATTTGTTTGTGAAGTGAATGTTAGCTCTTTCACGAGCCTCGATTCAGTATACAAAAAAAAAAAAAAAAAAAAAAAATAGAAAATGGAAACTTAAGGTCTATTGTCGACACTTTCTGATTGGCAAAAAAATTTCAAATAAAGCTACCCTTCAAATTAGACCGTGATTATTGATTTTAAATGGTGTTCAGGAAAAAAAAAATCCCTTTAACACAAAACTGAAATAAATTTGGAGGAATCCCGACGTCCTTGAGGCCTTATTTGCTTATCGTGTCCACCACAGACTAACGGACCAAGGCTCGGATCTATTGTAATCTATATACCCCAAATACTGACTCTTCCTGCCACTTCCATAGGGAGTAGGTGTACTTGTTAACAAAATGTGAGATTGCTTTTACAAGGAATCTGCACAAGTAATATTATTAAAGTTTCACATGTCTACTTTTCTTCGCAAAAAAAGATTATTATTTTTTTCGAAAAAGTAAATGTTCTGGTCTAATGTATAATTTGTTTTTCCAGAAGTAAATTGCATGTGCTGGTGGTATGTGTAGCGATTTAAGGGGCCATCTATTTATTACATAAGCAAATGTGATGGAAACTGACTTCCCTCCCTTTTCCAACGTCCTTGCATATGTAATTATTAGATTTCACAAAAAAACTCTTGTGTTGCATGTGACACACATTTTGGCTGATAACAAGGGCTCTAACATGCCGTGAGCTCTTGCCGTGTAATCTTCAACCTCAGTGGCACATATGCGAGCTCACTTTATTTTGTGCAAGTACTCCGATTGGCTGATTAATGTCATTTATTTTCACAGTTAGTTCAAGAGGTAATTTTGGGCTTTCTGGGTTGAAAATTCGGAGGTCATCACATCCTCCTTGTTCTGTTTGTCCTATCATCTGTTTGTTTCTTGGTGCCAATTAAGGTTATTTGTTTGTCACATGCTGGGTCTTGTGGGGTTATTTATTTATTTTATATACAGAGTTGAGGCTCGTGGACATAACAGAATAAAAAGAACAGTGTTAATAGAGGGGGGACACCAGCAGCAGGGTAGAGGGACAAGATAGAAGGAGGGGAAGAACTGGGTAAGAATTAAAAATGCAGCAAACAACAAACAACATGCATTTTAAAGGCCATTTTCCCTACTAGAGCGGGGGTTAGCCTAGCGGTCATGACAATCTTCTCCATTTTGCCCTATTTTCTGAATCTCTCCTTGTTGACCCCCTTGCCCGCATTTCTTCTTCCACCATCTTCAGCCAAGTCTTTCTCGGTCTTCCCCGTCCTCTACTTCCTTCTACATTCATTTCCATCACTCTTCTCAACCAGTCACTTTCATCCTTCCTCAACACATGACCAAACCATCTCAACGTGTTCCTCTTCACAGCATCAATCACAGGCTCTATTCCCATTATCTTTCGCAATTCATCATTTGTCTTCCTGTCTCTCAACGACACTCCGCACATCCGTCGAACCATTCACATTTCCACCCTTTCCAACCTTCGTTGCTGCTCTACGTTCATTACCCATGTCTCGCTCCCATAAATCATAACACTTCTCACACATGCAGCATACACCTTTCCCTTCAGCTTCAACGACACTCCCCTCATCATCAGCACGCCACTCAGTTCCCGAAACTTCTTCCATGCACATCTCACTCGAGCAACCGTTGCCGAGTCTGATCCACCTTCTCCATTCAGCATGTCTCCGAGGTAGCAAAATGTTTTCACTCCTTCCAGCTTCACGCCGTCTCCAAGATCCAACTCAACATTTCCTCCATCTGCAGCTCCCTCTGTGCACACCTTACATTTGAATGTAGCTGCCACACTGGTTAATGACCCTCTCAGACCACTACATTTTTGATGAACCCACTCAGCGCACATTGTACATTGAATGGAGTTCACTCCGACACCCTTCCTACACACAGCACAGGGCCACTTCCCAGTTCTTTCCACCTCACCACATGCTTTACCACTTGCCATCACCTTCGTCTTTCCGATATTCACCTTCAGACCTTTTGTCTCCATACATTCCTTCCACTTGTTCATCTTTTCCTTCAGTCCATCCATACTTTCCGCAATCAACACCAGGTCATCTGCATACAACAACTCCCATGGTAAACCCTCCTTTACGTTCTGAGCCAGCACCTCCATCACAGCTACAAATAGTAGTGGACTTAGTACCGACCCCTGATGCACTCCCACCTTCACCTCAAACTCACCTATGTTCCCGTCCTTCGTCCTTACAGCTGTGCGCGCTCTTTTGTACATTGCCATCACTATTCTGATCAACCATTCCTCCACTCCTAACTTCCTCAATGCCCATGTCAATACTTTGCGTGGAACCCTATCGAATGCTTTCTCCAGATCAACAAACCCAAGAAACAACTTCTTCCTCTTCTCTATGTACTTCTCCTGCAACTGCCTCACAATGAAAAGCGCGTCTGTCGTTCCTCTTCCTGGCATAAATCCAAACTGCATTTCGTCGATCTTCACTTTCTTCCTTATCCTCCTCTCCAACACCCTTTCCAATACCTTCATTTCATAGATATAGTATAGAGGGATGAGGGATGAGGGTACTTCCATAGTATAGAGGGATGAGGCTACTCAGTTCCCAATCCACTGGAATGCGGCCTTCTTTCACCACCAGATTACAGATCTCTGTCATTCTCTTCACACCCCAACTTCCTGCTGCCTTCAACATATCTCCCACAACTCCTGTCGGCCCTCCCGCTTTTCTACCCTTCATTGCTTTTATCGCTTCCTCAACTTCCTTCTCAGTTATCTTCTCTGCCGGTCCTAAAACTGGGTTACTCTCTATGTTGCCATCCCATTCATTCTCTGTATTCAACAGCATTTCCATATATCTTTTCCATCTTCCTTTAATTCCATCTGGGTCGACAACGATTTGTCCCACTTCATCCTTCAAGCAACTCACCCCCATCACATCACACCTCTCTTTCGCTATCTACTTTGCAATCCTGAATACTGCTTTCTGACCCTCTTCCGAATCCAAGCGTTCTCCGAACATTTTCCTCCATGCCTCCTGCGCCTTTGCTACCTCTTTCTTTGCAGCCTTCCTGGCTGCCTTATAACTTTCCTGCTCTGCTGTTTCTGCTCCCGTACCCTTCGCCTTCTGCCACTCCTTGAACTTCGTCCTCTTCTCGTCAATCCTCTTTCCAACTTCATCATCCCACCATCATGTTTCCCAGTGCCTCGGTTGTCCTTTTGTCCATCCACATACCCCACCAACGGCTCCCAACAGACTAGCTTTCATTGACATCCAACCACTTTCAAGCTCAACCACATCATCCTCGTCCCTACTCGGCCTCTCTTTTAATGCCTCCCTTACTGTCACCTCTTTCAACCTCCACACCTTCATTCTCGGTTGGTACTTCACCCGTCGAGCTCTCCTCGCACTTTTCACCCTTATGTCGCAGACAACCAAGTGGTGCTGTGAAACAGCAGCCTCCTCCCCCTTTATGTCCCGGAGGTGCCCCCTATCTCGCCTACGCACCATCAGGTAGTCAACGGTTGTTGTCGACCCACCTGACGTGTATGTAACAAGCTTATTATCCTCTTTCTGGAACTGAGTATTACAAATCAACAAATCAGCTCCATCAGCAAACTCCAAAATCCTTTCACCTTCTCCATTTCTCACACCATATCCGTAACCCCCATGAACTCCCTCAAAACCATCCATACTCCTTCCCACATGTCCATTTAGGTCTCCTCCTACCACAACAACTTCCTCATCTTTCAAGTTTTCCATCAGCTTCTCTATCGCACACCAGAACTTGTCCTTCTCTTCATCGCTTCGACCAATGTGCGGAGCATATCCCGAGATGACGTTCACCAAGAGCTTTCCAATCATCATTTTCACCATCATCAACCTATCACTCACTCTAGTCACACTCACCACACTGTCTACAAACTCCTCAGAAAACAGGACACCAACACCATTCACGCCCTTCAGGCACCCTTGCCACATAAACTTGTATTTCTGTCCCTGCCTACCCTTCACCATTCTCACACCACTTCCCTTCCATCTCGTCTCTTGCACACAACATATGTCCACTCTTCTTCTGACCAATACTTCCACCACTTCTCCTGATCTCCCTGTCATTGTCCCTACATTCCATGTCCCAAACCTCAGAAACCGATCTCCACTTCGGGCTGTACCCTGCCCATATGTAGTTGTAATTGTCATGGTTCTCTTTTTGGGGCAATGTTTTTATGGCCGGATGCCCTTCCTGACGCCAACCCTCTTAGTCGTCTCTTACGACACGCAGGGATACGGTGTACCTATTCTAATCCAGGGTACACACTGGGAAATGTTTAAAACATGGAAATTCTGGGGGGGGGGAGGGGGGGAGGGGGGGAGGGGGGGAGGGCGGCGTCAGCATCACGGCTGCGGTTTAAACATATTTAAATAATATTTAAACAAAACCATGAAAAACAATCTGGGAAAAGTCTCTAAGTGAGAATGTGGATTTGAGAAAGCAGGAGCAGAGGTGGAAGAAAAACGAGATATAGGGGGCGGGGCACAAGTCGAGACGAGGAGGAGAGTGAACAAGCACGTGTCCGGGAGGAGAGAAATAATTAATATAGAATTTTTTTTGTTTGTTTATTTGTTTGTTCTGTTTTCAAAACGCTGGACAAAGGGTAAGATGTTCGTGAGAGGTAGGGGGGAGAAAAGAAAATCAAAGAAACAAGCAAATACTATGAAGGAAAGAACCCATATTCACAAAACACTGACGGGGGGGGGGGGGGGGGGAGGGAGCCCGGAGACCAGGCCGCGCACTTGGCGCGAACAAAAAAATGACTAATTACACACAAATTTGCAACAACTACAAAACCAAAACCAAATAGAAATGCACAATAACACATACACAACAAAATACCCAGCGGAAATTTGACAAAGACACGAACGGGAAAACACTGAAACTTTGATGCCGTGGAGAGATCGAAGCAAGCCTCGTCGCTCGAGGGACCGGAAGTCGGAAGCCTCAAATGCAGCAAAAGACAAAAACTGAAGAGGAGGGTTAGGGAGTGAGTGAAACCTGATAACATGGAAACACTGAAAGAGGTGGGCTTGGGGAGGGTTAATGATGGTAAAAAATATCACGAGTATGAATGGCGGAAGGGCGGGGGAGATAGACTGAGATAAAACCCACTGACTGGTTCTTTTCACAAGAGATAAAAAAAATGATCAGCATTTTTTCCCCCGCCCTTCCGCCAAAATCGGATACAGGGGACATTAAAATGTGCTCCATCCAACCGACCACCAATCATCTGTCCATGTATTTTTGTGCACGCGATATTTTAAACACCGTTGAACAATTAGTTTTTATATTGCAGATATATTCTCCATATGAATTTATCTCAATCTCATTAGGTCATGACAGTGATTGGCTAAATTATGTTGCCATGGCACACAACCTGGCTTGTGTACTCGATATTTCAAAAAACATTCAAGATTTAGCTTTCATATTACAGATATCTATCCCTCATATCACCCAAAAGGCGGGGGACCGAGGGTACCAGTCCGTGTGTGTCCGCTCACTTATACTTGCCTTCAGGTTACAGTTTTTAACAGATCTTCATGAAACTTTACCAAATGGTCGAGTTCGTGGTCCGACAAATTCCTATGTATTTTTGAGATCCAAGGGTCAAAACGTCAACATAGGCCAAAGGTCAGCCGCTTTCTTTCAAATCTCTAAAATCCTCAATTTTCATCCGATTGACTTGGAATTTGAATGTGAATTTCATATCGGCTAACTGAATTCAACGACCGACAATTTTTGAGATCAGCATAGGCCAAAAGGTCGCCATAGGCCAAATGTCAACCCACCTTTTTTTGAATTTCTGAAATCCTCAATTTTGATCCAATTGACTTGCAATTTGAAAAGGATTTACATATCGGCTAACTGAAGTCAACCACCAACTATTTTTGAGATTCGCATAGGCCAAAAGGTCAACATAGGCCAAATGTCAACCACTTTTTTTTGAATTTCTGAAATCCTCAATTTTCATCCAATTGACTTGAAATTTGAATAGGATTTACGTATCGGCTAGCTGAATTCAACCACCAACTATTTTTTGATCAACATAGGTCATAACGTCAATATAAGCCAAAGGTCAACCACTTTTTTCGAATTTCTAAAATCCTCAATTTTCATCGGATTGACTTGAAATTTGAACGGGATTTACATATCGGCTAACTGAATTCAACCAGCCACTATTTTTGAGATTAGCATAGGCCAAAAGGTCAACATAGGCAAAGTTCAAAAACAATTTCAAATTTCTAAAATCCTCAATTTTCATTTGTTTGTCTGTCTGTTTGTTTGTTTCTGTCTGTCTGTTTGTCCGCATAGAATAATATGATATACTCTGCAACCATTGGTCCGATTGACAGGAAATTTTCACCATAGGTGCAACTCCTCCTGCAGAATTTTTATTGATAATCATGACGTCATCGGTCACGTGGTACTGGCGCCATCTTGGGAAAACCGAAAAACTTTGCACCTCTATATCTCCGAAAGCACTGCATAGAAAAAATTGAGACATGGCTCATGGTAAAGAACTCTCCTTGGGGAACAACATACTGTATATTGTATATTGAACTCCACCTGATGAAAACTCGTGCTCGCCAACTTGAAAGACTCCGCAATAAAACGGGTCTCACAGTTCACTCCCAAGCCTACAAGGACCACATACAACACTACAAAGATGCCCTCTCCCGCGCCCGCTCTGCCTACTACTCTCAAATTATCCACTCTGGCTCCGGAAACCCAAAAGCACTCTTCTCGACAATAAACAAACTCCTCCGCCCCCTGAACACCACCACCCAGTCATTCACAGTAGACAACTGCATCTCCTTCCTCTCTTTCTTCCAACGCAAAATTGACAACATCTACAACAGCTTGACCACCGCCGCACCCGCTCCCCCTCCAACCACCTGCCCCCCCTTGTCCTGCCATCCCCTGTCTCGGTTCTCCCCAATCTCTCCTACTGACCTCTCTGAACTCCTCATAGGAATGAAAACTGCCACCTGCACTCTTGACCCCATCCCCTCCAGCTTTGTCAAAGCCTCCCTCCCTGCTCTCTCTCCACTTATCATTGCAACAATAAACTCCTCCCTGTCTACAGGCATCGTCCCACCTTCCCTCAAAATTGCTGCTGTTACCCCCATTCTAAAAAAACCTGGTCTAAACCCTGACACCCTAAACAACTTCAGACCCATCTCCAACCTACCCTTTCTGTCAAAAGTTTTGGAACGCGCTGTAGCCACTCAACTCAAACATCATCTCTCTGCCAATAACTTGTATGAAACATTCCAATCCGGATTCCGCTCCAACCACAGTACTGAAACTGCTCTCCTCAAAATCACCAACGACCTTCTCCTCTCCTCTGACGCTGGCAACCTCAACATTCTCGTCCTCCTCGACCTCAGCGCTGCCTTTGACACCATCGATCACACTATCCTCCTCACCCGACTTGAATCCACCTTTAACGTCACCGGCACTGCCCTCTCTTGGATTAAATCATACCTCTCTGACAGATGCCAGTTCATCTCCATCAATAACTGCAAATCCCCCACTGCTCCCCTCCCCCAAGGTGTCCCCCAAGGTTCAGTTCTTGGCCCCCTCCTCTTCATCCTTTACCTGTCCCCGCTCGGTCACTTAATCCGCCGTCATGGTCTCCAATTCCACTGCTTCGCCGATGACATCCAGCTTTTCATCTCCACCAAGTCCGTCTCCACCGACACCCACTCTATCCTGACAAACTGCATCACTGAAATAAAATCCTGGCTTCAAATCAACTTCCTCAAGCTTAACTGTGATAAATCTGAAATAATCATCATTGGCCCAAAAACGCTCACAAAATCCACCCATAACTTTGCCCTCAACATCGACGGTATCCCAGTATCCACCTCCCCTCACATCCGGAATCTTGGCGTCATCTTTGACCAAACCCTTTCCTTCGACAAATACACTAAACAGATCACAAAGTCAGCCTTCTTTCACCTGAAAAACATTGCCCGTCTCCGCTCATCCCTCTCCTCCACGGCTGCAGAAACCCTCATCCACGCCTTCATCACCTCCCGTCTGGACTACTGCAATAGCCTCCTCTATGGTTCACCCTCAAAAATCACCAATAAACTCCAATACATTCAGAACTCCGCTGCCCGTCTACTCACTCATTCCCGGACCCGTGACCACATCACCCCCGTCCTTTACAAGCTTCACTGGCTCCCCATCCCCCAGAGAATCCAGTACAAAATCCTCCTCCTGACATACAAAGCCCTCCATAACCTGGCCCCATCCTACCTGGCTGACCTCCTCTCCAGACACACTCCCACCCGCAACCTCCGCTCTGCTGGTACCAACCTCCTGACCCCCTCCATCCGGACCAAATTCAGATCCTGGGGGGACAGGGCCTTCTCCATCGCTGCTCCCACCCTCTGGAACTCACTACCTCACACCATCAGAGACTCCTCCTCACTCACCACATTCAAAACATCACTAAAGACCCACCTGTTCAACGCTGCATTCAACATTCAACCCACAGCATTTAACCCCTGACTATCTCTTCTCCTTCTCCCTCCTTTTGCTTTAAATATTTCCCTATTGATTCTTGTCTTGTCTTTTTGATTCTTGTCTTATATATATGCCGTATATCGCTGCTGTTTGTTTTCTTGATTCTTGTCTTTTTGCAATTGTTGTTTTCATGTATTGTTATGCATTATGTTTTCCACTCTGTCAAAGCGCCTTTGGGCTTCTGGAAAAGCGCTATACAAAATAAATGAATTATTATTATTATTATTATTGATGACGATGTCAATGGTGCTTTCATTATGATGTCATAATTAGACAAGTAGAACGCTTGATCCGATCAGTTTGAAATTTCTTGATACAAGGGTCCCGATTTAAGTCGAGCATCATTTTCTTGCCTCATACCATGTTTTTCTCCTCTTTTTTTTTTATTTTATTTTATTTTTTTAAACATCTCCCCCCAAGCCACCACCTTGTCTTCGCTGAAACTTGTGCCATCAGTGGTATTTTAAGGTGGTGACCAGAATTATTACAAGACATATAATTATGAATCACATCATGCTCTGATGAGATCATTATTAAGGTAGAATTCGAACTTGTAAAGCAACGTAGGGACAATGAACCATTAAATAACGTCATTTTGTAATATGTTGCAGGGCCGCAATGAAGATGGCAAACATGGATGCTGTGTTTGACTTCATGTTCACAAAACCAAAGAATGAAAAAGGGGTAAGTATCCAGTCGTACACAATTGGGGGAAAGGGTTCAAGAAATTGTTTTAGATTCAGGTTTAAATTTAACGAGGCAGGTCACAAAACTGACATGAAGTGACAACGTAAAGGTGACAAATAGGTTGCAAAAGTGATGGTACAAAACTAGAGAATGTGGAAGTTCAAATCGAGCTGACAATTTGTCTTGCCCTTGTCAGCCAAATTTGTCAGGAACTGCCTTTCACAAGGATCAGTTTCATCAGTTAATTGGCACAACTGAACTAGCCAATGATTCATTTAACCTGATAAACCTTTGAGACGCACTTTTACTGATATATATATATATATATATATATATTTATATATATATATATATATATATATATATATATATATATATATATATATATATATATATATATATATATATATATATATATATATATATATATATATACATACACATACATATACACACACACACACACACACACACATACAGTGAAACCTTGACTTACGAGTGCACCAACTTACGAGTTTTCCGAGATACGAGCCGTCGCTCGGTCGATTTTTTGCTTTGTGATGCGAGCCGAGATCTGAGTTACGAGCGAGTGAGCTTGGATATAAAACACGTAATCGTCGAAAAACATGAGCGAGGTGTGCGTGTTGTCGACTTGGCGAGGCAGTACGATCGTAGTACTTCTATGATATGTACGATTTTGAAGCAGAAGGAGTCGATAAAGGCTATAACGCCAGCCAAGGGCGTTAAGATTATTTCAAAGCTCCGGACCTCTGTCCATGAAGAGATGGAGAAGTTGTTGTTTGTGTGGTTGACGGAGAAGCAGCTCGCAGGAGATACCGTGACCGAGAGCATCATCTGTGAGAAGGCACGAGACATTTACGGGGATTTGGTGCAGCAGACGGCGGGAACATCAACGGACGAGGCATCGGAAGAGTCATTCAAAGCCAGTCGGGGATGGTTTGATAATTTTAAGAAGAGGACCGGCATTCACTCCGTCGTCAGGCCTGGTGAGGCAGCAAGCTCGGATGTGAAGGCAGCTGAAGATTTTATTATAACTTTTGCCGAACTGATAGAAGCCGAACGATACATCCCCCAGCAAATCTTCAACTGTGACGAGACAGGGCTCTTCTGGAAAAAGATGCCGAGGAGGACGTATATAACGGCAGAGGAGAAGAGCATGCCAGGCCACAACTTGTTCAGAGTGCCGGCGATAGCTCACCTTCTCTTTGTGGAAGACACGGTGAGATCCTTAACATCCAACAACTAATGGGACGCAAACGGGGCGCCCAGTTTAGCGGTACACACATTGATGAATCACCCTGCCTGTGAAACACCGACATGACAGGTTATAGCTGGGTCGGGATTCAAACCCAGGCTGGACAGTTTAGAGTCAAGTGTGCGTACCTCCAGTCCAGGCCATCCTGCCAACTTGTATGCTGCATACAGGTGAAATATAAAGCACGAGATATTTATATATATATATTTCAAAAAAAATTGGTGTGGTTTTTGGGGGGCTGGAACGGATTAATAGCATTTCAATTCATTTTAATGGGGAAATTTAATTTGAGAAACGAGCAAATTGAGTTACGAGCTCGGTCACAGAACGAATTAAACTCGTAAGTCAAGGTTTCACTGTATATATATATATATACAGACTTGGCATTTAATATGGAATATATATATTTTTCTTGACTTGGGTTTACTTTCTTAACTCAGTATATCAATCTGGTGAGTTTCTTTTACACTTTGGTGATTTATTTGTTAAAAGAACCATGTCACTGATTGTCTGTCGCAGCAAGAAGTCAACAACAGGATTATATAACAGGTGGCGTGGCAAAATGTGCGGACAGGTGCATTTGACGATTGGCTTCACAGTCGGGTATACAAGGGTTGTTGCATTCTGTATTAGTGGAAAACAACTGCTGCACGTCTCCAAAAGTTATTGCCGCTTCCTTTGGAGATGGTCCGTCAACTCGACAATGCTGTTTGTCATGGAGTGGTGGCTTTACGAAATTACGGCATGAAAGAGTGTGCTATTGCTCGGCAGTATGGCATCACTCAAGGTCAGGTGTCAAAGATCCTGAAAGGAAATGTTCAGAGGGGTGTCCCTACTCCAATACCGAGGCCAGGACGTCCCCGCCGAACCACAAGGAGGGATGATCGCCAGCTGCACCGGTTAGTCCGCAATGGCCGTACCAAGTCAGCTAATCGGCTTAGGGCTGAGTGGCAGCAACTGACAAATGTGCCTATATCCAGAAGGCTAGTCAACCAACGACTGGTTCAAGCAGACTGTTGTGCCAGACATCCCCTGAGAAAGCCACGCCTGACCAGACAACACCGCCAGCGCCGATTGCAGTGGGCCAGAGAGCACCGTCAATGGCAGCCAGGACACTGGAATCACGTGATCTTCAGTGACGAGTCTAGATTTCTGGTCTATCGTCAAGATGGCCGCGTCCGAGTGCGCAGACAAGTGCATGAAGCCTACAACAAAGATTGTATAGTGCCAAGAGTCCAAGCTGGAGGTGGTGGGGTGACCGTTTGGGCTGCTTTTCATGCAGGGGGCAAAACTGACCTGGTTGTTCTGAATGGAAACTTGAACCAGTTCAAGTACAGGGCCATTCTGGAAGAAACATTGCTTCCATTTGCTCGTGCAGCCTTTCGAGGAAACCTTATCTTCCAAGATGACAATGCACGGCCTCATCGTGCTCGCGTGACCCAACACTTTCTTGCTGACCGTGGTGTAGAGCATATGGAGTGGCCTGCCATGTCCCCGGATATGAATCCGATAGAGAACTTGTGGGCAGAATTAACGCGTCAAATCGACCACTTGGACCAGCAGCCGACCTCTGTGTGTGAATTGCAGCAGGCTATTGTCACTGCATGGCAAGCGATTCCTGTCCAAACCTTGGCGAATCTCGTGAACAGCATGCCTCAACGTGTACGTGCTCTCCTGAATGCTTGTGCGGGTTACATGAAGTACTGAACTGTAATTTTACTGTCCGTAATCCTAGTCGTAATGTAACTTTTGTTTTTGTTAAAAATTTTTTTGCCTAATGTGCAAAATAAAGAGATACTTCTGGAAAACGTACAGAAGTTTAACACAGTACTGTCCATGAATTGAGTTCGATATCAGTTTACATCACTTTCAAGGATCAATTTATTTGTTTCAAAATGTCAAATGTGGTTTTTGTTTCTTTTTAAGGTCACATTAACAAAATCTAGAATA
Organism: Myxine glutinosa; assembly: GCF_964187855.1. Classification (NCBI taxonomy): domain Eukaryota; kingdom Metazoa; phylum Chordata; class Myxini; order Myxiniformes; family Myxinidae; genus Myxine; species Myxine glutinosa. Next base: position 59,085,348 of record NC_136269.1, on the reverse strand, counting down.
ATTTCAACATAATTCCAATGAACTTTTGGTTCTAAGACATCTTGAAAAGTAAGTTCACCCCCACAAAAAAAATATTTCTTTATTAATTGCCAAGTCTGAAAATATATATATATATATATATATATATATATATATATATATATATATATATATATATATATATATATATATATTACATATAACTTGCAGGAGTACCCGGCGTTGTGGGTGCAGCGGAGGGTGGCTTTGACAGGCCCCTCCGTTTTGGGAGAGGAGAGGGAAGGGAAGGAGGAAATTTTTTCCAGTGCAGAGTGCTTCATAACCTCATTGTTGCACAGGTAAAAAGGGAAATTGTAATACCTTCTGCCACCATCACCAGGTGGCGCTACATGGTACACATTTACATAGAGAACTTCCGCCCCTCTCCCGGTCCCCCACACCCCTGAATGAGGCTGCGGCCCCTGAATGAGCTATAAAAGTGTTTGTTGTGGAATCAAACTCAGACCTCTGGCAATAAGTGAGACTTTGTTGAACTATTTCTCATACCAATCCTACAACACAATACAGTTGACAAGTGAATAAAAACTAGAGCTTCCAGGGAAGCAGAACTCAACTGAACTGACTGGACAACTTTAAAGTAGGTCAGTTGTCTGTACTAGATTTGACTTAAGATAGTAACCTACCTTGTGTGGTAAGAGTCTCACACACCAAGTTTGATCAAAATCCACAAATATTTGTGGACGTTAAAGTCTTAACGTCGTTTTGGAGCTGAAAACAATATGGCGGCCTATGGCGGCCATTTTGTGACGGATCGGGTTGGAATGCAATAGCAACCTACCTTGTGTGGTAAGGGTTATTAATATTTGTTTGATCAAACATTCTAAGTTTGATCAAAATCTATTAATATTTGTGGACGCTAGAGTGTTAACGTCGTTTTCAAGACCAAAAACAAAATGGTCGCCTAAATCCGCCATTTTTCAACGGATCGGGCTGAAATGTAATACCAACCTGGTCCTTGGGGTAAGGATGCTGCATGTCAAGTTTGATCAGAATCGGTTGATATTTGTGGACGCTGGGGTTTTTTTTTTTTTTTTTGTATACAAGATCGAGGCTCGTGAAAGAGCGAACATTAATCACACAGAAAGACAAACAGACACACAAAACAAATAACATCGGGAGCGGTAGACAAGATGGGGAGAGAGGGGGAAGGACACAAACACAACATTTGAGAGCAGGGACCGAGAGACATGGAGACATCGAGAGAACTGTGGGAGGGAGAGGGCTTTGGGGGGGAGGCATGGGAAGGGGGGGGTTACGGACGTCGAACGGAAGGAGTGTTGACGTCGAAAAGTTAACGGACGACAGACGACGACGACGGACGCTGGAGGGTTCAGTATGTGAGGAACTCAACTGGACGGTAGTCCAGTTGAGTTAAAAATATATGCTAAATTAAAATGGCAATGTAGGGATGACAAACTACAGTCTAAAAAAGGTCCTAAACAAGATAGGGATGATGTTGGTTTAGAGAGTAGCTAACAGTATTGCCATCACATAACAATCCCTACATCACCGCCTCATTTACATTTCATCAGTTACTGCTTCAAGCTTCCACAAACACTCCACTGGTTACAACAGTACTTGATTACTCCTGTAGTGTAGCCACATACTGAGACTCTACAAATTAGCAGCCCAAGTACAATGTTATAATTTCAGTACATGATCATCAACTTCTTACAAACTGCATGGACATCTCCAATAACAGCATTCTATAATTATCTGCATTTGTGATTGGTTACTCGAAGTTGATAAAAAAGAAAAGTAGGAAAGACAACTGAAGCTGCAAGAAGTCCCTGAAATTATACAGGAGCTTCTTATACTTATGCAGAAATGAAATGTAGGAGCTTCTTATACTTATGCAGAAATGAAATGTAGGAGCTTCTTATACTTATGCAGAAATGAAATGTAGGAGCTTCTAATACTTTTAGCTAGGCCTAGCCCATAGACAATAATAATTTTTTTTTATTCACTTGTTTCTCTAATTTTTTACAATGTGGAATAACACAATGGTATATGGTACTCAGAGGATACCCAATCTTGGAGCAAAAGTGTCAAGATATCTTAGTCAGCAATGTCAAACACTGCACATGTTCCTATATTGTCTTACCTAACCCTGACTGTATCTTTCAGCTCTGTCTTATTGCTCGTTTCTCAAAGAGTAATGTCTTCATCCAGCCTCATGCCACACAATGACCTGCACTTAGAAACGGCCAAAATAGTTACTGTGGATTTACAGTCGAGAGAACAACATCAAAGTGATCATGCTGCAGCCTGATGTACATAGCCATCTGCGTGACATTTTCATGCAAATTTTTGTCAACATGCATAGGGGAGTACCTTACCCAATCCATACTCTCTCTGTTGTACACATACACTGGGGTATTCAGCAAATGTGCAAGAGTAAGAATTTCGTTTTCTGTACCCAAGTACCTGCACTGTCCATACGAGAAGCTCTTATGTCGGCTTCAACACTGGACACACCAGAGGAAAGTATGAATGGCTCAATATCAGACATGTGTGTGACAATTGCAGAACGCACAGCTCCGTGTTGTTGTTGCGAGCCAGTGATATGTGCAAATGAGCGAAATAAAGTTACCGTCGCCTTTGATTTTTTGAAATCTGTGATGGTCTGGACATGTAAGAATAACATTTGGACCACCACAACTCATACCATTGGACCTGAAGAAAACGAGACCGAGCATATTGCATGCTGGGCGCTGCCATTTCTCAGTGATGGAATAGTACCTATGATCAGGCCATTCCTGTATATTGGCTGTCTGGGGGTTGCTGTTATTAACAGGTTTCTTTTTCTTGTCTGACTTTCCATCATTGACATTCTGCTGTGAATTGGTGCGTTTCTTTTTCCTAGGTGGGTTAGCACTTGAACTGCGAACCTCTTTAGTTGAGATGATCCCATCATAATGACTGCCCGTGTGTCTCAGGTAGATGGACTTAGCTGCAACAGTATTACCTTCCACATTAAACAGGTAGGCTGCCTCATAAAAGCACAGTTATGCACCTCATAAAAGCACTCACAAGCTCATTATGAGCACAGTGCAAACCCTCACCAAAGTCTCCCCTTTCTTTTATCTCAAGGCTACATATTGACCTGATAGCCTGAAGCATACTGCTTACGCATCTGAAGGGCCTTGTTTACCAATCTCTTAGCTGCTGGAGATGACACAGCTTTCTTACAAGAGTAACTATAGTCATTGTTTGGGATATATTTGGGTGCTTCTTTTTGAAAGCTTTGACTAAAGCTTCAGCATTGCAGAGTTGTTTCTTGCTCACCTCAAAAACATACTGATGCTTTGCATAAGGCTTAGGTTCAGTTAGTTCATACCTCGGCCTCATGTCTGCACAACGCTGGGCTCTGTTCTTTGTGTGACATGTCCGAGCACACTTTAGAATCGACTTTGCCTTCTTTAGATAGTGTGCACGACGAGCAGCTAGTTCTTTATGTCTGTGAGTACTGCAGTACACATGATGAACAGCTTTTATTATATTGCTGTGAGCAATGTAGTTTGCTTTAAAAGCAGCTTTGAGCTCGTCTCTGTGAGCACTATTGTAGTCACTACAAGCAGCTTTGAGCTCGTCTCTGTGAGCATTATTATACTCACTACAAGCAGCTTTGAGCTCGTCTCTGTGAGCACTATTGTACTCACTACAAGCAGCTTTGAGCTCGTCTCTGTGAGCACTATTGTACTCACTACAAGCAGCTTTGAGCCCGTCTCTGTGAGCACTATTGTAGTCACTACAAGCAGCTTTGAGCTCGTCTCTGTGAGCACTATTATACTCACTACAAGCAGCTTTGAGCTCGTCTCTGTGAGCACTATTATACTCACTACAAGCAGCTTTGAGCTCGTCTCTGTGAGCACTATTGTACTCACTACAAGCAGCTTTGAGCTCGTCTCTGTGAGCACTATTGTATTTATTGAAAGCAGCTTTGCGCTCGTCTCTGTGAGCACTATTGTACTCACTACAAGCAGCTTTGAGCTCGTCTCTGTGAGCACTATTGTACTCACTACAAGCAGCTTTGAGCTCGTCTCTGTGAGCACTATTGTACTCACTACAAGCAGCTTTGAGCTCGTCCCTGTGAGCACTATTATACTCACTACAAGCAGCTTTGAGCTCGTCTCTGTGAGCACTATTATACTCACTACAAGCAGCTTTGAGCTCGTCTCTGTGAGCACTACTGTACTCTTTACAAGAAGCTTTGAGCTCGTCTCTGTGAGCACTATTGTACTCACTACAAGCAGCTTTGAGCTCGTATCGGTGAGCACTATTGTACTCACTACAAGAAGCTTTGAGCTCGTCTCTGTGAGCACTATTGTACTCACTACAAGCAGCTTTGAGCTCGTCTCTGTGAGCACTATTGTACTCACTACAAGCAGCTTTGAGCTCGTATCTGTGAGCACTATTGTACTCACTACAAGCAGCTTTGAGCTCGTCTCTGTGAGCACTATTGTATTTATTGAAAGCAGCTTTGCGCTTTTCAGGGCCAACTGCAGAGCTAGCTTTAGAGGTAGCCTTTTTCTCCTCACGTTCATCGAGGTACTTGTCACGTGCCCGTGATAAAATCATCTGCTTGTTATTTGCATAATATTTTCTATTTTGAGCTCTTTTCTTTTGCTGAGCAGAAGGCATATTGGAGGTAGCTGCTGTAGCGGTTCTTTCCCTTTGATAGACCAGATAACATCCGTTCGCTCCTCGAATGTAACTGTTGTGGTTTGAAGGTTTCCCTCCAACCAATAGGGTGGGGACAGAGGGGAGGGGCGGAGCCTCTCGGGAGGAATTTATGCATGGCCGGACGTGAAAGACACTCTCGTGGGTTTTACTGTTTTGCTTACTTGAAGTGTCAATAAAACATATTATACAGTCGAGAGTGCCAGCACTCTCTCTGATAATAGTTTTGTAAAATTAACTTCAATGAAGAACTTTATCAAAATAAGATAATAAAGCGCGGCGTTACGCGCGCTGCTTGTGAGCAAGGAGGAAGCGGACAACGCGGTAACTTGTAAGAGTCTTTATTCAAGAGCTCACTGTAACACTGAGCTGCTCAGGGCTGCGCGCCCCGTGTATATCGTGAGGCCACGCCTCTCTCCCGGGCGTGGCCCACCCCCACTTGGTGTGCGGGGTGATGTCACCACGTCAGTGCTTTCGTGTCCGCCACATGCGCCCCCCCAGAATCCCCGCGCACCTGAAGGGTCAGTTTGCGGGGCAAACGGCTGACCCGGCCGAAGCGCCCCCTGGCGACTGGCGGCGTCTGGGATGCAGGGATGCCATCTGGGATGCCTCCGGCTGCCCCTGGGATGGGTGCAGGACCGGGGGGCGGCGGGGCTGGGTGGTGCTGGGGGTCCGCCCGCAGGGGGGTGGCCCCGACGCGGGGGTCGGGCCACTGGCGGTGGATGGTCCACGTCGAGGTGGGCCGGCTTGAGGCGGTCCACAGAAACGCGGTCAGGAGTACCGCCGATGTCCAGGGTGAAGTGCTTCACCCCGGTCTCCAGATCGCGGAAAGGCCCGTCGTACTGGGGCCGCAGTGGTGTCCGGTGGGCATCGTGGCGGACGAAGACGTACTCCGCCGTGCGAAGCTCCGGGGCGACGTGCGTCGGTGGGTGCCCGTGGCGTGCCGTTGGCACCGGGGCGAACCTCTGGGCGGTCTCCTGCAGAGCGGAGCGCTGCTGTGCCGCGGACCATGGTGCCGTGGAGTCGGGGAGGAACTCGCCCGGCACCCGCAGCGGTTGCCCGAAGACCAACTCCGCCGCGGATGCGCGCAGGTCCTCCTTGGGCGCCGTCCGGAGGCCCAACAGGACCCAGGGGAGCCTGTCGACCCAGCCGCCGTCGCGGAGGGTGGCCCGGAGCGCGGCCTTCAATGAGCGGTGAAATCGCTCACACAGGCCGTTAGCCTGGGGGGTGGTAGGCCGTGGTTCGGTGCAGCCGGACCCCGAGCCCCTGCGCGACCGCCCCCCAGAGCTCCGAGGTGAACTGGGGGCCGCGGTCGGACGAGATGTCTGAGGGGGCGCCGAACCGGGCGACCCAGGTGGCGATGAAAGCCTGCGTGACGTCCGCCGCCGTCGTCGACGCCAAGGGCACGGCCTCCGGCCACCGGGTGGTGCGGTCCACCATGGTGAGGATGTGGGTGAAACCCTGCGAGGGGGGCAGAGGTCCCACCAGGTCCATGTGGACGTGGTCAAACCAGCGTTCCGGCACCGTAAACGGGGCCAACGGGCCTGGGTGTGTCGGTGCACCTTTGCGCGCTGGCACGCGAGGCACGTCCTGGTCCAGCCACGGACGGCCTTCCGGAGGCCATGCCAGACAAACTTGTCGGTGACCAACCTTTGGGAGGCCCTCGGGCCCGGGTGGGACAGGCCGTGGATGGCGTCAAAAACCTGGCGCTGCCAGCCTGCGGGCACGATGGGGCGAGGCCGCCCGAGGGAGACGTCGCAAACGAGGGCCGTGCCCACGCCGTCGAAGGGCACCTCGGTGACGCGGAGGCCCGTGACAGCGGTCCGCAGGGCCTGGACCCCGGGGTCAGCGGCCTGGTCCGCTGCCATCCGGGCATAGTCGATGCCGAGGTGGACTGCGTGGGCGACGACCCGGGAAAGGCAATCCGCCACCGGGTTGTCCTTCCCCGCGACGTGCCGGATGTCCGTCGTGTACTCGGACACGGCCGCGAGGTGACGCTGTTGCCGGGCCTACCACGGCTCGGCGGCCTTGCCCATCGCGAAAACCAGCGGCTTGTGGTCGACGAAGGCCGTGAACGCACGGCCCTCGAGCAGATGGCGGAAGTGCCTGACTGCCAGGTGAAGCCCGAGCAACTCGCGGTCGAAGGTGCTGTAACGGCGTTCGGGCGGGCGAAGCTGCCGCCTGAAGAACGCCAGCGGTTGCCAAGCTCCATGCACCCAATGCTCGTACACCGCGCCCACCGCGTAGTCCGAGGCGTCGGAGGTGAGGGCGATCGGTGCATCGAGCGCCGGGTGTGCGAGCATGGTGGCGTTGGCCAAGGCGAGCTTCGCGCCCGTGAGCGCCGCGTCCATCTGCTCGGTCCAGGTAACGTCACCTTTGCCCGGCTTCCCTCGAAGGGCCTCGTGTAAGGGGCGCAGGAGCTGGGCAATGCGGGGCAGGAACCGATGGTAAAAGTTTACCATGCCCAGGAACTCCTGGAGCCCCTTGATCGTGCGGGGGCGCGGAAACCCCTTCACCGCCTCCACCTTGGCCGGTAGGGGGATGGCCCCGTTCCTGGTGACGCGGTGCCCCAAAAAGTCGATTTCGGCGACGCCGAACCGGCACTTGGCGGGGTTCACGATCAGGCCGTGCTGGCCCAGACGTTCGAAGAGCGTGCGGAGATGGTGAAGGTGCTCTTCGCGGGACGCGCTGGCGACGAGGATGTCGTCCAGGTATACGTACAAAAAATCCAAGTCACGCAGGACGCTGTCCATGAGGCGCTGGAACGCCTGAGCCGCATTCTTCAAACCGAAGGGCATCCGCTGGAATTCGAAAAGCCCGAATGGCGTGATGACAGCCGTCTTCGGGACGTCCTCCGGCCTGACAGGGACCTGATGGTAGCCGCGTACGAGGTCCACCTTTGAAAAGAAGGACATCCCCGCCAACCGGGCGGAGAAGTCCTGGATGTGGGGGACGGGGTAGTGGTCGGGGGTGGTGGCGTCGTTGAGACGGCGATAGTCCACGCACGGTCGCCATCCCCCGCCGGGCTTGGGCACAATGTGGAGCGGCGACGCCCACGCGCTCTCGGAGCGCCGCACGATGCCGAGCCGCTCCAGCGTAGCGAACTCCGCTTTTGCTACCGCCAGCTTCGTCGGCTCGAGGCGGTGTGCCCGGGCGTAGACCGGTGGCCCGACGGTGGGGATGTGATGGGCCACCCCGTGCTTCACGGCCCCCGCCGAGAAGGTGGGCCGCGTGAGGGCCGGGAAACCCGCGAGGAGGCGGGTGAATTCGTCCATTGCCGGAAGCGTACGGATGAACCTGGCCGGAACGGAACCGCTCGGCAAGCTGCTCGGCGAGCCGCTCGGTGAGCCGCTCTGTGAGCTGCTCGACGAGGCGGGCAGCGCACACGCGAGCGAGCTGAACGTCTCAGCCTGGACAAGCCTTCTGCGCTTTACATCGACCAGTAATCCATTAGCACATAATAAGTCCGCGCCGAGCAGTGCCATGGGCACGTCGGCCGTAACGAACGACCAACGGAAAACCTGACCTCCGAACCGCAGGGAGAGACAGCGTTTTCCGTACGTGCGTATAGACGTACCATTGGCCGCGAGCAGCGCGGGACCTCGGCCCGCGGTGTGCTTGTCGGACGTACCGGCAGGAACGACACTCACCTGCGCCCCTGTGTCGCACAGGTAACGGCGCCCGGACAAGGTGTCCGTTATGTATAGAAGGCTGTTTGAATTACCGACGCTCACCGTTGCCACTGAGCGCCGGCTCGCCCGTTTCCCGACCTGCCGAATGAGCACGGCGGGCGACACTGCCGAGCCTCGTGGCCGAACTTGGCGTGGCAGAAACACCAGGCGGGCAGCTGCGGCGTCGGAGGCCGCGGTTTTCTTTGCGGCGGCGGCGGTGGTGGTGGGCGGGGCGTGGCGGCGGACACGAGGTGCGGTGCATCGGGGAAAGCCTCGGGAGCCTCGGGAGCGGCAACCGCGCGAAGACTCGCCTGCGTGTCCAAAGCCGCGTAGTATTTGTCGGCCTCAGCAGCGAGCGCACGGGGTTCCGTTAACGCGGAACCAGCCAAAGCGAGGCGGACTCGTGCTGGCAGCTGGCATCGAAACAACGCCCGGAATAGAGCGTTCGGGGTTTCGTCGCCCATGAGCGCCAGCATATGGTCCATACGGACCGACGGTCGCGTGTCCCCGATCTCGGGGAGGTCCAAGAGGCCATCGGCCCGTGCGTCCACCGTAAGGCCGAACATGGCGAGGAGGAGACGCTTGACCGCCTCGTACTTGCCGTCGGCTGGTGGATCCCTTAGGACCGATACGACGCGGGTGGCCGTGCCGGGCCCGAGGGCGGCGACCACGTGGCAGTACATGGTCTCGTCCACCGTGATGCCTCGAAGTCGGAACTGGGCTTCCGCCTGCAGGAACCAAAGTTCGGCTTGTGACTCCCAGAATTCGGGGAGCTTGATGGAGACCGCGTTGGTAGCCATTGTTGCGGCGGTTTCGGGTAGTCAGCGACGGCTGACTCGAATGTCGGAGGTCACCAATAAAGCACGCGGTGCTACGCGCGTGACTTGCTACCAAGGAGGAAGCGGACAACGCGGTAAGTTTATAGTTCCAAAGAGGTCACTGTAGCACTGGCGCACTCCGGGCTGCGCGCCCGGTGTATATCCTGAGGCCACGCCTACCCCTCGGGCGTGGCCGCCGCACACTTGGTGCGTGGAATGATGTCACCACGCCAGTGGGCTTTCGTGTACGCCACAAGAGAGTACTAGCGTACTCTCTGATTAGTTCCATATAAAGGCAATCAAAGCATACATCTCTTTCTAGTTCCTTGCAAGCCAGCCTTTACGTACCTTTACGTAAATCTTGGTGGTCTCCTGCGCAGGGATACAGTATGCCACCCCTGGCCCTAGTGCACCGAATGGACACAGTCTATCTAAGCCCCCTCAAGGTCATCCCTTCACGCAGATAGTCTCGCCACACAGCTCGAGACAATACAACATATTTCATCACAGTGTTTATAGCTGGAGTAACCGGCGGCGTTGCTAAAGCGAAAAAGAAACATTAACATCTATCTATAATGCCAGTAATCTCTGTGTGTCTGTCTGTGACCGCTGTTTCTCGACAACCACGGGTCCGATATACTTGAAACTTGCCAGGTATATTGCTGGGGACCCGAGGATGTGCCTTTTCAAGGTTTCATATTAATCGGACAAGTAGTTAGCGAGCTATGTCCAAAAAACGATTCAACCAATCAGAGAGCAGCGAGCTATCACGTGTGCCGAACGTGGCGAACAGACTCTGCCTCGGACGGCACATTTGAGAGCGTATTCATTTATTTCACGTTGGCAAACTATGTTGGCGTTAAACTATGTTTGAAAACTAATTAAAACTAATTTGCGATTCTTTCGCTTTCCTGCGCGTTTGTGCACGCTATGGCGATTTCTTTACCAAACTCCGCAAGCCGTTCGCTTTGGACCAAACCATTTCATTTAAATAGAGGGGGGGGGGGGGGGGGGGGATTGTCACCGTACTCGCAAGCCGTTCGCTTTGGACCAAACCATTTCATGTAAATAGAGGGGGGGGATTGTCACCGTACTCGCAAGCCGTTCGCTTTGGCTTTGCGAATGGACCAAACCATTTCATGTAAATAGAGGGGGGGGGGGGGGGGATATAATTTTAGATATATATATAGTACGGGCATGCCCTAGTATTTGAAATGAGGGCAAATATAATGGAAAACCAATTACATCCATATCAGAATCAATCACAAATGTCAAATCATCATTTTACCTTTTTGTTGAATATATGCTGGTGAATGTGCCGTTCATCACGTTTCTGAGTTAAGTCTGTTGACATTCAGAAAGAAGAAGAAGCCTTACCACCAACTTCGACCGCTTCCGGAATTGTTTGATTATTTGTGTTCAAATGTCTGGTCATTGTTTTGTATTTATTTATGCAAATGTGTACTTATATATAACTGTCATTAATCAAAAAGACAGGCACTATAGAGCAATTATTTTAAAAATCTTTTTTTTTTTCTATAACACTCCCAGGCACTCACTGATGACCCTCTTAAAGTTTGACGAAGATCCGTTCAGCCACCTCTCAGAAAAATGGGGACACAGACAGACAGACCTTTCTTGAGCCCTCTAATTATAGCAGGTGAAGGTCGTGATGTGGATGGACTAAGAGCTATCTGGAAAAGTGGATTTTTGTCACATTGTGCAAATGATGGAAACATCCAGTTGTCTTGGACACTTTAGGAGCACCTTTTCTTGCTTGAGTGAAGAAATCGGAGCGGACGGGAGAGCAGGAGAAAAATAAAAACAGGTTTAAAGGAGTTAGAAGATATAGGGTTATTCGAGGGGATGTATGTATGGGTCATACAGGGATAGGATGGGTGCAATGGAGGTGAGACGCCTGACTTTACCACTCTGTACCTTGTACAATTATCCCTCTTATTTGCAAATGATGGCATGCAACAATGTGGAGATACCAGCAATGTGACTAACCTGAACTCTCAACCCTAAAGTTCTCTTAAGAGAGTCTCTCAACCCATCAAGCTAAAATATCCTTGAGGATGAATTAATGGCCCAGGAACAAAATGTACAGATGGACCATGGAGTTAATGAGGGCGCAGAATGGGGTCGGGATAATGGCTTCGTTCCCCACCCGGGGCCGGCGGTGTTGGTTGAACCCGCGGTGCAGGCTCTGTTCGATATGGACTTGTTTATAACACAATTCGGCGCATACATGGAGGTGCAAATGAACAAAATGGGTGATCGGATGGATAAAATGAGTAGAGAACAAGCTGTGAAATGAAGAAAATGAGGGAAGAATCAAGCTGTGACATGAACAAAATGGGTGATCGGATGGATAAAATGAGTAAAGAATGAAGCTGTGAAATGAAAAGAATGGGAGAGGAGATTGGGCGTAAGATGAGCGAGGATATCGCGGTCGTGCGTGATGAGGTGAAGCGGTGTGAGATACCCGGCCAGCGAGAGTTGAAGAAGAGCGCGGCCAGACTGGGCGGGGGAATAGAAGGACTGACGCGAGAGGTAGAGAAACTGATGATGGGCCAGCAAGAATTAAGGGAACAAGTAAGAAGGAATACCGATATCATCGGTGGGATAAAGGCAGCTCAAAAAGGAATTAAAGAAGGAAGTTGTGGCAGCAAAAATACGAATGGAAAACGGTACATGAAGAGCTGACGAAGAGGGTAGATGACATAATAGAGACGATGGGAACAAAGGAACGGGAAATAAAATCGCAAATGGAGACGACCAAGGTAACGTTAGACGGGGAGATCTCGGAAGCGCATCAGGAAATGACGGAAGTTAAAGAAAAAATGGAGGAGGTGGAAAGTGAAATAAGTGATATTAAGAAGAGACAAGGGGAAACGGGGAATGAAATACGGGAGGAATTGATGGAATGTATGCAAGGGTGGTGCTCACAGCGTGATGAAGTACTTGCTAATCAAATTAAAAGATTACAGGTTCTTGGAGAGAGCCGGGAGAAGGTAAGTCCCGAGGTGAGTGCGATGATTTCGGAAATGTGTATGGTGCGATCGGATGTTCGATGAGCTTGGGAGTAAGGACAGACCCGGGAGTTCGTGGAGGGCCCAGTGTGAAGGGTACGAATGGAACAGAGGGTGTGAAAGGGCGGGTCTGGGGCTAGGCCTAGCTCCTATATTTCATTTCTCCCATGAGTGGATGCGAGCCCCCCATGAGTGGTGCACCGTGGGGACCCGAAGGCTTCAGCCCCACGCCGGTCCCTAAGGGACCGGCGTGCGGTATTCGGACCCCCGGTACCCGCATTGTGTTTGTGTGAAAATAATTGTTTAAGTTGTACGAGTGGAATGCATGGTGTGGAATGCATGGTGCGAAGGATTGAATGGGGTGAGGGGACCCCATTCACGGAGGCCTGGGGGGTTAGTTTAAAGTTAGATAGATGGTATAGGTAAATTATCATGGATATTGACACCTGTGGTGCTGATTGTGGAAATGGTAGTGTTTTGTGAGGTGCATGAGGCAGTAGAATGGCTGGGGGTGTGGCTTGGTTGGTAGAGATGATTGACCGAGGCACCCCGGTCACTCGTTGGCCAGGTAAGGCCGTAGGTAGGCTCAGGGAGCCAGTTAGGTTAGCGTGCGAGTGGGCCCGAGAATCCAGGGAGAGGACTCGGGTTGCCAAATGCCAAGGTGGGCATCAGGTGTTAAGTGCCAAGGAGGGCCTTCCCCAAATAGGTTAGGGTGAGGAGTCGGCAAGCTCGGGAGGCAGCTCCAGTGGACGGGGGGTGGCACTGTCCGGGAGAGGACATGACCCGGGCGCAGGCGGGTAGACCTGCCGGTGAAGCCACACGACCCAGCCCCGAAATTGTGCAAGGGCATAGATAGACTGGTCAAATACTGGTCAAATACTGGTCAAATACAATACAATAACTGGTCAAATAAACTTAATCACAGACTGGTCAAACAAGTGGAACTTGTCTTTCAATCCTGACAAATCTCACACTCTTACAATGTCTCTCCGAAAGGACCGACTGGACAACCCTCCCATCTACTTTCTCAACAATCCTCTCCAAGAAGTTCTGTCGCTCAAGCTTTTGGGTCTCACTATCTGCCATGATCTTTCTTGGGAAAACCACATTTCCAAGCTGGCCTCCAAAGCCAGTCGCCGACTGGGCATCCTCCGTCGTGCGAAGTCCTTCCTTGGCACACCTGAGCTCCTCACCACATACAAGGCTTTCATCCGCAGCTCAATGGAATACTGTTCCCCCCTCTGGGCTGGTGCTCCTGCCTCACACCTTGCTCGGCTTCACGCTGTTGAGGCCAAAGCTTTCAGAATCATTGGAATCTCCTGCGATGTAGTCAACACCGAGGGCCTTTCACTCACTCACCGCAGGCAGGTTGGTGGTCTTTCTGTCTTCTACCGACTCCTCTCCGGCCTTGCTCCCCCAGCTCTCTCTGTGCTCTGTCCCCCCAATATTCCTTCAGGTCGCACAAGATCTGCCTGCAACCCTCTTATGGTTAAACTGCCAAAGTCTAGGCTCTCTGCTCACCTTCACTCTTTCATTCCCCTTTTCTCCCGCCTCTGGAACAAACTTCCCCACTCCCTTCAATCCCACTCCTCCCTCCAGGTCTTTAAAACAGCTGTTCACCACCATCTCTTATCTTCCCCCATCGAAAACCTTGATCTTTTCTACCCCCGGTAATTCACCCCAGAGTCCTTGCAGTGTTCATATGTTTTATTCCTCTCCCACCTCCCCCCAAGTCCTCCCGATGTCCCTGCTCTCAAATGTTGTGTTTGTGTCCTTCCCCCTCTTCCCCCTCTCTTTTGTGTCCTTCGTTTTGTGTCCTTTTGTGTCCTTTTGTCCTTTGTGTCCTTCCCCCTCTCTCCCCATCTTGTCTGCCGCTCCCCTTGTTTTTTGTGTTTTGTGTGTCGGTTTGTCTTTTTGTGTGATTAATGTTAGCTCTTTCACGAGCCTCGATCTTGTATACAAAAAAAAAAAGAAAAAAAAAAAGACAAATTGTGGGGTGAGACCCAAATTCAGAGGAGCACCACTGTGTGGGCAATGGGAATTCTGATTCTTAGAACTGCATAGTTTAAAGAAGGCCGATTGGCAGGGTACGACCTCGGGGAGGTTAAATGTGTAATGATGTTGGTGTAGTTAGGATTTGTGAGGACCCCCTTCGCATCATCCACAGGGGGATGAATTTTGTGCCACGGGCCTCGATGTTTGATGGGTGAGATGCATCACGACGTGGGTGCAAAACATTGTGTTTCATTCCGCCTTTCCCTAAATACAAGGAGGGCTAGGGTAGTGTAGTAGACAGTTGGGGTGCGAACGGTTAAGGCCGAGCTCAAGCTCACTCTGCCGGCGTTCCCCTCACCGCAACAGGTATGGCAATACCTGGTTTGCCTTTGTTTTGCATGTGCCACCGTTGCCCTTTCCTTGTGCTCGTTGCGCTTTGTCTTCTTCCTTGCCACAGGACCATCATGAGGACTCACCCTGCTGTCGCAGTGTCTTGCTGCCATCCATCATCACATTATGGACCACTAGCCCAGTGGCCACACATTCCTGCTGTTGCAGCTCTTGGCTTCCTCCATCATCTTGCTGGGTGGACCACCTGTTGGGTGGCCTTGATGCCACAACCTTTGGACCACGTGTCAGTGGCCCTGCTCACGAAATAAAATGGCCCATGTGTGGGAAGGTGAAAACTAGATGGCCCTTATGATCTTGAAATGGCCTGTATACCGGTCAGGGCCAGCCGGTTTTGTTAGGTAGCCTACCAAGGCAAGAAGTGACAAGATGATCCCAGCAACGAGGGCCTCCCATTCTTTCTTTTTTGAGTCCAGGTCCTAGGTCATAGCTTTTGTAAATATACCGTGTGTAGTGAGTAAATGTAAAAATGTTGCCCACCGGATATGTCTTTAGTTTCAAAATTCCGGCAATACGCGAACAGTATAAGGTTGTGTGTGTGAGTCTGTTAGGTAGCTTCTCAACGCATTTGGAGGGACATATTTAGCTTAAAATTGTCGCACACATTGGGGTTAGAGTTAAAATGTTAGGGAAATTACATATACGTGTCACACTAATGGTCATGTTAAATGAATGCCCAGCTCCCCCAGCTGCTCCTCCTGTGGACGACTCGAGACGTCGAGGCGAGAGGAGGGGGTAGTGTTACGGTTGAGCAATAAAAGCAACCCCCTCTAGTTTATTACATGACAACATGTAGCCTGCATTAGTCAGTTATTTCTTATTAAATGTAAAGATCAGCTCCCTTTCCATTGTGTAATAATTAAAGCATATATGCATTGAGTTAGGCAAAATTCCAACCCCTCGTGTTGTGGAAAGAAGACGTTGGTTCATGGGTGGGCGAGAATGGTCCACATGGAACCTTCCAGAAGGAGGCGGGGCTGAATGAACGACCGCACGTGACCAACATCGGCCAATTGTAGGCCGTGGAACCATACAGAGGGAGGCTTGGCTGAATGACCGCACGTGACCAACAGCGACCAATGGTAGGCCGTGGAACCTTCCAGAAGGGCATCCCCCTTCTCCCCGATAAAAGTCCATACTGATCTTTCTCCGAGCGGGTTCTTCCTCCGTGCTGATCGTTCCCCATGCTGGTGGTTTCCTCCGTGCTGATCGTTCTCCGATCTGACCTTCCTCCGAGCTGGTTCTTTTTTTGTGCTGACCTTTCTCCGAGCTGGCCGTCCTCTGAGCTGGACCTTACTCCGAGCTGGTCGTCCTCCGAGCTGATCATTCTTCGTGCTGATCCTCCTTCGTGCTGTCTACCGGATCGATATATACGCCACGCGCAGGAACTGCCCTCACCCGAATCGGCGTCCGCACGTCCTTCCGGTACGAGTCTAACCTGTGTGTGATTTACCCTGTGTGCGAGTGTGCCAGGCACCTGTGTTGGGAATAATTAGGTACGGATTTATGTTAAGCCTGCTTCTCGTCCTTTTTATGTGTTTTTTTGTGAATAAAGACGTGTACATTTTGTTTCCTCTTGACCTGCTCGTGTGCGTCCTTTTCCCCCATTGACCCAGCATCGTTTGAACCGAATTTGGCTGCTCGATTAGGTCCGTAGATCATGCTGTGTAAAACCGTGACCCGCACCGCGCGATTTGCTCGGCGCGCCTGATTGAAATAGGTGTGGGATCGCGAGGTGTTCAATACCCGGTCTTCCCGGTCACGTGGTCTCAAAGGTATTCGGATCACGGTCGATAACCCTACGGCCCGTGGTTGGGGGATTGTCGATTGGAGTTGCTCCGCAACCCACCGGGCGCGAGCTTTGTCGTAGTCGACGGCCAGTGGACCCGGTGTCTGTGGGGAAACTGGGTCTTAACCCCCTCCTCCCCTCCCCCCCCCACCCCCACTCCCGCCTAACCCCTTATTACGTCGACAGACACGGGATCGGCAACAATATGAACCGGTGCGTGAAAACCCTGATTTATTAAGTAGCGTTTTATTCGTGCTCATCGGTTGTTTGTTTGTTGCTTTTTCTTATGTGGAGCAGGAGGAACTTGCTCCGGATCAAGGTAAAGAGCCACTCTACTTTGGGGATGTATGCGCCGGGCCAGGGGGCTTCTCGGAATATATCCTGTGGCGCCGTCGCTGGCATGCCAAGGGTTTTGGCTTTACACTGCGTGGAGCAAATGACTTCAAGCTTGAAGATTTCTTTGCTGCACCCAGTGAAATGTTTGAGCCATTTTATGGTGTGTTTCCTTCTGTCTTCATCAGCTCACCTTTTACTACTATTTTCTCATGTTTACAACTTACCTTTGTATCGTGATGTTTTGCACAATTGTGGCCAATGAATTTTTCAGCGTGGTGTCAATAACCACTTTTTCTGGTTTTATTCATTGGGTCTGGTGTGGCCGACTGCGCTATGTACAATGTGGTGTGCAGGGGTGGGCGGTGTGGATGGGGATGGTGATGTTACAAAACCCGAAAACCTACGCGAGTTCCAAAAGTTTGTTTCCCAGGGAACTGATGGACGAGGACTGCACTTTCTCATGGCAGACGGGGTACGATTGCCATTTTGTTTTTACCAATGTGTGTTGAATTATTTGACTTTGATGCATAAAGATCTAGTTCATAGCTGCTATTGTTTTATTATTTATTATCAAGCTTCTGCTTTTCAATTTGACCCGAAGACCAGTCCATGGTGTAAACAGAAAACTTTTGCCGTCATATGGAGATGCAGACTTGATAAAAGTCACAAGATGGCAGTGAGTTATAAGGCTATCGCATCTTGCTTGCCCAAGCATTGGGCCCAAGTCTGAATCATGGTGTTCTCATAGTTCAAGAATGACAAGTATGGCTGGCTATATACAGTCTGAGTTGTTTTTAGCTACTATCCCTTCTGCCAACACCAGCTATGAAAAGACAACTACTATCCCTCATGTTGGTGACACCAAACTGTTTTAAAAGTCTTTTCCCTCCGTTCCTCCTTCACTCAAATTAATGGTAAAATTGAGTGCACATCTCCTGGGGTGCCCAACTCATCTTTGAAGCCATTGCTTTGACGTTGACCACAATACTCTTGTATTATATTCTAGGTATGTAACGTATACCGATAAACAATGGACGGAATCAACGGGGCATCCATTGAGGTTTGCCAACCGCCACGTGAAGCAAGGAGAAGCTGATGTTTCAGGCTTTAAACCTCACCTCTTTTGCTCTGACGAAGGGTTAACGTCTCTGAAATGTCAGCTTATCCTTCCCACAATGGTTAGCATACCTCGATGAATGTCCTGTTGGTTTCATCTATCGTTATACCTGTCCGCCGACGCAGATCGACTGACACTAGCCTTCACCAGCAAGACTAGTTATTTAGTGGGTATACAGTACACAGATAAACGTCTATCCTTCAGGTACTTGCAGTGCCCAATGCATGTTTGGCATAACAAAGTTGAGTCGTATGTAGCCTTAAATCCCCCAAAATTCCTGCTTGGCACAAACCTGTTTGATGAATAGGATTGGTTACTGTTTGCTAATTTGTCTTAACGCAATTTCAAAAATGAACCGAAAAGGTCCTTTTGGCACTTGGTGTACATTCCTTTGTCGAGCTGTATTGTTATATGATGATTGTATTGATGCTGCTTCCTGTGCAGGGTTTTTCTGTTGAGGGCCAGGAAAACTTGCAAGAAGTGTTGAGCAAGCAGCTGCTGCTGTGCCAGTGCTTGACGGCGCTCTCCACCTTACGAATAGGTCAGCTAAGGGCAGTGGCAAGGTGGGAGGAAATGTGGGCGAGGGGAGGGAGGGAAGGTCAGCCGAGGGAAAGTAGAGGACTGGAGCTGACATAAAGAAAACTTTGGTATTGCTTACGTGTCGACTCTTATTCTTTCTCACCCTGCAAACAAATCTCACACATTTCACCTTTGCAGGTGGACATTTTGTTTGCAAGACCTTTGACCTATTTACACCATTCAGTGTGGGCCTGGTATATCTTCTCTGGCGCTGCTTCAAGTGCATATGCATCTACAAACCAGTAACAAGCCGACCCGCCAACTCTGAAAGGTTCTTTTAATAAGTTGTGATATAAAGTAATAATGAATATATGCAGACACGCATACATAGCTGTTCATGTAATGTAATTTCCTCCATTTTACATAATAGCGTGGATTGGCTCATTACTATGCTTGCCTCACCACGTGTTGTTACTGGTGTACAGGCTTGTTTTAATTTTGGATCAGACTGTGCATGACATTATAATATGTTAGATCATGTCATTGAAAGGATCAGACCATGCCTTACCATTCTAAATTTCCTATAATAAAATTCCCTTTCAAGGGTGCGGGTGGGGGGTTGGGGCGGGGGGGGGGGGGGGGGGGAGGAGGGCGGTGGGAGCAATGGCGCAAGTCACAAAACACTTTGGGGAGGGGGGATACATTGATATTATGCTGTTATCATTAGTACTGTTATTAGTCCCCTACCGGTGTACACCGGAGGGGACTATAGGTTTGCATTCCGTCCCTCCGTCTGTCAGTCTGTCAGTCTGTCTGTCCGTCATGCAAAGAACAGTTTTCCGGACTTTTTTTCTAAACTCTTAATGCTAATGATTTCAAACTTGGTACATGGTTTCCTCATGATAAGTTACAGATCAAGTTCGAACTTCGCGACGTTTCGATCATTTTTGACAAAGTTATGGCACTTTGAACTTTGATAATTTCCCCAACAGTTTTCCGGACGACAGACTGCCGGTAGGGGACATGTATTGCAGCGCAATACTCAGAATGCTTGTTACTTTTGTTATTCGAAGCGGCCGTGGAAAAACACCATGGAAGCTGCAGGAAGGGTGGTGTTATTAACCATGGTCGGGTATATAGACTACCTGAACGAAAAGCTAATCGGCTTGTTCTTGTCGCCGAACCAACTCATCCACCAAGTTTTGTCATAAGTCATCCACAACTTTTTGAAATACCATGCTACATATCATTTTTGGCCCTTTCACTCAATGGTGAAGAATCACTTAACAAATTTAAAAATTCTCGTATCCGGATTCGGATCTTCACCAAAATCGAGTCAATTCGTCCTTGTCAGACAGATATCCTATGATCTTGTTACGGTCCGCGGTTAAGGATGTTGTTTGCCGAGCGGAGGCGCCGCGGCCGAGCAGTTTTTCCCCGACTAAACCCGATTCACCCAGACGTTGGCCGTATCGCGCCACAGCTACTCAATATGGAAAAGACTAAGACGACGAATGCAAAGAGGAAGAAGAAGACGTACAGAAGAGTAACGGGGTTTATTATTTACACACACATAAGCAAAAAGAGCAGTCACGATTATTTACAGGTGACATGAAAACGCAGGTGACACAGTGAAAATTACTAGCTTATACGGACTTAATTACCTACCCAGGACAGCACGAACAAAACAAACTCACGTACGCAAATGGATGGAAGGGTAGGAATCGTTTGGAGGGATGAGCAGGTGGGATCACAGGGCACAGCGAGTGGGTCCACTCCGGGCGCGAAGCGGGGAGCCGGCAGCTCCTTGTATTCGGCTTTACAGCGCACGCCGGCAGCTCCTTGTATTCGGCTTTACAGCGCACGCCGGCAGGGTCACTCGGCTGGTTGAAACGGGGCTGGTTGAAGCGGCTCTTTGTCAAAGGCTTTTCGTATCTCTCACGCAACTCCGGTGCAACTCTAAACTCTCTCCCGGTGGACTGCCAACCCTCTTACACACCTGGACTCATCTGCCGTATCCCTCGTGTAGCTTGTCCCAGCGATCGTCGCACCCTTCTGTCCAAACCTTCAGCGCGGGTCTGACACGCCCTCCTCGGTTTCGGTACCGCCCTCCCCCCCCCCCCGTGCTCTGTTTCGTGACCTTGTATGGTAATCCCACGGGCTTGTCTCCTTATTTGGGCATGGCGCCGACGGCACGCCCCTCGTGGCGAGCCACGGGCTTGTTTCCTTATTTGGGCATGGGGCTGAACAGCCCCGCCCTTCGTGGCGCGCCCTGGGCTTGCCTCTCCCAGGCGACCCCGCCCCTCCTGTTCAAACAGAGCACGGAGCACATATTCACTATAGCAGCGAAATGAGAGGGCGTGCACCCCACGCTTGTGAACTGCTTTACCCGCAGATGGAGAGTTTGGCTGGGAAATGGAAGTATTGAAGGGGAGCTATTCTTAATTGATTCGGTGCAATGGAGTGTCATTCTAATGGAAGACAAGGCCTTACTCTAAAACACATAATAAGATATAAACTACTGAACAAGGGTTTTATCGTGTCCTTCAATGTGGTGTTTCATGGAATTAACTACCGAGACGCCCTTTTTACCTTTACACAACTCTGGAGGCAGGAGGGGCCATATCCAACCAATGTTACACAACAATTTACCACTACAATACACACAATCAAAAAAAATACAATCCTCATATCCGCAACAATATCTTCTACCGACTCCTCTCCGGCCTTGCTCCCCCAGCTCTCTCTGGGCTCTGTCCCCCAAATATTCCTGCAGGTCGCACAAGATCTGCCTGCAACCCTCTTATGGTTAAACTGCCAAAATCAAGACTCTCTGCTCACCTTCACTCCTTCATTCCTCTTTTCTCCCGCCTCTGGAACAAACTCCCTCACTCTCTTCAATCCCACTCCTCCCTCCAGGTCTTTAAAACGGCTGTTCACCACCATCTCTTATCTTCCCCAATCCAAAACCTTGATCTTTTCTACTCCCGCTAATTTCACCTCAAATCCACTTTTTTGAGGTGACTTTTGACTTCTTTCCTGGAAGTCCTTGGTGTCCTTGCGTTTTATACCTATCCTGCCTCCTCCCAGGCCCTCTCCCTCCAAAAACATCTCCCGATGTCCCTGCTCTCAAATGTTGTGTTTGTGTGCTTCCTCCCCTTCTCTCCCCATCTTGTCGACCGCTCCCCTTTTTATATACTTTGCTTGTTTGTTTGATTTGTTTGTTTGATAAATGTTAGCTCTTTCACGAGCCTCGACTCTGTACACAAAAAAAAATAAAAATAAAAATTCACAGACAGACAAACACACAAACACACAGACAGGGGTGAAAACATAACCTCTGCCCACCTTTGGTGGTGGAGGTAAAGATGAACTCATTAGATTCTGGGGGCAAAAGGTCAAAGGTCAGAGGTCATGCCAGGTAAAAATGTGATAACTTGAGAACAGCTGAATGGATTTAAAGCAAACTTGGTTAAAATTCTGTTACCATGCTAACTTGTGAACCAGGGATGGGATTTTGACTATATTTGGTATCTTCTATATTATAAAACAGAAGTGTCTGTCTGTCCGTCTGTCCATCTCCAAACTACTCCCTCAGTTTTGGGGCTAGCCCCGCCAAACCTCATGTGGAACGTTTTGGGGTCCCAGTGGATGTTCGAAGGTTTCAAAAATTCCTCAATAAAACTAGATTTTGAAATTAACTCGATACGAACCTGCCGCGAATCCGGAAACTGATGTGGCTTGAAACCGATATGGCGGCCCACCATCTTGATCATCCCACTGCCCCTCACTGGGTTCTTAAGCCGCCATTTTGTTTCGGCCTACTCAAACATGCCTTGCCTTGGAAACACGATCGATTATTATCATTACATAATTGAAGCATATCATCAAAATCTGGTTTCTGATATGAGGATTGGATGCTGTAAACTAAATAATTTCCAAATCTGGAATGAAATCTGACAAAATTTACCATATCTCCAATTTTATAACCAAATGTATATATGCATTTATTTAAGTGAGGCTGTGATTCTCATTCTGGGGTTAGTTTTTGTTAATTTAACTTGATAATCGTTTTTAACTTAATTATTACTTCCGTGGGAACCCGCTCTACGATCTTTGGTGGGAACTGCTCGGAGACGCGTTTTTGAATGAAACGTTTTTAGCAAAGAACACTTTTAGTACTTGGGACAGCTGTTACTGTTAGAGTTAATTCTGAAGTTGGAATTTCTAAGATCAGTTCGGATTAAGAGTTTGTGGAGCTTATCGCATTGTGGTTTTTAACCGTGTGCGGAAATGAAATAGAGGGGGGGGATTTGGGGGTTGTGGGGGTAGGACCAGTTGCAATTGCTAAACCAGAAAGCATCTGAAAGTGCAAAGCCCGTCCGCGTCCGTTTGTATTGAGACATCATCATCTTCTTCTTCTTTTTCTTCTGTATGCTAAAAATAACGAAAATAGTAAAATAAAAAAAAAACACAAAATGAAAATTTATGGTTTTATGCAGCCTTGACCTTTGAGCTTTAGATCTAAAAAAACAATCTGCTTCTAGCTTTTGATTGGTGAACAAATTAATTGACCAATATGCAAATTATTAAACTTTCAGGTCAATCGCATGAAAATTGATGATTTTATGTGACGCTGACCTTTGACCTTTTGACAAAATTATTAATTTACCTTCTCCATATTTCTTTGGTGAAAGCTTTGAATTGGTGAAAATTTTGGTGAAATAAGCTTTGGTGAAAATTTGATGACAAAACACAAATGGTAAAAGATTACAGGCCTGACATGGACACTGCACACACACAGGGACACACACACACACAAACACACACACAAGGACACACACACACACCATTCAGACTTATGGGAAGTTACGAGGGGCGGCAATTTGAAATCTCGCCCCGAGCGTCATTTTTCCTCGATGCGCCACTGCTCCAGTCTACTTGCGATCTGTTTTTAAAGTTCCCTCACGGTGATGGACCCAGATTTCCTATATCATATTCCCGTCAGGAAGCGACTCATTGTTACCTGGCAACACCGGATACTTTTTCTAGTAAGTATATATTATGATGCTGTGGCGGACACGAAAGCCCACTGGCGTGGTGACATCATTCCGCGCACCAAGTGGGCGGCGGCCACGCCCAAGGGGTAGGCGTGGCCTCAGGATATACACCGGGTGCGCAGCCCGGAGCGCGCCAGTGCTACAGTGACCTCTTTGGAATAAAGAACTATAAACTTACCGCGTTGTCCGCTTCCTCCTTGGTAGCAAGTCGCGCGCGTAGCACCGCGTGCTTCATTGGTGACCGACATTCGAGTCAGCCGTCGCTGACCACCCGAAACCGCCGCAACAATGGCACCCAACGCGGTCTCCATCAAGCTCCCCGAATTCTGGGAGTCACAAGCCGAAGTTTGGTTCCTGCAGGCAGAAGCCCAGTTCCGACTTCGAGGCATCACGGTGGACAAGACCATGTACTGCCACGTGGTCGCCGCCCTCGGGCCCGGCACGGCCACCCGCGTCGTATCGGTCCTAAGGGATCCACCTGCCGATGGCAAGTACGAGGCGGTCAAGCGTCTCCTCCTCGCCACGTTCGGCCTTACAGTGGACGCACGGGCCGATCGCCTCTTGGACTTCCCCGAGATCAGGGACACGCGACCGTCGGTCCGTATGGACCATATGCTGGCGCTCATGGGCGACGAAACCCCGAACGCTCTATTCCGGGCGTTATTTCGACGCCAGCTGCCAGCACGAGTCCGCCTCGCTTTGGCTGGTTCCGCGTTAACGGAACCCCGTGCGCTCGCTGCCGAGGCCGACAAATACTACGCGGCTTTGGACACGCAGGCGAGTCTTGGCGCGGTTGCCGCTCCCGAGGCTTTCCCCGATGCACCGCACGTCGTGTCCGCCGCCACGCCCCGCCCACCACCACCGCCGCCGCCGCGAAGAAAACTGCAGCCTCTGACGCCGCAGCTGCCCGCCTGGTGTTTCTTCCACGCCAAGTTCGGCCACGAGGCTCGGCAGTGTCGCCCGCTGGGCTCATTCGGCAGGTCGCGAAACGGGCGAGCCGGCGCTCGGTGGCAACGGTGAGCGTCGGCAATTCAAACAGCCTTCTGTACATAACGGACACCTTGTCCGGGCGCCGTTACCTGTGCGACACGGGGGCGCAGGTGAGTGTCGTTCCTGCCGGTACGTCCGACAAGCACACCGCGGGCCAAGGTCCCGCGCTGCTTGCGGCCAATGGTACGTCTATACGCACGTACGGAAAACGCTGTCTCTCTCTGCGGTTCGGAGGGCAGGTTTTCCGTTGGTCGTTCGTTACGGCCGACGTGCCCATGGCACTGCTCGGCGCGGACTTCTTATGTGCTAATGGATTACTGGTCGATGTAAAGCGCAGAAGGCTTGTCCAGGCTGAGGCGTTCAGCTTGCTCGCGTGCGCGCTGCCCGCCTCGTTGAGCAGCTCACAGAGCGGCTCACCGAGCGGCTTGCTGAGCGGTTCCGTTCCGGCCAGGTTCATCTGTACGCTTCCGGCAGCGGATGTATTCGCCCGCCTCCTCGCGGGTTTCCCGGCCCTCACGCGGCCCACCTTCTCGGCGGGGACCGTCAAGCACGGGGTGGAACATCACATCCCCACCGCCAGGCCACCGGTCTACGCCCGGGCATGCCGCCTCGAGCCGACGAAGCTCGCCGTAGCTAAAGCGGAGTTCGCGTGGCGCTCCGAGAGCGCGTGGGCGTCCCCGCTCCACATCGTGCCCAAGCCCGGCGGGGGATGGCGACCGTGCGGGGACTACCGGCGCCTCAAGGACGCCACCACCCCCGACCGCTACCCCGTCCCCCACATCCAGGACCTCTCCGCCCGGTTGGCGGGGATGTCCTTCTTTTCAAAGGTGGACCTCGTACGCGGCTACCATCAGGTCCCTGTCAGGCCGGAGGACATCCCGAAGACGGCTTTCATCACGCCATTCGGGCTTTTCGAATTTCTTCGGATGCCCTTCGGTTTGAAAAATGCGGCTCAGGTGTTCCAGCGCCTCTTGGACAGCATCTTGCACGGCTTGGATTTTTTGTACGTCTACCTGGACGACATCCTCGTCGCCAGCGCATCCCGCGAAGAGCACCTTCGTCACCTCCGCACGCTCTTCGAACGTCTGGGCCAGCACGGCCTGATCGTGAACCCCGCCAAGTGCCGGTTCGGTGTCGCTGAAATCGACTTTTTGGGGCACCGTGTCACCAGGCACGGGGCCATCCCCCTACTGGCCAAGGTGGAGGCGGTGAAGGGGTTTCCGCGCCCCCGCACGATCAAGGGGCTCCAGGAGTTCCTGGGCATGGTAAACTTTTACCATCGGTTCCTGCCCCGCATCGCCCAGCTCCTGCGCCCCTTACACGAGGCCCTTCGAGGGAAGCCGGGCAAAGGTGACGTTACCTGGACCGAGCAGATGGACGCGGCGTTCTCGGGTGCGAAGCTCGCCTTGGCCAACGCCACCATGCTCGCGCACCCGGCGCCCGATGCACCGATCGCCCTCACCACCGACGCCTCGGACTACGCGGTGGGCGCGGTGCACGAGCAATGGGTGCGTGGTGCTTGGCAACCGCTGGCGTTCTTCAGCCGGCAGCTTCGCCCGCCCGAACGCCGTTACAGTACCTTCGACCGCGAGTTGCTTGGGCTTCACCTGGCGGTCAGGCACTTCCGCCATCTGCTCGAGGGCCGTGCGTTCACGGCCTTCGTCGACCACAAGCCGCTGGTTTTCGCGATGGGCAAGGTCGCCGAGCCGTGGTCGGCCCGGCAACAGCGTCACCTCGCGGCCGTGTCCGAGTACACGACGGACATCCGACACGTCGCGGGAAAGGACAACCCGGTGGCCGACTGCCTTTCCTGGGCCGTCGCCCACGCAGTCCACCTTGGCATCGACTATGCCCGGATGGCGCCGGACCAGGCCGCCGACCCCGGGGTCCAGGCCTTGCGGACCGCCGTCACGGGCTTCCGCGTCACCGAGGTGCCCTTCGACGGCGCGGGCACGGCCGTCGTTTGCGACGTCTCCCTCGGGCGGCCCCACCCCATCGTGCCCGCAGGCTGGCAGCGCCAGGTTTTTGACGCCATCCACGGCCTGTCCCACCCGGGCACGAAGGCCTCCCAGAGGTTGGTCGCCGACAAGTTTGTCTGGCATGGCCTCCGGAAGGCCGTCCGCGGCTGGACCAGGACGTGCCTCGCGGGCCAGCGCGCGAAGGTGCACCGGCATACCCAGGCCCCATTGGCCCCGTTTACGGTGCCGGCACGTAGGTTCGACCACGTGCACGTGGACCGAGTGGGACCTCTGCCCCCCTCGCGGGGTTTCACCCATGTCCTTACCATGGTGGACCGCACCACCCGGTGGCCGGAGGCCGTGCCTTTGGCGGCGACGACGGCGGCAGACGTCGCGCAGGCGTTCATCGCCACCTGGGTCGCCCGGTTCGGCGCCCCCTCGGACATCTCGTACGACCGCGGCCCCCAGTTCACCTCGGAGCTCTGGCCGCGGTCGCACGGGGGCTCGGGGTCCAGCTGCACCGAACCACGGCCTACCACCCCCAGGCCAACGGCCTGTGCGAGCGGTTCCACCGCTCGTTGAAGGCCGCGCTCCGGGGCCCCCTCCGCGACGGCGGCTGGGTCGACAGGCTCCCTTGGGTCCTGCTGGGCCTCCGGACGGCGCCCAAGGAGGACCTGCGCGCATCCGCGGCGGAGTTGGTCTTTGGACAACCGCTGTGGGTGCCGGGCGAGTTCCTCCGCGAACCCACGGCACCTTGGTCCGCGGCGCAGGAGCGTTCTGCGCTGCAGGAGACCGCCCGGAGGTTCGCCCCGGTGCCGATGGCGCACCACGGGCACCCTCCTACACACGTCGCCCCGGAGCTTCGCACCGCGGAGTACGTCTTCGTCCGGCACGACGCCCACCGGACACCACTGCGGCCCCCGTACGACGGGCCTTTCCGCGTGCTGGAGACCGGGGTGAAACATTTCACCCTGGACATCGGCGGCACTCCTGACCGGGTCTCCATAGACCGCCTCAAGCCGGCCCACCTCGACGTGGACCACCCACCGCCGGTGGCTCGGCCCCCGCGTCGGGGCCGCCCCCCTGCGGGCGGACCCCCGGCACCGCCCAGCACCGCAGGCACGCCGCCCCCCGGTCCGGCACCCATCCCGGGTACAGCCGGGGGCATCCCACCTGGCATCCCTGCACCCCGGACGCCGCCGGTCGCCAGAGGGCGCTTCGGCCTGGTCATCCATTTGCCCCGCAAACTGGCCCTCCAGGTGCGCGGGAATTCTGGGGGGGCGCGTGTGGCGGACACGAAAGCCCACTGGCGTGGTGACATCATTCCGCGCACCAAGTGGGCGGCGGCCACGCCCGAGGGGTAGGCGTGGCCTCAGGATATACACCGGGCGCGCAGCCCGGAGCGCGCCAGTGCTACAGTGACCTCTTTGAATAAAGAGCATTAAACTTACCGCGTTGTCCGCTTCCTCCTTGGTAGCAAGTCGCGCGCGTAGCACCGCGTGCTTCAATGCAAAGATGGACTGATTAGATTTCGGCATCAAATGTGAGAGGTCATGACAGGTAAAAATGTGAGACTTGAGAACAGTTGAAGGGATTTAAATCAAACTTGGTACAAGTATGTATTATGATGTAATTGTATGGGCAAAGGCATATCGGTCGATGCCGCAACATCGAGGAGTGCCGTTCTAGTTGATTGTGTGATTCTGGACCCTACCTTTGTAACTTTGAATATGTATATACAACAACAACAACAACATGCATTTTAAGGCCATTTTCCCTGCTGGAGCGGGGGTTAGCCTTGCGGTCCCCATGACAATCTTCTCCATCTTGCCCTATTTTCTGCATCTCCCCTTGTTAACCCCCTTCCCCGCATTTCTTCTTCCACCATCTTTAGCCAAGTCTTTCTCGGTCTTCCCGGTCCTCTACTTCCTTCTACATTCATTTCCATCACTCTTCTCAACCAGTCACTTTCATCCTTCCTCAACACATGACCAAACCATCTCAAACTGTTCCTCTTCACAGCATCAATCACAGGAAGATGGAAGAATGTATATAGTATCTTCCAAGAAGAACTTGGAAGATGTATATAACTAACTCAATTACTATAATCACTAGCAGGTTGCTCCTGCCCGCACGGGAATCTAAACGTGGTCGGGATGGAGGGTGCAAAAATGCAAGTGACGTCTTCTGTCATTGAGCCAGCAAGCTGGGGGCAATAATTCCCTTTTATTGCCACATCTGATTCAATTCCAGTGCTATGATGGCGGTGAGGTGCTCCATTTGAAACGCTTTCTTCGATATATATGTAGCTTTTTGATCCCTTGAGTCCATAATAAAAATTTGTATTGGTGTCAAAGCCAGTGACCAATTCCAAATTAATAGTAGGATTGATACGCTAGTTATAGTTGCAGTATTGGTGTCAAAGCCAGTGACCAATTCCAAATTAATAGTAGGATTGATACGCTAGTTATAGTTGCAGTATTGGTGTCAAAGCCAGTGACCAATTCCAAATGAATAGTAGGATTGATACGCTAGTTATAGTTGCAGTATTGGTGTCAAAGCCAGTGACCAATTCCAAATGAATAGTCGGATTGATACGCTAGTTATAGTTGCAGGTTGATAATTAAAATGCACACAATGAGTAATCATAGCCCCTCGTAATCCATGTGGAGCTGACAGGCTAGCTCAGAGAAAGCATACTCCTCACCTTTGAGCTTTCAATCAATCAATTTCTTATTCTGTGCTTTTTATTTTGAAGTAGAATCAAAGCACTTTACAAAGAGAAAAGGTAAGAAGAATCTAAATTCATAAAAAGTCAGGATGCCCATTGCCCTCTGCCAGCATTTGTTTATTGTATGCTAATACTCGAACTATATTCCAAATTGCTGCCGTAACTTACAAGGAGCACTTAATTAACACCATCGCCATGCTCCCAGAAATATGCAACCAACAATCAGGTGCTGCGCACACATGACATGAAGTTTGTAAAGTGAATGATTAATGCTTTTGCTTGGATTTGCTGATATTGGAGGACACAAAAATTGCACATTTTAAGTCG
Organism: Myxine glutinosa; assembly: GCF_964187855.1. NCBI lineage: Eukaryota > Metazoa > Chordata > Myxini > Myxiniformes > Myxinidae > Myxine > Myxine glutinosa. The sequence continues at coordinate 59,055,872 of NC_136269.1, read as the reverse complement.
TCTTTTTTTAATTTACTTTATTGGTTGGAGAATATTGGTGGAATAACAGTGTGTTCATGACAGGTACTTAGTGTGCTGTCACCTGCATCCGGGCTCCATCATGGTGCACGACTACCTCTTTCATGTGAATGAGACGCTGTGCAGGTTGAAAGACACAAAAAACGACGTTCTTCAAATTGTTCCTTCTGATCATCTTGCTACCGAACAGGATTTCTGTCAACACATTCGAAACTCAAATCAGAGGTAACATTAGATCTTCCTTTTCCTAATGTGGCATGTTAACATGTACCCTTGTATCTCAACCGTACTGGAGACTCGCCCTGCTTAGAGATAACTGGCCTGATTGAAAAACAAACGTGTAAGTATCAAATTCACGTGACTGTTTGAAATGCAGGACATTGCACAGGAAATAGTTTTTCCGTGGTGGTTTTAATAGGACTTTGACCTTTCAGCTTGGCCAAGATGCAGGTGAAAGCCCTTGCGAAGATCCATGCTTTCACTTTGGACCCGTGAGTAGCACAAACATTTCTACTGAACAAACTTCAAACTTCCATTAGTGTTGTTTCGTAGTGTTGAACAAACTTCCATTCTAATTATCAATTGAAAGCTAATGGATTAGCATGCAACTTAATGCAAATTATTCATTTGTCTCCTCCATTTTCTCATAATAAAGCTTTGCTGAAAATTTGATGACAAACGCTCAAATGGAAAAAAAAGTTATGCCCCAGACAGACACGGACACAGACACACATACAGACACACACAAACAGAAGTGATTGCAAAATGCCGTCTACCACTGTGCGGGCGTTGGGCTATTAACAATACAGGGAGTCCCCGGGTTACAAACACAATGTGTTCCTGAAAATATGTTGGTAAGCTATGTTTGTTAATATGTTTGTTCATAAACGCAGTACAGCACAGCACGCAGGTATGCTATAAGGCTGTGAAGACCAATGAAAATTTGGTCCATTGGACCAATGGGCCCACTAGTTTATCAAAAGTCCTGGAAGGGTAGGTAGTATTCAGTATTCATTTCTTTTTTGATAGTAAAATGCTGTAAATGCTTTTTTTAATAGATTCTGTAACAGAAATTGAAGCTCATATAAATTGAATATTTTGTGATTTTATTTTCGTTATTCGTGCGAATACAATTTCTGCTGTACTGACAGAAAATAATCAATCTTCCTATCAATGGATGTTCAGGAGAAATAACAAAAATTTCTCCCAGATCACTTTTTGTCCCCCGTCGCACCACGGAGCGAAAGGGGGACTATGGTTTTCCCATGCGTGCGTTCATACGTGCGTGCGTGCGTAAGCGAAGGACTGCATTCGAATTTGGTGTGTGGGTGCAACCCACGTCAAAATCCCAGATGGTCGCCGCCATGTATGTCTGAACCTTGTGAGCAGAATATCTTGAAAAATAAGCGTAGCACCAACTTCTAATCTGGTGTGTGGGTGTATATAGGCATAAGGAAGAACGCTATTGAAAATTGGGTCGCCACGTCAAAATCCAAGATGGCCGCCACCATATATATGTCTGAACCTTGTGAGCGAAATATCTTGAAACATAAACGAACTACTAACGTCTAATCTGGTGTGTGGGTGTAGCTACGCATAAGGAAGAACGCTATTGAAAATTGGGTCGCCACGTCAAAATCCAAGATGACCACCGCCATGTATGTCTGAACCTTGTGAGCGGAATATCTGCAAAAATAAGCGAGGTACCAACTTCTAATCTGGTGTGTGGGTGTATCCAAGCATGAGGAAGAACGCCATTGAAAATTGGGTCGCCACGTCAAAATCCAAGATGGCCGCCACCATATATATGTCTGAACCTTGTGAGCGAAATATCTTGAAAAATAAACGAACTACTAACGTCTGATCTGGTGTGTGGGTGTATCTAGGCATAAGGAAGAACGCTAATGAAAATTGGGTCGCCACGTCAAAATCCAAGATGACCGCCGCCATGTATGTCTGAACTTTGTGAGCGGAATATCTTGAAAAATAAGCGAAGTACCAACTTCTAATGTGGTGTGTGGGTGTAGCTAGGCATAAGGAAGAACGCTATTGAAAATTGGGTCGCCACGTCAAAATCCAAGATGTCCGCCTTGCGTCTTCCACTTTGTCAACTCGCATCACTTCACCGACGGGGGACCTAGGTGTAACACTTGTTTTTTCATAGTTTATGTGTTATATTTTAATTATTTATATCTTACTATAATTCACCAAATGTCTGTCTGTCTGTCCGTCTGTCTGTCTGTCCATTCGAAGGTACTGCAAAAACGGCTGAACCAATCGCAACGATATTTTGGGTGGGTAATCCTGGGATCTCCAGGAGTAAAATAGGCTATTTTGTTTTTCCAATTTCAGCTTTGGTCTCCAGCATTCTCAGGTTTGGACTCCCGCATAACATTCGCGTTGGCATAACGTTCATTGTGACGATGTTTTCATTGTGACGATGTTGTTTTCCCGGGTGCCGCACAAACGGCTGCACCGAACGCTGCACGTCTCCACCGATCAGACTCGGTGACATCGGACAAAGACCTTTTATAAGGACACGGGTTGAATCCCTGCTTGAGAGAATTCCAACCCCCTCCCCACCATCACGGCCGTCTCTCCAACTCACAATCCCACGAGATATGCGGAAAGGACGACCCAAAACCAATATAAACATCATTAAACATCATTCATACATAAACATCATTAAAAGTAAATAATGGCCTCGGCCAAAGGTCAAACGACGTTTAATCTCTACATAAGAGAATTCCACATAGCTATTTGGGCGGTGTATACGCTAACAGACTTGTAATACTCAGTTCCAGAAAGAGGATAATAAGCTTGGTACATACACGTCAGGTGGGTCGACGACAACGTGGTGCCAGTCACGTGGTCGACGTGGTGGGTCGACGATACACGTCAGGTGGTTGACTACCTGCTGATGCGTAGGCGAGATAGGGGGCACCTCCGGGACACAAAGGTGATCCCGGGGGAGGAGGCTGTTTCACAGCACCACTTGGTTGTCTGTGACATAAGGGTGAAAGGTGCGAGGAGAGCTCGGCGGGTGAAGTACCAACCGAGAATGAAGGTGTGGAAGTTGAAAGAGGTAACAGTGAGGGAGGCATTAAAAGAGAGGCTGAGTATGGTAGAGGATGATGTGGTTGAGCTTGAAAGTGGTTGGATGTCAATGAAAGATAGTCTGTTGGCAGCCGATGGTGAGGTATGTGGATGGACAAAAGGACCACCGATGCATTCGGAAACATGGTGGTGGGATGATGAAGTTGGAAAGAAGATTGACGAGAAGAGGAACAAGTTCAAGGAGTGGTAGAAGGCGAAGGGTATGGGGGCAGAAAAGGAAGAGCATGAAAGTTATAAGGCAGCCAAGTAGGCTGCAAAGAAAGAGGTAGCAAAGGCGCAGGAGGCATGTAGGAAAATGTTCGGAGAACGCTTGGATTTGGAAGAGGGTCAGAGAGCAGTATTCAGGATTGCAAAGCAGATAGCGAAAGAGAGGTGTGATGTGATGGGGGTGAGTTGCTTGAAGGATGAAGTGGGACAAATCGTTGTGGACCCAGATGGAATTAAAGGAAGATGGAAGAGATATATTGAAATACTGTTGAATGCAGAGAATGAATGGGATGGCAACATAGAGAGTAACCCAGTTTTAGGACCGGCAGAGAAGATAACCGAGAAGGAAGTTGAGGAAGCGATAAAAGCAATGAAGAGTAGAAAAGCGGGAGGGCCGACGGGAGTTGTGGGAGATATGTTGAAGGCAGCGGGAAATTGGGGTGTGAAGAGAAAGACAGAGATCTGCAATCTGGTGGTGAAAGAAGGCTGCATTCCAGTGGTTTGGGAACTGAGTACCCTTGTCCCTCTACACAAGGGGAAAGGTGACCCTCTGGACTGTGGCTCGTATCGAGCGATAAAGTTATTGGAGCATGGAATGAAGGTATTGGAAAGGGTGTTGGAGAGGAGGATAAGGAAGAAAGTGAAGATCGACGAAATGCAGTTTGGATTTATGCCAGGAAGAGGAACGACAGACGCGCTTTTCATTTTTTCAATATCGGAAAAACGAAGGTGATGGCAAGTGGTAAAGCATGTGGTGAGGTGGAAAGAACTGGGAAGTGGCCGTGTGCTGTGTGCAGGAAGGGTGTCGGAGTGAATTCCATTCAATGTACAATGTGCGCTGAGTGGGTTCGTTAAAAATGTAGTGGTTTGAGAGGGTCATTAACCAGTGTGGCAGCTACATTCAAGTGTAAGGTGTGCACAGAGGGAGCTGCAGATGGAGGAAATGTTGAGTTGGATCTTGGAGAAGGCGTGAAGCTGGAAGGTGTGAAAACATTTTGTTACCTAGGAGACATGCTGAATGGAGAGGGTGGATCAGACTGGGCAACGGTTGCTGGAGTGAGATGTGCATGGAAGAAGTTTCGGGAACTGAGTGGCGTGCTGACGAGGAGGGGAGTGTCGTTGAAGCTGAAGGGAAAGGTGTATGCTGCATGTGTGAGAAGTGTTATGATTTATGGGAGCGAGACATGGGTAATGAACGTAGAGCAGCAATGAAGGCTGGAAAGGGTGGAAATGTGAATGGTTCGGTGGATGTGTGGAGTATCGTTGAGAGAGAGGAAGACAAATGATGAATTGCGAAAGATGATGGGAATAGAGCCTGTGATGGATGCTGTGAAGACAAACAGTTTGAGATGGTTTGGTCATGTGTTGAGGAAGGATGAAAGTGACTGGTTGAGAAGAGTGATGGAAATGAATGTAGAAGGAAGTGGAGGATGGGGAAGACCGAGAAAGACTTGGCTAAAGATGGTCGAAGATGAATGCGGGCAAGGTGGTTAACAAGGGGAGACGCAGAAAATAGGGCAAAATGGAGAAGATTGTCATGGGGACCGCAAGGCTAACCCCCGCTCTAGCAGGGAAAATGGCCTTAAAATGCCTGTTGTTGTTGTTGTTGTTGTTGTTGTTGTTGTGTACGCTAACAGACCATTTGGGCGGTGTATACGCTAATATGCCGTAACACCTATTTGAAACACGATGAAATAATATTTACCGATATGAACAGTGATGTGGCCTTTATTGAAATTCTACAAATACTGTTTAGATTTTGATGATTTGCGTGTGATATGATTTAACGGATGTTTATATGAATCGTTTAAAATAAAAAAAGCCTTCAATTTCTGATATTTTACCTTTTCATTTGAGCCTCCTAATTGAAGCCCCGCCCTTTGGGGCGGGTACCGTTGCTAGTTAATTAAATATTATTAGTCCCCTACCGGTGTACACCGGAGGGGACTATAGGTTTGCACGCTGTCCCTCCGTCCGTCAGTCTGTCAGTCCGTCAGTCCGTCACGCAAAGAACAGTTTTACGGACTTTTTTTTCTAAACGCTTAACGCTAATGATTTCAAACTTGGCACATGGTTTCCTCATGATAAATTACAGATCCAGTTCGAACTTCACGACGTTTCGATAATTTTTGACAAAGTTATGGCACTTTGAACTTTGGTAATTCTGATAATTCTGATGATCCTTAACTCAGTGGCATTTTAAGTTTTAATTTCCTTTAAAAAAGATTTTCTCTGCAATAATTGGACCGATTGAGATCAAATTTTCACCATAGGAGGTACTCGGTCTGTATAATATTTTAATGATAATTATGACGTCACAGGTCACGTGGTTCGGCCGTCATATTGTTTTTCGTGAAAACACGAAAACCCCTTTTTCTCTGCAACGGCTGAACAGATCGAGGCCGAAATTTGCAGGCAGAATCGTATCCCCATGATGAACAAAAATGTCAACGAGCATGACGTCATGCGTCACATGATTTCAGAGTTTTACGTTTTTAAGCATGAACCTTTAAAACCGAGATCCTCCCTCATTTTTGATCCAATCGAGGGGAAACTTCACAGATCTGTTCAGCATGTCAATCTACTAAAATGTCCTTTTGGAATTTGCGATAGGGCATGCGGTTTGGCAGATATCGTTCATTGAACGAAAAAAATAAATAAATTGATATCTCATGTTTATTCTAGTTCTCCTCAAGCCGCACCGCGCGCCGTCAGCCTCGGCTCGCGAACGTCAACAGCGTGACACAGCGCACACAGCGCTCCGGAGGGGCGGAGCCAAGCCGAGCAACATATATATACACATCGATCATTGATCGTGAAGAGCCTGGTGTTGGCTTCGCGGTTAGGGTGCCGGCTTGGGATCCTAGGATCCTGGGTTCGAATCCCGGTCGATCGCTGAATTAACGCCAGGGGGGTTGACTCAGCCTGTCATCCTTCCGAGGTCGGCAAATTGAGTACCAGCTTGCTGGGATGAATGATCACGGTGTGTACCCCGATTTAGAATAGGTACACCGCATCCCTGCGCATCGTAAGAGCGTGACCAAGGGTTGGCATCAGGAAGGGCATCCGGCCATAAAAACATTGCCTCAAACAGGGAACCATGATTGTCATGGGGCCCGCAAGGCTAACCCCTGCTCTCGCCGGGAAAATGGTCTTAAAACGATCATTCATATTCATATTTATTCATTGATCGTGAACCGGAAAATATAATAAATTACTCATATTTAGCGACTCGAAAGGTTATTTATCAACAACTTATTTTTTCGTGCTTCTGCTGACCTGTCTGCAAGGTGTATAAATCGAAGTCCCGAGTGCGAATCACAGGTGAGCCCGTCCTGAGGTAATTAGCGATTGGGAACGATTCAGAACCTGTGGATAAATAACCCTTGGTAATTTCCCCAACAGTTTTCTGGACGACAGACTGCCGGTAGGGGACATGTATTGCAGCGCAATACTCAGAATGCTTGTTTAAATTAATTGTTTAAATTATTATTTAAATTAATTATTTAAATGAATTATTATTTTAATTTAATTATTTAATTATTAATTATTATTAATATATTAATTATATTAATATATTAATTATTAATTGTTATTAATTATTATTTTGTTTAAATTAAGTAATTAATTAATTATTATTTTACGGTCAATTAATTATTATTATTATTTAAATATTATTTAAATATCATTATTTAAATTATTTAAATAGACTAATTATTTCTATTTTTTAAGTGGACGTGCTCATAATGCAAATCAATTCTGTTTAATTAATTACCACTGTGGTCATTTAATTGGCAAAATTACCTTAATTAATAACTGACGTGGTTCAGACCTGTTCGGAGTGCAAAGTGCATTCTCCGCTCGTGTGCATTTTGCCACCAAATTGCGCGCAGTCATTTGCGTTCATCTCTGGCGTGTTCTGTCTCCACTCCAGCTGCGGTAGCATTTGTGGTCAAAGCGATTGACTTGGGGCTGTGTGCATGATAATATTCATGCACCAAGCTATTCGAGAATGATGGGTAAATCAATAGAATATGAGACCCTTCCCTGTTGTTCACATCTTCACTCGAAACAAGCAATCTTAGCACAACACTAAAAGACCAACGCAAACAAGTACTGTGTGAATGATGTGAACTGTTATATGTTGCCATGGTTACAGAGTGATCCTGTTTTTGCCAGAAACCTGCACGAGCCTCACCAGGCAGAGATACGCAGAGCTTGCCTGCTGAGATGGGATGTAAGCCTTTGCTTTTCTTTGACAATCCTCAACCATAATTGTACCTCACATCTCTTATGTAATTCAATTTTCATCATGTTTCTATAACCCCATTCTGGCGATCTTTATTTGATTCTTCATTACCTTTACTTTACCATGGTTACTTTGCAATCCTTTATCTGCTGCCCAGCCTGATACTATGGACCCTTTAGGGAATGACTCTGCTGTGGTCACAGGTACCTGACCAAGCACGTTTGGCTCCGGTTTTCAGGGATCCACTGTACAGCTTTCTTGAGCTCGTCACGGTAACTACCATTGTTTTCAATTTATTGCACTTGGCTTTCATTTTATTTATTCTTTCCAGAATCGATTTTTTGTAATTTTATCTCTTTAATTATTTTCTCTTTGTTTTGCTTTCGTTCTCAAGTACTTTTCTTTTCTGCAGGAAAGTAACCAAGATACAGTATTTTTGATTTATAGTTTACATGTGCTTATTAACAAATGAGTGGTGAATTCAAAAACAAAATAGACGACTTGCTAGCAAACTTGCAATCCAAGGCTTCCAAATAAGAATATGTAGAGTTGAAAGAAGGAACTATGAGACACCACCAAATTTAGAATTTTTGAACAAAGCAAAACACAACATATGAAAAGCTGTTTTTATTGTCTAAATAGGCAGCTGAGTCTTGGTTATTATGGAAGGATTCATGGAATATGAGTACAAATGTTAAAATAATATAATCTGTACAGCCTCCAACATATATACTCGTGTGTGTGTGTGTGTGTGTGTGTGTGTGTGTGTGTGTGTGTGTGTGTGTGTGTGTGTGTGTGTATATATATATATACATATACAGTAAAACTTCCTCGAACGCGGTTTACAATTTACGCGCTGAATTAAATGCGTCAAAACCTCCCCAACGCGAGGGTGTGTTTCGCATTTATGCGATCGTGGCTGGTGTTTTCCCAAAGATTTATATTATTCTTATTCCTTGTTACTGTACTGTACTTTACTTAACCCTTGTACACACAAGGCAGGTGTTCTTAAGCTAAATACAAGGCTAAAAAGACCCCCCTTGTGTGGACAAGGGTTAATTAATATTTAATTTATACATACGATGATACGAGTCGCCACCTGCCATCATCGGCGATCGCAGTTCGATTTTACATTCTGGATTAATTGCGACAAAAACGGCCGGCGTTGCCCCAAAGATTTTATTATTTTTCCTTATTCCTTATTACCTTGCTTAATTACGATTTAATTTATATTTAATATAAATTTAATAGTTTGAAATCCATACACAGAACTTCACAGGGAGTTAAAACAGAAGGCAAAGCAAGTGCCTATAACACAATTCTTTAGGCCTACTTCAACATCTACCAGCAGCACTTCAACCCCTTCCACCAGCAATTCAACACCATTGCAATAATACAGTACTATTATGATACTAACACTTATTTTAATGTATATTTAATAATGCTGCACCATTCCATACAAACAAACATGTAAAAAAAGCAAGAAAGGCTGTTTTAGGGTCAGTTTTTTAGGAGCCTGGAACATATCCCCAATTTCCCCATACGCTTAATGATTCCTCCAACGCAAATTCCTCCAACATGAGGTTATCCCAGAACGTATCCCCCGCATTGGAGGAAGTTTTACTGTATGTGTGTGTGTGTATGTATATATATATATATATATATATATATATATATATATATATATATATATATATATATATATATATATATATCTATATATATATATGTATATATATATATATATATATATATATATATATATATATATATATATATATATATATATATATATATATATATATATATATATATATATATATATATATATATATATATATATATATATATATAACTGTAAGAAATAGTAGAAACTCCAAAGTACGAGCAGGGCGTCTCATTTGTATTGAATATATAATCGTTAGATTAAATAAGACGCGGACGTAGCTTCAGGACGTCGATCTTTAATTGTCGACAAGCTTTCGACCAACAAAGGTCTTCTTCTGAGTCTACAAAAACAAAAAGGTGGCACAAAAATATAATTGTTCCAGACATAAGGCCAATCTTACAAAGGCAGAGCGACGAGCACTTCACAATCTCCAAAACAATGAAAAGATAGTCATAAAGCCAGCAGATAAAGGTACTGGCATTGTCATTATGTCGACTACCGATTACGTTGCAGAAGGTAATCGTCAACTACATAGTGATACTTACAAAGAGCTCCCATCCGACCCTACCCTTTTACATCTTGAAGAGGTTAAAAAGGTAGTAGATTCTATTCGGGTGGATAAAACCATCAAATCTCGCTTAGTTCCGAAAGATCCCCATTGCCCTAACCTTTATTTTCTTCCTAAAATACACAAGGTAAACAATCCAGGTAGACCAATCGTATCTGGCTGCACATGTCCAACTGTTCTCATATCAAAATTTGTTGACTGTCATTTACGTCCTCTCGTGTTGAAGCTCTCCTCATACCTCAAGGACACAACCAGTTTTCTGACCCACATCCAAGGATTGAACAGAATATACTCACCTTTCAACTCCCAAACCATTTTAGTCACAGCAGATGTTACATTCCTCTACACTAATATTCCACATTCAGAAGGCCTGTCTGCATGCCGCAAAGCCCTCGATACACGACAAGTCCCAATGCCACCTACTCAAGACCTTATGCGCCTATTAGAACTGACACTCAAACTGAATAATTTCCAATTCAACGGACGACATTACATTCAAACTCAAGGTACCGCTATGGGTACCCCTGTTGCACCATCGTACGCTAACATCTTCATGGGAATGATAGAGGCCAAGATCAATGCACAACCTCATCACGGAATCTTGGAAAAATCCTGGGTACGTTATATTGATGACATCCAGTTCATCTGGTCAAAATCCCCCCGTAGTCTCACACAATTCCAAAATGAATTAAATTTGATTCATCCGACCATCAAGTTCACATTCGACAGCTCACAGTCCGAAGTTCACTTTCTAGACACATCACTCACGCTTCAAAATAACAGACTCGAAACAGAACTATACACCAAACCAACAGACACCCACTCTTACCTTCTCCCTTCTTCATCTCATCCTAAACATACAATTGCAAGCATACCATACAGTCAAGCACTCAGAGTAAGACGCATTTGCTCAACAAAAATGGCAGAAGAAACTTCTCTCTGCCAATTAGAAACACACTTCATTGCAAGAAACTATGACCCTCACTCTGTGCAAGAAGCAATAACCCGAGCAAAACGCATACCGAGAGCAGACCTTCTGACTTACAAACCCAAACCTGCAACTAACCGTGTCCCACTGGTAACCACCTACTCTGCTACCTCATCCCAATTGCCAAGTATTCTGAATAAGGCCCTTCCTCTCCTCCATCAATCAGAAACACTCGGCACCACATTTCCTCAACCTCCACTAACATCATTTCGACGTGGTCGGACACTCAGGGACCTCTTGGTAAAAGCAAAGCACCCACAGCCCCACAACAAAGAAACTAGGATCCCTGGCTTCTACAAATGCACAGCAAACAAATGTATTATTCACAAACATTTACTAGAAGGAAACAAATTCTGTAGTTCTAGCACTGGACAAAAATTCCCCATCACCTCCTATATGAACTGCAAATCTACATGGGTCATATACCTAATCACTTGCCAAAAGTGCACCAAACAATATGTTGGAAAAACTGAAAATACACTCTACACACGATTTAATAACACCCGGTCAGAAATCAATAACTTCCACACCAGTCAGGGCAAATCTCTACCTTACACGATACACTTTAATCAACCGGATCACTCTATAAATGACATTCAGATCTCTGCCATTGAATCAATCACAAATCGATCACACACCACGATTCTGAAACGTGAGTCCTTTTGGATACACAAACTTCGGACAAAAGTCCCTCATGGCATAAATTTTGATGACTAAAGCATGTTCCCACATCAACCCAATCAAATTGTTAACCGTAACCCATTCATTCATTCATTCATTCATCATTCATTCATTCATTCATTCTACCTTTATATGTCATTTATATAAATATATAAATATATTATATGAATATAAATGGGATATGAATATATGCTTGTGTGTTTATGTATGTATATCTCTATATTTGTATATACACGTGCACCCTAACGGAAGTGACCGTGACGCAAACGGTCACTTCCGTCGAACTTGGGGCTGGTGAGTGAACTTTGGCGTGGCTCTTCCTTCTGTATGCAATTTTTTACTCACATCACACATCTCACACACATATCACCATACACACTTGACTGATATACATGCCTGCTGTTTTTGTAGACTCAGAAGAAGACCTTTGTTGGTCGAAAGCTTGTCGACAATTAAAGATCGACGTCCTGAAGCTACGTCCGTGTCTTATTTAATCTAACGATTATATATATATATATATATATATATATATATTGTTACAGACGCGGTTGTGGATGTTGGTTTACCGAGCGGTTTGGTATGACCGCGTCTGCACAGTTTACCCGATTATACTCGAACGTTGGCCGAGTCGCGCTATGCTAAATCAATTAAGGAAAGGACACAACGGCTGGATTAAATGACACGACACCAGGGGTACAGTTCTCAAGACCTCCGGAGGAGGTTATAATAGTTCGGAACGTTAGATTACAAGGACAAGAGAGACAGCATAGAAAGGTAGGCACTTAATCACGGTCTTATAGTAACCCCGACAGACGACAGATAAACTGGACAAGACTGACTCACACCGGGATTGATGGCAAGGAAGGGCAGGTAGTCGGTGGACAGCACAAGGTGCACTCTTGGCTCAGGGACAGGATCCACACGGTCCGAAAGATGCAGGGAGGTCTCTCAGCGCTCGGAGGTCGCGACTGGTTCTTCTTCAAGCTCGGGGCGCATCTGACGTCACGTCCGGTAAGTCGCTGCGTATATCCGGCGGGGAGTGACACGCCCTCGGCTCGTTAGCTCCGCCCCAGATGGAATCGGCCCGTTGCTTCTTATTGGGTGCGGGGGTTACCGAGCTCCGCCCTTGACGAGGAGCTGACAGCCAGCCCCTTCGTGGTAACCCCGTGGGCGCACATGGCAATGGCGGCTAACCAAGCCGGTGTGAGGACGCACACTCCCCGCACCGCGGCCGCGCCGCCCCCGCTGTGGTTGTAGTTGTTGTTGTTGTTATTGTTTCATGAGGAAGATGGGAGGAGGTATGGGGAGGTCCTAAACTCACTACTGGTGCCATACAATCACATTCTGGTGCAACGAAGAGTCAGAATTAATGGAAACGAGTCCTTAACTGACATAGACTAAGAATAACTAGCAAGAGGTCCTAAAGTTGTCTACGTGAGATGCGGTGGACCTGGGCACGACATTTAATGGGGGAAAAAGGGGAAGGTCGGTTCTACAGAGTGTTGTTTACAGACAATGGGACTAGGGAATGGGGGATTGGGGATAGTTGGGGAGTATTGGGGAAATAGGGGAATATTTACAAGCGGATATGGAGGCCAAATCCCATATCCGCAACAATATATATATATATATATACATACACACACACACACACACACACACACACACACACACACACACACACACACACACACAGCTCCGGCCAACTCTGGCCGGAAAGCAAAGGAAAAGCAAAGGCAGCTCCGGCCGAACGAGCTCAAATACAGCACGTTTGACCGTGAGCTCCTCGGTCTACACCTGGCCGTCCGCCATTTCCGCCACCTCCTGGAGGGCCGACCTTTCACGGCGTTCGTCGACCACAAGCCGTTGGTTTACGCAATGGCCAAGGTCACGGAGCCGTGGTCGGCCCGCCAACAGCGCCACCTCTCCGCCATGTCGGAGTTTACCACGGACATCCGGCACGTCGCCGGCAAAAACAACGCCGTGGCCGACTGTCTTTCCCGGGCCAGCGCGAACGCGGTCCACCTGGGCGTGGACTTCGCGCTTATGGCGGCGGACCAAACCACCGACACCACGGTGCAAGCCCTCCGGGTGGCGGACACGGGCCTCTGCCTGGCCGACATCCCCTTCGCGGACACTGTCCTGCTCTGCGACGTCTCCCAAGGCCAGCCTCGCCCCATCGTGCCCGTCACCTGGCAACGCCGCATCTTCGCCTCCCTCCACGGCCTTTCCCACCCGGGCCGGAAAGCTTCCCAGAAGCTGGTGTCGGCGCGATTCGTCTGGCACAGCCTTCGTCGGGACGTCCGCGATTGGACCAGCACCTGCACAGCCTGCCAACGGGCCAAGGTCCACCGACACACCCAGGCCCCGCTGGCACCTTTCACCGTGCCCGAACGACGTTTCGACCACGTCAACGTGGATCTGATGGGCCCCCTCCCCCCGTCACGGGGGTTCACACACCTGCTCACCATGGTGGACAGGACCACCAGGTGGCCGGAGGCCGTTCCCCTCGTCTCCACCACCACCGCCGACGTGGCGCAGGCTTTCATCGCCACCTGGGTCGCCCGCTTCGGCGCACCGGCGGACATCTCGTCAGACCGCGGACCACAGTTCACCTCCGAGCTGTGGGGCACGGTCGCCCGCAACCTGGGGGTCAAGCTCCACCGTACTACGGCCTACCACCCCCAAGCAAACGGGTTGTGCGAGCGATTCCACCGCTCCATGAAGGCCGCGCTCATGGCCGGCCTTCAAGACGGCGGTTGGGCCGACCGGCTGCCGTGGGTCCTTTTGGGCCTCCGCACGGCCCCCAAGGAGGACCTCCAGGCATCCACCGCCGAGCTTGTCTACGGCCAGGCGCTACGCGTCCCGGGCGAATTCGTGCCCGACGCTACCAGTCCCTGGTCCGCAGCTCACCAGCGCTCGGACCTCCAGGAGGCCGCCCAACGGTTTGCCCCCGTGCCAACATCCCACCACGGTGACCCCCAGTCCTACCTCCCCCCAGCACTTCGCACAGCGGAGTATGTTTTTGTGCATCACGACGCACATCGGGGGCCACTCCGGCCGCCGTACGACGGGCCCTTCCGGGTCCTGCGACGGGACGACAAGTCGTTCGTCATCGACATCGGCGGCAGGTCGGACCGGATTGCGGTGGACCGCCTCAAGCCGGCGCACGTGGACGTCGACCAACCACCACGGGTGGCCCTTCCGCCGTGGCGAGGCCGCCCCCCATCCACGGTGCCCCCCACTCGACCGCCCACCACCACACCGGACCCCCCCCCCCCACGACCCGCCAGGGGTCGCTTCGGCCGGGTCATCAGGACCCCCCTCAAATTGACCCTGTCGGTGCAAGTCGATTCTGGGGGGACGTGTGTAGCGGCTACCGCTGGGTTTTCATAATCGCCTTGCACCTATCAAGGACGCGGAGCGATCACCATGCCGGGCTCGTCCAGGACGCCCGGGCAGGCTAGCCCTCAACTTGCCAGGCCGCAGCCAGGACGCTCGGCCACACTCCCTCTCGCCTTTCCTGGGCAAACGCTCCGGGATAATGTGTGTATATATATTGCTGCCCGATAAACGGGCTTTTGGAGAGTACCTGAGTGTTTTGTTTGAATAAAGCAACTCGGACGAATTCCAGCTTTTTGTCGCGTCCATTCTTCCGATCGACGTGGGAGCCCGAGCTCCTTCACACATGTCAATAAACAAGAGGTTGCCTCAATCACAAAAAAGCAAAAAGCATGAACATCACAAGGGGTGGTGCAACAAAAGTCACAGCACTGCAACACAAAGGCACACACCTAAATACACTCAATACAAAATGACACAGGATTGGACGCAACACTCCTAACAGTCAAGGACAGAACGACAGCAGTCCTCAATATCGTGTGTGTCCTCCCTGAGCTGTGATGCAGGCTGTACACCTCCGACGCATGCTCTGTACACCTCCGACGCATGCTCTGTACCAGGCATCTCATGCGGTCCTGGGGAAGTCTGTCCCACTCCTCCTGCAAGCCTTGAATGAGCATTTGCCGATTGACAGCCGTTGATCTCCTCGATGCAAGATGTTGACAAAGCTCATCCCATAAATGCTCAATGGGATTGAGGTCAGGGGAATAAGGCATCCAAGGCATCACTTCAACACCCTGTTCCTGGAGGAAGTTGGTGGTCAGGCGAGCAGCATGGGGTCGAGCGTTGGCCTGCTGGAAAACTGCGATGTCAGGATGAGCCTGGAGAAATAGCAGCAGATGAGGTCTCAAAACTACATTAACATAACGCTGACTAGTGAGATTGCCTTCGATGATGACCTGTCCTGAAATAGGTGGAAATGCCGGCCCATACCATCACACTGGGTCCTCCCCAACAATTTATCTGGCGAATACAGCATGATGCATACCTTTCCCAACCTCTGCGCCATACCCATTGACGCCCATCAGCAGCATGGAGGCAAAATCTGGACTCATCACTGAACAAGACTGCACACCATTGTTGCTGTGTCCAGCGGCGATGCTGCAGACACCATCTTAGTCTGTTCTGCCGATGCACTGCGTTCAACACTGGACCTCTGCAAGGACATCTTGCCACCAGGCCCCAACTTCTCAAGTGTCTCCGCACAGTGGAGACACTGATTTTAGTTGTTGTGGCAACCTTTTGTCACTGCAGCTGTTTGCATCGCAGGGCGGAAACGATCACAGAGATGCTGCAGCACAATCCAGCGGTCTTGGTTTGGGGTGGTTACCTGTGGTCTTCCTCTTCGTGGACCATCATTCACAGTTCCAGTTTCACCGTAACGCCTGGCCAGGTTGGAAATTGCAGGCTGCGAGCAACCATTCTCCACCGATCTGGACTTTATGGCATCCTTCCGAGGTCGGCAAATTGAGTACCAGCTTGCTGGGATGAATGATCACGGTGTGTACCCCGATTTAGAATAGGTGCACCGTATCCCTGCGCATCGAAGAGCGTGACCAAGGGTTGGCGTCAGGAAGGGCATCCGGCCATAAAAAACATTGCCTCAAATAGGGAACCATGATTGTCATGGGGCCCGCAAGGCTAACCCCCTCTCTAGCGGGGAAAATGGCCTTAAAACGATCATTCATTCATATTCATTCATTCAATTGCAAATCAGCAATGATGATCCATCAAGTTGATTTTGAAGTAATTAAATGCTCAAATTACTTTGCTCACAGATATTAACACTAGTGGCCTAGCAGTCAGCTAGCTGCCTGTTCAGACGTTGCTTGCCACCTTCTCTGATGCTGGAGACGATTTTGTCTGCCTTGATGTCCTCTCTATCATGTTTGTTGATAAACAAATCTCTGCTGATCTTCTCTGTTTATGTGCTCTAAGTGCATTTAAGTCAGTTACAGACAAACTTGCTCTTCTTGCCTTATTCTCTCGATTCTTCTTAATCATGCTTCTTTTTTTCTTCCTCTGTTTCGAGAAGTCTCCCTTTTCACATTCAAATGCAGCTTCTCATTCGTTTGGTCTTTTACGTGGATGCATGGCCTGAAGAAAGAAAGATCAATTTTTATCTACAAAAATATTTTTCATCTAATGTTCGTCGGTGAATCAATAATGAAATGTATTTAAAATTGGAATTGTATGTTACCATCGCCAACGGAGTCACAGGTGTAAATCCATGTCGTGGGAAAAAGTAGTGTGACATGGCGTGATAAAAAGGTATGGCGCAATAAAAAGTAGTGTGATCTGGCATGATAAAGAGGTATGGCGCAATAAAAAGTAGTGTGATATGGCGTGATAAAAAGGTATGGCGTAATAAAAAGTCGTGTGATGTGGCATGATAAAAATGTATGGCGCAATAAAAAGTAGTGTGATATGGCATGATAAAAAGGTATGGCGCAATAAAAAGTAGTGTGATGTGGCGTGATAAAAAGGTATAGCGCAATAAAAAGTAGTGTGATATGGCGCGATAAAGAGGTATGGTGCAATAAAAAGTAGTGTGATATGGCGTGATAAAGAGGTATGGCGCAATAAAAAGTAGTGTGATGTGGCGTGATAAAAATGTATGGCGCAATAAAAAGTAGTGTGATATGGCGTGATAAAAAGGTATGGCGCAATAAAAAGTCGTGTGATATGGCGCGATAAAAAGTGTGGTGCGTTAAAAAGTAGTGTGATATGGCTTGATAAAAAGGTATGGCGCAATAAAAAGTAGTGCAATATGCCGTGATTAAAAATATGGCGCGATAAAAAGTAATGCAATATGCCGTGATTTAAAGTATGGCGCGATAAAAAGTAGTGCAATATGCCGTGATTAAAAGTATGGCGCTATAAAAAGTAGTGCAATATGCCGTGATTTAAAGTATGGCGCGATAAAAAGTAGTGCAATATGCCGTGATTAAAAGTATGGCGTGATAAAAAGTAGTGATAGAATTTTGGTTGGATGGCTCTTAAAAACTTAGCACCTGCACCCTCTTGCATGCCAAAACCCTATGTATTCATCATGTTATCTGATATCCAAGCAAAATTTTGGATGAAACAGTCAATTTAGTGCGAATGGAATTAGGGATTATGGTCAACATATTGTTGCGGTTTTGAGAACCCCTCACTTTGTAAATACTTGTAAATAATATTCCATCATTTAAAAGGTTAAAGGTCGCACCCATAGTTAGTCCATATGCAACACGTAGGCCACCATAGGAACTTTAGTTATTTCCTTATTATGTGTCAGATAAGGCCGTGTTCCCAATAGTTGAATATGCGTTGCATCAATTAAATAAGATAGGCCCCATTCACTTCCTTTCCAATCTCTCTCTCCCAATTCTATAAACGCGCCTTCGCTTGCCAGCAGCGTTCGCTGCGTTGAGCTGAAGTTTGCTCAAACAAACGCCATTAACCACGCGGTCAAGCTCGAGGAAGAAGGGGGCGGAGCGCCGGGAACGAGGCGTGGCCCTGTCAACTCGCCGTCAAGGACGGAGCCGGTGAGCCCTCACCAACCAACCAGGGCTGAGGTGAGCCACTGGCGGGCGTGGTTTCGAAGTGCGCGCATTGATCTCAAAGCGCATTATATAAGCGCGCGCGCAAAGCCCTTTTACGGACTCGTTGGGAAAGGCGCTTTATGAACTTATTGATCGGGAGGCGCGCTTGTTTCAAAGGACTGCGTGGAGACGCTGATTGCGCGAACTGCCTGTGATACGAGCCATTGATCGGAAGAGAGAGAGAGAGAGAGCTGGCACAAGCTACGTATTACGTACGCCGCATCCCAGTCCCCCCGATATATGTAACCCCGAGATACGTAAGGTCCGCTCGCGTCCGACGATACGCGCGAAGCTGGCTGCCGGGTTTCGCCCGCGGAACCGGAGCCTGGACTGGAGTGGACCAGAGTGGACCAGAAAAACCGGATCCCATCGCCTGGACCATCTGCCTGGACCTTCCTCCCCTACCACTACAATCCCGTGTGAATGTGTCTGTTCGTCCTGTACTGGGGTCGTAATAAGTTAAGACTGTTTAGGTAAGCCTGCCCTGTGTCCTTTTGTTACTTCTTCCTCCTGTATATTCCTTCCGTTTCCTCTGTGGCTTGTTAATAAATGTACCTTGTTCTTTCTTGGTTTCCTCTTATCCGATCGCCTCCGTCCTTTCTTTCAATTGAGTACCTGTGGCACGATTTGGAAACCGCTCAGGATCGGGTTAGTCTTTGTTAATGGCTCGGGCCGCGGATTGCTAACCGCTCGGCAATTTCCATCTTATCCGTGGTTCGAGCGCGAGTTATTTCCCTGCTTTACGGTCGGGTTAGTAAGTAGGTATTTGGGACTTCATTGACCAATCATCCAAGCGAATTCCGACCGGAAGGAGCGTCATAGCTTCCAGGATTGGGGGGCGGCCAGCTTAAAAGACAAGGGGATTAACCCCCCCCTTGATAAGGGGTGCGCCGACCCCCGAATCCGCAACAATATTGTTAGTCACCAGACCGTTGCGATTGCTTGGTTCAAATCCAGCGAGTCTTGTCAAAACGACCACAGGGGTCAGGTGAGTCCACAGCTCTGAGTCGGATCGTGGTCTTTTAACTCCGCTACCGTATCCATTGGAAGCGCGGAGCCACCCAAGCTCTGCGTTGATAGGAGACCACGTGACCGATTAAGTCAGGCTGAATAGCCTTATGCTCATGTGATGCATTTTATTCCTCATCAATCTGCCTTTAACAAGATCTATAAACCACCAGATGAAGCTACCAGAACAAACAGAATCCACCCAGAGACCAAGTCGGGTTTGTAATATATTTGGCAAATGGCACATGGAGGATGGGAATCCAAAATTAAACAATCACAATAAAGTGCTACTTGTAATAAACCCCTTACCCCGACCGAACCATACATGTCCACGAACCAAAGGAACGATCAGAAATTCTTACTTATTTAACCTTGACATGTTAGCACATGATAGAGATACTTAGGGAAATCACTAGACAAGAAGAGAGCTTGTGCCATACCCAGTGAGGTCGTGCAGGATCACCCTGCTTTGATTTCTTGAGAACCCCCCAGTGCTGGAGCAACGGGGGAGAGACGTGAATGGGTGAGGTGAGCGTGGCGTCAGCTGGTCCTGGTGTGGAGTCTGGATGTGGCATGGCTTCTGCTGGGTGAGATGCTAATTTATGCAGCCTTCCAGCATCGTGTCCTCCAAGTTCTCCCTTGGGTTCCTAACAGTCTTTACCTTTTATAACCTCGCCCACTAACGTCACCACTGACGATTTACACTTTTCCCCTCCCCCTCACTATTGGTGTGCGGCCTGGCCGATGGGTTGGGTGAACCTCTTTCTCCCCCTGACCTGGCAAGGCATTATGGACCTGTGGCAAAGACTATGTTTTCCTGCCCAGACGTGAAAAAATGCCAAGTGCGATTGGAAAAGACATTTAGGACAGATAACAGGATTCGGACATTAAATAAAGGATCACTGAAATGAGGATTTATAGACACACACATTGGGGTAGGTTTGATGTCTCTATCTATAGTCTATACAAATTAGTGACACATATCTGAAGTCACATTTAATTACTTCATGCTTATTCTTAACATTCATTAAGGAAATATTTGCTCTATTTTATGCATTCATTAACCCCTCGGAGCCATTTCCACAACAATATATTGTGACGGTAGTTGCCCGTGGATAACTCCGTGCACGACGAATCTTTAAAGACCACAATTGCCTTTCGTACCATTAATCTCGAGCCAGCTCCCAGGTCCAAAGCCGTGTTACCATTGCAGGTGAGGTTACCGTTATGAACGGGTATCGTGCATGATGGAACTTACCTGATCAGCTAAACAGGACCACGTTACATACTGCGTTCTTATCTACAGCCAAATTGTGCTGGACCAATAGATCATCAGCTGTCATATGCCACCATTGGGATAAACAGCAATAGTCAGGACATGAATGTGTTTTATACATGTAATCAAATCTGGCACATATTATCAAAGCAATGCACAAGCACATAATTACAAGGAAATAACACATTCCCCTTATCCCCTACGTGTACATACCGGCCCTCAGATTTCTAAGCAATCACTTATCACTTTACAATATGGCTGGCCTCATCCATCCGAGAGAAAAGAGAAAGATGGGGTGTGTGTGGCCGAACCCATCCGCACTTTACGGCAGCTTTGCGGAGCTGACGCAACCTCTCTGATGTGAAGACTGTCAGGGCTCCCCACAAGTCTCGATCCTCGTGCGCAGCGCTGGTCCAGGTCAGTGTGCTCCCAGTGAAACGCAGCAAGTCAGCTCCAACTGTCACACTTCAGGAGAGGCACAGCAAGTCTCATTGAATAGTCAAACGAGTAAAAGGCAAGACTGAAGCTCTAGACTAAGACCAGGACCAAGAAGCTGAGGACCACCAAGCTAAGCTCAAGATGACCTAACTAAGCTGAGGACCTATCTAAGCTGATGACTAGTCTGATGCAGCTAATCTGTGGACCAGTCATCATCATCGTCGTTTTACGGCTGTTTCTATGCTTGCATGTGCAAGCTGTGATTCACCTCATGGCTGCTTCGCCAAAAGGCATCTTTGAGGCATGTTTTTTTTTGTGGCTGGATGCCCTTCCTGATGCCACCACAGAATCAGCTGTGGACCTAGCCTTTGTCTAACTAAAGAGACATACCCTGCAAGGCAGCAGGGGGATTTGCAATCAGAGTTGCCTTCTCCGAGGTGGACTGCCTACCAAGGCTAAAGAGCTCCACCAACCAACGCTGGTTGGATTAGTGAGTGTCACAGCAAGTCCTCACAATTGAGGGCCATGCACACTACACCTCTAGGGTACCAACCTTCTCTGAGATCCTCCAGACATTTAGCCAGTGCCCTTAAGAACACTGTTACCATGGTGCACCACTGGGAGGTAGTCTGAAAGTCTTGGCAAGGGTAGAGGTTATGTACCAGAAGGAAAAGCTTACACACTCGGCCTTCATTTTGCGTGCAGAGCTATCCGGCAGCCATAGCTAAAAGCAATGAGTGGTAAACCACATCACGCCCTACTACAGCACAAGACGTGTACACCTGCCCTGTGAAAAAACAAAAAACACAAGCACCACAAACCAGTCCAAGGTGTAACCTTCCCAGAGTAAATATGTCTTTCATACTATAGTATGCTCGGGAGTCACGGTAACCCGCAGGGCACAATCAGGTGACTATATCCAAGAGGTGACAACCATACCCTAAGTCACAGAGCCAGTTGTGGCCCAGATTCCAATCAGTTGGAGTAAACAGGACTTATCCGACAATGTTGGTGATATAAATGAAATCTTTATTTATAATTTACATACTGTATAGTACTTTACCAAATTTCCTTTAGCCTATCCTTACCTTGAAGCAAATACACAGTTCATTGAATGTGTCAGCACAATCTCTGAATTCTGAAGCCAGGGCAGCAGTCACAGTGTGTAGGCATATTAAGACGTAGTATCAAGCATGTGATGATCGACTTGAGTAATTGCATCTCTAATTTTTTTTTAAAGCAGTGTTTGGTCAACTTGACAGTGCAGTGCGCAGTAGATATCGTCAGAATTGATAACAAAGGCGATTGTGAACAAGATGATGAAGCAGCAGACGACGATAATGTTACAAGGTCAATGGTGCTGAAAAACGGTGCTTAATTAGTTTATCTATGCAAAGTGTACAATACTTTTAGACTGATGACGTCAGCTTAACCGCTAAGAATCGCTCCAGTGTTGCTGTGATGATTCGCTAGAGGGATGAACTGCTCTATAGGAGCTCATAGACCTTACAAAAACAGTGTGCCACAACCAAGGATGCTCCAAATAGCTCAGTTGGTCCTCCATTGAAGCCGAAGCTTTGATGGCCCATGTGGATAATAATCTGAGAACTGTCCATCGTTGAGGTTTCCATCCTTAAATCCCAGAACCTTTATGAACAGTTGTGTAGAGATTGGAGAACATGCATATTCTTTTGATTTTGTGTACTTAAGCGGGTTAACATATTCTTGGACATCATTTAATTTCATCTCTTTGGTTAAGGTTTGGTCTCAAACTCTATTAACTTGCAGGGAATGAAAAATTAGTTTGGTCTTTAGAATCCAAACTTTCACTTCAGAAAACAATTTGTCTGAGCCTCTTGCATGGTTCCTGACTGTGTAAATAGAGCTGAAAGCGTATGGTTTTCTTGACAGGAAGCAGAAATGAAGGAAATGGCTTGTCAGGCTACTTTGCTGGAAAAAGACAATCTGGAGAGGATGAGGGTGGTGCTCGACTTTCGTTGCATGGTTGCTGGTGGGACAGCGACCTTCCTGCTAGGCCTGGGGGTGAGATATGAGTTATGGCATGGAGGGCCAAGATAATGTGGTTAGTTATTGTGTATTTTTGTTTGTATGTTAGCTTTAAGTGAGGTATGCCTGATGTAAGATTGACAGTTGAATTATCAGTGTGACTCCTGAATTGCGCTGCTAACTGTGGAGAGAAAAATGACATCACAAAGATGGTGTGTCAGTGCCCAGAGTGCCCCAGGAAATCACCTCACTTCCCTCAATTTCAGCAGCTGTGTTTGTTTGAAGTCGAGTCTGGTGTTGTCACGTGTTTGTCTACATGAGTGTGCATGATTTGTATTGTAGTTCCTCAATCAGTCCCAATAAAAAAATGTTTCATGAACTTCTAATGATACTAATTATAAGGCAATGAAAAAAAGAAAGTAATATCCATTACAGGAAAATATTATTTTAATTCAGTGATGGTTAAACAGCACATCAACCAATAATCACATTTTCAAAAATGTTATGAGGTTCATGCTTCTCCATTTATTAGTAAACTAGCGAATATACCCATCAATGACTGGTGATGGGATGAAATGGCATTGGACGGGGGGGGGGGGGGGGGGGGGGCATAGAACAACAACAACATTTCTGCGACTAATTGAATAAATAGAGACAAAGACAACATTTTGTCGGCGACAAAACCAACAGTTATAACGGCACTGTGTAGAGTGCTTACCTCCGACAGGCTGAACAGTTTACGTTTTGTATCCCACTTGTATGTCGGATCTGGATCCGGACTTGAAGCAAAATCTAGTTGGCTTGATCTTGTCACCTCACCAATTCATCCACCTCATTTTGTCGAAAATCCATCCACAAGACACATGAAAGCCCGCTTGGAGTTTGCAAAAAAGCAACTAAAGGACTCTCATACTGTGAGAAACAACATTCTGTGGGCTTTCATGTATCTTTCACTGAGGAGAGGCTTCCATCTTGACACTCTGCCATAAAGCCCAGATCGGTGGAGTGTTGCAGTGATGGTTGTCCTTCTGGAAGTATCTCCCATCTCCACACAGGATCTCTGGGGCTCGGCCAGAGTGACCATCGGGTTCTTGGTCACCTCTATTACCAAGGCCCTTCTCCCCCGATTGCTCAGTTTGGCCAGGCGGTCAGGTCTAGGAAGAGTCCTGGTTGTTTCAAACTTCTTCCATTTAAGAATTATGGAGGCCATTGTGCTCTTGGGAACCTTCAATGCAACAGAGATTTTTTTGTAGGCTTCCCCAGATCTGTGCCTCGACACAATCCTGTCTCTGAGCTCTGCAGGCAGTTCCTTCGACCTCATGGCTTGGTTTTTTGCTCTGAAATGCATTGTCAGCTGTGAGACCTTATATAGACAGGTGTGTGCCTTTCCAAATCATGTCCAATCAATTGAATTTACCACAGGTGGACTCCAATCAAGGTGTAGAAACATCTCAAAGATGATCAAGAGAAATGGGAGGCACCTGAGCTAAATTTCAAGTGTCATAGCAAAGGGTCTGAATACTTATGTAAATGTGATATTTCAGTTTTTTCTTTTTAATAAATTTGCAAACCTTTCTAAAATCCTGTTTTCTCTTTGTCATTATGGGGTATTGAGTGTAGATTGATGAGGGAAAAAATGAATTTAAACGATTTCAGCACAAGGCTGCAACATAACAAAATGTGAAAAAAGTGAAGGGGTCTGAATACTTTCTGAATGCACTATTGGTTTTATCCCTGTCACTCAATGATGAAGAATCACTTTTTAAAATCTCTGATCCTGATCCATATCCAGATCTTCACCAAAATCTAATCATTTTTTCCGTGTTACCCACCCTCCCTCTCCACCCAATTTAGTCCGAATCCATCCGCAACTTTTTTACATATCTTGTTCACAGACAAATAAACAGACAGGGTGAAAATATAACCTCGATCTACCTTCAGTGGCGGAGGTAAATATATTCTCAATAATATAATAATATTGGTTCTCAATCGTAAAAAAAAGAGTCTATTTAACACTCAATTGTAAGGGAGGAAACTCAGGGTGTGTTCAGTTACCAAGCAACTATCTAGTGCTTTGCAAGCCAGCCGTTCCTTAACACCAGTTTCAAATTGAGTTCTTGCTTGAATACTTAAGTCACTTGGCGAGTGCTCTGCACTCTACAGGTAACAGAATACACCCCTAGACATTCTTGCAGCCCGAGCCTAGATCTACTGTAGTCTATGTACCCCAAAGAGGACGATAACATGACTCCCTCCTGTCACTCCTGTATGGAGTGGGTGTACTAGTCGGTGAAATGCAGCTGTACAAATAATTAAATATAGATAGATTTCCAGGTTGTGACAGACTATTCAATGGCAGAGAAGCTGTTGGGACATGATGCAGGCAGGCAAGTCACATGCTCTCACACTGTTTTTCCACAAGGATCAGCAATGAAACTGTGCAATCCCCTTCTTTGTACACCCACTGGAAGAGGTAGGCCGGTGCTCCCGTTTCTCACCTTGCTTTTCTTGAGGCAGTTGAAAATAGTTGCATACAAATAAATATGTAAAAATGTGTCGGGAGGGGAGTGAGCATAACCAATTTGTAGGTGATGGAACTTGTGTCATTAATGTTTTCCTGTTTTCGACACCTGTACCTCTACTACATGGTGGTTCTAGAACAAATTTATGGACATAGGCAATCTGCTTTTTCATGTTTGAGGTCCAGCAAGGATGACCCAATGTCAAATTTATAGTTGAAAAAATCTTCTGTTTTGTCCCCTATGACTCCAAGTTCCCACCCCCTGGGCATGAACCAGGATTCAAATTCAAAAAATCGTTACTACTTTCATGCATCCCCCAGTGTTGATTGCATATACAGTTTATTTTTTAAAATGTTTTAAAATGTGCCTGTAATTGCATTTTTGGGGATTTGACCTTATATATCACCCTGATGGATGGTATAAACAAATCTTGTATAAATAGCTAAAACCGTGACCTGAGTCTAATGACTCACCCTGAATGAATGAATGAATGAATGAATGAATGAACATTCAATGACTCACCCTGTAGAATATAAACGTTGCTACTTCTCATCCGAAATATTTAGAGACCTCATATGTTCAGGTCGGATCATTGGTTCAAAAGTTACAACAGTTTCATTATTTCACATAGCCGCCCGGGAGGGGGTCAGGGATCCCCCATGCCCACCATTGCCACCCATGGGAGGTGATCGTTGTCCACTCTGACTAAAATTGTTCTATAGACCCCAACCTTCAAGGTGATACTGAAAAGTAAAGTTTTGCAGCAACTTAAAATGAAAATTCACCCATGCCGGGCACCCCAGTACTACCAAGGTTGGTGAATTTCTGCACAACCGTTTAAACTTTCGGAAGAGATAGTGTGATGGACGGACAGACAAACAGATGAACGGGGTCGAATGCAATGCAATATCACCCCATTTTAATTTTTTTTAAAGCGAAGGGATAAAAATCAAGCGAACTAAAAAGAAGAAAGGCAAACAAAATATCGGCATTTTCATCTCTGGACATCATAAGCATAATGAGTGGGTTAACTACTTTCATATGAGGGTGAATTTACATGTGAGATATTTGTGTACATATTTGGTTTAATGTACATGCAATGTTTGCAGAGGAAACAGCTTTACACATGGGCAGGCACATTACCTATGCGATGGCAGAAACAGGATATGCTGCACTGTGATCTTCCTCGGGACACGCTGCTGCTCACTGAGGCGGTTCCCGAGTTGCGTGGTGAGGTAAGAGATGGCTCTGGGTGGTTTGTTTTTAGTTTTACTGTATTACCTTCAGAAGATGCAATGGGAGTACAAAGAGGCCTAAACAAGTTCTATACTTATTGCCTCCATTTTCCAGCCCAGCCATTGGACATGGTAAAATGCTGGAAAGTGATTAGGATGCAGTGTGTACTACAAGTATTGTGCACTTTGGTTCCTGAATGTTCTGTTCACAGGGTCGGGCTCAGCGAAAGGTCAATGCTGTCCATGTACTCGACGCTGTCTTCCTCAATGGCACCGATGTGCGCACCGATCACTTTAGTCAGCGGTTAGCACTGGATTCCCTTCCTGATTTCCCTTTCTTTATGCACATGCCTCCCTTTTTTATTGTATTTTTACTCACTCCATTTTCTTTTGCTGTCTATACTCACCAGCTGTTTCCATTCCTCTTCACTTTGTATCCTTACCCTGTAGGATGTCAATGGCTGAGAAATTTGTACGTTCGATCTCAAAGCGTAGCTGCCCAGACATGAATCCCATAAGGTGAGCGAGCCTTTTTTTCCTCTCCATAGATGTACCGTTGTAGTCTCTCTTTCATTATTCCTCTTTTTAGCTCCCAACTGCCTGGGGGCTTATATTTGGGGGTTTTGTCCATGTCTCTGTCTGCAGCCTCGACTCAAAAATGACGACACATTTCTTTAATATTCGGCATATGTACAGTCACGTGAAAAAGTAAGTACACCCCATGTAAAGTTTTGACTTTTTCAACATATTTCAACATACAGCTATTTGATCTTCATTTCAACAATATTGATAGATAAAGGTGATATAATATAACAAATATCATGAAACATTTACATTTTGTAGTCCAATGTATAATTTAAATAAACATAAATGCAAATTTCGCATGTGGAAAAAGTAAGTACACCCTTGGCTCTAATAGGTGGTATTGCCCCCTTTGGCAGAAACAACCTCAAGTAGGCTTTTCTTATAACTGTCTACCAGTCTCTGACATCGACTGGGAGAAATTTTTGCCCACTCCTCCAGGCAGAATTCTTTCACCTGTGTGATGTTTGAGGGGTTTCTTGCATGCACAGCTCGTTTCAAATCCCCCCACAACATCTCGATGGGATTTAGATCCGGGCTTTGACTTGGCCATTCCAGAACCCTCCATTTCTTTCTTTTCAGCCATTCCTTGGTGGATTCACTAGTATGTTTAGGGTCATTGTCATGTTGCAAGGTCCACCTTCGGTTGAGCTTCAATTTTCCGACAGATGGCCTCACATTATCCTCAAGCACCCTCTGGTACAATGAAGAATTCATAGTGGATTCTATGATGGTGAGCTGCCCAGTCCCTGATGCAGCAAAGCTGCCCCAAACCATAATATTTCCACCACCAGGCTTTACAGTTGGTATCAGGTTCTTGTGGTCAAATGCTGTCTTTGGTTTTCGCCAAACATGTCTTCTGGTACTGCAGCCAAATAGCTTGACCTTTGACTCATCTGTCCAGAGCACATTGTTCCAGAAGTATTGGTCTTTGCCTAGGTGTTCATTGGCAAACTTTAGTCTTGCCCTGATGTTCTTTCTGGACAGAAAAGGTTTCCTCCTGGCACACCTCCCATGTAGATCAAATTTGTGCAGTCTCTTTCTAATGGTAGACTCGTGCACTTTGACATCAACAGTAGCAAGAGCTACCTTTAGGTCCCGTGATGACATTCTGGGGTTCTTAGAGACTTCTTTCAGCATTTTGCTGTCTGCTCTCGGGCTGAACTTGCTGGGGTGGCCTGGCCTGAACAAGTTGGCAGTTGTTTGGAATCTTCTCCACTTGTAGATGATCTTCCGGACAGTCGAATGATTGATTTCAAATTGTTTGGAGATCTTTTTAAATCCCTTCCCAGACTCGTAGGCATCTATAACCTTCTTTCTGAAGGCCTCAGAGAGCTCTTTTGATCTCGGCATGGTGACGCCGCACACTTCAACAACAAAGAGCAAACCAAAGTAAATGTCTGAGGTTTAAATAAGACAGGTTCCTCCAAGATCCTCTCTAACGATGTTCTAATCATTTGCACCTGAGCTGGTGCACCTGATTCTAATTTTAGGTATTTGAAGTAGTGATAAATGTGGGGGTGTACTTACTTTTTCCACATGTGAAATTTGCATTTATGTTCATTTAAATTATACAATGGACTACAAAATGTAAATGTTTCATGATATTTGTTATATTATATAAACTTTATCTATCAATATTGTTGAAATGAAGATCAAATAGCTGTATGTTGAAATATGTTGAAAAAGTCAAAACTTTACATGGGGTGTACTTACTTTTTCACGTGACTGTTTGTCATAATATCTGGGTGTGAGGCAAGCTCACTGAGGCATGTCAAATTATTTTGGGATGGCAGCTAATTTGGAATTTTGACAATTAAAGAAAATAATAGGGGAAAATAGTACAGGAACCATTCATTTGGGGACCATTATTTATTTATTTATATACACTTCACCTCAACTGTCATAACACAACTTTGAAATATTTATTTGTTTTTCTGCACTTACCATCTCTACCATCACACAACATTGAATTATTTATTACTTGCAAAATCGAAGATTTTTCAAGTATATTGGTCGGTTCCGTTTGTGGTTCTGTCTGTTTGTTACTTGCAAAATCGAAGATTTTTCAAGTATATTGGTCGGTTGTGTTTGTGGTTCTGTCTGTCTGTCTGTCTGTCTGTCTGTCTGTTTGTTTGTTTGTCTGTTTGTTTGTCACCGGCCTACAGGTCACATTTTCAACCTGGGTCCAAGGTCCCAGGTCCAAGGTCCAACCATTCTTCCAGGTGCGCAATAATTTTCGAATTCCAACAAATATGCTGGGTCAATGCGTCCTTAGTCGTTGTAGTAATACAAACCGAGATGGTTTCATAGGACACCAGTCACCAATGGCTGAAGGATCTGAGGGTTGCTATAAATAGGACACGTTATGTTTATAGGGGGTCGGGAGTGATTACCTTCATCCAGGTAGAATTGCAGAGGTAGTGTGCTCCGACTGTTGTGGAAAAGAAGAAACTCCATGTGTCATAAGTAGGAATCCGGTAGACCGTATGTCGTGCAAGCGCGTATCTTCGTTCCCATCACAAGGGGTGGAGTTATGTTAATTAGTCAGGGATTTTGGGTAATTAATCCCCTGTATGTAATGGCCTCTGTTCCTCTGTTCCTTATGACACCAGCAGCACACACAACAACAACATGCATTTTAAGGCCATTTTCCCTGCTAGAGCGAGGGTTAGCCTTGCGGTCCCCATGACGATCTTCTCCATTTTGCCCTATTTTCTGCATCTCCCATTGTTAACCCCCTTGCCCACATTTCTTCTTCCACCACCTTTAGCCAAGTCTTTCTCGGTCTTCCCCGTCCTCTACTTCCTTCCACATTCATTTCCATCACTCTTCTTAACCAGTCACTTTCATCCTTCCTCAACACATGACCAAACCATCTCAACCTGTTCCTATTCACAGCATCAATCACAAGCTCTATTCCCATAATCTTTCGCAATTCATCATTTGTCTTCCTCTCTCTCAACAATACTCCACACATCCATCGAACCATTCGCATTTCCACCCTTTCCAGCCTTCGTTGCTGCTCTACATTCATGACCCATGTCTCGCTCCCATAAATCATAACACTTCTCACACATGCAGCATACACCTTTCCCTTCAGCTTCAACGACACTCCCCTCCTCATCAGCACGTCACTCAGGTCCCGAAACTTCTTCCATGCACATCACCAGCAGCACACACACAAGCAGGAAATCCCGCATTTATAACACGAAATAAAAGCGACCGGAACTGGGACATTCAACTGCCGCTGGTTCCACAGCCGTCACACAACTCAAGCAGGCATGTCCGGGAGGCCACGTCCCGAAGAAGAGTGATTGGTCCGGGATTGATTGGCTCAAAGGACTGCTAAGATGGGACTTTGGGATTGGTGGAGGAGGCACGGATGATGTCAGAGCCTTGAGTATAAAAGTACGCTCACCCCGACATTTTCTCTTATTCTCTTGACTTCCTCCTATGGTATCCATGGAAATCTCCACGCATGGCTTGCAGACTTCCTCTCTGGTCGTAGTCAACGTGTGGCCCTGAATTGGTTTCTCTCATCTCCCCTTCCTCTTCTGGCTGGAGTTCCCCAAGGTAGTGTTCTGGGCCCTGTGCTTTTTCTCGTCTTCATCAATGATCTCTCCTACTCTCTGGAAAATCCTCTCTATCTCTTTGCTGACGACTCCACTCTCTGCCGCTCCATTCCTCATCCCTCAGATCGGCAGTCTGCAGCCTCCTCACTCCCTGCAGACCTAGACAAAATCACACACTGGTCAAACAAGTGGAACATGTCTTTCAATCCCGACAAATCTCACACTCTCACTGTCTCTCCGAAAAGACCGACTGGACAACCGTCCCATCTACTTTCTGAACAATCCTCTCCAAGAAGTTTTGTCACTCAAGCTTTTGGGTCTCAAAATCTGCCATGATCTTTCCTGGGAAAACCACATTTCCAAGCTGCCCTCCAAAGCCATTCGCCAACTTGGCATCCTCTGTCATGTGAAGTCCTTCCTTCCTCACACCTAGCTCGGCTTCACGCTGTTGAAACCAAAGCTTTCAGAATCATTGGAATCTCCCGCGATGAAGCTAACTTCGAGGGCCCTTCACTCACTCGCCGCAGGCAGGTTGGTGGTCTTTCTGCCTTCTGCCGACTCCTCTCCGGCCTTGCTCCCCCAGCTCTCTCTGTGCTCTGTCCCCCAAATATTCCTGCAGGTCGCACAAGATCTGCCTGCAACCCTCTTATGGTTAAACTGCCAAAATCTAGGCACTCTGCTCACCTTCACTCTTTCATTCCCCTTTTTTCCCGCCTCTGGAACAAACTCCACCACTCCCTTCAATCCCACTCACCCCTCCAGGTCTTTAAAACAGCTGTTCACCACCATCTTTTATCTTCCCCCATCCAAAACCTTGATCTTTCTACCCCCGCTAATTCACCCCAGATACACTTTTTCGAAATTTCAACTTCTTTCCTGGAAGTCCTTGCAGTGTCCATATGTTTTATACCTCTCCCACCTCCCCCCAAGCCCTCTCCCTCCCACAGTTCTCTCGATGTCCCTGCTCTCAAATGTTGTGTTTGTGTCCTTCCCTCTCTCTCCCCAGCTTGTCTACCGCTCCCCTTATTTTGTGTTTTATGTGTCGGTTTGTGTCGGTTTGACTTTTTGTGTGATTTATGTTAGCTCTTTCACGAGCCTCGATCTTGTATACAAAAAAAACAAACAAAAAAACAAACAAACCGATCTTCACGAAACTTCACCAAATGGTAGAGTTGCTCAAAAGCAAGAAGCCTATTGTTTTTGGGGTCAATAGGTCAAAAGGTCAACATAGGCCAAAGGTCACCAACTTTGCTAAATTTCTAAAATCCTCAATTTTCATCCGATTGACTTGAAATTTGAAAAGGACTTGCATATCTGGTGTAGAAAAAAAGAATGATGACGTCATCGGTCACGTTGTTCCACTGCCATCTTGGAAAAACCGGAAAACGTAGCATCTCTATATCTCCGAAAGTGCTGAATAGAAAAAATTGAGACATGGCTCATTGTAAAGAACTCCATGGGGAATAAAATAATTTAATGATGATGTCATCGGTGCCTCCATTATGGCGTCATAATTCGACAAGTACAAAACTTCATCGATCAAGATGAAATTTCTTGAGCATCATCAAGGAAGAAATTAGTTTAGAAAACAAATAATGATGACGTCATCGGTCACGTGGTTCGGCCGCCATATTTGTCCAAAATGGCCGATAAAATAGTACATTCCGGCAACTGACCGATTTTTCATCTGTTTGTCTGTTTGTCTGTCACCGGCCTACAGGTCACAATTCTAAACCGATCGTCACAAAACTTCACCAAGTTGTATAAGTCGTCCCAATTGAGAAGCCTATTGATTTTGAGGTCAAAGGTCATCTGGATGTCAAATTTCTAAATTCGCCATTTTAAGTCCGATTGACTTGAAAATTGAATAGCATTTGTATATCAAGTCACTAAATTGGGAAATGAACTATTTTTGAGGTCAAAAGGTCAAAGGTCAACTCAAGGTCAAATTTTAAAACTCATCAATTTTCATCTAAAAAGCCGTCAATTCTCAACCGATTGACTTGAAAATTGAACAGCATTTGCATATCGAGTCACTAAATTGGGAAGCATACTATTTTTGAGGTCAAAGGTCAACCTTCCAAAATCATAATTTTTCATCTGAAAAATCGTCACTTTTCTTCCTATTGACCCGAGCTTTGATCAAGATTGTCAATTTTAATCTTGATGAAATGGACAATTTGCTGTATCGATGGAAAAAAAATTCTTGGGGAGGGGGGGTGGGGGGGGATTTTGCAAGTATTGTGCTCTGCATGACGTCTTCTTGTTTATTAGTCCCCTGCCGGTGTACACCGGAGGGGACTATAGGTTTGCACTCCGTCCCTCCGTCTGTCCGTCCGTCATGCAAAGAACAGTTTTCCGGACTTTTTCTGAACTCTTAATGCTAATGATTTCAAACTTGGTACATGGTTTCCTCATGATAAGTTACAGATCAAGTTCGAACTTCACGACGTTTCGATCATATTTGACAAAGTTATCGCACTTTGAACTTTGGTAATTTCCCCAACAGTTTTCCGGACGACAGACTGCCGGTAGGGGACATGTATTGCAGCGCAATACTCAGAATACTTGTTAGTCCCCTACCGGTGTACACCGGAGGGGACTATAGGTTTGCCCTCCGTCTGTCAGTCTGTCCGTCTGTCTGTCCGTCTGTCAGTCCGTCACGCAAAGAACAGCTTTCCGGACTTTTTTCCTAAACTCTTAAGGCTAATGATTTCAAACTTGGTACATGGCTTCCTCATGATAAGTTACAGATCAAGTTCGAACTTCACGACGTTTCGATCATTTTTGACAAAGTTATGGCACTTTGAACTTTGGTAATTTCCCCAACAGTTTTCCAGATGACAGACTGCCGGTAGGGGACATGTATTGCAGCGCAATACTCAGAATGCTTGTTTATATACACTGCCATCATATCACCGTGAATTATTTCGTTATTATTTATATGCTTTTAACCTTTCTACATACCACCTTGAATTATGCATTTGTATACATTTTACCATCTCCACTACCTACACACCATGGTTAATTATTTGTTTATTTATTTATCGATGTATAGTACAGTACCGTACACTTTACCATCACTGCTACCTACATCCCCCCTATAATGTTTTTTTTAGACTTTACCATCTCCACTATCAACATATTTTTTTATTTAGATAGTTATTGAATGTAAAATATACACCTCCGATTTTATGGTGTTGTTAGGGACTTGATACGGACTTGTTCTTCCTCTCTCTCCTTGTCTCTGTATGTGTACTTGACTTTTGCATTTTCTTTGGACAGGGTGAAGGAAGTGTTCCGCTTAGAGGAGATTGACAAAATTTTTAGAAGGTATGTATTTTGTCATCAAAACGTTATGCTTAAAAGTATTGCATTTCGACTTGCTTCTCACTGTACTGCTTGCCCGTATGTTTAATTTGGCAGGCTACACATGGGTTTGCCAGTAAATACCATATGGTGTGAAGCAAGATCAATGTTCATGAAAAAGTTTATGATTGCAAAATATAAGCCATAACAAAATGCAGAAAAAGCCCTCTTTATTGTCACCATGCCAAGCTGAAAGTCCTCATGTTGATGCTTGACTTCCTTCAGATGTTTGATTTGCAAATTGCGGCACATTTCCTTTTCTTCTGCCACCAAGGGAACCCACATCCCATCCTAAGCCTCTTGATATGCAGCATACGTCTGTGTTGTTTCCAGTATAGCACATCTAAGTCTCTTTTGCTACCTTGCACGATTTTGGCAGTCATTTATTTATTTGTTTTCGTTATTTAGTTATTTATTTATTCATTCATCTTGCTGCACAATCTTTCGATTATTTGTCTGTTTTACTATGATTGGTTATAAACAAACCATGTTTAGTAATAAAAATGACCTTTATACCCTCCCCTGCCCTACAAGTCCTCTTTATAACTAAAATGACTGCAAAAGGAAGCAACTTAAATTGTATTTTATTCTACCGTCATCATAGTTTAAGGAGTATTTGACAAAGAAGGAGTTGAACAATGTGATCGTCACAGGTTGGAGAAGAAGGTGATGAAGGGTGGTGGTGGTCCTCGCTTGGCTTACACGGGACAAGATTCACGGCACTTTCTCCCGAGTGGCCTGCACTTCATCAAAACTACGA
Source organism: Myxine glutinosa (assembly GCF_964187855.1). Taxonomy (NCBI): domain Eukaryota; kingdom Metazoa; phylum Chordata; class Myxini; order Myxiniformes; family Myxinidae; genus Myxine; species Myxine glutinosa. The sequence goes on along the minus strand of NC_136269.1, from coordinate 59,020,614 downwards.
AAGGTACTTTCTGCTCACATATACTTCCATAGGCTAAAGACATTTTCTGGCTGGTTTCCATGTTACTCTGTTTTGGCTTTATTTTATGGTTTACAACTAAATGAAGATGTAGTGTTACAACTGGGTCTCATCATGATCCCACAGGTCTATTTGCCTATGTTAAAGGAATTATGTGCCACAGCCCCATAGTCAAAATAACTTTCTTCCTGTGATTCAATTTCACAGATTGCCAAACGATGGATCCCTGTGGTTGCAACTGAAAATTTACTTTATGTAAGTTAATCCTTTAACATGAAGAGAACAATGCCAGTACGTTTACGACAATGGACTGCTTTATTTAATTTTGACATATTTTACAAAAATCTTACAATAAACATAATTGGTTTTACATAAGGAAAGCTTGACAAAATCCCTTAACTCAACAAAATAGTTACCGGTAACCATAAAGAGATTTTAAAGCTTTCACTTCAATCAATAATAAATCATAAAAGTATTGCTGCGTGTACGGCCCCACGTCAACCATTTTTACCATCGCCACAACCACAGCTGACATGGAAAACAAATGTGGCGGAGATCTCTCGGCGGATAACCATGCGTAAAGAAATTTAACATAAAACGCATGCAAGTAGGGAATGAGCCTTGAATCCGAACAGGTCTAAAACATGTCAGTTATAAATTACTGTACTGAACGGAATTTAATCCGACAGGAACATTCATTGAGCTGAATCAGGGAAAGTATGACAGTAATTCAAAATGCATGCAGTCTTTGAAATATATATCATTTGATGAGCACAAGACAACCTGATATGGAAATACCAGACGAAGGCAGACCAAAATAATTACAACACTTAAATGACACCCCTCCCTCCGAGGTACCACACACACCCAACAAGAATTCACATGGAACCAGGGGGAAGGATGGTCTTCATAGCTGTGTAAAAGCAGGAAGGCTCACAGGATTGAGGCAAGGGTGGCAAGAGAGGGGGTGTGGAGACGACAAGCAGGCACACCGGTGAGACACAACAAGAGGCGCGAGCTCAGTCAGGCCACGAAGTCCAAGCAAATCCTACCGCTGAGTGGAGGCACAAAGTTTCTAAAGCACCTTCTGTGCCCGACACCCGTCACAAGTTCTCACCCTTGGGGCATTTTTAGGAATATCGCAATGGCCATCAGCTAATGATGACCAGCATTTGCATTGGCACAGCACTGATCGGAGGCTATTGAGGCTGAGCTATCTCCCGCATCGGTGGCAAGAACTTGTGTTGTTCTGCCGGCCCGAGGTCAGTCGGCGAGTCCCAAACAGACACCGACCCTTGATCCGGTTCCCAGCCAGTTCCACATGCAGGGACACATGACAAGATATCTTCAACCTCACTACACTAACATAACTTGACCCACCCAGCTGACCTACATGAGACAGCTTCACCTGAACCATGTGTACTTATTACAGGCAAATATAATCTTAAAGTATGTGAACATAAATGGGGGGTCTACGAGTATACCTTATATTTAGTAACATGGGTTGTCTTTCTTGTCTTGTCCAATGGTTGTCTTGTCCATTCTTTATTTTACTTAAACCAAGCTGGCTGTAGCTTAAATTTCGAGTTAGTAATGACACTGGCATAGAGGAAAGGGAGTGACACAGCTTAGAGTTTATCTGTTGAAGCGTAACCATGACCTGACCACGTCATATGGCCCTGCCATTTTTTTTTTTTTATATTATAAAGTTTTAAAAATATATTCGTTATGAAATATTTGTTTGTTTGTTTTTTTTGTATACAAGATCGAGGCTCGTGTAAGCGCTAGCACATCAAACACACATTATCACTTTTTTTTCTTCTTTTTTTTTGTATACAAGATCGAGGCTCGTGAAAGAGCTAACATTAATCACACAGAAAGACAAACCGACACATAAAACATATAACATGGGGAGCGGTAGACAAGATGGGGCGAGAGGGGGAGGAACACAAACACAACATCTGAGAGCAGGGACATCGAGAGATCTGTGGGAGGGAGAGGGCTTTGGGGGGGGCATGGGAAGGGGGGTGGGAGAGGTATAAAACATATGGACACTGCCAGGACTTCCAGGAAAGAAGTTGGAATTTCAAACAAGGTGGATCTGGGGTGAATTAGTGGGGGTAGAAAAGATCAAGGTTTTGGATGGGGAGAGATAAGAGATGGTGGTGAACAGCTGTTTTAAAGACCTGGAGGGAGGAGTGGGATTGAAGGGAGTGTGGGAGTTTGTTCCAGAGGGGGGAGAAAAGGGGAATGAAAGAGTGAAGGTGAGCAGAGAGCCGAGATTTAGGCAGTTTAACCATCAGAGGGTTGCTGGCAGATCTTGTGCGACCTGTAGGAATATTTGGGGGACAAAGCACAGAGAGAGCACATAAAACACAAAAAGCATAAACGGACACATAAAACAATAAAGGGAGGGGGAGACAAGATGGGGAGAGAGAGGGAAGTACACAAGCACAACAGTAGAGAACAGGGACATTGGGAGATCTGTTGAAGGGAGAGGCAGGAAAAAAGAGGAATAAAAGAGTGAAGGTGAGCAGAGAGTCTGGATTTTGGCAGTTTCACCAGAAGAGGGTTGCTGGCAGTTCTTGTGCATCCTGCAGGAATATTTGGGGGACACAGCACAGACAGAGCTGGGGGAGCTAGGCCAGAGGGCCTTATTGAGCTGTAACAGGGCGGAAAGGCCTCTTGTGTAATATATTGTTACAGCCACACCGCCATGGGTTTCGGGTCTACAACGAGAGGGTCCTTGGTTCCCCTCAAACTAACTGGGCTTGAGGCCACCGATCATCAATACCTTCATACCGCGGCGGATTGCTCGGCAAGCGCGAGTGCCAATTGGTCTACCACGTGGTCCCAGGTTTCCCCGTCTGACAACCGTTTACCTGAGCCACATGGCTTTCCAATCGGGGGACGCGCCTTTGGCTATGTACCAATCATATCTTAATTGGATCTTAAATAGGGCAGCCGAGCTTATCACTTGTGCATGCCAGACCTGAAGGGCCAATTAATTGGGGGAATTATAACTTCCCAGTCTAACTTATGTGCAAACAGCACTGGATCAATAGGGAAATGACGAACACAGACAGATTGAAAATAAAGGTTAACAAGAGGGATTTATTATTACGAGAACCAATGGTGTAAAATGTGGGATACGGGATCATGTAAAGGGGGAGGGACCTCAAGGACTTTAATGTACAGCAAGGGTAATCAAAATGGACCAACAAGGGTGAATGCAATTCAAAATGTACAATCAATCGCGAGCAATGGAGAGTGCAGCGATATTTACACAACAAAGAAAATGGACAAGAGCAGAACTTAACCTATGCCTTACCTACCGGCCATACACAACGTGAGTACCCAATCAGACTATCTGCGGAGGGAACAGAAAGTGCGAGGGTTATTGGCCTCTTTATCTTACCGGGCAGGAGCCTCGTGCTCCCACAACCCAAACGCTAAAGGTAGTGGTCAAAGGGGAAGAAATACTGTGGTGTCCAGGTTGTGTTGAGTCGTAGAGTTGCAGGATGTCATGTGTGTCAGTGGTGTGATGCAAGAGAAACTGTGAAGGTGCGTTATCAGTAATTGTCATTCCTGAGGAGTTAGGATGCTGCAGTGCTGCCAGTTGATGATACCCCGAAAAGGACAGTTGGTGGACTGTGCCGTTGTTGAGCTCATGCGTTCAGTAGAACAATTTTATATTCACAGTCAAGAAATGAATGCATGAGATAAATAGCCTACTGTGTAAGAACTAGAAGAGTACGTATGCATGGCTTGGCTTCGGCCCTAACCGGTGCACTCGCTCCGTCCACCCCAAGACTTTGTCTCCCAACTCGGCCTCACCAACGTCATTGCCACCACTCGAGTCTCAATCGCCGCTTGTGAAGCACACTGGACAAACACCAACCCCGAACCAATGTAGGACCAAAGCCAGGAGCCAACGCACCTAACTTTCACCTGCAGCACTTTTATAATCCCTTAGTTAGGGGTGGGGCTTGAAAGTGGAGCAAAACGAGCTCTTGGTCGCATCCTGGACGCCTATTGGCGCACCTCTGCTTAGCCCTGCCATAGGCTATGAGCCAATGGGGTTGGTCGGTATCAGTCAGAGGGAGCAAGGCTAATTGTGATTTTTTTAGCATGGCTATTGTCACTAGAGATGGAAAATATGTGATAGCAGTGTGCAGCTCTTTGCCTCTCTGTTTTATCACCCTATATACAACCCTACCCCTAAGGTCGCTGGTTGACAGAATTTTCACTCAAAATGTATAGTTGTTGGCATTCTCATTGGCATACCTACCTATACAGGATATGACACAGTCAACACATTTGCAGGCAAAGGGAAACTAAGTGCACTCAAAATCATCAGTACCAACAATGACATACAAAAGAAAAAATGGGATATTAGTGACAACTCATGTTTAAGAAATTCACGTGCCTCCTGTATGAAGCTAAATCTGGTGCAACAAAAGTGAATGATCTGAGATATCACCTATTCTGTGCCAAAACGGTGAGATCAAGAGTCACCTACTGCCACCTTGCAAAGATTGCTTATGCAAGCATGCACAACGGGCCAACTATCAAGCTGCCATCGGGAAAAGGAGTCTGCAGAAGAACCCAGAGGCACCTAGTCCCATTAAGAGAGGCTGGTGCTGGGAGACTGCTGGCAGTAGATTGGATGGATGGATAAACCCACACCTAAAGCTGTGCGGGAGCAATTGGCTTATACTCGTCCCAAAAGCTGCAAGCTTCCCAAGTGTGTATGCACGGCCAGTGGCCTGAAGTGCACAGACATGTGCAAACTCAGTATCTGTGACAATCAACGAACATCTGTCGAGATTGATGACAGTTCTGCCGAAGATGAGCCATGTGATGATGAGGACGATGACTTCTGAGCCATTTCTTCAAGTATAACTAGAACAATTTGATGACCATACCCCACACATAGTTTTGTACACCGCTCCTTTCCTATTCCATCTCCAGGCGCTACATGACGTCATCACCGGGCACCAAAGGGGGCCCGGAGATGATGCGTGCGGAAACGGAGTACTCAGTTTTCACTCCGGTTTCTTTCTTTCTTGTTTCTTTCTTTCTTGTTTCTTTGTTTGTTTTCTTGTTTCTTTGTCCGGGCGATATCTCAGCTATCCTTTGAGCTAAGAAGCTGATATTCGGACACGACAGTGATGTGGCTATAATGGATATTTTTATTTATTGATTCGTCAATTAATCAAATAATTATTTATTTTTTCCAATTAATGACTGATTTAATTTATTTTCAAAAAGTTACACCTTCAGATGAAACACTGGTGGTGGAGGTATGTATGCTATTAGCCAATTGATTAAGAAATTATTTTACGATTATTATTTATTGATTTTAATTAAGCAATTAATCAATTATTCCACACCTCATCCTCCCAATACAGTCTATGTGCTGCACGGCGGTATCCCCAGGCACCTAAGGTGCCCTGGCATTTCCGCACTGGAGGATGTTATTAATTTATTTATTTATTTGGCATGGGGGCAGTGTACTTTGAGTGTACAGTCACCCCTCGTTAATCCGGACTACCTTGTTCCCAGCACCCAATGTCGGATTAGCGAGATTGTCGGATAAAATATTTTGCGGATTAGAGGTATAAAATGAATGGCGGAAATCTGTTCCTGGATGTTTTGGTCGGATAGCGAGATTTCCGGATTAAACGGGGTCGGATTAACGAGGGTTGACTGTATTTCCACTTGTATGATTTATAGTTTTAGTTCACAAGAACTTATGTGACTTGCACACCTTGGCTTGTGTCTATTCATGTATTGTGTTAAACAGATATATTACTGTACGAACAGATACAAGTGCTGAAATCAGGATAAACATCACTTTTACATGTACATGTATAACCATACAATCGATGCTTCCAAGAAATAGTGTAAATGGAGTATGTGTCCACTGATGTCTTGAAATATATGCAGTCGTGGCCAAGAATATTGGCACCCTTGCACTTTTTTTCAAATAATGCACCATCTTTCCAGAAAGTTGTTGAAATTAAAAAATATTTTGGTATTCACATAAGTATTTCTTTGGTTTGCAGTGGAACAAAACAAAAAAAGGTGAAAAAATTACGAAATCATAGCTTATTCCACACAGACATCCTTAAATGGCCCGGACAATATTATTGGCACCTTTTCGAAGTTGTTAGAAATAATTAGATTTCAAGCAGGTGATTCTCCTTTCCTTTGGAATTGAACTCACTTGTGGTTCAAGTCAATAAATCAAGCTGACCTTCAGACACAGGTGCCTGCAATATAAAAATCACTCATTCAACCAGTTTGAATAGAGAAAAGAAGTCATTCTGCTGTTTTGTGTCACTGTGGACCGCAATGAGCATGGAGAAAAGAAAGAAAACCAGAGAATTGTATGAGGTCAGACACAAGATTGTAGCCAATCATGGACAATCTCAAGGCTACAGGTCCATCTCCAGAGACCTTGATGTTCCTGTGTCCACAGTACGCAATGTTATCAGGAAGTTTAAGGCCCATGGCACTGTAGCCAACCTCCCTGGACGTAGCTGCAAGAGGAAACTTGATCGAAGATTGCAGCGAAGGATTGTTTGAATGGTGGATAAATCACCTCAATCAACTGCCAAACAGATTCAAGCTGACCTTCAGACACAAGGTACGACAGATTCAACTCGCACCATCCGTCGCCAACTCAATGAAAGGGGGTTCTATGATAAGAGACCCAAGAGGACCCCACTGCTGAGAGAGAGAGACATAAGAAAGCCCGACTGGAGTTTGCCAAAACATACCTGAACAAGCCATATTCTTCTGGGAGAATAGCCTGTGGAAAGATTAGACCAAATTAGAGCTTTTTTGTAAAGCACATCATCTCTATGTTTACAGAAAACAAAATGAAGCCTTCAAAGAAAGAACACCTTCCCCACAGTCAAACATGGAGGAGGTTCAGTGATGTTTTGGGGGTGCTGTGCTGCCTCTCGCACTGGGGGCCTTGAATGTGTGCATGGCATCATGAAATCAGGACATTACCCAGGCATTTTGGAGTGCAATGTTCAAATTTTAGAGCGCAAATTTTTTTGGGTGCATTATGTCTTTCAATACTTAAATGTAAAACTATATGATAGAAATACGCACCCAAATCCGCTCAAAATTAATTTTTTTCAATCACATTTGAAAATTCATTGTGGCCATTATATTTATCACTGGTGCATAATTTTTATACCATTATATGAGGAATTTAATATCTTTGCCAACAAAGCAAAGCTTTGATGAAAGGAGTTGTATACATTCTTTATACACCATAAACTGACAATGATGAATGACCCTGTACATTTGAGTGAAAAATCTGGCAACCATATGGGGTAGGGTTGTATATTGAGTGATAATACAGAGAAGGCTAAGAGCACACTGCTATCACACATTTTCCATCTCTAGCGACCCTAGCCTTGCTGAAAATAACAATTAGCCTTGCTCCCTGTGACTGATACCAATGACGGAAATTTTGGGGTCTGGGTAAGGGACTACCATTGAGTTTTGTCCAGTCGGTCGCTCAGCCATGACACGCTATGGAGCTCCGCGAGTAACTAGGAAATGGGGAGAAAAGAGGAAATCCTCTCTAATCCTCACCAATGCATTGTATCACATTCCAACCCAATACACCAGGGAGAGGGACTATTCTAACCTTACATTATGGAAATGACTATGCTGAGTGACCAGAGGTGGAAAATGAGCTATTTAAACCATTTTAGTTGTATGGAATTCATTTTACACCATATTCATTGTACAATGTCTACTATTGTCTTTGCTTTCTTATCTGATGTCTCACTATGCCCTCTTTCATTACTTTTTACTCTGTATTTAACAGCACGTTAACTTTTCGTTTTCTTCTTACCTGTCTTTCCCCTCGCACTGCCTGGAAACTGTAGAACCATGGAACATGGCATTCAGCAAAAAATGTGGAAGAAAGTATTTCTTCAACCACGAGACAAAGGAATCGACATACACAGTCCCAAAAGAGTCGATTGCATCTTTTAGGTGGGGTATATTATTTTCTTCCATCTTCTTCACCATGAATCAAAAATGTCTTGCATTTACAATATTGGTTTACAGGTTGAAGAGTTTATACGTAAAGGATGTTCAAGTTTGCTACTTGCGAATTTGAATATTCGCAAATATATTAGTTGATCTGGTATGCTAATCTACTTCTGTCTGTCTGTACGTCAATCACCTACAGGTCACAATATTACTCTGATCTTAATGAAACCTAACCACCTGGTAGAGGTAGTGACAAGCTGGAAGCCTATTGGTTTTTGACGTCAATGGCTCATAAGGTCAAACTCACATAAATAATCAATTTTCATCCCAATGACTTGAGATATATAAGTATATAAATACAGTGAAACCTTGACTTACGAGTTTAATTCGTTCTGTGACCGAGCTCGTAACTCAATTTGCTCGTTTCTCAAATTAAATTTCCCCATTAAAATGCATTGAAATGCTATTAATCCGTTCCAGCCCGCCAAAAAGCACACCAATTTTTTTTTAAATATACAGTATATATAAAAAATATCTCGCGCTTTATATTTCACCTGTATGCAGCATACAAGTTGGCAGGATGGCCTGGACTGGAGGTACGCACACTTGACTCTAAACTGTCCAGCCTGGGTTTGAATCCCGACCCAGCTATAACCTGTCATGTCGGTGTTTCACAGGCAGGGTGATTCATCAATGTGTGTACCGCTAAACTGGGCGCCCCGTTTGCGTCCCATTAGTTGTTGGATGTTGAGGATCTCACCGTGTCTTCCACAAAGAGAAGGCGAGCTATCGCCGGCACTCTGAACAAGTTGTGGCCTGGCATGCTCTTCTCCTCTGCCGTTATATACGTCCTCCTCGGCATCTTTTTCCAGAAGAGCCCTGTCTCGTCACAGTTGAAGATTTGCTGGGGGATGTATCGTTCGGCTTCTATCAGTTCGGCAAAAGTTATAATAAAATCTTCAGCTGCCTTCACATCCGCCTCACCAAGTCGACAACACGCACACCTCGCTCATGTTTTTCGACGATTGCGTGTTTTATATCCAAGCACATCATCCTCTTCTTCTTCTCAGTACTGCCCTTGGCACTCAATTTCTTAGGACCCATGGTTAAAACTAAGAAAATTTTCCAAAATAACCAAAATGCGAAAACAAAACAGCAGCGATATACGGCAGAGATGCTTGCACGGCAAGATAACCACGTGACCAGAACCCACCTGGTGGCGTAAGCTCCAAAATAACCAAAATGCGAAAACAAAACAGCAGCGATATACGGCAGAGATGCTTGCACGGCAAGATAACCACGTGACCAGAACCCACCTGGTGGTGTAAGCTCCAAAATAACCAAAATGCGAAAACAAAACAGCAGCGATATACGGCAGAGATGCTTGCACGGCAAGATAACCACGTGACCGGAACCCACTTGGTGGCGTAAGCTCCAAAATAACCAAAATGCGAAAACAAAACAGCAGCGATATACGGCAGAGATGCTTGCACGGCAAGATAACCACGTGACCGGAACCCACTTGGTGGCGGGTGGCGTAAGCTCGTAACTCAGATCTCGGCTCGCATCTCAAAGCAATAAACCGCCCGAGCGACGGCTCGTATCTCGGAAAACTCGTAAGTTGGTGCACTCGTAAGTCAAGGTTTCACTGTATATGTGTCACGCTACCAGATTCTTGTACCAGATGCTCAAATTATGGATTTCGAGTTATACCTGCAACATTAAAGTACCAACCCTGTACCTTCATAAAATAGCAGGGTTGGTCAAATTGGGCAATTACAAATTCATTAAAACAAAAATTTCAATATTCATGTGTTCCCCAAAATGTCAAGTTTTTCAACTTTTCATGCCAGGAAATCTAGAAAATTTCGCAAAAAATACCAACCAGTAATTTACAATCAGAATCAATTTCTAGGGTTTAAAGGTTTTTTTCAAGCATGATTTTGGACAAGTAAAGTAAATAAAAGTACCATAAGAGTTATTGGCCGAGTGCCAATTTTGTTTTTTAGCACCTTGCCAATATTCTGTATTTTTCACTTTTTTCCCGAGCAATGAGTTGTGACCAGCACTGATTTTAATTGGAATTTATGGGAAACAAACACGCACATGTTTCTTCTAATACTGCTGTATTTATTATGTACAGCATAATCTGCATTGAATCTTCAAGCATAATCTGCATTGCAACTGTACACAAATACTGTAAATCATCGCCCGCCATCTGTACGCCAGCCCAAGCTGTCATGCCAAAATATCAAGGCAAAATGACGAGTAGGCCTACATGCATAGAATTTTCACACACATGTTTGGTGAAGCCCCATTTACAAGACGTATGTACAAGACTAGTCAACCGTTGACTACCTGATGGTGCGTAGGCGAGATAGGGGGCACTTCCGGGACGCAAAGGTGATCCCGGGGGAGGAGGCTGTTTCACAGCACCACTTGGTTGTCTGCGACATAAGGGTGAAAGGTGCGAGGAGAGCTCGGCGGGTGAAGTACCAACCGAGAATGAAGGTGTGGAGGTTGAAAGAGGTGACAGTAAGGGAGGCATTAAAAGAGAGGCTGAGTAGGGTCGAGGATGATGTGGTTGAGCTTGAAAGTGGTTGGATGTCAATGAAAGCTAGTCTGTTGGGAGCCGTTGGTGAGGTATGTGGATGGACAAAAGGACCACCGAGGCACTCGGAAACATGGTGGTGGGATGATGAAGTTGGAAAGAGGATTGACGAGAAGAGGAAGAAGTTCAAGGAGTGGCAGAAGGCGAAGGGTACAGGAGCAGAAACAGCAGAGCATGAAAGTTATAAGGCAGCCAGGAAGGCTGCAAAGAAAGAGGTAGCAAAGGCGCAGGAGGCATGTAGGAAAATGTTCGGAGAACGCTTGGATTTGGAAGAGGGTCAGAGAGCAGTATTCCGGATTGCAAAGCAGGTAGCGAAAGAGAGGTGTGATGTGATGGGGGTGAGTTGCTTGAAGGATGAAGTGGGACAAATCGTTGTCGACCCAGATGGAATTAAAGGAAGATGGAAAAGATATATGGAAATGCTGTTGAATACAGAGAATGAATGGGATGGCAACATAGAGAGTAACCCAGTTTTAGGACCGGCAGAGAAGATAACTGAGAAGGAAGTTGAGGAAGCGATAAAAGCAATGAAGGGTAGAAAAGCGGGAGGGCCGACGGGAGTTGTGGGAGATATGTTGAAGGCAGCAGGAAGTTGGGGTGTGAAGAGAATGACAGAGATCTGTAATCTGGTGGTGAAAGAAGGCCGCATTCCAGTGGATTGGGAACTGAGTACCCTCGTCCCTCTATACAAGGGGAAAGGTGACCCTCTGGAGTGTGGCTCGTACCGAGCGATAAAGTTATTGGAGCATGGAATGAAGGTATTGGAAAGGGTGTTGGAGAGGAGGATAAGGAAGAAAGTGAAGATCGAAGAAATGCAGTTTGGATTTATGCCAGGAAGAGGAACGACAGACGCGCTTTTCATTGTGAGGCAGTTGCAGGAGAAGTACATGGAGAAGAGGAAGGAGTTGTTTCTTGGGTTTGTTGATCTGGAGAAAGCATTCGATAGGGTTCCACGCAAAGTATTGACATGGGCATTGAGGAAGTTAGGAGTGGAGGAATGGTTGATCAGAGTCGTGATGGCAATGTACAAAAGAGCGCGCACAGCTGTAAGGACGAAGGGCGGGAACAGTGGTGAGTTTGAGGTGAAGGTGGGAGTGCATCAGGGGTCGGTACTAAGTCCACGACTATTTGTAGCTGTGATGGAGGTGCTGGCTCAGAACGTAAAGGAGGGTTTACCGTGGGAGTTGTTGTATGCAGATGATCTGTTGTTGATTGCGGAAAGTATGGATGGACTGAAGGAAAAGATGAACAAGTGGAAGGAATGTATGGAGACAAAAGGTCTGAAGGTGAATATCGGAAAGACGAAGGTGATGGCAAGTGGTAAAGAATGTGGTGAGGTGGAAAGAACTGGGAAGTGGCCCTGTGCTGTGTGTAGGAAGGGTGTCGGAGTGAACTCCATTCAATGTACAATGTGCGCTGAGTGGGTTCATCAAAAATGTAGTGGTCTGAGAGGGTCATTAACCAGTGTGGCAGCTACATTCAAATGTAAGGTGTGCACAGAGGGAGCTGCAGATGGAGGAAATGTTGAGTTGGATCTTGGAGACGGCGTGAAGCTGGAAGGTGTGAAAACATTTTGCTACCTCGGAGACATGCTGAATGGAGAAGGTGGATCAGACTCGGCAACGGTTGCTGGAGTGAGATGTGCATGGAAGAAGTTTCGGGAACTGAGTGGCGTGCTGATGATGGGAGTGTCGTTGAAGCTGAAGGGAAAGGTGTATGCTGCATGTGTGAGAAGTGTTATGATTTATGGGAGCGATACATGGGTAATGAATGTCGAGCAGCAACGAAGGTTGGAAAGGGTGGAAATGCGAATGGTTCGACGGATGTGCGGAATATCGTTGAGAGAGAGGAAGACAAATGATGAATTGCGAAAGATGATGGGAATAGAGCCTGTGATTGATGCTGTGAAGAGGAACAGGTTGAGATGGTTTGGTCATGTGTTGAGGAAGGATGAAAGTGACTGGTTGAGAAGAGTGATGAAAATTAATGTAGAAGGAGGTAGAGGACGGGGAAGACCGAGAAACACTTGGCTAAAGATGGTGGAAGACGAAATGCGGGCAAGGGGGTTAACAAGGAGAGATGCAGAAAATAGGGCAAAATGGAGAAGATTGTCATGGGGACCGCAAGGCTAACCCCCGCTCTTGTCGGGAAAATGGCCTTTAAAATGCATGTTGTTGTTGTTGTCCGTACACTCGGCTTGACTTATCCATGAAGGACAAAAATGCATGTGGCATCAAACTACTTACACTTGAAAACCCCATGGGATATTAAGTTGGCAGCCAGAAGTGTGATTCAAAGGTCAAGTCATTATCTTGTGAGCCTAATTCACAAAGTACATACAAGTACAGCATTGTTCAGTAAACGATATTCTTTGTCCAGTATATGAATAAAATGTCATGCACACTGGATGCACAGCACTGAGCAGCATGTACAGGTCTTATCAATTGCACAAACTATGATGACTGTCTCAATCATGATAATGATTGAGACATTCACAAAGTACATACAAGTACAGCATTGTTCAGTAAACGATATTCTTTGTCCAGTATATGAATAAAATATCATGCACACTGGATGCACAGCACTGAGCAGCATGTACAGGTCTTATCAATTGCACAAACTATGATGACTGTCTCAATCATCATTATAATCATCATAACACGCCTCTCTGGCACTGGGCTACCCGGGTCCGTCCTCCGGATCCTCGGGCCCCATCCACAACTCTAACGGCTCCCAGAGCCCACCTGCGGCCTCACCTGGCCGACATCCTAACAGTGGCGGAGTGCCCATTTAACTACACACACTAACAGGCCACACGCCCAGCCATTTCCACGTCACTAATGCACCCATCCAAACACCATTCTTCCACCACGCACCACAGATGCCAATATCCAACCACAATTTACCTACTCCCTCTACCTAACTCTTAAACTACCCTCCCCGGGTATTCGTGATAGGGGTCCACTTTTCCCCCATTCACACCTTCGCACCATCCACTCCACTCCACAGTTTCCACCATACTCACTCCACACCATCCATTCCATACTCCATATATTCCATACCATTCATTTCATTCAACCATGCTCACCTGTATTGGCACACCTGTGCAATCACTCCTACACCTGGTGCGTCCTGCACCCTCCTTCCTCCAGGACCATTCAGTCAACACAACACACAATCATCATTACTCACTCATACATTGCTCCATACACTTCCACGCTCAATACAACTCACACTTTTCACAATACACTTCTAACTCTCTAAACCATTGCCTCAGGCACCCAGATTCTCCCACGCTCATACACACATCCTTCCCGAGCATTGCCTAGCAATTCCTCATTTTACCAAGCCCAAGAGGCACCCATCGGCTGCACCACGGACGCACCCATCGGCTGCACCACGGACGCACCCATCGGCTGCACCACGGACGCACCCACGGGCTGCACCACGGACACACCCACGGGCTGCACCACGGACACACCCACTGGCTGCACCACGGACACACCCATCGGCGGCACCACGGACACACCCACCGGCTGCACCACGGACACACCCACCGGCGGCACCATGGACACACCCACCTGCTGCACCACAGACATACCCAACGGCTGCACCACGGACACACCCCCCGGCTGCACCTCAGACATACCCACCAAGCGTTCCACACACCTGTTCGTCACTTGCACCCCATGCAAGCTCATTCACCCAACACAATGTCACTCATCTCACACTTCTCACAATACGCTGCTGAGTGCACTTTCAACACACACACACGGCACCATTCACGAGCATTGCCTCATTTGCTCAATACTAAGACTCTCACACACACACACGGCATCATCTGATCTAACTACTCCCCTCTGAAACTCGCGCTTCCCAGTCACCCCTTTAAACTAAGCACATCCCACGTCGTTATCATCCATTCTAACCTCCCTATGTCCCCGACTACCTGTACAATGTCGCTACTTAACCTTACCGTTACCTATGGTCATTTCTAGGTCCCTATACATTATCGAAACCCTCCCTCGGTGAGCTTACACTGCCATAAACCCCATAGCTAGTGCTCATGTGCCCCGTATGTGAGGGATGGTGGATTTGCCATCCCACCACATCGGGCATCCTCTACTATCAATTTGGCCCATCCAATTCCAGCCAATCAAAAATTTGCCAATCAGTTGCCAATCAATTTTTTGCCAATCATCAAATTTTGCTTTTCAAATTCACTACTGCTATCACCCTCACACGTCTACTCACTTGAGCCTCTCGGTGCGTCAATTCATTCTCAAAGCCCGGCTTCGCAAAGCCGAGCAATGAATGCGGGTGGTTCGTTGCCGGCGGTTGGGTCCGTCCGGCATTCGGTGCAGGGAAGGAGGTTTACTCGGGCCGAGATTCCACGCACCATCTCGGCACAGAACCGTCCGATGCCCCAATCCCGGCCGGCCGGAGCGCTGCAACCACAAGGGGTCGCCGTGTCGACCCTTCCTAGGTGTCCTCAAACCGGGCCGCCCGCTCCGCTTAGTGGAGCACGGACGCGACCATGCAGAGCGAGGCCCGGCGTGGATCGCATACGGCGGTTCTTTCGAAACCGCCGTGGTTACGATCCCCGCTGGTTCCCGCTGCACACAAAGCCCGGCACGAACCGGGGGCTCGCTTCGGCTAAAAGTCGATCTAACCGCTATCCCGTTTAGCGTCGATGCTTCACTTGCATGCTCACACCCCGCGTTCCGTTCCTTGCTCACACATCCAGCTGTCTCCATACTCTCCGTCATTGCACCTTCTCTTACACACCCGCCAGGTACACTCATAGACTTCGTCACACACCTGACCACCGCACAGCTTGGCACACACTCGTCGTTCGTACACCTCACCAACACACCTCTTCGCGCCCACTCCTCGGTCACATCCTCTGTGACAACCACGGGTGTGCACTCACCTGCACACCCAATCACGTGCTTCACTACCAACTCAAGTGTGCATTCCCACATACGCTCGACCATTCCAGGTGTGCATCCTTCCATTCCAGGTGTGCATCCTTCCATTCCAGGTGTGCATCCTTCAATTCCAGGTGTACATTCTCTCTCACCTGCCACAACCAACTCGTGCTCCGTGTCACTCTCACTACTCTCCCCACCACACTCGGTCGCGCATTCACCCTTACTCTCGACAGCGCACTCTGTAATCATGCACCCGTCCGTTACACACCTTTCTCGTGCATCCTCTTGTGCACACTCTCCTGTTACGTCCTCCGTAACACTCACCACAGGTGTGCACTCTTCCGTTACATCCCCTGTAACACTCCCCATCACGCGCTTCCATGTGCCCTCCCGCACCTGCGCCCCGACCAACTCACTCTCGACAGCACACTCACTCCTCGGCGCGCACTTTTTCCTCACACATCCCATAGTCGGACATCCTCGCACACCTCCTCTTTCCATACACTCCGGACCAGTCATACACCTCACCATTGGTCCCTCACGAGCACCCGGGTCTAAACCAACACCCAAGCCGACTGAATCTCCCCTCACACCATATACATTTCCGAGTATATCGCCACTCACCTCGGCACCTCGTCTTCGCTCCTCCTCCACCACCTGCAAACTCTTTATTTGGTTAGTAAGCACATCATCACGATTTGAGCACAGACCTTGCACCAATTCCATCACCTCCTCCTTTATCTCTCTCTTAGTTTCCCTCCGTCTCTTCTTAATTTCATTCACCCCCTCTTCCACTTCCTCTAATTTTTGTTTCACCTCTTTCATTTCCCGGTGTGCCCCCTCAATTTCTTCCTCTAATGCCACCTTGGTCATTTCTATGTGCGTCCTTACTTCCCGTTCTTTCGTCTCCATTGCTTCTGTTACCTCGTCCAACCTCTTTGTCAACCCCTCATGTACCATGTGACATTCCCTCTTCGTCGCTACGAGTTCCTTTTTTATTTCTTTCTGTGTCGCCTTTAACCCCCCGATTACCGCCGTGTTCTTTTCCACTTGCTCCACTAATTCCTTTTGTCCCACCGTCAGCTGCCCTACTCCCCTCGTCAGATGCTCTATTCCCCCCTGTAACCTAGCCGTACTATTTCTCACCTCTTTCTCCATACGCTCCTCACCTCGCTTTACCTCTTCGCGTACCCCCGCGACCTCCTCGCCCACACCTCGTCTGATCTCCTCCCCCATTTCTCCCATCTCTTTGGTAGATGCTGCCCTCATCTGTCCCAAATCATTCCTCTGGGCATCCAATTTAGTTTCCAACCCGATTTTCACCTCCTCTATCTGATCTCCCATTTGTTTAATTTCCCGGGCGGATTGCTCCCCTATTTCCCTCAATTTGCCTTCCATAGTGTTTACTAACCCCCCTAACCAATTCTTCACCCCTTCCATCTGGTTCTCCTGGGCAGCCATTCTATTTTCCAACCCCGTTAACCCCTCCTTCATTTCCCCCATTTGATTACCCATGTCCTCCAGTTGTCCCCCTAATTTACCTTCTAGCCCTTCCAACCTGTTGTCTAACCCTTCAAATTTTGCTTCTAGCCCCCCGATTTGATTTTCTAATCGCTCCCCCATTCTGTTTTCCAATCCTACAATTTGGTTTCCCACGCCATTCCTCAATTCCCCAATTTGGGCACTAGTACCCCTTGCTTCCTCCCTCATTGCTCCCATTTGGCCTCCCCAATCGCTCACCCTGAGCATCCATCTTATCATTTAGCTTCTCCAGGCTTGCCGCGAGTTGAATCAGAAAGAGGTTCATGTCTATCGGCGCCGCGGGCACGGCTGCCACAACCACGTGCGAGCCGCCATTTTGTGCGTCCGAAACCTTGTGCGCAAGGGCGCCATCTTCTGCACCTGAAGCCTCCGCCACCACATCCTCATTGCTTTCCTCCTCCATTATTACTCCCACCTCCTCCCTGGGGTCCTGGGTTGATTCTAACCCCTCTTCTAACTCCCCTCCCGGCACCCAATCGCCTTGACTATCCATGGCACGATTTTTTCAATTTGGATGTTATAAAATTAAAATTTTGGGCCACTCGTAATTTGAGTGCGCTAAGCGCACTTCAGGTCCGAATCTCGCTGCTGACACCAATTGTTGCGGATCTCAACGTCGGCCCCTTTTCCCCTTAAAAAGGGGGGATTAATCCCCTTGTCCGCGACTGACCGACGTGAGTCCTGGGGGTCCCAACGCTCCTTCCGGTTGGGAGCAGCCAGGGTATTTGGTCTACGAAAAGTCCCAAGGACCTGAGTGCCACTCCTGACCGTGAAGCAGGGGAGGGACTCCCGCTCGAACCCCGGTTTTAGATAGTCTAGTTGCCGAGCGGTTTTTAGCAACCCGAAGTTCGAGTCATTAGCATTCACTAACCCGAATCCGAAACGTTGGCCAAATCGTGCCACAGGTATTCAATGATGGAAAAGACAAGGACGAACGGATGTGAAGGAAAGAAGGCAAGGTAGGAAGAACAGGATTTATTATTATTTACACACAACCAAAACAGGGAAGAAAAGAAATGTAATTTACAGGGAAATGGAAGGAGCAGAAGGACACAGCAATTTCTAGCTTATCTATGCAGTCTTACTTATACCCAGGACAATACAGACAGAACGAACTCACTCACACGAATAGGGAATTGCAGAGTGGATTGGCTGGAGGGAGAGGAAGGTAGGACCACAAGGCTGGAAGGTTTGGCAGGGCGCACAGCAAGCAGGTCCTCTCCGGGCTGGGAGCAAGCAGGGTGGCGGCGGCACACGTATCTCGTTCGTTCCACGCGGCAGGGCTCGTTCTTGCCTCGACACGCCTCGGGCTCTTTCGGTCATCTGCTGCGGTTCTCTCTTGCGCGATTGTCACGCGCATATATCAAGCGGGGTCGTGACACGCCCTCGGCCGTTTGGGTACCGCCCCCGTACTCTGTGTTGGTGGCCTTATATGGCAATGCCACGGTCTTGTATCCTTATTTGGGCATGGGGCTGAACAGCCCCGCCCCTCATGGCGCGCCCTGGGCTTGTATCCTTATTTGGGCATGGGGCTGAACAGCCCCGCCCCTCGTGGCGCGCCCTGGGCTTGTATCCTTATTTGGGCATGGGGCTGAACAGCCCCGCCCCTTCCTGTCCAAACAGAGCACGGAGCACATATTCACCATAGCAGCGAACGCCGCTTCCAAACCCAGGCCAGTTGAGAGGGCGCGCACCCCACACTTGTCAAGCTGCTTTACCCAGAGAGGGAGAGTTTGGCTGGGAAATGTAATTATTGAAGGGGAGCTATCCTTATTTGATTCGGTGCAATCGAGTGTCAATTACTGGGCAACAGAGCCTTAAACTACATAGAATAAGGGAATAACTATTTCGAGGTTCTAAGATTGGCTCGGTGTATGCGATGAATGAACTAAGGGGGACGACCTTTGACCTTTACAATTATGGAGGTATTTACACAGATCATGACATTTACAAAGGGTGGTATTTACAAAAATTACAGGATTCTCAAATCGATTACAATATATATATATATATATACAGTGAAACCTTGACTTACGAGTGCACCAACTTACGAGTTTTCCGAGATACGAGCCGTCGCTCGGGCGATTTATTGCTTTGAGATGCGAGCCGAGATCTGAGTTACGAGCTTACGCCACCCGCCACCAAGTGGGTTCCGGTCATGTGGTTATCTTGCCGTGCAAGCATCTCTGCCGTATATCGCTGCTGCTTTGTTTTCACATTTTGGTTATTTTGGAGCTTACGCCACCCGCCACCAGGTGGGTTCCGGTCACGTGGTTATCTTGCCGTGCAAGCATGTCTGCCGTATATCGCTGCTGCTTTGTTTTCGCATTTTGGTTATTTTGGAAAATTTCTTTGTTTTAACCATGGGTCCTAAGAAATTGAGTGCCAACGGCAGTACTGAGAAGAAGAAGAGGATGATGTGCTTGGATATAAAACACGCAATCGTCGAAAAACATGAGCGAGGTGTGCGTGTTGTCGACTTGGTGAGGCAGTACGATCGTAGTACCTCTACGATATGTACGATTTTGAAGCAGAAGGAGTCGATAAAGGCTATAACGCCAGCCAAGGGCGTTACGATTATTTCAAAGCTCCGGACCTCTATCCATGAAGAGATGGAGAAGTTGTTGTTTGTGTGGTTGACGGAGAAGCAGCTCGCAGGATGCCGAGGAGGACGTATATAACGGCAGAAGAGAAGAGCATGCCAGGCCACAACTTGTTCAGACTGCCGGCGATAGCTCGCCTTCTCTTTGTGGAAAACACGGTGAGATCCTTAACATCCAACAACTAATGGGACGCAAACGGGGCGCCCAGTTTAGCGGTACACACATTGATGAATCACCCTGCCTGTGATTCACCCATGACAGGTTATAGCTGGGTCGGGATTCAAACCCAGGCTGGACAGTTTAGAGTCAAGTGTGCGTACCTCCAGTCCAGGCCATCCTGCCAACTTGTATGCTGCATACAGGTGAAATATAAAGCGCGAGATATTTTTATATATACTGTATATTTAAAAATATATATGTGGTTTTTGGCGGGCTGGAACGGATTAATAGCATTTCAATGGGGAAATTTAATTTGAGAAACGAGCAAATTGAGTTACGAGCTCGGTCACAGAACGAATTAAACTCGTAAGTCAAGGTTTCACTGTATATATATATATATATATATATATATATATACGTATATATATATATATATATATATATATATACATACATACACACACACACACACACACACACACACACACACACACACACACACACACACACACACACACACACACACACACACACACACACACACACACACACACACACACACACACACACACACACCACACACACACACACACACACACACACACACACACACACACACTCAAAGGCAAAAGTTATTGTGACACACAAACAACAAACAGAATCAGTGTTAAACTTTTACTGCCGCGAATGAAATGTTATTACATGGAAAGACAAGTGTTTCAAGGTATGGTAACGATCAACAGTCCATGAGAACAGCGCACCTGGCATATGCAAATGAGCCACAACACAAGAGGGGGTTCACAAGCAAGTTCACACGGTCAGTAGCGAGTGTGTCCACCTTGTGCATTGATGCAGGCCTGGCACCCTCGCCTCATTGAGGCCACTAAACGTCGATGAAAGTCCTGGGGAATATCATTCCATATCCGAGGAAGGATTTGGCGGAGTTCCTGCAGCGTTGTTGGAGGATTCGGATGACGTCGTAAACGTTGCTCCATTTCATCCCAGACGTGTTCAATGGGTGACAAATCAGGGGATCTTGCGGGCCAGGGTAACACATTAACATTGTTCTGATTAAGATACTGCTGTACAACTCGAGCAACGTGTGGTCTGGCGTTATCGTGTTGAAACGTCACTCCAGGGCCGTTCTGTTGCAAAAACGGTAAAGCGGCCATTTGCAAAATCTCGTCTCGGTACCTCAAAGCATTCAAGATCCCCTCAATCACAATCATTGGCGTCCTTGCTGCAGCTGTTATCCCACCCCAGATCATAACGCCCCCACCTCCAAAACGATCCCCTTCCAGAACACATGGCCTGATGTAACGTTCACCTGTGCGCCTGTAGACACGTGTCCTGCCGTCAGCTCGGTGAAGAAGGAAACGTGACTCATCGGTGAAGAAAACTCTTCTCCACTCACGTGCTCCCCATCGCAAGTGTTGTCTGCTCCACTGGAGACGTCGACGTCGATGTTCTGGCGTCAGAATTGGCCGTCGGGCTGGGCGTCTTGCACGGATGCCGTAGACGCGTAGACGTCGTCGAACTGTTCTTGCAGATACATCTCTGTAGCCAGGTATGGTACGGGCTGTAAGGGTTGCTGGCTGGAACCTGTGTTGGAGGTGCGTGGTTCGAATCCATCGTTCTTGACGTGGGGTCGTTACTGGTGGGCGGCCACTACGGGGATGGTCTATAACTTGATTGTTTTGCTGAAAACGTCGCCATAAGTGCCAAATGGTGTTTCTATGGACGTTGAATCGACGAGCAACGTCTCGCTGCGAGGTACCAGACTGAAGCATACCTATAGCTCTCCATCTGTCATTTTCCCCGAGGCGTGGCATGTCGATCTTGTTCCAGAACGATGAATAGAGGTGTTTTTCTGACTTCTGCACTTCTTAAGACTGCATTGAGTGGAAATGATCAGCGTCTGGTTGTCTGGCCTTTTGAAGTGAACATTGCTGGCCATTTTTCTCGAATATGTCATGCTTCTTGCAAATTTCGTGCAATTCGAACAACAACTGCTTGGTTGCGTTTCTTCGACCATTTTAACACTCTTTCTCTGGTTCAAATCCAAAAATTCATTCACAAGATTACCAATGAAAAAATTCCGTGTCACAATAACTTTTGCCTTTGAGTATATATATATATATATATATATATATATATATTTATACATACATACATACATACATACATACATACATACATACATACATACATACATACATACATACATACACACACACACACACACACACACATATATATATTTGTATGCCGTCGCCGGAGGCATTATGATTTCAGGTTGTCCGTCCGTCTGTCCATCCATGATAGGTTTTCGTTACCGCAATAACTTGAGAACGGCTGAAGGGATCTTAGTCAAACCTGGTGCATGTGTGTACAATGAGGTAAAGATGAACTGATTAGATTTTGGGCTCACGGGGTGAAAGGTCAAAGTCTGTAATATGTCTATAACTTGAGAACTGCTGAAGTGATCTAATTCGAACTTGGTGTAGGTGTGTATAATGATGTCACGATTAACTGATTAGATTTTGGGTGCAAAGGTCAAAGTCTGTCATCGGTTTATAACTCAAGAATGCCTGAAGTGATCCAATTCAAACTTGGTGCAGGTATGTATCATGATGTAAAGATTACCTGAATATAATTTGGGGCCAAGAGGTCAAAGGTCAAAGTCTGTAATAGGTCTATAACTTGAGAACGGCTGAAGTGATCTCATTCAAACTTGGTACAGGTATGTATAATGATGTAAAGATTAACAGATTAGATTTTGGGGTCCCGAGGTCAAATGTCAGAGGTCATGTCAGGTAAAAATGTGATAACTTGTGAACAGCTGAAGGGATTTAAATTACAACTTGGTACAGGTATTTTTATGATGTAGGCATGAACTGATACATTTTGGGGTCAAGAGGTCAGCGGTTGTGTCAGGTAAAATGTGATAACTTCAGAATAGCTGAATGGATTTAAATCAAACTTGGTACAAGTATTATAATGTAGCAATAATGTGGGCAGAGGCATATCATGGTCGACGTCGAAGAGTGTTGTTCTTGTTTTTTTGTTTTTTTTCAATGAGCCTGCATTGGTGACAATATACCATTTTGTGGTTCCATATTCCTCCGAATGTGTTGCCCTGAATATAATGTACAAGTTAAACAGTATGACATAACCCAACTTGTAGATCGTAAGGAAGATGCATGAATTAATCGATTTCTGTAATTGTAATTCTCGAGTGCAGTGTTTGCCATGCTGGGCAGCTTTTCTGGAGTTGGAACAGCAAGCTGAGCCAGGAGGACATACTCAGCTTTGTACACAGTCATGCACCAGAGGATATAAAGTCACACCAGTGATGAGTTATTCTTGTGTCTTTTCTTACCTTGCGAGAGTGAACTGCTTGTTTCATGTTAAAGCAGCTGGTAATGTACCTGTCTATGGATCTCGATTGATCGATCGATCTATCTATCTCTCTCTGTCTCTCTGTCTCTCTGTCTCTGTCTGTCTCTCCAGGTTCAGTACTGCAAAAGCAGTCACATGGCAAAGATTTCACTGGATGGTTTGCCTTTGCCGTTGCAGCAGTAGTCAAGGCAATAATTTGGAATTTAGCTATGGTGCAGGTGATAACTCACCTATTGTTCGTCCACCAACTCATTCTGGCAGACAGCTCCTCCACTCCTTTATGATCACCGAATGGCTGATTGGAGGTTTGGCTATAAGGTTATTTAATGAACTATTATATCCTCATTCAAAAACCAAATCACCTGGTCGTTTTTGCAACCATTGTCATTGCCTGGCAATTCAAATGTCTGGGTTTGCTTCGCAATGTATTGGGTGTCATTAAAGTTTGCAAGAGGTTGAATAATCAATACATTTTAACATTGGGAATGCAAACCCCCAGTAAGGGATGAGCAATTGCTTACATTGACAAATTACACACCTTCCCATTTGTCTGACCTTTGTACATACAGTTTGTGGTTATACCGTACCTGGGGTTGAATCCCGCTTATGCTTGGTTACCTATTATGAATTCTAAGCCTACCAATATCAAACTGATATCTCATTGTCCTGTTGATTTCAAACCCAAGAGATTTTGTGCTCACCAATTTGTAACAGCGCCTCTGTGGGTTGCTGATTTCGCACTTTTCTGACTAATTGCGGCATGCTCACACCATTGAACGACCTCCACTGCAACCACTACTTCTGAGGGTGCCATTTATCACTATTCCTTCTATCCCTGTGTACCTGCCCTGCCTTAGTTGAACCAGTTTGTACATGTATCTTGATGAATAAATCATTTTGTACAGTTCTACTGTTTCATTTTGAAACCATTACAGCAAATGATAACTTTCAGATGACTCAAACTCCTGAGCAGTCTGTATTTTCACATTACCTCTGCAAGATTTTTGATGTCTAGCCGTCTTGTGACAATTCCGACATGCTAATTTATAACTGAGGAGTTAATTTTATTTGGCTGCTCTGGCTGTCTTGTTTGAACATTCCCACGTTTTGCAGTTGTACCTCTGAGCCTCAAGGAACTAATGTCCTTGCTATAATTCATTGACGTGTGTGTGTGTGTGTGTGTGTGTGTGTGTGTGTGTGTGTGTGTGTGTGTGTGTGTGTGTGTGTGTCCGTGTGTGTGTGTGTGTGTGTGTGTGTGTGTGTGTGTGTGTGTGTGTGTGTGTGTGTGTGTGTGTGTGTCCCTGTGTGTGTGCAGTGTCCATGTCAGGCCTGTAATCTTTTACCATTTGTGTTTTGTCATCAAATTTTCACCAAAGCTTATTTCACCAAAATTTTCACCAATTCAAAGCTTTCACCAAAGAAATATGGAGAAGGTAAATTAATAATTTTGTCAAAAGGTCAAAGGTCAGCGTCACATAAAATCATCAATTTTCATGCGATTGACCTGAAAGTTTAATAATTTGCATATTGGTCAATTAATTTGTTCACCAATCAAAAGCTAGAAGCAGATTGTTTCCTATCCCTATATTTTTCAGGGCAGTGAGGTGTTTTTTATTGTAAGCAGTAGTTATGTTTTTGCTTCATGCACGTAACCCAGGGATTTTTGGCCCCCGTCGCACCGCGGAGCGAAAGGGGGACTTTGGTTTTCCCCTCCGTCCATGTGTGCGTCCGTCCGTGCATGCGTGCGTAATCGAAGGACCGAATTCTAATTTGGTGTGTGGGTGCAACCCACGTCAAAATCCAAGATGGCCGCCGCCATGTATGTCTGAACCTTGTGAGTGGAATATCTTGGAAAAATAAGCGAAGTACCAACTTCTAATTTGGTGTGTGGGTGTATCTAGGCATAAGGAAGAACGCTATTGAAAATTGGGTCGCCACGTCAAAATCCAAGATGGCCGCCACCATATATATGTCTGAACATTGTGAGTGGAATATCTTGAAAAATAAGCGAAGTACCAACTTCTAATCTGGTGTGTGAGTGTGTCTACGCATAAGGGAGAACGCTATTGAAAATTGCGTCACCACGTCAAAATCCAAGATGGCCGCCTTTCATCTTCCACTTTGTCAACTCACATCACTTCACCGACGGGGGACCTCGGCGTAACGCTTGTTTTTTTTGTTCTTTTCGGGAGCGATTGAAGCAGCTTTCAGTTGCCTGTACACCGCCCAAATAAAGGTATGTGTGAAAAGAACGTGTTGCATGATCAGAACAAGACACCCATAAGGAGGGTACCCTGCTAGTTTTATTAATTTGGTGACATTCCATTTCCCAATAATGGTTATGAATCATGTTGATCTTTTCAGAAAGATATGAAGGTTGATGTATGTGGACTTTCTATTCGATAAAGTGAAACAGTGCGAGGGAATTGAAACTTCACCCATTTCTCAACGCATTCCCCTGGTGTGTACTGTGTGTACATGCTTGTGCCATCAATGTGGTCCTACATTAATGCCATCTGCTTTTGAACCCTTTAGGATGGGCACAGAGCCACTTCAGGCCACGTGCTGGGAGGTCGTTATTCGTAAACCTAAAGCCACCCAGATGAACTTTGAGTGGTTCAAATAGATAACAATCACAAAGCAACAAGACTGGAGTGTGTAGGGGATTATTTATAACACCACCCCAATCCATCTTATCATAAGCAGCAATGGTCATATTTGCTGTGTGAGGGTGAGCATTATCGTGCAGTACATTCATGTCCTGCGTGCGACAGCATGCCTGGCCTTTGTCCAAGTATTGCTCATATCGCTTCATTTTGTGACAAGTCGCTGTACAACCGTGCATTGATTGTTTTCCACGATTAATAAGAAATTCCACACAAATTAAACCTGAGGATCACAAAACATTTGCCATAATGTTTCTGGCTGAACCTTTAATTATATGAGGTGTGCATGGAGAATGTCTCCACTCCATGCTGGCACTTTGACTTTGTGATGAAATGCACCCAGGTCTCACAACATCAAAAACTTTCAACAAATGGACATCTCTCTGGTCATTCTCAGCCATTCCTCAGCGTCGACGAGTCTGGCATTTCACTCAGGCCGACTGGCATGGTCTTCAAGACTGATTCTGCAACTGGACCAGACGGCATCAGCCCACAGATCCTAAAATCCTGCTCTACCGCTCTATCTCACCCTCTCTCTGTTCTCTTCACCCTCTCTTTTGCTCAAGGTCATCTGCCATCAGCTTGGAAATAAGCGAACATTACTGCTTTTCATAAAAAAGGTGTAAAAACAGATCCTTGCAACTACAGACCAATCAGCCTGCTCCCAATCATCAGCAAGGTCATGGAATCCATCATCGCTTTTGATATTAAATCCTTCCTCTTCACCAATGGCTTGATCTATGATCATCAATTTGGTTTCAGACCAGGTCACTCTACTCTGGACATGCTGCTTCTGCTTTCTCAACAATGGATGGAGGTCCTCAATGCCAAACAGGAAATTAGAGCTGTCTCCCTTGACATATCTTGTGCCTTCAATAGTATCTGGCACCCCACCCTGCTCACCAAACACTCCTCCTATGGTATCCATGGAAATCTCCACGCATAGCTCCTCTCTGGTCACAGTCAACTTGTGGCCCTGAATGGAATTCTCTCATCTCCCCTTCCTGTTCAGGCTGGAGTTCATCAAGGCAGTGTTCTGGGCCCTGTGCCTTTTTTTGTATTCATCAATGATCTTTCTGACTGGAAAATCCTCTCTATCTCTTTGCTGATGACTCCACTCTCTGCCGCTCCATATCTCAACCCTCAGATCGGCAGGCAGCCACCTTTTCACTCTCTGCAGACCTGGACAAAATCACAAACTGGTCAACCAAGTGGAATATGTCTTTCAATCCTGACAAATCTCACACTCTCACGATGTCTCTCCGAAAAGACCGTCTGGAAAACCCTCCCATCTACTTTCTCAACAATCCTCTTGAAGAAGTTCTGTTAGTCAAGCCTTTGGGCCTCAATATCAGCCATGATCTTTCCTGGGAAAACCACATTTCCAAGCTGGCCAACAAAGCCAGTTGCCGACTTGGGCATCCTCCAGCGTGTGAAGTCCTTCCTTGGCATCTCTGAGCTCCTCACCACATACAAAGCTTTCATCCGCAGCTTGATGGAATACTCCTCTCCCCTCTGGGCTGGTGCTCCTGCCTCATACCCAGCTCGGCTTCATGCTGTAGAAACCAAAGCTTTCAGGATTATTGGTATCTCCCGCGATGAAGCTGATTCTGAGGGCCTTTCACTCTCTCACCGCAGGCAGGTTGGTGGTCATTCTGTCTTCTACCGACTCCTCTCTGGCCTAGCTCCCCCAGCTCTGTCTGTGCTGTCCCCCAAATAATCTTGCAGGATGCACAAGAAATGCCAGCAACCCTCTTCTTGTGACACTGCCAAATTCAAGACTCTCTGCTCACCTTCACTCTTTTATTTCTCTTTTTCCCACCTTTGGAACAAACTCCCACACTCTCTTCAATCCCACTCCTCCCTCCAGGTCTTTAAAACAGCTGTTCACCACCATCTGTAATCTCCCCCCATCCAAAACCTTGATCTTTTCTACCCCCGCTAATTGACCCCAAATCCACCTCTTTCAATCTCCGACTTCATTCCTGAAATTCCTAGTAGTGTCAATTTGTTTTATACCGTGACTTGACAGTACTTTTGGTCTCCCACCTTACACGAACCTTCTTGAACGTTGTGAAATGAATGGTTGTTTCCATACTTCAAAAACTAAAGTCGAATTATTTTGCAATCTCATGTTTAGTGATCTGGACAATTCTCTAAAAATAATTTTTCAACAAGTTTACTGCATGCTTCAGCGACAGCAGTTGATTGCAGATGAGAACTCTCAAGATCGCTCGCCATTCACGGCCATTTTTGATCGCTCTCCAATTTCTGCCCATTTTGATCGCTCACCAATTCCTGGCCATTTTTGATCGCTCTCTAATTAGTACATGGTGTTATGTAGAATTATTATATGTAAGTGCAAAATTTGCTACACTAGTGGAACCAATGTTTTTTTGCATCTATATACCCTTGGCAACAAGACCTGAGTTGGTTCCATTTTTTTCAATGGCGTCTTCGGCGGCCATTTTGAATTTCAAAATGGCCGCCGTTTTTTGCAATTTTGTATGTATTCTAATTTCTACAGTCTTAAACTACACATAGATAACTATAATTACAATAATGAAAGAAATATGAACATTTACTTTATTCTTTTTTATCTTACAGGTATTCATAGACAAGTTGGATTTCAGCCTCACCGCCGCATAATGTCATCGTTTGAAGAGCCGCCTTCTAAGAAGCAATGCACAAGTTACGAACTTTGTGTATTCTGCCAAGAGAGAATTCCTGAACCTTTGGTTGACGTTGCTCATGCCAATTTCAAATGTGCTTCATATGAAACATTTCTTGGCAGCTTCCACAAAAGAGTGCAACTTGGCAACTTAAGCTTTGCGTCAACTAGTAAGAGACTATGTGATGTTTATTCAGTAGTACTTAAAGAAAAAAAGGCTACATGGCACAAGCAATGTTACAAGGCAGTGACAAATCGTGCTCATATCAAACGTGATGAAGTGAACTTTAGTAAATCTTGTGAATCAAAGAATATTTCAAATCTGACCAACCGCAAGAGGGGACCCGTCGAATCCTCAAAACCGAGCAGCACCGTCAACTTCAGCAACAACTGTGTCAACAGTTACAAGATCTCAAAGCAAAAGTGACTCATTCTTCAGAGATAAATGTTTCTTTTGCCAGAAAGATACTAATGAGGTTCTCCATCCTTGTACTAGTTATAGTAGAGGCTCGCATTTCACAGATATTGTCAATAAGAGTGGAAACAAGACTTGGCAGGTAAACCTAGGTGATGTGCTAACTTCTGGTGATTTACTTGCTAGAGATATTGTGTACCATCACATTTGTTACACTCGTAACTGGGAAAAATATGTTCAACGTCCACATCGTAAGGGTGGTGAGTTGTCCTTTGAAGCCAAACAGGAAGTGAACCTGAAATCCATAGCAGCTGAAGCAGAGTTTACAAGCATCATACAGCAAAGGATTGATGAAGGAGAGTTCATCCCCATGCCTGATGTGCACCTTCTGTATAAAGATATCTTCCAGAACCACAACGTTCCTGGTTTTGATCCCAACAAGAGGCTATACTTAAACCAGAAACTGAAGAACAACCTGGATAATGTCGAAATCACAGGCATATCTGGAAAACTATCAACAGTTCATTCCAGTGATGCTGGTGCTGCAGCTATTCGGGCAGCTTCTGCTGAACAGAAGGATATGCAAGCAAAGTTCAAAATTCTCTTTCAAAGTGGAAAGATTATAAGAAATGCAATAACACAGGCGAGGCAAAATCCTTGGAAATTTGAGGGGTCGCTAAAGGACAGTATTGAAGTTGGAATACCGGAACAACTGTTCTGTATGATGAGATGGATCATCCAGGGAGCAGCCACCACCAAAACATGGATGTGCCATTCACAGGTGTCGGTATAGATCAAGGACAAGAGTTCCTGAATAAAGTTCTCAAAGGGGATGGTGGACTAAAAGGAATCACCAATAAGCCTGCAACTCTCCTGAAATACTGTCTTTGTGCCCCAGAGTTAGCAAGACTGGCCATGGAGTCTGAGATGATGATTGGTATGTCAAAAGAAGCCAGTGCTCGTCATCATCACCTGACGTCAGCGAAATTCAATCAACGGGAACAGAGTGTAAATCAGTTATTGGCAACATTGAAGGATTGTAATCCATTTGCTGACAAATCAGCTAAGTTGTACAATTTGATGACAAGACAGGTGGTGCCTGAGAACATTGAGAAGGACATACTGAACATGGAGGTCCGTGGACAGCAAGCATTCAAATCCTTTGTTGAACAGCGCATATGTGGATCAACAAACCTACGGGACCGCATGACCAAACTTAAGTATCTCAACTGGGATGACATGTGCAAAACCCTCAAACTGAGAGGAACTAAGGGGGAAGTTGAATTGAAAGCAACAAAAACACTTTGCCAGATTGCTAATGATAGCAAAGTCAAGTCGTGAAATCGACCTTCAAGATGTTATCTCAAATTACGAGTTCACCGCCATCAATTCAACTCTTATGAAAACTGATGGGTCGCTGATAACTTCAGACAGTAAAAGTGATCTGATACATGTGTTAGAAAGCTTGGCAACAGAAAAAGAAACCAACAGAGAGAAAAACCGTTTAAGCTAGGCTGGTCATGTGATGCAGATAACATTCCAATACCTATCCTCTCAGAAATTGCAATAGCTCCCGAATCTGTGGTCGAGCTTGTTAGGTGTGGATGTGGAATAAGCAAATGCTCCAGAAGATGTTCCTGTAAGCAACACAATCTGACATGCACAGAGTCATGTGCATGTGGAGCAGATGAAGAATGTGCCAACACGGCTGTGCAACAAACTGAGGAACTTGAAAACCCTGATGATGACAACTAGGCATAGATATTACAATGAAGAAAACAAAACTGATATTTACAAAATTATGGACCTTTGAATGTTTGACCATTGTCAAAATGTATTGCACTATTGTCTAAAGAGATGATTATACCAGGAACATTATTCAATGTTACCTTATATTTGAATAGTAGTAGTAACTTTAATATTTGGCAGCCATTTTGAAATTCAAGATGACTAATGATACCTTCCTTTGGGTTGCAGTTTTGTTTGGTATTAACATTAACACACTTTGGCATAGCTTGACAAGACAAATAATATTAAATAAATAATAAAATTTACTTATAATATGCTTTTGCTTGCCTTTGTGCAAATGAAGCACAGCAAATAATTCAAATGGTGGCCATTTTGAATTTCAAGATGGCTGATATTCCACGAAAGAGTTTTTGTTAACGAGATATTAGTGTTCTAGTAGCTTTTCTGTACAAAGAATGACACAAATGCCAGAAAAAATGGTCAAAGTGTTTTATGTGAAAAGATACATCTTTCAAAATGAAAATAATGGCAAAATTGGTTCAAATGGCGGCCATTTTGAATTTTAAGATGACTGATATTTCTCAAAAAACGTCTGTTAACTGGATATAAGTGTTCTGGTGGATTTTCTGTACAAGGAATGACAAAAATGCCAGAAAAAATGGTTAATCAAAGTGTTTTATGTGAAAAGATACATACAAAATTGCAAAAAATGGCGGCCATTTTGAAAGTCAAAATGGCCGCCAAATACGCCATTGAAAAAAATGGAACCAACTCAGGTCTTGTTGCCTAGGGTATAAGGATTCCAAAAAACATTGGTTCCACTAGTGTAGAAAATTTTGCACTACAATGACAACACCATGTACTAAATTCCTGGCCATTTTTTATCGCTCTCCAATTCCTGGCCGTTTTTAAATCGCTCTCCAATGCCTGACGATTTATGATTGCTCTCCAATTCCTGACGATTTTGGATCGGTCTCCAATACCTGGCCATTTTTGATCACTCTCCAATTCCTGGCCGTTTTTTAATCGCTCTCCAATTCCTGGCCATTTTTGATCGCTCTCCAATGCCTGACGATTTATGATTGCTCTCCAATTCCTGACGATTTTGGATCGATCTCCAATACCTGGCCATTTTTGATCGCTCTCCAATTCCTGGCCGTTTTTTAATCGCTCTCCAATTCCTGGCCATTTTTGATCGCTCTCCAATGCCTGACGATTTATGATCGCTCTCCAATTCCTGACGATTTATGATCACTCTCCAATTCCTGACGATTTTGGATCGCTCTCCAATTCTGGCCATTTTTGTTCGGTCTCCAATACCTGGCCATTTTTGATCGCTCTCCAATATCTGGCCATTTTTGATCGCCCTCCAATTTCTGGCCATTTTTGATCGCTCTCCAATACCTGGCCATTTTGGATCGCTCTCCAATTCTGGCCATTTTTGATCGGTCTCCAATACCTGGCCATTTTTGATAGCTCTCCAATTCTGGCCATTTTTGATCGCTCTCCAATTCTGGCCATTTTTGATCGCTCTCCAATTCTGGCCATTTTTGATCGCTCTCCAATATCTGGCCATTTTTGATCGCCCTCCAATTTCTGGCCATTTTTGATCGCCCTCCAATTTCTGGCCATTTTTGATCGCTCTCCAATTTCTGGCCATTTTTGATCACTCTGCAATATTTAAATGCACACTATGTGAGACAAACATCTCTGAATTGCGCCGACTGTCTTCTGTAAATTTCCGCTGGTTTGTTGATGGTCCTTCACAAGGAAATTACCCACAGCACACGTGGCTGTTGGCTGGCATCTTTGTTTTACCCAGAAATGTTCGACCACCAGTCACTTCCTGTATAACTTGCTGAGGATAGACGATATAATTGCACAAAACGTGTTTTCTGCAGCTGATAGTCATGCCTCAATGTTCCCTCTGATCTTGCATCCCTCCTTTCCATTAGGTTGCACACGTTTCTCGAGTAACCCACCCCTTGTGAAACCCCTAATCCAGGGCTTGCTCTTCCCACATCCACTCCTCTGTTCCGCTCGTCTCCCACTCGTAGAGCCTCCTTCACCAGTTTGTTTGATTACTCTCTTCCTTCCATGGTTTAAAGCTGGCAGCACACCACCACCTCAGGTCATACTTCATCTACGCCCATGATCTTTTTCTTTTCTCCTCTCCTCCCATACCTCGCCCCATCTTTTTGCGGGTTTCTATGTTTCCTTCTGTTTTCTCACTTCTGTTTGTTCATCTTCATCCCCTTGTGCTGCCGTACCAGTGCGTTGCCTTCTACCCTGTCACCCGCCTCAACTTTGCATCCATACAAAAACCTCGAACTGCCGTTGTACATTTGGATCAGTTGCTCCTCTGTCATTTTAGTGTTCAACATTAATTTTGATGATGGCTTGTTAGCCCATGGCTGTTATACCTTTGGATTCAAGTAATGTGTATGTTATGCCTGGTGTTGGCTTAACGGTTAAGGTGGCTGGCTTAAGACCACAAGGTCTTGAGTTCAAGCCGCTGTCATGTCGTTGAAGCAACACCAGTTGGGTTGATTCAACCTGTCATCATTCCTGTAAAGAACTAACTGCCCGTCAATGTGGAATGTTATTTGGTTTCCTAAGTGCAGGATGTGACATTGATGTCACATCGGACCTAACAAACGGAGTGGGTCATCCTTCGGAATGGGACAACAGGCGTATTTTGAAAACCCGAAAATGTTGAATGGTATGTACAGTCATGTGAAAAAGTAAGTACACCCCATGTAAAGTTTTGACTTTTTCAACATATTTCAACATACAGCTATTTGATCTTCATTTCAACAATATTGGTAGATAAAGGTGATATAATATAACAAATATCATGAAACATTTACATTTTGTAGTCAATTGTATAATTTAAATAAACATAAATGCAAATTTAGCATGTGGAAAAAGTAAGTACACCCTTGGCTCTAATAGGTGGTATTGCCCCCTTTGGCAGAAACAACCTCAAGTAGGCGTTTCTTATAACTGTCTACCAGTCTCTGACATCGACTGGGAGAAATCTTTGCCCAACCCTCCATGCAGAATTCTTTCAGCTGTGCGATGTTTGAGGGGTTTCTTGCATGCACAGCTCGTTTCAAATCCCCCCACAACATCTCGATGGGATTTAGATCCGGGCTTTGAATTGGCCATTCCAGAACCCTCCATTTCTTTCTTTTCAGCCATTCCTTGGTGGATTTACTGGTATGTTTAGGGTCATTGTCATGTTGCAAAGTCCACCTTCGGTTGAGCTTCAACTTCCCGACAGATGGCCTCACATTATCCTCAAGCACCCTCTGGTAAAATGAAGAATTCACAGTGGATTCTATGATGTAAGCTACCCAGGGCCTGATGCAGCAAAGCTACCCCAAACCATAATATTTCCACCACCATGCTTTGCAGTTGGTTTCAGGTTCTTGTGGTCAAATGCTGTCTTTGGTTTTCACCAAACATGTCTTCTGGTACTGTGGCCAAATAGCTCTACCTTTGACTCATCTGTCCAGAGCACATTGTTCCAGAAGTGCTGGTCTTTGCTGAGGTGTTCATTAGCAAACTTTAGTCTTGCCCTTATGTTCTTTCTGGACAGCAAAGGTTTCCTCCTGGCACACCTCCCATGTAGATCAAATTTGTGCATCCTCTTTCTAATGGTAGACTCGTGCACTTTGACATCAACAGTGGCAAGAGCTACCTGTAGGTCCCGTGATGACATTCTGGGGTTCTTCGAGACTTCTTTCAGCATCTTGCGGTCTGCTCTCGGGCTGAACTTGCTGGGGCGGCCTGGCCTGAACAAGTTGGCAGTTGTTTGGAATCTTCTCCACTTGTAGATGATCTTCTGGACAGTCGAATGGTTGATTTCAAATTGTTTGGAGATCTTTTTAAATCCCTTCCCAGACTCGTAGGCATCTATAACCTTCTTTCTGAAGGCCTCAGAGAGCTCTTTTGAATTAGGCATGGTGACGCCGCACACTTCAACAACAAAGAGCAAACCAAACTAAATGTCGGAGGTTTAAATAAGACAAGTTCCTCCAAGATCCTCTCTAACGATGTTCTAATCATTTGCACCTGAGCTGGTGCACCTGATTGTAATTTTAGGTATTTGAAGTAGTGATAAATGTAGGGGTGTACTTACTTTTTCCACATGTGAAATTTGCATTTATGTTTATTTATATTATACAATGGACTACAAAATGTAAATGTTTCATGATATTTGTTATATTATATCACCTTTATCTATCAATATTGTTGAAATGAAGATCAAATAGCTGTATGTTGAAATATGTTGAAAAAGTCAAAACTTTACATGGGGTGTACTTACTTTTTCACGTGACTGTACGTTACATCGATCACAAACTCTTTGTGTTCTCAAAGGTGGAAACACTTTGTATTCTGACATCAGATTTTGATTTATTAACCCTACTTATTTCACTACTTTCCTCGATACTTTTTATATGCGATTTAGATTCATAACATGTGAAATATATTGCACAAATCTTTAGGGCTTGAAGAAAATGTTTCCATGAGTCTCCATTTCGATGTAGAAAATAAACTTGTATGTACAACTGATGCATTAAAAACGATAACAGCAGTCGGTAGACGCGTACCTCCGCCAGGTTGATCAGTTTACATTTTGTATCCCACTGATAGGCCGGATCTGGATCCAGACCTCAACCAAAATGAAATGGATTCTTGCTTGTCACACACCCAACCTGTCCACCACGTTTCGTTTGAATGCACCCAACTTTGAGATTTTGTGTTATACATCGTTTTTGTGCCTATTTCTCAATGGTGAAGAATCACTTTTAAAATTCTAGAATCCGGATCTTCACCAAAATCTAATAAACTCTTCCTTGTCACACACCCAACCTCTCCGCCAAATTTTGTCCAAATCCGTCCACAACTTTTTGAGATACCTGTTCACAGACAAACAGACAGACTGACTGGGGTGAAAACAACTTTCGTTCACCTTCGGTAACGGAGGTAAAACAAAGATTTTCTATTGGGTAGATGTACGTGTTCGTGTTCATTTACACCAAACATGAAAGGATGACTCTCATAATACAGGCAGGATAGTCATACATTTGATGTGGTGTTTACAGCTATGGCTCTATGAAAGTTTATTATATTATACAAGATAAGTACTTGTACATTTCTCCTTACGAGTGGTGTTGTTGGTGTGAATATACGTTTGACTGTGCTTTGCCTTGTACATATGCGTGGTTTAATTGCACAAATAGGCACATCGTGTGCAGTCCACAAATGCTTGGAGTGAAAGTCATAATTATGTTACAACAGATGATGTTTTCATGTCTCCAACACTTCAAAACAAACTCCGCTCTTCATCTTACTCTGACCCCTTCAATACCACAGCTATCCCTGCCTGGTTTACAACTATCTCATTTCAGTGCCACACGTTCTGCGAGGGCACATTGAAGATCATTGTTGTCGCACCCCTTTCTGCAGGTCATGTGCTTTTTGTTTATTCACCCCTGTTATAAATACATCTGCCCAAGGTCTTTCGGTGGAGTAACGACCATACCCGATAATTTCCAATAACACAACAAATAATTTTTTATGTCAAGATAGCTAGAACATGGTACGTTTATCTTGACAATAGGCTGGAAAAATAGGATTTGTACTTTATAAATGATAATGTCGACCTTCAATCGGTGGACAGGTAAAAAAAAACAATGGATGGAATTGAGAAGACGTTCTTTGATGGTTGACTAACCTCCATGGGAAGCAAGAAGCTGAAGTTTCAGATGTTAACCCTTCGTTAGAAGCAGATAATGTTCTGTTTATGAGTTTTGAACTGTCAACTTGTCCTTGCTGCCCATGGGAGTTAGTGTAACTCAAATCGACGCACACTCCCCTCTAAGCTGTCTAGCCTGGGTTTGAATCCCGACCCTGCTATAAATTGTCATCCTGGTGTGTCAAAGGCAAGGCGATTCATCAGTGTGTGCCGTCCTCGGATGGACGTTGAGCGGACATCCCGTCTGCCAGGATCAGTTGGTGGATGTTAAAGACCCCACGGTGTCCTTCACAAAGAGTATGCAAGCTATCGCCGGCACCATGAACAAATTACAAATTCCTGCCCCAACCTTAGTTGAACGATAGGCCTGGCCAGCCGGTTCGTGAAAAATGCAGGCCAAACTTCCACAGCCAACCTCACAATAACGTGGGAATAATTGTGGCCACTGAAAGAAGGAGAATGAAAAAGCAGCACAATATTGCAGTTAAAATTTCACAGTTTTGGCATATGACTAACAAATATACATATTTATATATCAATTTGTATTTTATAGTGTTAAAACCTGCTCTTGTGATGGAAAATCTTGTAGAAAATATTTCTGTTAAAGATAGTCTGCTTAAAAATAGCAACCTTGTGGACACAAGACAAAGGAGAGGACATCAATGGAGTTAAGGTGAAGTGGCAGGTCGGCATCGGCTTTTCAAACGGACAGGATAATTTTCCTTTGGAGGGAAGTAAATAGTTATAGTTTGTTTCCAAATTAATGATATACCAGGCAGAGCTCTTTTTTTTTTTTTACCTCTTTCCATCCTTTTGTGTCCTGGCCAAGGCCGCCCAAATAAAATGGTAGACACAATGGAGAGAATAGAAAATTTAAAGATTGGATGGCTGGGGAACATGCGTGCCTGTTGTCGTCGCAACAGGAGTGGGAAGTCCAGCATTCCCATCAAGGTCTTCATCTTTCTCTCCTGCGCGCATGTAGTCCAAGAAGAGTGTGACGGTTGCAAAAGTGGCCGCGTTGACAGGAAATGCCCGGAGCAAAGTTGATACCAAGCCTCGTTTGAATACACGCAAGCCTTCCTCACGGTAGCTTTGTGCGAAACAGTCGACAATGCCTCTGTATCGTGCTTTCGATCCAAACGCATCTGCTTGTAACCTTGATTTAACCACATCGAAGGGATACGTAGATAGCCATGAAGCAATCCCAGACATGCCACCGGCCACGAGGAGCTTGGGAACGAGATGAGGATCCTCGGGTTCACATCCGAGTGCACGGGTAACCCCGTCGTACGTTAGGAAATACAGGCCGAAAGCAGGAGTTTCACGGATTAATGTACACACCAGGCCACGGTTCATTCCTCGCACACCCTCATGTCGATATATCTTTCGTAGGCAATCCAAAGAATTCCTGTAGGTACGGGTACGGCTGCGACCTTTTTCACCCATGCCTTGTAGCTGCATTCTCGTCTTAACAAGTTCGATGGGACAGCACACGATGCACTGGATAGCTCCCGCCGTAGACCCGGCCAAGAAATGATTCCGAGGAGAATCTTCTTGCAAAAGGCGCATCGCATTGCCCTGTACTCCAAAAACGATGGCGTTTATGAATGCAAGACCCATCATTGGAGAACCTATGCCCTTGTACAGCCCCCATATCTGGGAAGGAACAACAGAGAGAGACATCAGTACGAGGGGAAAATGTACTTACTGGACATGAAAATATAATTTTGCACAGAACCTCAAAGTTCATCTTCATCATTGGTAATCAAAGTTCATCCTCAAAGTTCATTAACCCCACAGGAGTTGATCCCAACAATAAAACCGTTTCAAAAAGAGGTTAATATGCAAAAAGAGGTTAAATATGGTTAATATGCATCATTGCTGTCACACATGACCGAGTACATGTTCATTGAAAATGACAAGTTCAAATCGCATTTTTACAAGTTTGGCTAATCGATGCAAGTCAGGATAATTGGTGCAAAATGAACGTCAGATGTGAACTTTTCTCAGGAATGATTGGCCTTTATGCACCCACACCTTCAACATGTCCACCTCCCCTTTCAACACAAAGCTCACAGCGGCGGAGCATGCCCTGAACTGAACTGCTCCTCTCACCATAGCCAGGTCATTGTGCAAAGCATCCACTTCATGTCGAATACGGCCCTGCAATTCGTCAAGATCACGGGGAGGAGTTACGAACACCTTGTTCTTTAAATGTCCCCAAAGGAAATAATCACATGGTGTGAGGTCAGGTGATCTTGGCGGCCATTCCACTGCATGGTTGAGGGCGATGACTCGGTCTCCAAAGAGTTCCCTCAGTCGATCTCGGACAGCGATAAGACGATGTGCTGGGGTGCCGTCTTGGGCCCACCAGAGATATCTGAAGACACCACAAACCTGTCGCTCAAAGTTCTCCTCCAGCTGCGGTAAAACTTCATCATTGATCATCTGCAGATACCTGTTACCATTGACATTCCTTTGAAAGAAAAATGGTCTGATTACCTGACCACTTCCACAAAGTCCCAACCAAACAGTCCACTTTTGTCGATTCATGTTGGTGTCAAAATTAAATTCCGGGGGTTGTCCTGTCGGTGCATATTCAAGAACATTATGGGTATTGACCTTGCCGTCTATGGCGAAAGCAGCTTCGTCACCGATAACGAGATACCACAGGAAATTGACATTTGCTTTTGCAACGTGCTATCAACCATCTGGCAAGCACCAGCCTCCTGGCAAAATCCCCTGGCGTAAGTTGATGCCGGATATGAATCCGATATGGATGTTGGTGGAGGTCCAGTCTTGTGATTCAGTTGAATGTTGCCGAAGGCAATCCCGTCCCATTTCGTATTGCGCTGGTATCCCTAGGATGCTCCAAAACTTGCTGCCTTACTGCTCAATGTTCATTTCCGATCGCCCAGTGCGCCTCCTACCAGAATTCCCCTTGTTGCGGTTGAGCCTAGTGCCATGCTCTTGGTATTTTCTAACATTCGCCCAGATGGTTTTGGCTGCTGGAGGCTCCCGTTCTGGGAAACGTTCCCTGAACGCATCACGAGTTCGCTGCAAACTTCCAGTTTGGTGAAAGGTTGTAACCACGAAGGTCTGCTGTTCAGTCGTAAGTTGAACCATCTTTTCAATGACTCAGACTGTCTCTAAACCCATACACTGAAGGCCCATCTTAAATACCCATCTTAAAGAAAGGATGACACAACTGACGAGTACCAGACCAGCTAACAATTTTACATTATCAACTTGGCAGTCTACAAGTAATGCGTCCATTTCAAACTGTCTTGCATTGAATTGATTAGCCAAACTTGTAAAAATGCGATTTTAACATGTCATTTTCAATGAACATGTACTCGGTCATGTGTGACAGCCATGATGCATGAAAGGCATCAATGGAAAGCTGAGGATCTCCTCATAATTGGTAAACCACATGTAAATTGTCAAACTAAATAACCTTTGCATATAACCCCTTTAATTCGGATTACCTTTTTTTTGATACGCACTGTATATATATATATATATATATATATATATATATATATATATATATATATATATATATATATATATATCTATATCTATATATATCTATATATATCATTTATAATTATATATATATATATATATATATATATATATATATATATATATATATATATATATTGTTGTGGATATGAGAATTGTGTTTTTTTATTGTGTAATAAATTGTAAAATATCACCCTCCTTCCTCAGTTGTTGTCTATAAAGGTCAAAGGCGTCCCTTAGTTAGGTCATATACCATCACGTAGCCAAATCATAGATTTCCTCCTTGTTGGTAGTTATTTCCTT
Organism: Myxine glutinosa; assembly: GCF_964187855.1. Taxonomy (NCBI): domain Eukaryota; kingdom Metazoa; phylum Chordata; class Myxini; order Myxiniformes; family Myxinidae; genus Myxine; species Myxine glutinosa. Next base: position 58,980,215 of record NC_136269.1, on the reverse strand, counting down.
ATTCTGTGTATTAGGTTAAGGCTCTGTTCCAACTAGTTAACACTGCATTGCATCGAATTCAAACAAAGGTAGTATCCCCTTTCAATTTCCCCAGAACCTCCGTGGGATCCCCCTTTTGTCAGCCGCATTAACAAATTCCTCTGCGCGGTTTGCTGCATTACGCTGTTCTTTGGGCTTGTGGTTTTCGCCGCAGCTGCTTGGCGGTTTCACCGCGACTCCATTAGCCACGAGGTGGGCTCGGAGAAGAAGGGGGAGGAGCCGCCGAATCCAGGGCGTTGGCCACCCCTCGTCATCAAGGGCGGAGCCAAAAGAGGCCGTGCGAGCCAACCGGCACGGCAGTAAGCGACCCGGTAGGCGTGCCCAGAGAGCTCGACGGAGAGAGATCGAGGCGCGATATAAAACGCGTGCGCATGCGTCAAGAGGGGAGTTCTAAGAGTTGAGTGAGAGAGTTCTAAGAGTTGAGTGAGAGAGTTCTAAGAGTTGAGTGAGGAGTTCTAAGAGTTGAGTGAGAGAGTTCTAAGAGTTGAGTGAGAGAGTTCTAGAGTTGAGTGAGGAGTTCTAAGAGTTGACTGAGAGAGTTCTAAGAGTTGAGTGAAAAGTTCTAAGAGTTGAGTGAGAGGGTTCAAGAGTGGCTGAAGAAGGAGAGTTGCGCTGGAGAGTTGCTGAGTTGCGTAAGGGAAGGACGTTGAGTGTGGCGTGAAGTGGAGCTGAGGAGCCCGGAGTCCAGCACGAAGCACCCATCCGCTCGCGGTGAACGATACGTGCCGCTGGACACCAAGGTTTTCCCGCCAAGAACGCGAGTCGACTCCTGGAGCCGGACCTCGACGCCTAAAGTGGCCTGGGCCTTCCCATTCCTCCTTCCAGCCAATCCACTCTGCAATTCCCCGTGTGAGTCTGTCTTTGTTTGTGCTGTCCCTGGGTTAATTAAGACTGTAATAGATAAGCTAGCATTTTCACTGTGTCCGCTTCTTCTTCTTCTGTTTTTATTTTATTATCTTTTCCTACTCCTTGGTTGCTTTCAATTGTGTAAATAACAAATAAATCATATTTGTATTTCTTACCCTTTGCCTTTCTTTCCTCTACATCCGTCGTTGTTGTCTTTTCCCTCATTGAAAACCTGTGGCGCGATTTTGGCCAACGTTTGAGAATCGGGTCTAGTTTCTGTTAACGGTTCGTGCCGCGGCTGCCATCCGCTCGGCAAATTAACATCTTATCCGCGGTCGCGAATGAAGCTGCTCACCTGCCTCTGGAGGGAGCTTGTGCAGCTTCAGGACTCACGTCGGTCAGTCACAAACGAGGGGACTAATCCCCCCTCGAGAAGGGATCCGAGGCCGACGTTGGGATCCGTAATATTTGGTGCCAGGAGCGGGATTCGGACCTGAAGCGCGAAAAGCGCGCTCAAAATTACGAGTGGGCAAAATTTTGTTTTATAAAATCTTAAATTTAAAATCGTGCCATGGATGGTCAAGGCGACGGGATGCCGGTGGGGGAACTAGAAGAGGGGTTAGGGTTAACCCAGGACCAGAGGGAAGAAATGGAGGAGAGCAATGAGGAGGTGGTTGAGGGAGTTTCAGGTGACAAAATGGCGCCCTCGCGCACGTGGTTTGGGAGGCGCAAAATGGCGCCTCGCACGAGCGCACGGTAGCCGAGCCCGCTGTACCAGCGGGCTTTAACATGCAGCCGTTTAACATGCAGCAGTTCATGACAATGCCTGGCGTACATGACCGAGCAGAGTGAAGAAAGGAATAAATTTAGCAGGGAAATGAAAGAAATGGAAAGCAGAATGATTGGAGTAATAAGGGCCAATGGAAAGCAATTGGGAAACCAAATTAAAGAAACTAATGAGGAGTTGGCGAGGGGGCAAGCCGCATATGAGGTAAGGGAAGCGGAGAGGGACAGGGACCGCAGGTTGGGCGAGGGGGTCACATCGGTGCACGACGAGGCAACGCGGGTCGAGGACCACTGGTTGGGTGAAGTGGAGGAAAGCGAGGGTAAGATGACGGTTGTAGAAATTGCGAACCGGGGTTTGGAAAAGCCGGCGACCGCTGAGGTAGGAGAGAAAATTTTATTAAAGCCAACGGTTGTCGATGTGAATAAAGAAAAAGCAGTAGTGGGAATAATCGAAATTGGAAAAACGACGGAGGTAGCCCGGGAATTGGAGGAAGGAATGGATAATGCTCAAAGTCCCTGCTCACATCACGATGCTGTGCTTAACCCAAATGGAAGTTTGCAGGTGCGCGTGGAGAAAAGGATCCCCCAGGTGAGTCGTGCTGTGTATTGTGCGGGGAGATTTTGTGGAAGGATGTTTGGTGACAACAGGATTCTCGCGCGCTTGGGATCGATATGGCACCCGGGCGTTCGTGGAAGGTCCATTGTGTGTTGTATTAAAGAAAATGGCGCGCTTGTGAGGAAAAAGGGTGCGTCAGCGAGTGGGTGTGTTATAAAGTGTGGCAGTATAGCCGAGTGTGAGCGGGAATGCACGACGGAGTGTACGTGCGAGGGTGAGAGTGACTCGGGGAGTGAGTTGGTGGAGGAGCGGGTGCGAGGATGCACGCTTGGGGTGAGTGTGCGAAGAAGCACACCTGAGTTGGTTGGGGCGCGGGAGAGCCCATGGAAACGCGTGAGTGGGTGGATGCAAGAGTGCACGCCCAGGGTGAGTGTTACGGAGGACGTAACGGAGGAGAGGTGTGGAACAAAGTGTGCGCAAGAGAGGGCACGAGAGGTGTGGTGTGTAACAGGGAGTGCGGAGGTGGAATGGACGGGCGGCGTTGGAACGCCGGGCTTGGTGAGTGTGGAAAGGGTCGCGTGTGCGTGTGGGCATGCGAGTAAGGCGTCGACGTTAACCGGGTTAGCAGTTAGGGTGACGGATAGCCGACGCGGGCGCTCGGTGCACGGCATGCTTTGTTGGATGTGAAGCTTCGCGCGGATCGCGCTTTGTTGAATGCGAAGCTTCGTGCGGATCGCGCTTTGTTGGATGCTAGGCCCCGCACGGTCGAGTCCGGGCCTTGGGCAAGGCGACCGGGTCCGGTTCAAGGGCAAGTAGGAGGAAGCGGAGCGGTGCCCCTGGTGGCGGGGACGGGGTTCCGACCGGGCGAGCCTCGATCATCGGGCCGGAGGACCGCAAGGTTCCGCGCCGCGATGATGCGTGGAATCTCGGCTCGACCAAGCCCCCCCCCCCCCCCCCCCCTGAACCGAATGCCAGACGGATTCAACCTGCAGGCGACCAAACCACCCGGATTCATTGCTCGGCTTTGCGAGGCCGAGTTTTAATGATGTAACGACGCACCGAGGCTCAGTTTAATGGACAGTGATGATGATAGTGTTTTGACCCAAAATTGAAAAGCAAAATTTGATGATTGGCAAAGGATTGGCAGATTGATGATTGGCAAATGATTGGTAGAGTGATTGGCAAATTTTTAATTGGCTGGAATTTGGTGAGCAAAATTTATAGTGAGAGATGCCCGATGTGGTGGGTTGGCAACTCTGCCATCCCTCACAGAGGGGGCCAAAGGAGCACTCGTTATGGGGTTGGCAATGAAAACTAGCCCGGGAGGGTTAGGATATAGTGTGTAGGGATCTAGAGAAGATGACCATAGGTAACGGTAAGGTTAGGTAGTGACAATGATACCTGTAGTGGGGACGCAGGTAGATTAGTTTGGATAATAATGACGAGGGAGCACAATAGTTTAAAGGGGCGACTGGGAAGCACAAGTTCCAGAGGGGAGTAGTTAGATGAGATGATGCCGTGTGTTGAGAATCGAAGGTGCATTGAGCGTGGAAGTGTATGGAGCAGTGAGTGAGGAACGATTGAGATTGCACAGGTGTGCAACTGAACAGGTGTATGGAGCAGTGTATGAGTGAGTGATGGTGATGTGTGTTGTGTTGACCAAATGGTCCAGGGAGGAAGGAGGGTGCAGGTGGCCCCAGGTGAGATTGTACAGGTGTGCAACTGCAGGTGAATGGAGAATGGTTGTGTGGAATACATGGAGTGTGGAATATATGGAGTATGGAATGGATGGTCGTGGAGTGAGTATGGTGGAAACAGTGGAGTGGAGTGGATGGTGCGAAGGTGTGGATGGGGGAAAGGAGGATGGACCCCATCATGAATACCCGGGGAGGGTAGTGTAAGAGTTAGGTAGAGGGTACAGGTAAATTGTGGTTGGATATTGGCATCTGTGGTGCGTGGTGGAAGAATGATGGTTGGATGGGTGCATTAGTGACGTGGAAATGGCTGGGCGTGTGGCCTGTTAGTGTGGTTAGTTGAATGGACACTCCGCCACTGTGAGGATGTCGGCCAGGTGAGGCCGCAGGTGGGCTCTGGGAGCCGTTAGAGTTGTGGGTGGGGCCCGAGGGTCCGGAGGACGGACCCGGGTAGCCCAGTGCCAGAGGGGACCGAGTGCGGAGAGCGCCAGCGGGCCTTCCCCAGTAGATAGGTTAGGTTAAGGAGCAGGTAAGCTCGGAGGCAACTACAGTGGTGGAGGTGTGCAGGTGGGTAGACCTGCTGGGAGAGCCACACGACCCAGTCCTGAAATTGTGCAAGGGCACAGGGAGTTGAATCCGGGGAGTGAGACCCCAAATTGATGAAGCACCACAGTTTGGTCAATGGGAATTTGGTTCTTAAAACCGCATAGAGTAAGATTGCCAATGGATTGGCAGGGAAAGACCCCGGGTAGTGTAAAGTGTGTTAAAGTCATTTAGGAAGTAGTTCGGTTTGAAATCTCCTCGCACCATCTACATCCACTCACCTGAGGTGACGCTACTCCATACCATGCCATGGCTGTTTTGATTATTTTTATTGTGCAAATGTTTGGAATGTTAGATGCATCATGACATGGGTGTGACATTGTGCTTTGTGTTCCATCTCTCCCTCCTTATAAGGATTGATGATGAATTGGGTGATGGCAAATTTGGTTAGAGGGATTGTGGGGACGAATTCGGTGTAGGGAAATATGGGGAAGACGAGACATTAGTGACGAATTTGTAAATGTGTAGATTGTTGTAAATATGGGGTAAGGGCAAGGGTAGAGTAGGTGACAGGGGGGGGGGTGACGTACGGTAGGGACGAGCTTTTCTCCGCTCCGTCTCCAAACGCACCTCGCCTGGCATTGCCTTGTTTGATGTGTACCCTTGTGACCTTACCCCTCGCTCACCTGTCTTCCCCCCCCCCCCCTTGTCTCCCACACGAGGACTGTGCGCCACTGGGCGCCGAGGGGAGCGTGTGGGCGTCTGCCATTGTGCGCCCGAAACTCCCGGAACCAGCTGTCTGCATCGATGCACCACCTTATGGACCACATGTCTGTGGCTGAGCACCACTGATGGACCCCATGGGTTGGGGCATGGCCCCTCTGCTGGAACCGGCCATGAAGGCCCGAGATCTTGCTGGCGGACCTTGGTCACAGGGCACCTATGCCACACAGGTGAACCACCCCTAGTCGGCCCTGTGGGCCATAAATAAAAAACGGACACGTTTTCTGCACTTTTATTATGTCCAAATAGGCCGCCAGTAAGAAAATGAAGAAAGACAACATCTGGAAAAACGACACTAGCCAGCAGAGGGAGCCGAAGAGCAAGAGAGCACCAGCAGGGTTTGTTTGGTTATTTTTATTCATGAACTGTGATGACTGTGCACCAAAGGGTGCTTTGTGGTGCTTGATGGTGCTTGATGGTGTTTTGGTGCTTTCTGGTGCGTCGATGCAGGGCAGACTGTCTCCCCCCCCCCAAAATAACAATCACAGGTCCTGGGGTTGCGTTTTGTAAATAAAATAGCGTCAACTGTAAATAATGCTCCCCCATCGTTCATGTTTTAGTTTGAAGACCATTCCGCAATTCGGTTAGCTGTGGGTGTGAAACTGTTAGGTTGGGTGCAATGCAGCAGGGGGACATACTTATTTGTGTTTTAAAAGTGTCGCACTCAGGGTCAGGTTAAATGTAGAGGGAACTACACCTACGTGCCACACTAAAAGTAAAAGTAATAGGCCCGGGATGTGCCTAAGAGGAGGAGGGTGCAGTGTTGTGGATATGAGAATTGTGTTTTTTTATTGTGTAATAAATTGTAAAATATCACCCTCCTTCCTCCAGTTGTTATGTATAAAGGTCAAAGGGCATCCCTTAGTTAGGTCATATACCATCACGTAGCCAAATCATAGATTTCCTCCTTGTTGGTAGTTATTTCCTTATTCTGTGTATTAGGTTAAGGCTCTGTTTCCATCTAGTTAACACTGCATTGCATCAAATTCAAACAAAGGTAGTATCCCCTTTCAATTTCCTCAGAACCTCTATGGGATCCCCCTTTTGTCAGCCGCATTAACAAATTCCTCTGCGCGGTTTGCTGCATTACGCTGTTCTTTGGGCTTGTGGTTTTTGCCGCAGCTGCTTGGCGGTTTTCACCGCGACTCCATTAGCCACGAGGTGGGCTCGGAGAAGAAGGGGGAGGAGCCGCCGAATCCAGGGCGTTGGCCACCCCTCATCATCAAGGGCGGAGCCAAAAGAGGCCGTGCGAGCCAACCGGCACGGCAGTAAGCGACCCGGTAGGCATGCCCAGAGAGCTCGCGGAGAGAGGTCGAGGCGCGATATAAAACGCGTGCGCATGCGTCAAGAGGGGAGTTCTAAGAGTTGAGTGAGAGAGTTCTAAGAGTTGAGTGAGGAGTTCTAAGAGTTGAGTGAGAGAGTTCTAAGAGTTGAGTGAGAGAGTTCTAAGAGTTGAGTGAGGAGTTCTAAGAGTTGAGTGAGAGAGTTCTCAGAGTTGAGTGAAGAGTTCTAAGAGTTGAGTGAGAGGGTTCAAGAGTGGCTGAAGAAGGAGAGTTGCGCTGGAGAGTTGCTGAGTTGCGTAAGGGAAGGACATTGAGTGTGGCGTGAAGTGGCGCTGAAGTGGAGCTGAGGAGCCCGGAGTCCAGCACGAAGCGTCCATCCGCTCGCGGTGAACGATACGCGCCGCTGGACACCAAGGTTTTCCCACCAAGAACGCGAGTCGACTCCTGGAGCCGGACCTCGATGCCTAAAGTGGCCTGGGCCTTCCCATTCCTCCTTCCAGCCAATCCACTCTGCAATTCCCCATGTGAGTCTGTCTTTGTTTGTGCTGTCCCTGGGTTAATTAAGACTGTAATAGATAAGCTAGCATTTTCACTGTGTCCGCTTCTTCTTCTTCTGTTTTTATTTCATTGTCTTTTCCTACTCCTTGGTTGCTTTCAATTGTGTAAATAACAAATAAATCATATTTGTATTTCTTACCCTTTGCCTTTCTTTCCTCTACATCCGTCGTTGTTGTCTTTTCCCTCATTGAAAACCTGTGGCGCGATTTTGGCCAACGTTTGAGAATCGGGTCTAGTTTCTGTTAACGGTTCGTGCCGCGGCTGCCATCCGCTCGGCAAATTAACATCTTATCCGCGGTCGCGAATGAAGCTGCTCACCTGCCTCTGGAGGGAGCTTGTGCAGCTTCAGGACTCATGTCGGTCAGTCACAAACGAGGGGACTAATCCCCCCTCGAGAAGGGATCCGAGGCCGACGTTGGGATCCGTAACAATATATATATATATATATATATATATATATATATATATATATATATATATATATATATATATATATATATACATATATATTTGTGGTTGGCGGGACTGCCAGCCTTGTAGACTGAGTCGCTCTGATTTTCTTGAGGGGGGTTTAATGGTGGTGGAGGAATGCGGGGGGCCATCTATTTGTTATCTATTTTGTTTGTCTATTTTATTGTATATATTTGTCTATTTTGTTTGTCTATTGTATATTGTATATATTTGTCTATTTGTTATCATCAGGAGATGCTAAATTGAGAAAAGAATGGAGAAAAAAAGGAGGGAGACGGAAGAAGAGAAGGAAAGAGTTTTGCAGCAGATTAATCAACTTGTGTTCAGCACCTGTCTGCTGATTGCATCATTCTTTGAAGTTGCAAAACACAAGTGTCAATTCAACAAGACATTGGTTCAGGAGTATCCATTTCAAGAGTTCCCCGAAGACAGCCTGGTCTGATTTTGCTGCAATGTTTGGGAAGTTCTCACCAGGAATATTTCACCAAATACTCACCGGGAAGAGTTCACCTCATTTTAAAAGATAGTTTTGTGCAGAAAAGAGAGTCAAACTCAAAAATGAGACCATCAAAATACCCCCAGATTGCAGCATTTGAAGTCTGTTGATATTTTCTCGGCACCACCTCAGTCTCACGCTTTGGAAAAGACTTCAGAGGTGGAAGCATACTGGAGAGAGCATATATTTATGACGTATGCAAATAAGGCAATTTGACCCCTCCCCCACTCCATATGTGTTCCGCACATGCCCCTCCCCTTTGTCCCGAACTTCTACCACTCTTCTTACCCTTCTCTCCACACCCCTGTCCTTTCTCTTCTCTAATCCTTCCTTTAACTCCTTTTCCCCATTTTGGTTTTACTAATTTTGCATTTACCCTCACTTCGTAATAAATATATGGCTCCTTCGCAAACATTTACAGATTCTCTTGAACATTTGTACATTCGTCAATACATCTGAAAACGACGACAAATATTACCAGTATGTAAATTTAATTCTGGACGATTCCTTTAAACGCACAGCCATTGAGTCTCAGTATGTTATTGCTTACTTCTGCACCATGGTATTCTGATGATCACGTGACTTGGTGACCAGCCACAAGCTGCAACCAAATAACAGCCATGAACATACACGCCACCCCTTTCCTGGCATCACTGGATAGGTTTTACCACGAGGCACACACCCTTACTCTAGGCCAATCGTGTTGCGCCTATCTCTGTCAGCTCGCCTGAGATAGCGCCACAGTGCGCCCTAAACACGCCTTCACAAAGCATTGTGGTGTATTAATGGAAACTGTTTGTGTGATTTAAATGCCGACACCACTTAGGTCTTGCTTCTTTGTTGGTGTGTGCGTGTGTTTTATGCCTCCGGGTCGTCTTTCCAGCTGTTCGTGCATCGCAGATTTTCATTGCATAACTTGTGAACAGTTGAAGGGATTTTGACCAAACTTTCTACAAGTATGTACGATGATATTACAATGATGAACCAATTCGATTTTAGGTTCAATGGGTCAAAGGTTATATTCCCTTTGAAAATAATTTTGCATCCCATAACTCGAGTTACAATCACCTCATTTTATTTTATTTTATTTTTTATTTTTTTTTGTATACAATATCGAGGCTCGTGAAAGAGCGAACATTAATCACACAGAAAGACAAACCGACACATAAAACATATAACATAGGGAGCGGTAGACAAGATGGGGAGAGAGGGGGAAGGACACAAACACAACATTTGAGAGCAGGGACCGAGAGACATGGAGACATCGAGAGATCTGAGAGAGGGCGAGGGCTTTGGGGGGGGGGGCGTGGGAAGGGGGCAGTGGGAGAGGTATAAAACATATGGACACTGCCAGGACTTCCAGGAAAGAAGTTGGAATTTCAAACAAGGTGGATCTGGGGTGAATTAGCGGGGGTAGAAAAGATCAAGGTTTTGGATGGGGGAAGATAAGAGATGGTGGTGAACAGCTGTTTTAAAGACCTGGAGGGAGGAGTGGGATTGAAGGGAGTGAGGGAGTTTGTTCCAGAGGCGGGAGAAAAGAGGAATGAAAGAGTGAAGGTGAGCGGAGAGCCGAGATTTCGGCAGTTTAACCATCAGAGGGTTGCTGGCAGATCTTGTGCGACCTGTAGGAATATTTGGGGGACAGAGCACAGAGAGAGCTGGGGGTGCAAGGCCGGAGAGGAGTCGGTAGAAGACAGAAAGACCACCTACCTGCCTGCGGTGAGTGAGTGAAAGGCCCTCAGAGATAGCTTCATCGCGGGAGATTCCAATAATTCTGAAAGCTTTGGTTTCAACAGCGTGAAGCCGAGCTAGGTGTGAGGCAGGAGCACCGGCCCATAGGGGAGAACAGTATTCCATTGAGCTGCGGATGAAAGCCTTGTATGTGGTGAGGAGCTCAGGTGTGCCGAGGAAGGACTTCGCACGACGGAGGATGCCCAGTCGGCGACTGGCTTTGGAGGCCAGCTTGGAAATGTGGTTTTCCCAAGAAAGATCATGGCAGATAGTGAGACCCAAAATCTTGAGCGACAGAACTTCTTGGAGAGGATTGTTGAGAAAGTAGATGGGAGGGTTGTCCAGTCGATCTTTTCGGAGAGACATAGTAAGAGTGTGAGATTTGTCAGGATTGAAAGACATGTTCCACTTGTTTGACCAGTCTGTGATTTTGTCCAGGTCTTCAGAGAGTGAGGAGGCAGCAGACTGCCGATCTGAGGGAAGAGGAATGGAGCGGCAGAGAGTGGAGTCATCAGCAAAGAGATAGAGAGGATTTTCGAGAGAGTCAGAGAGATCATTGATGAAGACCAGAAAAAGCACGGGGCCCAGAACACTGCCTTGGGGAACTCCAGCCTGAACAGGAAGAGGAGATGAGAGAAACCCATTCAGGGCCACACGTTGACGACGACTAGAGAGGAATTCCGCCAGCCATGCGTGGAGATTTCCATGGATACCAAAGGAGGAGAGTTTGGTGAGCAGAGCGGGGTGCCAGACCGTGTCGAAGGCACGTGATATGTCGAGGGAGACAGCTCTAATTTCCTGTTTGGCATTGAGGACCTCCATCCATTGTTGAGACAGCAGAAGCAGCATGTCCAGAGTAGAGTGACCTGGTCTGAAACCAAATTGATGATCAGAGATCAAGCCATTGGAGAAGAGGAAAGATTTCATATCAGAAGCAATGATGGATTCCATGACTTTGCTGATAATTGGGAGAAGGCTGATTGGTCTGTAGTTGCTAGGATCTGTTTTTGCACCTTTTTTGTGCAAAGCGGTGATGTTGGCTGATTTCCAAGCAGATGGCAGTTGACCTTGAGCAAAAGAGAGGGTGAAGAGAACAGAGAGAGGGTGAGATAGAGCAGCAGAGCAGGATTTTAGGACCCGTGGGCTGATGCCGTCGGGTCCAGTTGCAGAATCAGAGTCGAGGGTTGACAGAAACTTTTCCACCTTGTCAGGGGGAAAGGACACGGAGTCCAGGAGCAGCAGGGTACGACTGGGTATGGTGGGTACAGAGAGGGATGGGTTTGGGACACAAGATTTAGAGGCAAACACAGAGTTGAGGCATTCAGCTTTTTCACGTGCGGAGTCAGCTGTGTAGCCGTTTGAGGTAAGGGAGGGGATGGAGGGGGAACAAACACCAGAAACGGATTTGACCAGACGCCACCAGGATTTGGAAGAGGGAGACAGATAAGAGAGTTCGGTCTTGAGAACGGAGAGATATTGTTTCCTGGCTCTCCTGAGGGTGGACACACACTTGTTTCGGGCTTTGTGAAAGGAAATGAGATTTCCTTCCGTTGGATTTGCTTTCCAGGAGACGAAGGCAAGTTGTTTCTGGGCAACAGCCTCACCACAAGATTCCGTGTACCATGGACGGGAGGAAGGGTATGACAACTGAAGACGAGATGGGATAAATCTGTGCATGAGAGAGAGCAATTTACTTTGGAAGAATTCCCAGGATGAGTTGATGTCAGAGGTGGTAGAGATGGGAGACCAGTCCAGATGATTGATGGCTGCTTGAAGACCGTGCCAGTTGGCCTGAGTGAAATGCCAGACTCGTCGACACTGAGCAGGCTCCCTGAGGATGGTCAGAGAGATGTCCACTTTAACAAGGACATGATCAGATGATCCGATCGGAGCAGAAGAAGAGCAGCAGACATTTTCAGGGAAGTTAGTCATAACCAAGTCCAGAAGAGAAGATGTTCCGTTGACTGAGATCCGGGTCGGGAAATTGACAGATTGTGTCAGTCCCAGTGAGTCGCAGAAGTCCTTTGCTGAGGAGCCATAGCTGGTGAGAGAGGTACCCACACCCAGCCAACTGGCATGATGACAGTTGAAATCACCACATATGAGGAAGAGAGAGTTGGGATGAGTAGATAGAAGTTGGTCCATATCATCAGACAGCGAGATGTAGATGGAGTCATCACTGTTTGGTGGACGGTACAACACACATATGAACAAGAGGTGGGAGCGAAGGGGAAGCCGTAGCCAGAGGTATTCCTGGGGGTGAGGTGGAGAGAGTGCAGTGCAGGGCGAGTGAGGAAGAGAGTTTTTGATAAAGATAGCAACCCCGCCTCCAGGACGAGGCTCAGGTCTATCATACCGGAGGAGGGAGTAGCCCGGGAGAGATACTATGGAATCAGAGACATCATAAAGGAGGAAAGTTTCTGTTAAGCAGATCACGTCTGGTTTGACAGAAGCAACCTGTATGGAGAGATCAGTTAAGTTTGAACGAAGGCCCCGGATGTTTGAGGTCCATACCGTTAATGAAGAGGAAGGGGGAGCATCAGATACAGAACAGGGGGGAGGAGGGGTAGGGTAAGATGTGGAAGAGGTGGAAGAGGAAGGGAGAGCTGTTGAAGGTGTGTCAGAGATTTCAGAATAGCTCGGAGAAAGGGAAGGATGGGGCGGACAAAAGGTTTGATGGTGATTGGGTGAGCCACAATGAGGTGTTATTTGAGGAGGGGGAAGAGCGAGGCAGAAGGTTGGGGGAGATGGAGGTGAGAGTTTGAAGGGGGAAGAAGCGGGGAGGACGCTTTGAGGAGGGGGAGTGAGCGGGGGGAAATTGAGAAGCAATGAGGGTGGGGAGATTTGAAGGGGAGGGGTGAGGGGGGAGTTTGGGAGGGAAGGGACAAGGGGAGGGATTTGAAAGGGATGGGATATGGGGGAGATTTGGAGGGGAGGGGTGAGGCAGGAGTCTAGGAGGGGAGGGGCGAGGGGGCGTCTTGGCGGGGAGGGGTGAGGGGGTAGTTTAGGAGGGAGGGGGCAAGGGGGGAGATTTGAAAGGGATGGGTGATGGGGAAGATTTGGAGGGGAGGGGTGATGGGGAAGATTTGGAGGGGAGGGGTTATGGGGAAGATTTGGAGGGGAGGGGTGAGATTGGATTTTTGAAAGTGTACGATTTATGGGAAACGAACATTTATTGCAAAATGAGTTTCTTGTGACCTTCGAGTTAAAAATACGTTTAAGGATGCTGGATGGAGGATGGAGTGCAGGAGAGTTTAGGGAATGTAGAAAAAAGGCACTATAGGAGATGGATATTTTTTTTGGGATGAATTGATTTGGTGAGCAAGTCGAAAGCAGACTTTTAAAGAAGAAGAAGAAAAAGGTGTTATAAAATATGACGGAATACATAACGTGAGGGGAAAGTGTAAACATTGAAGGTTAATGAGTGAAAACTATCTGGGGAAATGGGGGAGAAACACGTGGTCGAAGAACGAACGAACGAATAAGAATGAATAAACGAATGAGAACAGAGAAGGAAATGTTTTTTTTTTTTTGTTGTTTTTTTTGAGTTGAGATTTACACAAGGAAGTAGGCTATGGGTGAAAAGACTGGGAATACAGAGAACGAAAGTTATTGGATCACAAACGACGGACCACTGAGAGAAAAACAAAGCCTCAAGGTTGTACAGTGCACACTGTACAAGGCCTTGCTCGCGACACGGCAAACAGACGATCAATTTATGAAAGATAAACACCGAGAAACAACCAAAGTTGCACACAATAACTTCACACACCGAAAGATAAATACAGTTTCGACAAAATACAATTGTGAACAGACTTAACTTCGAAAAACGTGGAGACCGTGTGGAGCTTCGAAAATCCCTGCCGCCGTCTCCAAGATCTCGCGAGATCTCGCGAGATTTCTTCTACTTATCTCTCTTTTCTCTCTCGTGTGACCTTTAATTTTTAATGCGACCTTTCATTCACGTCAAAGGTAACAGTGGGTCGATATCCAATGTGAGCAGAGGCATTCCTTCAACGCATTCATGTTAAATTATATTTACAAGTTAAACTTTGTTTTCAATATGTAAGTAAGAGTGTGTATAAGTGAGTGCATGTTTGTTTGTTTGATTTTATCTGTTTTGAGGTGTCTGCGGGTGTGTTGGTGGTACCATCTTTATGGTGGAACAAAGTCCTCTCAGGGCCCAATGTATTCGGCTTCTTTTTCTCGGATCACGTTTTTAGGACCAAGTTGTTATGTTTTGCTGCTTTCATATCACTGAACCCGACACAGCCTCCGATTGTCTAGGTGCGGGGAAAACATGAAGAGGAAACTCTGACAACGTGTGTCATTGGTTGTTATCTCCATGTGCGGGTTTCAGAAGGTGGAACGGAGCCCTCCCAGGTCTCAAAGTCTTCACCTTCATGTGTGTGTGTGTGTGTGTGTATGTTGCTGTTGTTGACTACTATCTCCACACATGGGTGGGTTTCAACAGGTGGAATGGAGACTTAGCAGATCTCAAGGTATACACCTCCGTTAGTTTGTGTGTGTGTGTGTCACGTATAATATGTGTATAATCACATCGTGTGTGTCCCCCCCCCAACTCCATCCCGAATGACGCACCGATTCTTGCCGTATGATGGAGCTGAAGCAGTGGAATGTGCCTCGGTAACGAGGCTTAGCGCTTGATTGCACCTGCAATCTCACCTGCGAGGGTAGGGGTTTCAGGGAGAAAGAACTATGTATAAGTTTATGGAAAAAAAATAAATCAAAAGTATGTAAAGGTTAAAGTTAGAATGTAAAATTCACAAGTTACATTCATGCAGAGTAATTGCATTTGGTAACGAGACTGGCACTCAGTAGAGCGCACACCCCCGCAAGGCTGAAAAGTTTACGTTTTGTATCCCCTGATTGGCCAGATCTGGATTCAGATCCAAACCAAAATCTAATGAGCTTGTTCCTGTCACATAACCAACTCATCCACCGAGATTTGTCATAATCCGTGCACAACTTTCTGAGATATCCTGCTATATATCGTTTTTGGCCCTATCTCACAATGGTGAATAATCACTTGAAAAATTCTAGTATCTGGATCCGAACCCGGATCTTCACCAAAATCGAAACATTTCGTCCTTGTCACATACGCTACATCTCTGACAAATTCCATCCGAATCCGTCCACAACTTTTTGAGATATTTTGTTCACAAACGGACAAACAGATAGACAAGGGTGAAAACATAACCTCCATCCACCTTTGGTGGCGGAGGTAACAATGGAAACTTGAAAACCTACCTTAAGCAAGCATAGCTGCCACCTTAAGTAATTCTACCAGTGAAGAAATATGAAGAAGAAGATTCGATGGAATGGCCCTGAGAAGAGGATATAACGGGATGTCGGGTAGAGGAGGAGATTGGCTTCGTTTCTGTATTCTGAGAGCAGACGCTTGAGTAAGGTATGAAAGGGAATGATCATTTACTTGCTTATGGGTTTAATAAATGCTAGTATAATATTTAATGCTGTTCTAATATTATTCTTTATCCTGTGCTTATGTAGCCAGAGTGTTGGATCGAAACTTAGGATCCACTTGGGATCGAAACCCTGGTGTTGGGCTAGCGGCTAGGGTGCCGGCTTAGGATCCTAGGATGGCGGCTTAATCTTTAAGATGAGTTGCCGTTGGTTACCTGACAGGAGTAATTCCCCTGTCAGTGGATCAAGGGGTCTTACTCCTATTGAGAGGAGTGGTCCCAATTGTATGACCATGCATTGTGGCCCTTCGGGGGCATGATGCATGTGTTTGAATGACCATGTGCTTCAGCCTTGGGGTTGAGGTGCATGTGTAATGTTATTGGGACAGCCTTGTTGACGTTGTGCCTTGGCCATGGGGTCAAGGTGCATGTCCAAGGCTGTTCAAATGTTTGACTTTTTACCTTTTTTCATAGTAAAAAAGGCAGGCCTTAACTGTGGCCTCATAACAGGATCCTGGGTTCGAATCTCGGTCGATCGCTGAATTAACGCCAGGGGGGTTGACTCAGCCTGTCATCCTTCCGAGGTCGGCTAATTGAGTACCAGTTCACTGGTAATTCCCTGTTTGTCGTTAAAGGCGGCAAAAAGGGTTGGCGTCAGAAAGGGCATCCGGCCGTAAAACATTGCTTCAAAAAGGGGACCGAAAAACAACAACAACCACGGTTCCCGAAAAAGGCCAACCCCCGCTTGCGGGGAAAAATGGCCTCTAAAGGTGGTTATTTTTATATATTATATCCTGTGCTTATAGGGTATGTGGAGATATATTTCAATAAAGCCTCATTTCTGGAAACGAGGCCTCGACTTGATTCCATAACACTACCGAACAAAGTCAGCAAATGCAAAAGTTTTGCATAAATGTGCATTTTACATGAATGCGATTACATGAATTACGACTTAATAAAATATCATTCTTCAACTGGAAAGCTGGAGTGTTGTCGTGCTTATTTTGGAATTACATTTCCCAAAGGAGAATAGGTGTGTGAACATAAAGGTATTGATTTCATGTTGACATTCCCTTCATAAAGAAGCTTTGCAATTGTGAAATGTTTCACAACAATGTAGGAAAAGCAAAATCTGAGTTTATACATGTGGATTGTTGATGAAATAAGGAAGTGATTTCAGAGGGATGTGTGTGGAATGTTGAAAATTAAGTGTAAATGTGATACAAATTATCCATGAAGATCACATTCAATCGGAATCTGATTGTGGAGTTGTAAAGCGTCCTGTTGGATTGAGCAATACGAACCTTGACGGTGTCAAAAGGATGCCCTACCATAACACCCACAGCCCCTGCGGAGTCGGGTGAAGAAGGGATCGGAGGGATGTGGAAAAATAAAATAAATTTAAAAAGGCACACGTCAGATTTTAGAAACAAAAATCTTCAAACAAAATATACTTCAACATAATTTCTGATGCAGTCATGACTTGGGAATGGGATTCAGGGCAAGCTACATTGACACTACCGGTCAGAAGTTTTAGAACACCTCAATTTTTCCAGTTTTTGTTGAAATTTATGTAGTTTAATGTCTCAATGTACTCTGAAATTAAGCACAAAACAAATAAACAATTGGAGATAAAGAAAGAAATCATAGAATCATTTTGTTTAACAAAATTTAATTTAAATTTTTGACTCAGCAAAGTAGCCACCTTTTGCAGATATAACCGCCGAACACACTCGTGGCATTCTTTCTACAATGGAAATCAAATATTGTTTGGGAAGTTCTTCCCAACACTGTTGCAGAAGTTCCCACAAATGTGTTGCACTTGTAGGTTGCTTTGCTTTCACCCTTCTGTCCAGCTCATCCCAAACCAGCTCGATGGGGTTTAGGTATGGAGACTGTGCTGGCCATTCCATGATTTGAAGCCTACCGTCTTGTTATTTTCCTTGAAGGTAGTTTTGACATAGCCTGGAGGTGTGTTTAGGGTCATTATCTTGCTGTAGGATGAACCCCTGACCAACTAGGCGTATACCAGAGGGTATTGCATGGCGCTACAAAATGCTGTGGTAGCCCTTTTGGTTCAGGGTGCCAGTCACTCTGTGCAAGTCGCCGACTCTGGATCCAGCAAAGGAGCCCCAGACCATCACGCTTCCTCCTCCATGTTTGACAGTTGGTGTCACACACTGAGGAACTATCCTTTCGCCTACTCGACGGCGTAAAAAAAACCCTGCGTGATGAACCAAAGATTTCAAATTTTGATTCATCGGTCCATAAGACCTTCTTCCAGTCTTCAGTAGTCCACTGGCGGTGCTTCATGGCCCAGTCAAGCCTCTTTTTCATATTTTGCCATTTTAGCAATGGCTTTCTTACTGCCACTTGACCTGTAAAACCTGCAGCTTGAAGTCTTCTCTTCACAGTTGAAACTGAGACTTGCTTACTTCGACCAGTGTTCAGCTGTGCTTGAAGCTGTTGTCCTGTGAGCCGCCTATCACGCAAGCTGTTGACTCTCAGAAACTTGTCTTCTGATTCTGTTGTGGCTTTGGGTCTGCCAGACCTCTTCCTGTCAGAGTTTCCTCCAGTTTCCAATATACTACTTCCTGCCGTACTGGCATATATTGTCCAAATAATGCTTCAGAGGGTGTAATAACAGTCTGTTCCAATACTGCTTTTATACGGACAGGGGGTTTGTAATCAGGTAATCAGCAGAGGTTGGGACACTTGTAGGAATTGTTTGCATCAACTTTCAAGGCTTAATTGTCCCCCGTCGCACCGCGGAGCGAAAGGTGGACTATGGTTTTCCCCTCCGTCCGTGTGTCCGTCCGTCCGTCCATGCAGGCGTGCGTGCAGGCGTGCGTACGTGCGTGTGTGCGTAAGCGAAGGACCGCATTCGAATTTGGTGTGTGGATGCAACCCACGTCAAAATCCAAGATTGCCGCCGCCATGTATGTCTGATGCCATGTATGTCTGAACCTTGTGAGCGAAATATCTTGAAAAATAAGCGAAGTACCAACTTCTAATCTGGTGTGTGGGTGTATCTCGGCATAAGGAAGAACGCTATTGAAAATTGGGTCGCCACGTCAAAATCCAAGATGGCCGCCGCCATGTATGTCTGAACCTCCCCTCTGGTCATGTATGTCTCCCCTCTGGGCTGGTGCTCCTGCCTCACACCTACCTCGCCTTCACGCTGTTGAAACCAAAGCATTCAGAATCATTGGAATCTCCCACGATGAAGCTAACTCCAAGGGCCTCTCACTCACTCACCGCAGGCAGGTTGGTGGTCTTTCCGTCTTCTACAGACTCCTCTCTGGCCTTGCCCCCCAGCTCTCTCTGGGCTGTGTCCCGCAAATATTCCTACAGGTCGCACAAGATCTGCCTGCAACCCTCTTATGGTTAAACTGCCAAAATCAAGACTCTCTGCTCACCTTCACTCCTCTTTTCTCCCGCCTCTGGAACAAACTCCCTCACTCTCTTCAATCCCACTCCACCCTCCAGGTCTTTAAAACAGCTGTTCACCACCATCTCTTATCTTCCCCCATCCAAAACCTTGATCTTTTCTATCCCCGCTAATTTCACCCCAATTCCACTTTTTTGAAATACCAACTTCTGTCTTGGAAGTCCTTGGTGTCCTTGTGTTTCATACTTGTCCCACCCCCCCCCCCTTCCCACGCCTCCTCCCCCCAAGCCCTCTCCCTCCCACACATCTCCCTGCTCTTAAATGTTGTGTGCTCTCAAGTGCTTGTGTGCTTCCCCTTCTCTCGTCTTCCGCTCACTCTTTTTACATATTTTGTTTGTCTGGTTGATTTGTTTGTGAAGTAAATGTTAGCTCTTTCACGATCCTCGATTCAGTATACAAAAAAACCCCCCCCAAAAAAAACCTTGTGAGCTGAATATCTTGAAAAATAAGCGAAGTACCAACTTCTAATCTGGTATGTGGGTGTATCTAGGCACAAGGAAGGACGCGATTGAAAATTGGGTCGCCACGTCAAAATCCAAGATGGCCGCCACCATATATATGTCTTAAACTTGTGAGCGAAATATCTTGAAAAATAAGCGAAGTACCAACTTGTAATCTGGTGTGTGGGTGTATCTTGGCATACGGAAGAACGTTATTGAAAATTGGGTCGCCACGTCAAAATCCAAGATGGCCGCCACCATATATATGTCTGAACCTTGTGAGCGAAATATCTTGAAAAATAAACGAACTGCTAACTTCTAATCTGGTGTGTGGGTGTATCTTGGCATACGGAAGAACGCTATTGAAAATTGGGTCGCCACGTCAAAATCCAAGATGGCCGCCACCATATATATATGTCTTAAACTTGTGAGCGAAATATCTTGAAAAGTAAGCGAAGTACCAACTTGTAATCTGGTGTGTGGGTGTATCTTGGCATACGGAAGAACGCTATTGAAAATTGGGTCGCCACGTCGAAATCCAAGATGGCCGCCTCCATGTATGTCTGAACCTTGTGAGCGAAACATCATATCATAGCATGTTTTCTGCGTCTTCCACTTTGTCAACTCACATCACTTTCCCGACGGGGGACCTAGGCGTAACGCTTGTTTACTTACATTGCTGCAGAAGAGCTGTAAGTTGTTAACGCATTACTTGTTCCCTGAAGGCCTTTTTTTTTTTACAATGCCAATATAACTGTGCAATTTACATTATTTTCCCGTTTTTGCTAACCTAAACTTTTTTTAAACCTTTTGTTTTGCTAGCTTTTTTTTTTAACCAATGCAGTTTACTGCTTACCTTTGTACCATTTCAGGTGATTCACTGGACATTAAACTGCGTAAATTTCAATAAAAACTGGAAAAATTGAGGTGTTCTTAAACTTTTGACCGGTAGTGTACATGTGCACGAAGGGGTTAAATGGAGACTATGGAAAGTGGGAATGGGGATGGGGAGTATCAAATCCTCTCTTTTGGAATACGCAGACATACAGTAGATGGCTTTATTGCATTTGCCTAATAGCATTCCTTACCAACCCCTTTCGTCCAAAGCAGTTTATGATAAATAATAACATATTGGTGAATTGTTTTAAAAGGTTGTAAAGAACAAATGAAGACCTGAGTGGAAGAAGTACTTAAGTCACAAAATAACTATTATAAAATTATTACAGACAAAATAACTAAAATTATTACAGACATGAATTTTTACCATACTGCAAATGGAGTTCCTGGTTCTAACTCACTTTACCGAAGAATGTGACTTAAAGTTCTTCGAATCAGGTCTTCAGTTGATTTATCGGAGTTTTCAGGCAAGGTGTTGTGTCACAAAGTGTTCCGTCCTTCCGATGGACGTCAAAGCCACGTGTCCCATCTGTTCGCGCATTAGCTGGTGGATGTAATGGATACCACGGTGTCTTTCATGAAGAGTAGTTGAGTTAGTGCTAGCAGCATGAAGAAATGACAAATTCCTGTCAAAACCACCCTTATTCGGGTTCCTTCTGATTATTCCAATGCAGTATTTGGTCTTCCGTTTAATTCAGTGAAACATCAGGCTCGGCCAGCCGGCTTCTGAAAGACTTGGGCCAAACCAACAAGAAAGATTAAAGTAGTAGTGGTAGTAGTGGTAGTAGTATTGGCAACACGGTCATTCAAAATATATACTAAAAGTGTGTGTGTCGACATTTTTTTTTCAGAGATGGCTAAACGGATCTTTGTCAAACTTTCAGAAGTTCCATCGAGTTCCACCGGGGAGTGTTTTAGACAAAAAATAATGTTTTTGAAATTAAAATGAAAAGTTGGATTTTTGGGAATTTTAATTTTTATCGCTCTATTATGTGTGGAGAAACCCCATTCCTTAGTGGGTGTCGCAAATTGTTTTAGGCCACCACAACAAAAAATACACCCGACAGTGGCAGGTACTCTTGATAGTCTACACTCTAGATCTATAAAAGGCAAAAATCTCAATCTCTCCGTCTCTGTTTCTCTCTGTATTTGTTCTATGCATGGCCACATCTTTTAAGTTCCAAACTCGGGGTACAAATACAACTTTGTGTGGGGGTAACACAGGCTATGTGGCCGCAGCTGAGGCGGGGGCGGGGAGGGGGGGGGGGGATTCTCTATATAACAATTTTTTGTCATATCTAGGTGACCAACTCTCATGAAAAAGGGTGGTGGCCATAGGCCCCCTTGTGGGGAGAAGGGGCAGGATACCCTGTATGATTCAAGGAACAAAGCCCCTGAAGCTAAGATTTTACACATTTAAATAAGTTTGGTGGTGTTAAGTATGGTATTGAAATAAGCGACGAGGTTTTAATTACATATTTATTGAAGCCAAGAGGTTTTAAGTATTTAATTTAGCCTAAGTTGGCTTCGAGAGGATGGTAATGTCACACAACAGTCTGTCATGGTAACTGGCATCACAGCCAAAATAAACCAAAACACTGGGAATATGAAGCAAATGGCATCCCACAAAGGTATGAAACCTCAATTTGGAACATTTCAATGTTGTTTTAATAATAAACTTCATTAAAAAACAGCAATTACTGTTCAAAGATACAAGTATGCCAACAATGTTAGGTTACTCTTTATACACAGAATTGAAGCACAACAAAGCAATGAAAACCAAAAGTTTTTGGGAGTTGCACAATGAAAGAGTTGCTGGGAAAACTGTGGAGGACCAACAACAAAGTGCAAGGGAGCAAGATGAGAAGCTGGGCCACCAACCTGTCTATGATGAGACGGCTCCAAAGCTTACGCTAGAAAACTTTCCTAAAGATAAACTATCAAACATGAAAACTTGATCCTCAAAATAATTGCCACAATTATATGATATATATAGCCTGGTGTTGGCTTAGCGGTTAGGGTGCCGGCTTGGGATCCTGGGTTCAAATCCCGGTCGATCGCTGAATTAACGCCAGGGGGGGTGAGTCAGACTCAGCCTGTCATCCTTCCGAGGTCGGCAAATTGAGTACCAGCTTGCTAGGATGAATGATCACGGTGTGTACCCCGATTTAGAATAGGTACACCGTATCCCTGCGCATCGTAAGAGGCGACCAAGGGTTGGCGTCAGGAAGGGCATCCGGCCATAAAACATTGCCTCAAACAGGGAACCATGATTGTCATGGGGCCCGCAAGGCTAACCCCCGCTCTCGCGGGAAAATGGCCTTAAAAAACGATCATTCATATTCATTCATTCAATTGTATGATATATGTACCATAATGAACGAAAGGTGCCAAGCTACAGTTACTTGTAAAGCCACACACACACACACACACACACACACACACACACACACACACACACACACACACACACACACACACACACACACACACACACACACACACACACACACACACACACACACACACACACACACACACACACACACACACACACACACACCTCTCACCTCCCAAACATCCCGCCAGGAAATCCAGTGCCATCCGCGCTGCCTGCGCGCCTCTGGATCCGACTGTCGTCCCCGGCGGGAAGCAATATGAAGCAGATTGGAAAATGAACTGGAAACAAATACAGAATCAAGAGAATGCTGCACACGGTGGTACAGGAGAGTTGTAATTGTAAACAATCGAGCACCGCGCTGCAGATGCCTTTACTGAACACGAATATAAACGATCGCAGACGGACAGATAGCCCTACTAAGGAGAAGAATTGAACGGGATAAATGGAGAGAGAACAGTTTAAAATGCAGGATAAAGTTTAAAAGTCGGTCGGCGCTCACTTGACGAGACAAATTGCGGTATAAAAGAGACTGCAAGGTAAAGCGGCTTTGGTGATCTCCAGTGGCATGCGGGGGTGAAACACTTTCGTAGTAATACCGTGGTGTAAGCAGTTCAGAAAGCAGTCGAGGTAAAGCGAGCCGCCTCGAAATAGTTAGGGGCGGTCCTACACGAGGATCGGGCTCGGCGTCCAATGGAAAGGAGGAAGCGGAACCGCCCTCGTTTGGAGGGCGGAGACAGAGCACAATGGGGCGGAGCTAAAGCAACACGGAATTTCTGTGTACTGTGTCGAGTTACTTTGTAAAACGTGGAACTATGGAGCTTTGGATGAAACACGTAAACAAGGACCTACTCTATGTGATATGATTGAGACACACACCAAACGTGCAAACAACAGAAATTACGTGCATAACACGATACCTGCGAAATCCAATAAACAATGAATATGCTTCCAGGTTTTGATTGGTGAACCAATTCGGTGATTCATTATGTAAATTCTGTTCCACTTTCGAGAGTCGGAAAGGTGCCAGGTAGTGGGAAAGGTACCTCCTGGTGAGTGGAGATTGCGAATTAGTTGTTGTAAAACAAGTTTAGTCTGTATTTTGCAAGAATACTCTATCGATGTCTGTGCGGTGTGCATCCAAAGGGGTCAACGAGTTTAAGGTGTCTCAGAGGTATAAAGGTCTTTCGGGGTCTAAAATGGTCTATAAGGATCTTAAGGGGTCTAAAGATCTAAAGGGTATTTTCCAATAGTATTAGTAGTTAGCATCTAAAGGTCTAAGCCAAGGGGTTTAAATAGTCTTAAAATGTCTTTAGGGGTCTAAAATGGTCTTAAGGGGCCTAAAGATCTAAAGGGAGCTAAAGTGTCTAAATGGGTCTAAAGGATATTAAAGGTCTAAAGCATTGAAGGGGTATAAAGGACTAAAGGGTATGTTCCAACAAAAGTAACAGGTCAAACGGGTCTAACGGGGTCTATGGGATGGTTTTCGGGGTCTAACAGAGTCTATATGGTCTTAGAGTCCTAAAGGGTCTTTGGAGTACAAGGGTTATAATGGGGTCGATACTAAACAAGAATGTATCAATTGAATGCAGGTTTATTAGCAACAACGATGAACAATCAATCTGCAAGACAAAGAAAGCGATGGTAGATATTAGAATAAGATAATAGATACAGAATATGCAAATAACAATGCGCAGTATTACACAAGATGAGAACGCAATAGAGAACAGCACCATACAAGAGTTGTCTATCTCCCTTTCCCAAAAACGTTCAATTGTGACAAAGAATAGAACGAAACTGGAGACCGAGAAAAAGGATCACATGAGTTTATAATTGATATTCTTCTGAATTGAATCGGGCTGGTGGTTTGATAATTCGCTTCGGGCGGCCCGTCACCACCCGATCAATCGTCGGAGTCCTCTGAGGGCAGTTCGTAATTTCCTGGTCCATTGTGGGAGTCTCCGGTGGGTGGTTCACTATCGCCCTGTCCGACGCCGGAGTCCCCTCCAGCTGGTCCATCATCACCCGAACCGTCAAGGGGGCAGAAATAGGCAGTGACCGTGGAGGTGTGGCGGTGGTCTGCACATGTGGTTGGTTAGCGACTCTCGCGGGTGGTGTCATCGCGGTGGTGGAGCGGAGTGTCTGTGATGGTAAGCCCGGCGCAATGACATGTTGGGGTTCACCCTTCTGGGGAGTGGTAGCAGGATTGAGACAGACTCTTGGAGCGGCGATGGGTTGGGTACCAGACATTAAGTATTTCGGTACGATTGGCATAACACTTGGCATAACGGTTGGCAGCATGCCACTTTTGCCAGTCGTAGTGGGAGTTGTCATGCTGAAAGGCGTAAAACGTCGCAGGAACTTACGATTCCGGAGAGTGATTCTTCCGGAGCCATCCACCTTGACAACGTATTGATCGAATTGTTTTACCTCAATCACGGTTCCGGTCCGGTCCCATTTTCGTGGTTCCAGGCCGGTCTGGTTCTGGATCCGACATGGTCCCCGACGGCCAGTGGAGGTAGTTTTGTCGTGTGTTCAGAGAGTCTTTCGATCTCCCTGGCATGCCGAATGCGCAAAGCTTCCTCACGATTGTTGCGTGTTTCCCGCCAGGTGTCCGATGGCAAGTATCTGCCTGGGATTACGGGTATGAAGTCCTTGACTGGCCTCTTGAAGATGATCATGGCTGGAGACAACCTAGTGTCCTGATCCGGTGCATTCCGGTACTGGAGTATTGCACGTTGGAACCGATCAGTGTCTAGTTCACCATTGGAACCAGTGTTATCGGTGATCATTCTTTTCGATGTTTTGACTGCGATCTCGGCACGACAGTTGCTGTGTGGGAAGGCAGTGGATGACAACCGATGGTTAACGCCCCACCGACGCAAGAAGTCTTGGGTGTCATGTGCCGTGAATTCTGGCCCACAGTCAGATGCCAATTCGTCGAGGATACCATAAGTGGCGAAGTTCGACCGCAGACATTTCACTAGGCCTTGTGCCCCGCCAGTTGTTAGCTGAATGATTGGCCAATTAGAGTAACGATCAACGGTGACCAAATAACTCCGACCCTTGTGATGAAAGTAATCTGAACAAACGTACTGGAAAGGGTAGGCAGGTTCAGCTGAGGCTGTAGGTGGAGCGCTTGGTTGCGATGGGGCCATCCGATTGCAGTGTGAGCAGCGATTGCGCATCTCATGAATCTGGGGAGTGATTCCAGGCCAAAAGATCGAGCTGCTGGCCCGGGTGGTCATAGCCGTGACTCCTTGGTGAGCAGCATGAAGATTCTCAAGGACAAGCTTCCGTAGCTTCGGTGGGATGATAATCCTCCCCTTGTAGACCACTATGCCATCAATAGTGTAGAGGTGTTCACGGAAGGGAAAGTATTCCAAAATGGACACAGGGAAATCGTCCCGACTGGCAGGTAGACCCTGCTCAATAGAATTGAGTAACTGCAGCATCTGAGTGTCACTTGCTGTTTCGTCCCGAACATCGTCCCAAGTGACGGACCGCACAGAATCGAGTGTCTTGATGGCTGCCATAGAAATAGCCATTTCCATGCCAGTGTCGTCATCTGTGGTCCACAGCCCAGTCAAGGTGTGCTGTCTTAGTGTAGTCGATGTGGCCACATCCATAATGGAGGAAATGTCATCCACCAGTGGCAGTCGTTCCGATGGTCTGGCACCCGACGGATGTCGTGAAATCGCATCTGGTACGCAGTGTCGTTTTCCCGGGATGTGGATAATTCGGAAACGATATGCTAGGGTCCTTTCTTTCAAGTTGGCAAGCCGCGTGTTATGGATGTCCTCTAATCGTCTGTCACCAAGAAGCTTGATTAAGGGCTTGTGATCGACGGCAATAATCAGGTTCTTGCATCCCAACACAAAATACTTTACTTTTTCCAGGCTGTCCGCCACTGCTAGAGCTTCACCCTCTATCGGAGCATAGCGCGACTCCGCTGCATGGGTGAAGCGGCCTCCAGCAAGGGTGATTTTCCAGCCATCGGGGCAGCACTGTGGGGTTTCACCAGGGCATCTGCAGTGTTTTTGGAGGAGCCAGAAGCCAATCCCATCCTTCGACCAGTCAGTTGCGAGACATGTTGTCCGTTCCTTGTCAAAGATCCGGACCCCATTTGCGACTTCAGATATGATGAGTCGTTTTGATTCTTCGAATAGGGATTGTAGTGTTGCATCCCAGTAGAAGGGGGTGCATGGTTTTAGGAGGTCCCGAAAAGGTCGCATCCTCTCGGTCATGCTGAAGCAGTATGTTACCTGATTGACTAGCCCAAACCAGGAGCGAATGTCAGTAATTGTTTTTGGTGTGGGGAAGTCCTGTATCGCTTGGAGATACCTTTGGCATGGTCGTACACTGTCCATGGTGATCTCGAATCCAGCGAATTCGACCGTGTCCTGACCAAAATGGAATTTCGTCGGATTTTGCGTAATCCCATTACGGCCGCACAGGTCGAGCCAGTTGCATGTCTGAAAAAAGCTCTCTTCCAATGTGTCGCTCCACATGATGGTATCATCAATACATTTGGACTTGTTTTTGAAGTCCGATACAATTTCGTCAAATCGTCTGGAGTATCCATCACCTGAAGCGATGTAACCTTGGGGAGTGGTGCAGTAACGGTATCGGCCCCATGGTGTGATGAATGTTGTCAGATGGCGGTCACATTCTCTGATTGGAACGCTGTGATAGCCATTCCAGGCGTCTGTTACCGTCTTTTTGGTGTTATGTGGCACCGCCATTGCTTGATGGAAGGGTGACTGGGTGTGGTGGGTCTCACGTGTGCAGTGCGCATTCAGTGGTTGCAGATCAACTGTCCTCCGTGGGGTCCCATCCTTCTTTGGACAGACGACCATTCTGCTGCACCATGTCACTGGTTCACCAATTGGCACCGGTTCCAGAACCCCTAACCTGATGTCGCGATCGATACCAGCCTTGACTTCTGCCTGCCAGTGTAAGGGGACAGGCACTGGGGTGTGCACCGCTTTTGGTGTTGCCTCAGGGTCAACCATCAGTGTGAGAGGCGGACCTTCCATGTGGGGTAGTGGCTGGTGTTCGCAGACATTGAATGTGCTGCTTTTGTAGTACTCCAGTAGCCATTTCTCCAGCCTCTCTCGGTTCTCGTCAGTGGCCGGAAATGGGATAGATGTAGGCAGTGTAGGGGGAAGCGATCTTTCCGGGCAGTTACAATTTGCATCGATAACTGCTGCCACTGCAGCACCAACTGTGTTGGATTCGCCAATGGTTGGGAAGCTACTAGACACGAGGCCTAGATCGACGCATGCTTCACGACTGAGATACATGTTCCGTGTGTCAGGTGAGATGTAGCAGATTTGTCGGGTTTCAATGATGTCGCCATTGGCTGTGCGACCAGACAGGTGTAGGAGCATGGCGCCGATAATCCGGACCCTTCCACTGTTAACAGCATTCATCTTCAGGTTGACAGGTAACAGGTCTTCATTACGCAGCCCGAGTTTGTGGAAAATATTAAGTCCTGTGAGGCAGCTTTGACAGCCAGTGTCGGCCATGGCCTGGAGCCTGGCCGATTTTGGTCGGGATGACAGTGGCTGGCCGAAATGGTCATAAGATTCCTTATCGATCCGTGCTATGAGTTTTATGTACGGCTGTGGTTGAGACTTCTTCTTGGTCCAGCCAGAGAGGTGGTCAAATATATGGTGGTCGAGGTGTAGTGGAGTTGACAAGGTGGCCATGGCCCTTTTAATTTGCGGCTTCCAAATGGCCGTTTCTCGTTCCGTGACAGAGCAGAGGAGATCGTGGACCTGGCTGCTTTCTTCCACATCATGAGCATCCATTGATTTGTCCGTAGGTTTGTTGTCCGCCTTTTTCGTGCCTCCCCGGCAGACATTTGCAAAATGACCGCGAGTGGCGCATTTACTGCATGTTTTCCCTTAGGCATTGCAGAATTGACGCCTTTGGTCGATGTTCGGCTGTTTGCCATGACCAGTTTTGCCGCAATAACTACAAATGGCCGCCTGCTTGTCGGTAGTGATCAGGGCTCTTTTGTTCTTCCAGTTTTTGTATTGGCTTGCGCCATGAGCGCCTTCACTATCGAGCAAGGCATTCTGGGAACGTTTCCCTGCTTCCTTGGCCTCGACGAAAATGAGAACTTCCTCCAAGCTCATGTTCTGATTTTGATCGCCGAGAATGTCCTGTTGTATATCTTGATCGGCGAGTCCCCGACATAGGACATCGCGAACCATGTCCTTGGTGTAGTTGACATCAGTAGGGGGATTGCATGAGCATACAACAGAAAACTTGCAGATCTCAGCTTGACCAGCCAGACGGGCTGCGTAGGTACGAATTGGTTCTTCTCGGTCCTGTCGCATGTTGTGGAGGTTTACGCGGGACACCATGGTATTCTCCTCTCGGACAGCAAGGGACCGAATGGCTTGTAGTATAGCTGCCTCGTCCTTGATTTCAATGCGTGGGTTGCTGCGGTGGAGGTCACGTCGTAGGTTATCATCACAACATTCAAGGAGTTGAACGCGAACATCATTGCCGATTATCTGGGTCGCTGCCTTGTAACCATCCCATCTTCTGGTGAAATATTGCCAATCTTCGCTGGTACCGCCGGTTTGGATACGAGGACGGCTGACTTTGTCCGGTTTGGCTGGTGCAATGGACGTGTGAGTCATGGCGTGGATGGAGAGCTGGATAGCAGCAACGGCATTGTCAGTGCTGTCAGTAACGTAGACACAGCTCGGGAAGGGGCAGACTGCAGCAGGCATCTTCAGATGAGTTGATTGTTCATAAACAAGAATGTATCAATTGAATGCAGGTTTATTAGCAACAACGATGAACAATCAATCTGCAAGACAAAGAAAGCGATGGTAGATATTAGAATAAGATAATAGATACAGAATATGCAAATAACAATGCGCAGTATTACACAAGATGAGAACGCAATAGAGAACAGCACCATACAAGAGTTGTCTAGATACGGTATACAGGCTTTTATCTTTCTAAAGGGTCTTAAGGTATAAGGGTCTTAGAAGTCTTAAAGGGTCTAATGGGGTCTTAACAAACTCTAAAGGGTCTTTAAGTTCAAAGGGGTCAAAAGGTCTAAAGGGTTTTTTTCAACAGTAGCTACAGTTACTTGTAGTACCGTGTACGGCCGAGTGAGGCCTGCTTTGCCATTGCCTGGAATAAAGATGGTGCTTGATCCTATCTGCGTATCCGCATCTTTATAACAATGACATTACAATTGGCGACGAGGATTTTTCGGACCATGGCTACGTCGTATGGAAAGGTCCCAGAGTATGCTGGGGACAACTTTGAACTTTTTGCACGGCAGCTGAGCTTTTATTTCATCGCAAACGACATCGTCGAGGCGGGAAAGCAGGAAGTGATTCTTCAATCGTCCCTCTCGGCGTAGGTTTTCCGTTTGCTGTGTGATTTGATTTCGCTGGCGAGGACGTCGGATGATGGATGCTGTTACCTACAAGTCCATGGTGAAGACGTTGCACGATCATATTAAACCAGGCAAGTCACCGCAATTATCGCGGTAAGAGTTTGACAACCTGGTTCAGTTTCCCGATGAGAGGGTAGCTGATTTCGTGGCCAGGCTCAAGCAGCTGGCGGGGGATTGTCGTTTTGGTGACGATGAACGATCACAAAGATTGAAGGATCGTTTTATCGCGGGGTTGCGAGATGAGAAGATGGTCGCGTCAATTTTACGGATAACGTTTGAAGAGATTACGTTTGCTGAAACGGTTAAAACTGCAGCTGTTGTGGAACAAGCTAGAAAGGATGTTCGCGCCATTGTTGGGGAGGACTCTGCGGTTAATGCCATAAGCTGCTGGAGGGTCACGGGTTTGAAATTATTCTGCGGGAGGGACATGTGCTCGCAATTCTCCAACTGGGTTGGTGGATCAGGGAATTTCTTCTTCTTCTTCTTCCCGGATACATGCAAGCAGTGCGTTACAGGCACAACTACCACAGCAGCCTTGTCAGGGATGTGGTGGTTCACATTCTCGTGGGAGCTGTCCATTTCGGAATGCGGTGTGTTACCAGTGTGGTAAGATGGGCCATGTGTAGAGGGTCTGTTGGGGCCGTGCACCGTCATTGGTTGATGTGGTCGGGGCTGGCAGTGAGTTTAATAAACAGGGCGTTTTTCCGATGACGTCAGCTGCGTATCACCCCTTTGTGGTGGGTGTCAGTGTGAATGGCAGGTCAGTCAACTTCACAGTGATAACGGGGCATCAGTCAGTCTCGTGAGTAAACGGATCTGGCGTCAGTTGGGTTGTCCGGTGTTAGCCTCGATACACACAACCTTCGTACTTACACAGGGGAGATGATAAAGCCATTAGGCTTGATGAATGTATTGGTTCATTATCGGGACCAGCAAGCGGTGTTGCGCTTGCATGTGATTGATGGTTCAGGACCATCTCTACTTGGTCGAGATTGGTTGCACACCATTCGTCTGGATTGGGCAAACATTTACAGTGTGCATACGTCATTTCCGTCTCCTTCACGCTTGGAGGGGATCTTGGGAAAACTCCAAGTTCTATTTGGGCCTGAACTTGGGAAGCTCAAAGGTACTCAAGGTCACCTGCATCTGAAGGAGGGTGTCAGTCTACGATCTGTAATCCTCAACCGGTGCTGTATGCCCTACGCGATCGGGTCCAAGCAGACCTTGATCGATTGGAAAAGATTGGGGTCATTGAACCGGTGGCCTCTGAGTGGGCAACGCCCGTGGTCACAGTGCTTTCGCGCAATGGAGGTATTTGCCTGTGTGGTGATTTTAAAGCGACTGTTAACCCCAACCTCTGTGTGGAGCAGTATCCACTGCCATCCATTGACGAGATATATTCAAAGTTGGCGGGGAGTTGGTACTTCACGAAGTTGGACTTGCAAGATTTGTACTTTTATCTCGAGATCGCGCCAGAGGATCATCACCTCCTTACCATCAATACGTGCCAGGGTATGTACCAGTATGCCCGCCTTTGTTTTTGGATTGGTTCAGCTCCGGCAATGTGGCGTAAGGCGATGGATCGTCTTTGTACCGACTCACTTGCACAATGCTACTTGGATGACATCCTCATTGTGGGCGCCACAGCCGAACAACATCTTGAGAACATTGACAAGGTGATGTCTAAGTTAGCTGCTCATAGTCTTCGCTTGAACAAGGACAAATGCTTATTCTTTCAGAAGCGAGTGGAGGACCTGGGGCATGTAATCACCCCAGAGGGGCTGTCAAAAGCCCCTCAGAAAGTCGAGGCTATAGCCGGCATGCCCAGCCCAAGGGCCAAAGCTCAACTTTGTTCCTTCATTGAGCTTTCTCAATATTACCAGAGGTCGCCTCTGGCAAACCTAAGCACTGAGCTTGCTCCGCTGACTTGCATGCTGCGTCGAGATGTTCATTGGAGGTGGAGTTTGGTGGAACAAGTAGCATTCAAATGAGTCAAAGCTCGCCTTACTGCCGACAAGGTACTCACACATTACGAACCTCCACGTCCTCTCATTCTTGTGTGTGAGAGCTGATCATACGGAATCGGTGCCGTCTTGTCTCAGGTAATGAGTGACAGTGCTGAGCATCCAGTGTGTTTGGCGTCACGTGCTCTGACAGCCGCAGAGCAGAACTATACTCAGATTGAGCGTAAAGCGCTGAGTTTGGTATAGGGCGTGTTGAAATTTCGTCAGTACTTGATAGGTCGGCATTTTCTTCTCAAAACTGATCATCAGCCACTTCAGTTCTTGTTTAATCCTGAGAAAGGCATTCCAGTCACTACCGCTGCTCCAATACAGAGATGGTGTCTTGTCCTCAGTGCGTGAAATCAAATTTCATGCTTCCGAACGGCACGCTAACTGTGATGGCCTGTCTCGATTGCCGTCTACAAAGGCCAGTACCGATCCTGCGGATGAGGTTGAGGTGTTCATGTTGGAACAGATTGAATCTGGTCCGGTAATCACTGCGGAAGTGGCCGCTGCCATTCATCGTGGTCCTGTGCTGCCACGTGTTGCCCACGTTGTTTTGTCAGGTTCTTGGCGCGAGTTGCCCTCGACGTCAGAATATGCTCCATATGTATCACAGGCGTCCGAGCTGTCTTTAGCTCAAGGGTGTGTAATGTCGGTCATGAGGGTGCTCATTCCTGCTGCTTTACGTCAGCGCTGTCTCAATGAGTTGCATGAGGGTCATTTGGGTATCGTCCAGGTGAAAAGGTTTACAAAACAAAGGTCAAAACAAAGAGTTTAGCCCGAAGTTTGTTGTGGTGGCCCGGGCTTTATGCAGACATTGAGCGGAAGGTAAAAGCATGTGATACGTGTCAAAATGATGCTCATAATCCCTCACGTGTGTCATATGTTATGACCGCCTGCTGATAGAACGTGGCAGCGCGTTCATGTAGCTTTTGCAGGGCCAGTCATGGGCCGCATGTTTCTGGTGGTGATCGACACTTACTCAAAGTGGCCAGAAGTAGCGATAATGGAGTCCACCTCGGCAGAGAACACGGTGGAACAGCTGCGGAGTATTTCTGTGAACAAGGGGGTTCCGGATATTTTAGTTTTGGATAATGATTCACAGTTTGTATCTGAGGTGTTTGCTGTGTTCATGCGTGCTAATGGTATCAAATACCTGAGGTTGGCGCCTTACCACCCAGCTACAAATGGCAAGGCTGAGTCATTTGGCAAAGCGTTGAAACATGCCTTGCGTAGAGGCCAAACGATTCGATCTGTGCAGGGAAGGGTTGATGTGTTTTTTCATGTCTATCGCATTTCAGTGCATTCTACTACACAGGAAACGCCTGCATTCCGCATGTATGGCCGACAGTTGCGGTCGTGCCTGGATTTGCTTCGACCTGGTGCACCTGGAGTTGTTACGGCGACCAATGTTTGTTCATTCACTGTGGACCAGCCAGTTATGGCACGGGACTATGTACACCGACAGAAATGGGTGCCGGTTGTTGTGGTCCGAGTTTTCGGTCCGGCTAACTACCTTGTTCGTACTTCGGCCGGGCTTATCTGGAAACGTCATGTGAATCAGTTGTTGGCCCGCCGGTCCGGTCATTCACACACAACCAATTCCGTTCCACCGTGTGATGTGTCTAGCTCCAACACAACTACAACAGTAGCTACAACAGTCGACAGAATAACAGACCAGACCAACCGATATAATTACGAATCTTCGAGGCACTAAACCAGAGGAGAGGTGGTAAAAAAAATTTTTTTTTTTTAAAGGCCATCAACCTGGCTGGAATGTGCAAACATAAACTTGTGTTTCAGTGCAATGGAGGTTCCAATAATGTTGAGGGTGATATTCCACAGAACACAGGAAATTGCTTGAACATGATCTATGCAACAATTATACTAGAGAATGACAACTTGTGATGTCATCGGTCACGTAGTCTGGCAGCCATATTGGATCAAAGAAAAAAACCCGAAAAAAACCCAGAAGAGTTGGCTCGCACCAAGTCAACTGCACGGGGTAAGTATTGTTACGTTTGTTGGGGTAAACAATGAAATACCTTAGGAAAGTCAGAATCGTATAAATTAGCATGCTCCGAGTGTCGCGAAGAAGAAGAAGCCATCTCGATGTACATAAGTAGGGAATCTTTAAAGAATAAGATCGTATATGTGTCTCCACACCACCTGGTGTTGGCTTCGTGGTTAGGGTGCCAGCTTGGGATCCTAGGATCCTGGGTTTGATTCCCGGCCGATCGCTGAATTAACACCAGGGGGGTTGACTCAGCCTGTCATTCTTCTGAGGTTGGCAAATTGAGTACCAGTTCACTGGTAATTCCCTGTGTGTCGCAAGAGGCGACGAACAGGTTGGCGACTACCAGGGTTGGCGACTACCAGGGTTGGCGACTAACAGGGTTGGCGACTAACAGGGTTGGCGACGAACAGGGTTGGCGACTAACAGGGTTGGTGGCAGGAAGGGCATCCAGCTGTAAAACATTGCTTCAACAAGCGTTACGCCTAGGTCCCCCGTCGGGGAAGTGATGTGAGTTGACAAAGTGGAACACGCAGAAAACATGCTGTGATATGATATTTCGCTCACAAGGTTCAGACATACATGGAGGCAGCCATCTTGGATTATGACATGGCGACCCAATTTTCAATAGCGTTCTTCCTTATGCCGAGATACACCCACACACCAGAAGGTACTTCGCTTATTTTTCAAGATATTTCGCTCACAAGGTTCAGACATATATATGGTGGCGGCCATCTTGGATTTTGACGTGGCGACCCAATTTACAATGGCGGTCTTCCTTATGGCGAGATACACCCACACACCTAATTAGAAGTTGGTACTTCCCTTATCTTTCAAGATATTCATCTCACAAGATTCAAACATACATGGCGGCGGCCATCTTGGATTTTGACGTGGCGACCCAATTTTAAACAGCGTTCTTCCGTGTGCCTAGATACATCCACACACCAGATTATAAGTTGGTACTTCGCTTATTTTTCGAGATATTTCGCTCACAAGGTTCAGACATATATATGGTGGCGGCCATCTTGGATTTTGACGTGGCGACCCAATTTTCAATAGCGTTCTTCCTTATGGCGAGATACACCCACACACCAAATTAGAAGTTGGTACTTCGCTTATTTTACAAGATATTCATCTCACAAGGTTCGGACATACATGACGGCGGCCATCTTGGATTTTAACATGGCGACCCAATTTTCAATAGCATTCTTCCTTATGCCTAGATACACCCACACACCAGATTAGAATTTGGTACTTCGCTTATTTTTCAAGATATTTCGCTCACAAGGTTAGACATATATATGGTGGCGGCCATCTTGGATTTTGACGTGGCGACCCAATTTTCAATAGCCTTCTTCCTTATGGCGATATACACGAACACACCAAATTAGAAGTTGGTACTTCGCTTATTTTTCAAGATATTCATCTCACAAGGTTCGGACATACATGGCGGCGGCCATCTTGGATTTTGACGTGGCGGCCCAATTTTCAATAGCGTTCTTCCTTTTGCCTAGATACACCCACACACCAGATTAGAAGTTGGTACTTCCCTTATTTTTCAAGATATGCAGTGTAGTGAAATCGTATCCGTACTGAACCCGGGTGGGGATGCTCGCTGCTCGCTGTCATTGTTGTCCCCACTAGGGGCGTGACTATAAGACCCGTTGCTGTGTCAGGGCTCCGAGACTTCTCCCTTGTGACATGTTACATCGGTAGCCTCGTTAATGGTACGCCTTTATAGAATATCTAGCTTGCTTGCATTGACTGATATGAATGGCTTTATGAGATGTCGCATCGTATGCTTATTGTGTATTTCTACTTACAGGAATGTTCTGATGATCTAAATGCAATTAAACCAAACCGTTGGACTAAAGTTGTGCGGACCTGAATGGTTTTCCACAACACTTAATTGCATTTAAGATCTGCTGACATGGCTGGCAACAAGACGTTGACGGTGTCCATTTTCAGCGCCGACCCACAAGCCACGGACGGAGGCTTGCAACTCAAGCACTGGCTCCGACAACTGGAGCATCTCTTTGATGAGCCTGAGACCGCTCCGACGCCTGCCGCGAAGCTGGCAATATTACACTCAAAAATCGACTACCGGGTCTACCACGCGGTCGCTCAATGCACGACGTATGATCTTACCATCGCGGAGCTCAAGCGGCTTTATATAAAAGAAAAAAGCCCTGTGTATGCGCGTTATTTGCTGCAGACGCGGCGGCAGCAGCCCAACGAGCCTATGGATCATTACGCCCAGGAGCTCCGGCAGCTCATGCTGGACAGCGCCAAGGAGCCACGGACTCCCGAGCAGGCTAAAGATGATCGACTTTTAGATGCCTTCATAGCAGGGGTCTCCTCCCAGGAACTACGTCTCAAACTCTTGGAGAAGACCGACCTGACCTTCGCTACGGCGGTTGAGCAAGCGACGGTGTATACCGAAGCGCGGATGCAATCGAACGCCTATGATCGCACGCGCCTTTTGGCGGGCACCTCACTACACGCCCGGCCGGAGAGTACCACTGACGAGGACGTGGATCCGCCTGCTGAACTCCGGGATGCTCCGGAGGATGACCCTACCCTGACAGCTGCCGTTACGACCAGCAGACCCAAGGCCTTGCGCGGGGCCGCATGTTTTTTTTGTGGAGGGCCTCGTCATGCCCGAGTCGTGTGTCCGGCACGTGACGCTATTTGCCATTTGTGCTTGCTAAAGGGACATTACGCGAAAGTGTGCAAGAAATCGGCACGCGGCTCGCGGCCCTTCGACTCGCGCAGCCGCGGTCGCGCAGGCGCGGCAACCTTGAACGGGCTTGTAGCAGAACCCACGAGCCCAGCGCCTTACCCGACTTCGAAGGGGAGGGCCCCTCTCCGCGGCCCGCTGGGCGCGCAGACAACCTTGACTGGCGCCACCGGACAGCCACCAACGTCTCATTCTCCATCGGGGACAAAGGCCGCGTCCTTGGCCAAACCTCGAGCCACGCAAAGGAAGAAACAGCTTTCGAATACTACGGAAGCCTTTTGTCAAAGCGACCAAACGAAAAAGGCGATTTCGAATACTACTACGGAAGCCTTTTGTCAAAGCGACCAAACGAAAAAGGCGATTTCGAATACTACGGAAGCCTTTTGTCAAAGCGACCAAACGAAAAAGGCGATTTCGGCTACAACGGAAGCCTTTATCTGCCAGGAGTGTCAAAAGGCGATGCCAAATACTACGGAGGCCTTTTCTCGTCGGATTTTGAATCGCGAAACACCGGAATGCTGGGGAAAGCCCTCTGATGACGATAATGGATTCCCCATGGTCAACGCAGACACCGGCCACGATCGCAAAACTGCTGCTGGTGTAGGATCCACCCGCGAGGCTGGTCCGATCCATTCGGGGGGCTCAGTCCCGCTCCCAGCTGCCTCGTCTGGCCTGGCTCAAGCCCTTATTCCCCTTATGGTTGAGGGCCATTGTGTTCAGGCCTTGGTGGACACCGGATCTACGGATAGTTTTATCGACCAGCGACTTGTGCTCAGGCATGGATGGCGGATCGGGCGGTCTACGAGACGGATCTTCATGGCTTCCCAGGGACTCCGGCTTAGCACAAAAGGGGAATGCCGATTGAAACTAGTGCTAAAGGGACGGGTTTTCCCTGATGTACACCTTATGGTTTTACCCGCATTATGTGCTGATATTCTGCTAGGACACGATTTTCTTAAGCTGCATGGACGTCTGGTAATGGAGTTCGGTGGGCCTGACACTCTTGTTGTGGGGGCGGACGACGCGCTAACGGTGTGCGCCCTAGCGCAAATGGACGTCCGTCCGCTTTCACTGTTCCCCAATCTAACCTCCGACTGTACCCCTGTCGCGGTAAAATCGAGACGCTACTCTCGCGCGGACATGCAATTCATTGCGGACGAAACGTCTCAGCTCTTGAAAGACGGCATCATAGAACTTAGTAGGTCGCCGTGGCGTGCCCAGGTCTTAGTGGTGCGCAGTGAGGCCCATCGCAAACGCATGGTGATCGACTATTCCCAAACGATTAACCGCTTTACACAGCTGGATGCCTACCCCCTTCCGGGGATGGACGCGCTAGTGCAACAGGTGTCCCAGTATTCGGTCTATAGTACTCTCGATCTCCGTAGTGCGTACCACCAGATCCCTATCTCTAGGGCGGATCGTATCTATACCGCTTTCGAGTCGGGGCAGCGGTTGTACCAATTCACACGATTGCCCTTTGGGGTGACGAACGGGGTCGCTTGTTTCCAGAGGGCCATGGATGACCTCGTTGCGCGGGAGCACTTAACCGATGTTTTCGTCTACCTCGATAACCTTACGGTTTGTGGATATGACCAAGGGCACCATGACGCTAATCTGAAGCGCTTCCTTGAGGTCGCGCAACGGTATCACTTAACTATGAACGAGGATAAGTGCCGATACTCCCTACGCACCATAGATCTTCTGGGGTACACCGTGACCCATGGCTCTGTCTCTCCGGATAAGGAACGTCTGCGACCTTTGCTCGACATGGCCCCTCCCTGCGATCGGGCGTCCCTGAAACGCGCCCTTGGGCTGTTCGCCCATTACTCCAAATGGGTGCAAAATTTCTCCGCGAAACTTCGCCCCCTTGTGGCCTGCGACACTTTTCCCCTGAGTTCGGCCGCATTGACGGCCTTTGAAGGTCTTAAGACCGACATCGCCCGAGCCGCCGTAGCAACCATCGACGAGAGCGGCTCGTTCGTCCTCGAAAGTGACGCCTCGGATCAGGCCATCGCGGCGACCCTCTCCCAAGGGGGACGTCCCGTGGCTTTCTTTTCACGGACTCTTACCTCCGCTGAGCGGCGGCACTCGTCCGTTGAAAAGGAAGCGTATGCGATCGTCGAGTCTATTCGGCGATGGCGCCCGTACCTACTCGGGCGGAGCTTCCAAATCATCACGGACCAGCAAAGCGTTGCGTTCATGTACGACACCTTACACGCCCAGTGCATTAAGAACGAGAAAATCACTCGCTGGCGTATCGAACTCGCCGACTTCTGTTACACCATCAAATATCGCCCAGGGAAGGATAACCAGGCCGCCGATGCCTTATCGCGCCCCACTACATGTGCTGGTATCACCTCGTTGGAGGGCCTACGGGTGCTGCATGCTACTGCGGGCCATCCCGGCGTAACGCGTTTCGCTCATTTCGTGCGGAGTGGGAATCTCCCTTACTCGATTGACGATATCCGCCGTATCTGTCGCGACTGCGCTATCTGCGCGGAAATCAAACCGCGTTTCTATAACCCCCCTATGGGGACTCTGGTGAAGGCTACACGCCCGTGGGAACACTTGGCGATGGATTTCAAGGGCCCTTTGCCGGTGTCGAGCGGCTCTCGCTATCTGCTCACTATCGTTGATGAGTACTCACGATTCCCCTTTGCTTATATGTGCGCGGACATGACTGCTGCCACGGTGATGCGTTGCTTACAGAACTTGTTCTCAATGTTCGGTTACCCGGCCTATGTCCATACCGACCGGGGTGCAGTCTTCTTGTCTCAGGAGGTGCGCGGCTATCTGCTCCAAAACAACGTTGCGTCTAGTTACACCACGCCGTATAGACCCCAGGCTAATGGGCAGATCGAACGCTTCAACGGGATTATCTGGAGGGCCGTCATGCTCCATCTCCGGACCCACGGCCGGGGCCTCGATAAATGGGCTTGGTCGCTACCTGCGGCGTTGAACTCAATCCGGGCACTCCTGAGTACGGCAACTAACCAAACTCCCCACGAGCGTCTTTTCCACCACCCCAGGAGCTCGGGGTGTATACGGTCTTTGCCCAGTTGGCTCGCTGGGCCCGGGCCGGCCTACCTTAAACGGGCAGTTCGCGCGAGCAAGTACGACCCCCTTGTGGACAAAGTGCAGATTCTCCAGGCTAATCCTGAGCATGCTCGTGTGATGACGTCTGATGGTCGTGAGACTACTGTCTCCGTTCGTCATCTTGCCCCTTGCGGGGTCGACGACCTTAGTAGGGAATCGAACGAACCGGTCGAACCCATCTATGAGACTATGACCTCTCCCGACGCTCCCATCGCCGATAGTCCACCGACCCTCCCCCCGTCGAGACTGCCCGGGTCCGACGACTTGGCGTTACCCCCTTCATCACCCGACCCTGTTGACGCCTCTGACACCGGGGATACAGGGTTACGAGACCCCGTACCCGGGGAATTTCGAACGCGTGCTGGCAGAGAAATTCGCCGCCCGGCCCGCTACGGATGGGCCGACTGATACTCCGCGCCCATGCTGACGCTCACTCGCTTTTAGCCACGCGGCCGTATAATTCTGACGGGGGGGTGAATGTAGTGAAATCGTATCCGTACTGAACCCGGGTGGGGATGCTCGCTGCTCGCTGTCATTGTTGTCCCCACTAGGGGCGTGACTATAAGACCCGTTGCTGTGTCAGGGCTCCGAGACTTCTCCCTTGTGACATGTTACATCGGTAGCCTCGTTAATGGTACGCCTTTATAGAATATCTAGCTTGCTTGCATTGACTGATATGAATGGCTTTATGAGATGTCGCATCGTATGCTTATTGTGTATTTCTACTTACAGGAATGTTCTGATGATCTAAATGCAATTAAACCAAACCGTTGGACTAAAGTTGTGCGGACCTGAATGGTTTTCCACAACATGCAGGTTACAAGGTTCAGACATACATGGCATCAGACATACATGGCGGCGGCCATCTTGGATTTTGACGTGGCGACCCAATTTTAAACAGCGTTCTTGCTTGTGCCTAGATACACCCACACACCAGATTAGAAGTTGGTACTTCGCTTATTTTTCAAGATATTTCGCTCACAAGGTTCAGACATACATGGCGGCGGCCATCTTGGCTTTTGACGTGGCGACCCGATTTTAAACAGCGTTCTTCGTTGTGCCTAGATACACCCACACACCAGATTAGACGTTGGTACTTCGCTTATTTTTCGAAATATTTCGCTCACAAGTTTCAGACATATATATGGTGGTGGCCATCTTGGATTTTGACGTGGCGACCCAATTTTCAATAGCGTTCTTCCTTATGCCTAGATACACCCGCACACCAGATTAGAAGTTGGTACTTCGCTTATTTTTCAAGATATGCAGGTTACAAGGTTCAGACATACATGGCATCAGACATACATGGCGGCGGCCATCTTGGATTTTGATGTGGGTTGCACCCATACACCAAATTCGAATGCGGTCCTTTGCTTACGCACGCACGCCCGCATGCACGCCTGCACACGCACGCACGCACGGACGGACGGACACACGGACGGAGGGGAAAGCCATAGTCCCCCTTTCGCTCCGCTGTGCGACGGGGGACAAAAAGGGGATCATGGTGCCCAAAAAAGGCCAACCTCCGCCCTGTGGGGAAAAATGGCCTCCAAAGGTGATTCTATGTGTCTCCACACGGAGGAGTGGAGTTGTGTTATATAGGTAGGGTTAAATTCCTCTGTACGTGCTTGCCTTCTGTGATCTTCCCTCCATCTGTATTACAATTAAAAAGCCCGCCTATTACAACAACTATAACAAATGACTCCATTCGCTCACAACGCCACCAGGGCTGACAAAAACAGCATTTGCCGATTGGCAAGGGAGCCCCGTCATCCGAACAGCGACTAGACTCCGCCCCCTGATGACTCGTAACGGGGAGGCTCCGCCCCGAGCTTTGTGACTGGTTAAGAAGCCATTAGTCTAGATGGACATAGGGGCCCACGCGCCCCCCCCCCCGTTTTTTTTATGCCACCTGATTTTTCTTAAGCCTCAAAGTGTCTACTTTCAGAATCTGCCAGGTATCAAGCTGAAATAATGTCCAAAAGGCTTAATTTTTAACCCTTTATTGCAACTAACCCGAAACTGAAAAAAAAAAATTGATGTAGAAAGAGGCATAACTTTTGAAGTAAACAACATACAGAGACAAATTAATACACTTTTCCATACAATTCTGACCCCAGGAATTCAATGGGATGGTTATTTTAGACATTTGCCAACATTTTGACTCTATTTCTGGACAAAAACAGCAAAAAAATGCCAAAAATGTGTGTATAACCAACTATCTTTTCATTTTTTCAAGCGCATAGGGTGAATTTTTGTTCACCATCAGTTTTTTCTTAATCATTTAAGTGTCTATTTGAAGATTATATTGGGTACCAAGCTGAAATAATGTCCAAAAGGCTTCATTTTTAACCCTTTATTGCACCAAACTCAAACCTGAAAAATCATAGTATTATATAAAGTTGCATAACTTTTGATGTAAACAACTTGCAGAGACAAATGAACACATTTTCCATACAATTCTGACCCAAGGAATTCTTTATTACTAATTATGTATTGACATTCGACAACATTTTGACTCTTTATTGTAAAAAACAGCAAAAATACAGCCATGAATGTTAATAAGACAATTATAGGCCTATGTTTTCATGTCACTACCAACTAGCTGACCTAAACTACTCATTGTCCTCATCATCACTGAAGAAATCTAATTCGATTTCTTCCAACTCCAGCTCTTCATCCTCATGCTCGTACTCTCCATCCTCTTCACCCACATACAAGTTATTGTTGGCGTAATCAGCCACCTTGTCAAGAGCTGCCTGCTCTTCTGGCTCTGCTCTCTGAGCCAGTACCTCAACAAGAGAAGGAGGGAGGATGGGTCCAATTGTCCAAATGGGTTCCAACACCTCCTCTTCTCCTGTCTTCTCCCAGCCCATGCCTGGATCACATGGTTTTGGGCTCTCGATTATTGCCTCGTCTGCT
Organism: Myxine glutinosa; assembly: GCF_964187855.1. Lineage (NCBI taxonomy): Eukaryota > Metazoa > Chordata > Myxini > Myxiniformes > Myxinidae > Myxine > Myxine glutinosa. The sequence goes on along the minus strand of NC_136269.1, from coordinate 58,937,583 downwards.
CTCTTATAGAAGGCTACTCTGTAGTTGGCTCGCTGCACATGTGGAATGAGACAGACCTTGGGGGGGAGGCAGGCGTTCCAGGTCCACTTTTGACTTTGAGTCCAGGACTTTGTCAGCACCGACCATTATTTTAAGCATCTTCACTCGTACTGCGTCAACTGATGTCATCCGTGCTTGGCCATACATGATGCACGTGAAGCTCTCCATCTCCTGTTGTAGCTCATCTGTGACCAGCCAGTCTGCACCAAGCTGCCTGAAAGCGTTGTGGAGTTTGGGATTCTTCTGCAGCTTCTTCAGGGGATTCACCTTGCCTTTGCCTTTAAAAGCGCTGGTACAGTCCTCCCCAGTAAATACATAGAATCCCAGCAGGGTGCTACAGTAGTCAGGGCCCAGTGATTCAGACAGTTCCGTCACATTTATGAGTGTGCGATGTTTGCCAGAGCCGTGGTCAAGGTAGATGGAGAGGTTGATCCTGCTGGTATGGTAGAGGAGGATCATCAGAATGTCTGTGTCAGGTGTCCTCACCACACAGGACTTGTACCCCCATTTGACAGCCTGGTGGATGTACAGGACAATACGGCTGTCTGTCTCCTCCTGGTTGGACCGCAGTTCGTAGATCTCAGAAGTCTGCACCTGTAACAAATAAAGAAACTAAATACTACTACACAGTGTAACAAATAATACATATGACAAAAACTGCATGACTTAAAATGTTTAAGAGCCCAAATATGGTCTGCAATTGTACATGTGTGAAGTCGAGAATATTCACATTTCAAGAGCCATTTGGTCTATCTAGTATTGTAGAGTCTAAAGATGTATTTCAAAGCATTGTGTATAGGGTGACTGCTTAAGTCACGCATCTTCTGTCAACTTACTTTTCCATTTGTTGATGTTAAGTCATAGGATCTCCCGTCAACACACACCACTGCTTTCATGCTCTTCTCAATCCGGGATGCTGCCGCATTGCTCCCCCAGACCTTGAGAAGCAGGTCACATAGCTGCTTCTTGTTTAGCTCATTGCCAAGGAATGACTTAAAGTCATAGGGCCTGCGGGTGTTTGGACCATCAATTATGTACTTCTCAGTAGAGCCGCGCCTGAGCCTCTCCTGGGCTTTGATGGAATCTGGCTGGTAGCAATCTGTGGAGAACACAAAATGGTGCTTGGCAACCATTTGGTCCAGGAGCTGCATGCAAATCTCTCCACAGGTTGGTGGGAGGTTGGACATCATGTGGAAGAGGGCATTTCCATCCTGTATTAAGAGGGCATCCTTGGGGTAAGGTACCTCTTCGTCCCTGTCCTGCAGCAGATGGTGAAGGATGGTGGCCTTGTTTGTTTTGGCAAAATAGCCATCCGGAGAGCCAAGGGCATGAGGAACAGGTGAGAGGGGATACCACATGAGTTCCTCAAGATTTATGGGCATCTCCATAATCTGCGATTTAACAAGCAGCTGAAAGGCGAGGTTGCTCTGCTCCTTGTATACAAAGAGCTGCAATGGAAAATAAAGAAATGAGGAAGGCATAAATACAACAGTTTAATTTTCTTTCTGAAGAATGTTTTTTTGTGTAATGAAATATGCAATTAGTATAAGTTGAATCAATATCCACCTTCCCCTGTGCGGATGTAAGTTTGACCCTCTTGCTGCAGTGATCCATCGTCTTGAGCTTAAGTTTCTTGAGGCGATCAAAGAACTCCTTCCTCTTGGAAACAAAGCGCTCTTGGATGAACTGCTCCTTGGCAGCCCTGCCTGCAGCCTCGGCCCACAGCACGTCAGCCTCAACTTCTGGATCGATGGGAGCTCCAGATGCTCGGGAGTACAGTCGGTTTTTGTCTGGGATTCTCCAGGGGTTTGTGAAGCCCTTGATGGCAGAGATGACGCTCTGCACGGCCTCTTCAGACTTTTTGATTTGGGCAGGCTCCAGCTCACGGTGCTTGCCTGCCTTCGGCATCTCAGGGTCGTCAATCATGCCGCACATCTCAAGAGTAAGCTCATAGAGCTGAGCGTGGGCAGAGGTTGTGCGGCACCACTTCTGGTATGCGCCACAGTTGTTGAAGAGACCGAGTAGACCACCTGCAATGTAGAGAGGGAGAAGTTTGAATTTTATCATCACAACCAACATGAACCTGTAATTAAATATAGGTGATATATATATATATATAATATAGTTATTGTCTCCACACACTGACATACCTGAAGACTTAGCAAACCTCATGAATGTCTCCTCCATGGTCTTGTCCACTGCTGCGAGAGCCCCTGGGATCAGTGATCTTGCAACAGCTATGGCTCCAAGCTTGATGTAATCAAGAGCAACAGGATGGGAGAGGTCTATGTTTGTGAGAAAGGCCTCAAACCAGGTCAGGTACCTGTAGGAAATGAATAATAATTAAAGTTAATACTACAAGTAAGCTCCACTTACACATTTTTATATATCGAGTATTTAAGGGAATGAGTGTATAGATTACCTGGCGTAGTTGTGGCCATCATACGCAAAGAAGAGATCTGCCATGGCACCGTTGCAGTGATGGAAGAGCTCGAAATCGTTGGTTTTCACAGCCAAATCCATCATGAAGACCAGCCTTGCATGATCCATCACAGAGAGCCAGAACATGCCCGTTTTGCCCAGGTGGCCCCTGCGTACCTTGTCTTGGTATCGGAGGAACTGATCAATCAGCTTGAGCAGTGCGGGATCCTTCAGAGTGGAGTCAAGGCTCTCAGAAGTGCAGCAGTGGATGAGGTTGATGAGGGTCTCGTATGGGATGTCTGGTTTCTCCTCCTCCAGGAAAACATTGAACAGCAACCGTTCAAGTGCCTCTGTGACCACCTTCAGACTGAAGAGAGCCTTGGCATATGACTTCCCGCTCAGGATGCTTTTCAGGCAACCACTGGTTGCGAGGCCAGCTTCTATGAGGATCTCAGCATAGCCAGCTCCAAGACACTTGCGCCCAGTGAGCCTGCCCATGTAATTCATGGCCGTGTGAAACTTGCCAATGAGGATCACATGCTTACTGAATTCCTCCCCATACTTCCATACTATAGGACAGGCCTTCATGACCACTCCCAGGTCAAACGTGTTGATAGTGTATGGCTGTCCAACCTCCTCCGTTGCTGCCTCGGACCTCTTGAGTAGCTCATACACCACTGCGTTGTCTGTAATGGGCTGGTTGATGGGGGTGTAAAAGTCAATTGTAGATTTCCTAGGAGGCACTTTCCCTGTGCTTGAAATAAAACCACCAAATCCAGGAACCTGCTGCTTGCCCTGGCTGCCTAACCATCTGCAGAGGAGATGGGCGTTGTACTGCAACATTGAGGCATCATATGACTCTTGGTTTTCAGCAGGAGGGGTAAAGTTGGCCTGCATGGGGAATTTGGGGCCAACTCTTTTGAATGCCAGCTCTGGCAGCGTCTCGGGAGGCGTGATCTTAAGGCTTCTCATCTTGGATGACCTGTCATAGAGAGGAAGGGTCCTGTTCTTGGTGCTCACATGGCTCTCTTTCACCTCTTGAATCATGATTCCCCCGGCGCTGTTTACAACATTTGAGCCATGAACGTTGGTGGTGATTCTGTTCAGGTTGTCCCACTCGCTGTGAAAAACAGTGTTTCCCTCGCCGGTGATGATTTGAGGGGTCAGGTGGGTGGAAATCTCATCAAAAGCCTTGGCCATTGCTGTCTCAAGTTCCATACTGAAGTCATATGTCTCTGAGTGTCCTAGTCGTGAAAGGATGGTTGTGAGCTGCAAAGATAGAAAATTGCTTTATATCAATATCAAATACCTGTATCAAACACAGTAAAGCAATGACAATGTAGGACCTCATAAGCAGTAAATTAGCTGATTACTCACCTGTTTGCTTCGATAGAGGTGACGAAGTGTGGCACATAGGAGGATGTGCTTTGGAAGTTTCCACTTGCTGTTAGTTGCTGCTCGACACACATCTTGTGTAATCGAATAGACCAGCCTCTGTGTCCTTTCACACTTTTCTCCATCAAGTATCCCGATCACCACTGAGCTCAGAAATTGTACAAGATGCTCTGGAAGCAGCTCATCCATCTTCACAGCATCCAGCTCCTGTGCTGTTGGGGGCCATGGTAGCTCCTTTGACTCTTTGAATGCCTTTATAATGTGAGAATGGAGGGTGAGTGCTGCTTCTTGTAGTTGGTCAGCTGTTCCAAGTTTGTACGCACATCCAACTGCTTCATCTACAGTAATGCTAGAGCTGTATATGAGGCTCAACTCAATACAACCACGGTGGGGCACCTTGGAGAATGTGAGTTCATGAGATATGTCTTTGTCTCCTTGTAACCGTCTTGCCAATTTCTCACTGCGGTATTCAGGATTAGGAAAACCTTCACTTTCCAGTGTCTTCATGTACAAGTTGCGCAGGGATCTTAGCAGGACGACTTCTTTGCGTTCAATCACATTCCTAAGAATGTAATCCTTTACTACACAATAGGACTTGTCATGTGCTGCTATATTTCGGGCCTGCAGGCTGTCAATGTTGTCTGCTGCCTTTTCTGCCCTCTTCCTTCCACGCTCATGGTTTTGGTACTCACTATTGAAGTTGTTTCTGCAATATGGATGATACTTAGCTTCCATTGCAAAGAGGTCCTTGCCCTGCACCTTGCGATAAAGAGCCTCTTTCTTCAATTCCTGTGCCCTAGGTTCGATAACTTTCCAGGCTGGTTCCTTGCGTTTCCAACTCTGAAACGTTGTAAGCACTTCAGTCTTGCCCTTGAACTTGGTTAGTGCTTTGTCACAGAAAATACACTGATTTGGAAACAAGAAGGAACACCGAGCTTCTTCAGATTGACTTGACAGAGATTTGAGATGGCGCAGGGAGTCCTTTATCGATGATGATGATGATTCACCAGATAAAGAAGCCGTTGACACTTGTAAACGATCTAATTTCCCTGAGAAGCTTTTGTAGCAGTTTTGATGATAGCCAGTTTTATCCAAAGGCAAGCCCTCTAATGTCAATGGTATTTGGTCACAAATATTCTTCATGCGGTATGGTGAAGTGGCTGCTTCACAGAGTCTCATATCACGAATTCTTTGTAGATATAATAGCTTCTCGCTTTGCCCCCCATTGCATGCGTTGAACGCAGTAAAATTACCATAGACAGAAAGACTTGATACATGTAAAATACATGTTTGGGATCGAATTCTCTTTGGAGGCACTTCAGCTGTGATACAATGTTTCCTTTTCCCCATGGTCGGTATGTATGAAGTCATCAGCCTGAAAATAAAGTAAAACATTAGCTAGCTACCAACTTATCTAGCTAGCTACCAACACTAGCTAGTCAAGAATACAGTCAGATTTGATTTCTGTAGGCCTATGATAATAATAATAACTGTTGAAAAATTACTTGCAGGCTTGTACATGACTACAAGGTATATCTTAATAATAGTTTCAAATACTTACTAAGAAAATCCTTGAGATTGTTCCAAAAGATAGAGCAGTGGGAGAGGGAGACTGCCATCTGCAGGTACCAACCAACGGCAACCAACTGTCAACCAACTGCCAACAGCATAATATAACTGCTACATATAAATGTTAAAAATAAACCCCATGGGACATTATTTCAGCTTGGTACCCAATATAATCTTCAAATAGACACTTAAATGATTAAGAAAAAACTGGTGGTGAACAAAAATTCACCCTATGCGCTTTAAAAAATGAAAAGATAGTTGGTTATACACACATTTTTGGCATTTTTTGGCTGTTTTTGTCCAGAAATAGAGTCAAAATGTTGTCAAATGTCTAAAATAACCATCCCATTGAATTCCTGGGGTCAGAATTGTATGGAAAAGTGTATTAATTTGTCTCTGTATGTTGTTTACTTCAAAAGTTATGCCTCTTTCTACATCAATTATTTTTTTTCGGTTTCGGGTTAGTTGCAATAAAGGGTTAAAAATTAAGCCTTTTGGACATTATTTCAGCTTGATACCTGGCAGATTCTGAAAGTAGACACTTTGAGGATTAAGAAAAATCAGGTGGCATAAAAAAAACCGGGGGGGGGGGGCGTGGACCCCTATGTCCATCTAGACTACATGGGATGATGAACAAAGCTCGGTGATTGGATAGAGTGTGACGTAAGCAGTCGAACATTCGAGAGCTAAGGAAGGAAAAGACACCATCTCGCCATCTTGGTCTCTCTCATCTGATCCTAGCTGTGTGGCGGATGGTCGCTCCTCTTGAGAACCTTCAGAGCATTGTGGAGCTTTTGCAACGTTGGAGGAGGGGGTGTTGTTGGACCGTGGTGTCTTTCGGGGGAGATGGGACCGCGTTTCACTTGGCGGTGGAAGTGAGGAAGGGCTGGTTGAGTGCCTGCTCGCGCCTGGGCATTTTCTGAAGCGTGGGTTCAGCGCCATTATCGGGGTGTGTCCCGCACAAGCGGCTGCACCGGCAGCAATGACCAACGTTCCCTCGATGCACTTTGAGACCAGAGTTAAGTTATGGCCAGCAGGAACATCATTTATTTTTTATTTAATCTCCCCCCCCCTTGTTTGCATACGAGTCTGAGTGGAGACGTCTCAATTAGGAATTATAGTTTTTACCTTGCCTTTCATTTTGGTCTCTTGCATTTATTTTCATTAAATCCTTTATTTTTGCATTTCATTCTTGTATTGTGGATTTTGCTGTCCCGTCTTTGTGTTTGTGGGTTTGGATTAACCCAGTGTCGGCCTTTCCGATTAGGTCAGGCATTCGGGCTAGCCCGCACGCGCCAAAGACAATCCCACCAAGGTTCGAAGTACGCCTTGGAGTTAAAGCTCGTTTCGGCTATTCATCTGAGGCCGGTCTTCATCGGCCACGGACAGGACAGTATTCTATGAATCTGCTTTGTTTTGGTCTGAAGGGGATGCAAGACTAATGCAATGCCCATTTGTGCATGTACGTGTACATGTGCGCGTGCCCGCATCAAAATATTTTCACTTTGAAAATGGTTTTCTCTGCAAACGCTTGTCCGGTCGATGCAAAACTTTAAACATAGGAGAGGGACTCTCATGAAGAATACCCTTACCCACACCTAGCCGGGGCATAATTGACGGTTCAGCTCTGTTGTACCTGAATAAATAGACAAGTAAGTACTGAGCGTATGTGCCCCAATTGGCTTCACCAAACCACCAGAAAGGTAACGCATTTGTAAAAGATTGAGAACCCTGCCAGGTTTGGCGGTATGAATCGAGGAGTTATCCGAGGTGTATGGTCTGCAGGGCCAGAGTTTAGGAGGAGTCCGAGAAGTCTCCCTCCTAGTAAACCTTGAACCCCAGTTCCTTGTCTACAACCCTCAGTGCATACTATGATCATGGAGGCATATGGGTTAGCACTTTCCTGCACGACAATGGGAAAGGGCATTGGATGTAAATTGCAATGGGAAAGGGCATTGGGAAGTGAGACCAGTCCAGAGTGTCCTCTGTTGCAATGAGGGCAAAATAAATTTGTCGGTCAGTTTTTGTTGCGACTCTTGGTTGGAGATGACGGCACTGATATTCATCCTCTCTTTGTTGCTCAACCATCTGAACTGCGTCGTAGACAACAATTCTCCACTGTTTTAAAAAAAAATCTCTGGCAAGTTCTTCCTATTTTTCTATGTTAATGTTTGCTTTCTTCAGTTGCCTTTTCACGTCTTTGTGACGTAGCTTTTGTCCTCCAGGTGCACATTTGCTCTCCTTCAGTTTACCATGAATTAATATTTTTGGGAGCCGTTGCTCTGTCATAGGAATTACGTGACCTGTCCATCTAAGTTGAGCAGATGTAATTAATGCCTCAATGCTGGGTTTCACAGCTCTCCTTTGGACTGTGGTATTTAGGACTTGTTCTTGCCATTTGTTTCACAGAAGCCGCCGCAGGTGTCTCAGTTGCAAGCTTGAGTTTCTTCGCAGAGAGTCACAACTTCCAATGATTACAGAAGCACAGTCATCATCACAACACGATAGACCTTGATCTTGGTTGTAGTTCTGGTGCCATGCTGGGACCAGAGACGTTTGGTCTGGATTCCAAAAGCTTTTGATGCTGCATGCATGCAGTGTGCAACTTCGGCATCAGGAGAGTTGTTATGTGCTTCTGCACTCCCAAGATGTGTATAGGTGTTGACACATCTATGGGATTCTCCATTGACAAAGACTTCAGGTTGAACATTCGTGTCAATGTTCTGTTTATAGTTTGACTGAAAGATAATTTCTGTTTTGCTGGTGTTGATTTGTAGTCCAAATTGTTTTCCTGCGTTGCAAAATGAGTTGTGATTTATTCGATATCCCTAAGTGAAAGGGCAATTAGGGCTGAATCATCAGCAAACAGAAGTTCTCTTACACATTCTACTCACAGTTTGGTGTTGGCAGGCAGTATGGCTCGGTTAAATAGCTTTACGGTACTTCTGGTATGGACATAAATTTCAGAGCTGAGATTGTATGACATGCTGGTAAAGACTCCAGTTAGGAACAAGGTAAACAGAGTGGATGCTAACACACAACCCTGTTTCACTCCATGGCATATACCAAACGGGTCAGTGACATTACCCACCACAGAGACTCTGCCAATCATCCCATCATGGCACTCTTTCATGATCTTTATGCAATGGTCTGGACAGCCATAGATCTTGAGTATCTTCCAGAGTTTCCCTGTCCACAGTGTCGAATTATTTTGAAAAGTCGACAAATACAACATATACGATAAGTCATGATGCTGTTCTATAGGCGCCCGTGGAACTACGTAACTTCCGGTTAGTGCACCCTTCGCGACAACAGTCACGTGATTGGACACGTTGAAAACAAACCACAAAAGGGCACGTGTTACAGCTTACTTCCGGTAGTCTCGCCCTCACCTATGGCTTTTTCCTGTAGTTATTGAAAAGTGAATGTCATATTATTTGTTGACTTTGGACCCCACATTGACTTTCAGGGATAGCACGTTCTGTCCTGTCCCCCTTACGTTTGTATATAGTGATGATGAGTGGGTCCTTGTTGTCCTGTGGGAGCTTTTGCTTGTCCCAGCATGCATTGTAGAATGTGAGGTGCTTTGATCTGAGCTCTGGGCCACCGTGCTTAAACTCTCTTGGTGGGGTTCCATCAGGTACTGGCGACTTTCCACATCTAGTTCCTTTGATAGCTTTGTCAAGCTCATTTGCACTTATTGGCAAACTCATTTCTTCTTGCATGGGTAGTTGTTTGAGCTGGTTTAAAACATTTGGACTGACATTTGCATTTTGATTCAACAGAGCAGAGAAGTTCTCTTTCCAACGATCAATGATACTGTAGCGGCTGCCGCTGGGGTTTCACAATCGCCTTGCACCTATCAAGGACGCGGAGCGATCACCATGCCGGGCTCGTCCAGGACGCCCGGGCAGGCCCGCGCTCAACTTGCCAGGCCTCGGTCGGGACGCCCGGGCATGCCCGGGCATGCCTGGGCAGGCTCGCCCTCAACTTGCCAGGCCGCAGCCAGGACGCTGGGCCACGCCCCCTGGCGCCGGGCCTGGGCAAACCCCCTGGGTTAATAGATATATATTGCTGACCGATAAACGGGTTTTCAGAGTGCCTGAGTGTTTGATTTCAATAAAGCAACTCAGATGAATTCCAGCTTTTTGTCGCGTCCATTCTTCTGATCGACGTGGGAGCCCCAGCTCCTTCATTGGTGACCTATCGACATGGACACGGCAGTCGCCCTTAAACTGCCTACCTTCTGGGAGGCTCACGCTGCGGTTTGGTTCGCACAGGCGGAGTCCCTGTTCGCCCTGCGAGGCATCACGGCCGACGACACCCGCTTCCACCATGTGGTAGCTGCGCTCGGGTCGGCTACCGCAGCCCGCGCCCTGAGCCTCCTCGAAAGCCTGCCAGCCGCTGACAAATACGGCGCGATTAAGCAGCTTCTCCTCGATGCTTTCGCCCTCCCATCGGCGGAACGCGCACGGCGCCTGCTCGAACTGCCTGAGCTCGGCGACACGCGCCCTTCCGAGCGAATGGACTACATGCTTTCACTGCTCGGCGAGCACTCTCCGGCATTCCTGTTCCGGGAGCTGTTCCTCCGTCAGCTGCCTAACCCGGTACGCCTCGCCCTGGCAAGCACGACGATCACAGATCCCCGGGCCCTTGCCAGAGAAGCCGACAAGATCTCCGCTGCAGGACGGCGCATGGCAGCGGCGACATGGGACCCACCGCCGTCCGACGCAACAACCATGGCGCCCGAGCACCCGGCACGGTCGACGGCCGAACTGCCGACGCAATTGGCGGCCGCTCTACCGTGCCGACCACCTCCACCCGACCAAGCGTGGTGTTACTATCATGCCAGGTTCGGACAAAAGGCCCGGACATGCCGACCCCCGTGCACCTTCGGCAGGCCGGGAAACGGCCGGGCCGGCGTTCATTACCAGCCATGAGCGCCGGCCATGCGGGCAACTTACTGTTCATCACGGATAAAGCGTCCGGACGGCGCTTCCTGTGCGACACCGGCGCCCAACTGAGCGTCATACCCGCCTCTGACCAGGACAGGCAATCCGCGGTTTGCGGCCCCTCCTTAGTTGCGGCCAACGGATCGACTATCCGCACCTTCGGCCCGCGCAACGTCACCCTCTGCTTCGGCGGCCAACGCTTTGCTTGGACGTTTGTAACCGCCAACGTGCCCGTGGCTCTGCTAGGCGCCGACTTCCTCTGCGCACACGGACTGCTGGTGGACGTCCAACGGCGTCGTTTAATCAACGCTGAAACCTTCAGCTCCCTGGTATGCACATTGAGCAGCTCCGCGCCGACCGAGCTGGCATGCACCATCCCGGCGGCGAACGAGTTTGCTCGCCTGCTCACGGAGTTCCCGGCCCTCACGCGGCCGACGTTTTCGGCCGTCGCAGTACGGCATGGGATCGAGCACCACATACCAACCACGGGCCCGCCGGTCTACGCCAGGGCCCGCCGCCTCGACCCAGCCAAGCTCGCCGTAGCGAAGGCCGAATTCGACGCGTTGGAGCACCTCGGCATCGTGCGGCGCTCCGATAGCGCGTGGGCCTCGCCACTGCACATCGTGCCAAAGCCGGGGGGTGGATGGCGCCCGTGTGGCGACTACCGCCGTCTGAATGACGCTACCACCCCCGACAGGTACCCGATCCCGCATATCCAAGACTTCTCCGCCCGTCTGGCGGGACGGGTCATTTTTTCGAAAATTGATCTCATACGGGGATATCACCAGGTACCTGTCAGGGTGGCCGACGTCCCTAAAACGGCAGTCATCACGCCGTTCGGCTTATTCGAATTCTTGCGGATGCCGTTTGGTCTCAAGAACGCGGCTCAGGCGTTCCAGTGCTTGATGGACGGCGTGCTGCGTGACCTGCCGTTCCTTTTCGTTTACCTGGACGACATCCTCGTCGCCAGCACGTCCCGGGCCGAGCACCTCCTCCACCTCCGAACACTGTTCGAGCGCCTCAGCGAGCACGGCCTCATCGTCAACCCGGCCAAATGCCACTTCGGCACGACGGCCGTTGATTTTTTGGGCCACCACATCACCAAGAACGGGGCCGTGCCGCTGCCAACCAAGGTCGAGGCCATCACCACGTTCCCGCGTCCCCGCACCATAAAGGCCCTGCAGGAATTCCTGGGAATGGTGAATTTTTATCACCGCTTCGTGCCCCGCGCTGCTCACCTCATGCGGCCCCTCTACGAAGCCCTCCGGGGCAAGCCGGCCAAGCACGACATCGTCTGGTCCGCAGCAATGGATGTGGCCTTCCAAAGCTCAAAGCGGGCCCTCGCCGACGCAACACTGCTCGCTCACCCGGTGCTCAACGCTCCCATCGCCCTCACCACGGATGCCTCCGACTACGCGGTGGGCGCCGTCCATGAGCAATGGGTGAACGGGGTTTGGCAGCCACTCGCTTTTTTCAGCCGGCAGCTCCGGCCGAACGAGCTCAAATACAGCACGTTTTACCGGGAGCTCCTCGGTCTACACCTGGCCGTCCGCCATTTCCGCCACCTCCTGGAGGGCCGACCTTTCACGGCGTTCGTCGACCACAAGCCGTTGATTTACGCCATGGCCAAGGTCACGGAGCCATGGTCGGCCCGCCAACAGCGCCACCTCTCCGCCGTGTCGGAGTTTACCACGGACATCCGGCACGTCGCCGGCAAAAACAACGCCGTGGCCGACTGTCTTTCCCGGGCCAGCGCGAACGCGGTCCACCTGGGCGTGGATTTTGCGCTTATGGCGGCGGACCAAACCACCGACACCACGGTGCAAGCCCTCCGGGCGGCGGACACGGGCCTCCGCCTGGCCGACATCCCCTGCGCGGACACTGTCCTGCTCTGCGACATCTCCCAAGGCCAGCCTCGCCCCATCGTGCCCGTCACCTGGCAACGCCGCATCTTCGCCTCCCTCCACGGCCTTTCCCACCCGGGCCGGAAAGCTTCCCAGAAGCTGGTGTCGGCGCGTTTCGTCTGGCATGGCCTTCGTCGGGACGTCCGCGATTGGACCAGCGCCTGCACGGCCTGCCAACGGGCCAAGGTCCACCGACACACCCAGGCCCCGCTGGCACCTTTCACCGTGCCCGAACGACGTTTCGACCACGTCAACGTGGATCTGGTGGGCCCCCTCCCCCCGTCACGGGGGTTCACACACCTGCTGACCATGGTGGACAGGACCACCAGGTGGCCGGAGGCCGTTCCCCTCGTCTCCACCACCACCGCCGACGTGGCGCAGGCTTTCATCGCCACCTGGGTCGCCCGCTTCGGCGCACCGGCGGACATCTCGTCAGACCGCGGACCACAGTTCACCTCCGAGCTGTGGGGCGCGGTCGCCCGCAACCTGGGGGTCAAGCTCCACCGTACTACGGCCTACCACCCCCAAGCAAACGGGTTGTGCGAGCGATTCCACCGCTCCATGAAGGCCGCGCTCATGGCCGGCCTTCAAGACGGCGGTTGGGCCGACCGGCTGCCGTGGGTCCTTTTGGGCCTTCGCACGGCCCCCAAGGAGGACCTCCAGGCATCCACCGCCGAGCTGGTCTATGGCCAGGTGCTACGCGTCCCGGGCGAATTCGTGCCCGACGCTACCAGTCCCTGGTCCGCAGCTCACCAGCGCTCGGACCTCCAGGAGGCCGCCCGACGGTTTGCCCCCGTGCCGACATCCCACCACGGTGACCCCCGGTCCTACGTCCCCCCAGCACTCCGCACAGCGGAGTATGTTTTTGTGCGTCACGACGCACATCGGTGGCCACTCCAGCCGCCGTACGACGGGCCCTTCCGGGTGCTGCGACGGGACGACAAGTCGTTCGTCATCGACATCGGCGGCAGGTCGGACCGGATTGCAGTGGACCGCCTCAAGCCGGCGCACGTGGACGTCGACCACCCACCACGGGTGGCCCTTCCGCCGCGGCGAGGCCGCCCCCCGTCCACGGGGCCCCCCACTCGACCGCCCACCACCTCACCGGACCCCCTCCCACGACCCGCCAGGGGTCGCTTCGGCCGGGTCATCAGGACCCCCCTCAAGTTGACCCTGCCGGTGCAAGTCGATTCTGGGGGGACGTGTGTAGCGGCTGCCGCTGGGGTTTCACAATCGCCTTGCACCTATCAAGGACGCGGAGCGATCACCATGCCGGGCTCGTCCAGGACGCCCGGGCAGGCCCGCGCTCAACTTGCCAGGCCTCGGTCGGGACGCCCGGGCATGCCCGGGCATGCCCGGGCAGGCTCGCCCTCAACTTGCCAGGCCGCAGCCAGGACGCTGGGCCACGCCCCCTGGCGCCGGGCCTGGGCAAACCCCCTGGGTTAATAGATATATATTGCTGACCGATAAACGGGTTTTCAGAGTGCCTGAGTGTTTGATTTCAATAAAGCAACTCAGATGAATTCCAGCTTTTTGTCGCGTCCATTCTTCTGATCGACGTGGGAGCCCCAGCTCCTTCAATACCACGTTTATCTGTTAGAAGTTGTTTTCCATCTAAACTCTTAAGGGGGTAGAATTGTATTTATTTTTGGGCCATAGGCTTCCTTTAGGGCACTGTAAAACCCTTGAGACTCGTTTCTTGCATCTACAGTTTCAATCTCTTTTGCCTCGTTTTCCCACCGGGTATCTTTCATAGCACGAATTTTCTTTTGGAAGATGTGCTTTAGCTGCTTTAAACTTTTCCTCTGATTCGGGTGTTTTCTTTTTAAAATAATCTTTGTAGAATTTTTGTTTTTGCTGCAATATTTTTTGTATACATACGTACATTGTTATCATCAAACCAGTCGGCATTGTTTGAGCTTAGGGTGCCCAAGAGTGGAATGCGCAACATGGTAGATAGTTTGTTTGAGGGAATTCCATGTTTCAATTGATTCCTCATTTGATGGCTTTACAGTTTTGAAGCTTGTGTGATTGTAGATTGTAATTTCAATTTGAGTCTCCATGGACTTAAGCTTCTTGACATCGAGGTTTAGAGGTGCAGTTGGAGCTGTCCTAGGTATGAACACTTGAAAGTCACAGGAAGTTTTTACAAGGAAGTGTTCTGCAGAGCATTCAGGGCCTCGCATGGCTCTGCTGTTAAGAATGTCTTTCATGTCAATATGTTGTGTGAGAATGTAATCGAGGAGATGGTAATGTTTGGATCTTGGGTGTTTCCAGGTATAGTAGTGATTATCAGGCTGGTAGAGTAGGTGTTTGTGATAGAAAGCTGTTGTGGAATGCACAAGCCAAATAAGAGCTCTCCATTTGTGTTACATATTCTTTTTCCAAATTTGCCTAAGGCAGGTCCATAGTATTTGAAGTCACAAACAACCGAGATCACCAAGGATGATGATTTTATCCAATATAGAAATTGGGCATACAACATTGTTAAGTTGTGTAAATTAAATAAAATTATCCAGTAATTAATAAGTAATTAATTATTAGTAATTATCTACAAGTAAAATTGTGTAAAAATAAATATACACAGCAACTGTAACTGTAAAACTGTAACAAGACCCACCCGCATGTCTCACCTGTGAATGGAAGGAATAACCAACTAGCTATCACCTCTTTTTAGCCACGTCGCAGACACTGGTCATAGAGTGCCCTCTGCTGTTGTTGTTGTTCTTCTTGTTCTTGTTCTTGCAGAGAAGACAAAACCTCAAAGCTCCACCCATTCTGGGAACCATAGCTCCACCCATTCTGGGAGAGGCTTCATATAAACAAATATCCACCATTTTATTAACTCGCATAGCTTTGAGGCCTGTTTTGTAGGCCCGTGGTGTCTTGCTCTCTCACACAGTTTTATTTCAAATCAAATTCGATATATCATTTCATTTTTCACAGTCGCTAACATAGTTTTAGACTTGGTTGAAAAAAAACGGGAAGAAAATCCGATGAAAGTTGCCCTTTATAGAACGAAATGAATTCTCAAAGGCCTGTAACTTCAAGTCCATTGAGATTTTTTTTTTTAAATCGCGGCATGGTCAGTCATACACCGCCCGAAATAACAGACGGGAAAATGCCGAGATATATTAAAAATTCGTCCATTTGATGACAATCGTCACGATGAAATATTTAATTTATACGCCGTCACAATAATGTGGAGAGAGGAGCATAGCTTCGTTCACGTGTCGCCACATACGGGAAATTGCCGAGATATATATTTTTTAAATCGCGGCATGGTCAGTCATACACCGCCTGAAATAACAGACGGGAAAATGCCGAGACATATAAAAAATTCGTCGCCACACACGGGAAATTGCCGAGATATATTTTCACTTTGCACAAAAATAACATCAAGTAATCGAATCAATAGGAACCTGTGCCTATAACATCGACGTTATAGGCACAGCTGCATCTAGGCATTGTGTAACATCGACGCGGCTTTTGTTTTATTTTAAAACTTTTTGTACTTGTTCATTTATATATTGACTGCTTGATGTTTGCATTGGTACATGCTTGGGAGCCACGATGGTACGTGTTTCTGTCTGCGTTGTCGCTGAGCATTTGCCAATAAGCGACGAAATCGGTCCGGTGGATGAGGGGTTGTGTAGCATTCGGATTCTCATGTATATATATATATATATATGTATGTATGTATGTATGTATGTATGTATATATATATATTGTTACGGACGCGGTTAAAGATGTTATATTTGCCGAGCGGAGGCTCCGCGACCGAACAGTTGTTCCCCGACTCTAAAACCCGATTTACCTCAAACTTTGGCCGGATCGCGCCACCGCTATTCAATCGGGAAAACTCTAAAGCGACCGAATGCAAAGAGGAAAAGGAATAAGACGAGAAAAGGGTTGAAAATACTACTAAATTTATTTACTATTTACAGGCTCAAAATAACCAAGGAGAAGGAAAGATAATAAAATAATATACAGAAGCTTTTTAGAGACACAGGGAAAATACTAGCTTATCTAACAGGCTTAACTTATTCCCAGGGACAAGACAAAAGACAGACTACGAGCACACTTACACGGGGAATGATGATAGGGATGGCAGGTGGATGGCTGGCGGGATAGGGAGGTCCAACTGGTCCTGCAGCACGATCGGCTCGTTGGGCAGCCGCCGTTCCTTCACGGCCCTGCTCCAAACTGCGTCCAGGCCCACGCTGCTGTGGCTGCAGTTTCGGTGGTTCGAGCTGCTGTAAATGCAGTTTCGGTGGCTCGAGCTGCAGTAAATGCAGTTTCGGTGGCTCGAGCTGCAGTAAATGCAGTTTTGGTGGCTCGAGCTGCAGCTCAACTCTGGACTTCTCTCGGACTCAACTCAAAGCGCCTCTCTTGGACCCAACTCAAAGCGCATCTCTTGGACTCAACTCAAAGCGCATCTCTTGGACCCAACTGCTTGGACTCCCTCTCGTCTGCACTTGGGAACGCCCCGCCGGCGGGTTATATAGGCCCCGCCCCTCAACCTTTGCGAACCTCCCCGATCGCTCTTCCTCCGCCCTCTCTAGCCAAACCCCTGGCTCATGGTTGGTCGAGTGGGGCTGGCTCACTCCTCCCCTCTATGACGAGGTGGAGACACGCCTTTCTTCTCCGACCCTGCCTCGTGGTCAATGGCGGCAATTGGAGGGGAGGTAATTGCCAATCGACGAAAGGGGGAATGGAGGTTTTGGGAATGGGAATGAAGGGAATCTATCTCTTTCACTGGTGCAATGGAGTATTTCAATTAATGGGAGACACAGCCTTACCCTAAAACACATAATAAGATATAACTATCGAACAGGGGTATTCTATGATTGGCTGACGTGCATGCTTTTGGACTAATTATGGGACGCCCTTTGACCTTTACACAACTCCGGAGGCAGGAGGCGCAGAATAAACAATAATAATAATAAAGCACACAATAAAAAAAATACAGTCCTCATATCCACAACACTGCACCCTCCTTCTCTTAGGCACGTCCCGGGCCTACAAGTTTTATTTAGTGTGACACGTAGGTGTAGTTCCCTCTACTTTTAACCTGACCCTGAGTGCGACATTTTTTAAACATAAATAAATGTGTCCCGCTGCTCCATTGCACCCTGCCGAACAGACTTACGCCCACAGTTAACCGAATTGCGGAATGGTCTTCAAACTACACACTGACGGTGGGGAGCATTATTTACAATGACTCTGCTTTTATTTACAAAACTAACCCAGGACCTGTAATTGTTCTTTCTGGGGGGGGGGGGGGGGGGAGACAGTCTGCTCTGCATCAATGCACCATGAAAGCACCCAAAAACGCACCAATACACCCTCAAGCACCAATCGGTGCAGTCACCACAGTTCATCAGTGTTCAATGCATGAAAATAAACTCACCAACCCCTAACCCTGCAGGTGGTCTCTTGCTCTTCGGCTCCCTCTGCTGGTTATTATTATTGTCTTCCAGTTGTTGTCTTTCTTTCATTTTCTTACTGGCGGCCTATTTGCAATAAAGCTTGCCCAAACGTGTCCATTTTATTTATGGCCCACAGGGCCGACTACGTGTGGTTCACCTGTGGGGCATCGGTGCCCTGTGGCCAAGGTCCGCCAGCAAGATTTCGGGCCCTCATGGCCGGTTCCAGCAGAGGGGCCATGCCCCAACCCATGGGGTCCATAAGTGGTGCTCGGCCACAGACATGTGGTCCATAATGTGGTGCATCGATGCAGACAGCTGGTTCTGGGAATTCCGTGCGCACAATGGAGGACTCACGCACGCTCCCCTCGGCACCCAATGGCGCACAGGTCATGTGGGAGACAAAAGGGGGGAAGACAAATGAGCGAGGGGTAAGGTCACAAGGGTACACATCAATAAGGCAATGCAAGGTGAAATGCATACGGAGGGCGAAGTGAGAAAGCTCATCCCTACCGTACGTCACCCCCCCTGTCACCTACACTACCCTTGCCCTTACCCCATATGTACAAAATCTACACATTTACAAATTCGTCGCTACTGTCACGTCTTCCCCATATTTCTTCAATACCAAATTCGTCTCCACAATCCCTCTAACCAAAATTTGCCATCACCCAATTCGTCATCAATCCTCACAAGGAGGGAGAGATAGAACATCAAGCACAATGTCACACCCACGTCATGATGCATCTCACAATCCAAACATTTGCATCATAAAAATAATTAAACATGGCATGGTGTGGAGTACCTGTCACCCCAGGTGAGTGGATGCAGATGGTGCGAGGAGACTCCAATCCTAACTATCCTCTAAATGACTTTAACACACGTCACACTACCCGGGGTCTCTCCCTGCCAATCCATTGGCCAACTTACACTATGGGTTCTAAAAACCAATTCCCATTGACCAAACTGTGGTGCTTCTCAATTTGGGGTCTCACTCCCCCGATTCATCTCCCGGTGCCCTTGCACAATTTCTGGGCTGTGACGTGTAGCTCTCCCAGCAGGTCTACCCACCTGCACACCTCCACCACTGTAGTTGCCACCCGAGCTTACCTAGCTCCTCACCCTAACCTAACTAACTGGGGAAGTCCCCTCCTGGCTCTGTCACCCCACTCGGTGCCCTCTGGCACTGGGCTACCCGGGTCCGTCCTCCGGATCCTCGGGCCCCATCCACAACAACTCTACCGGCTCCCGGAGCCCACCTGCGGCCTCACCTGGCCGACATCCTCACAGTGGTGGAGTGCCCAAACCAACTACACACACTAACAGGCTACACGCCCAGCCATTTCCACAACACTAATGCACCCATCCAAATACCATTCTCTCACCCGCACCACAGATGCCAATATCCAACCACAATTTACCTATACCCTCTACCTAACACTTACACTACCCGCCCCGGGTATCCGTGATGGGGGTCCACTCTCCCCCCATTCACACCTTCGCACCATCCACTCCACTCCACAATTTCCACCATACTCACTCCACGACCATCCATACCAATACTCCATATACTCCACACTCCATGTATTTCACACAACCACATACACCTGTTGTTGCACACCTGTGCAATCACACCTGGTGCCACCTGCACCCTCCTTCTCTTCCTGGACCAGTTGGTCAACACAACACACATCACTATCACTATCACTCTTACTCATACACTGCTCCTTCCACCTGTTCAGTTGCACACCTGTGCAATCACACCTGTTCAATCACACCTGTTCACCCTACACTTCCACAATACACTTCTGAATACACCTCCAACACTCACACGGCATCATCTCATCTAACTACTCCCCTCTGAAACTTGCGCTTCCCAGTCGTCCCTTTAAACTATTGCACTCCCTCGTCATTATTATCCACACTAATCTACCTGCGTCCCCACTACAGGTGTCATTGTCACTACCTAACCTTAACGTTACCTAATGTCATCTTCGCTAGATCCCTACACCTTATCCAAACCCTCCCTCGGCGAGCTTACACTGCCATAAACCCCATAAGCTAGTGCTCCTTTGCCCCCCCGCTGTGAGGGATGGTGGATTGGCCATCCCATCACATGGGGGCATTTCTCACTACCATCCCCCCAGTCCTCTGACGCTACGAGCTCCCGTCGCAAGAGGTACTGGGTCCTGCCTCGGCATCTAGAGCCGAGGCGATCCATGAGGGCGCCTGCTCGCCGGCATAAGGTCTTATCCGGTCGGCATGGACGATCCGAGGGGGGGCCCGTGGCCCCATTTTGATCTGAATGACCACGTCACAGATTTGCGACAGGACGACTCCCGGGCCTTGCCAGGGGGAGGTGAGTTTTGGGCACCTGCCCTTCCGCCTCCGGGGATTAAAGAACCAAATCTTCATCCCCGGAGCGTATTGACTCCCCTGGCTCCGGTCGTCATACCTGCGCTTCATCTTGGCCCCCGCCAGATGGAGTTGGCGGCGGGCGAAGGCATGGACCCGCTCCATGCCTTCCTCCAAGTGACGTGCGTAACCCTCCCTCGGCGGTGTATCCGTGGTGTCTGGCACGGGACCGCATAGCAAGTCGGCGGGAGCCCGTAACTCCCGGCCATACATAAGCAACGCTGGACTGCATGCGGTGGCCCCGTGCTGGGTAGTTCGGTAGGCCATCAACATGTACGGGAGATGTTCGTCCCAGTCATCCTGACGGGTGGTGGTGAACAATGCCAGTTGTTGGATCAATGTTCGATTGAACCTTTCCACCATCCCGTCAGATTGTGGCCGCAAGGGCGTGGTTCTGGTTTTCCGAATTGACAGGAGTCTGCACACGTCTTTTAATAATTGGCTCTCAAAATTTCGTCCCTGATCGGTGTGCAGCTCCTGTGGAATCCCGTGCCGACATACAAATCCTTCTACGAAGGCCTGCGCCACAACCCCGGCTTCTTGGTTGGGGAGGGCGTAGGCCTCCGGCCACTTGGTGAAATAGTCCATTACAACGAGGATATACTTATTACTTTGGCGGGTGCGGGGCAGCGGTCCTAGAATATCCATAGCCACCCGCTCAAGGGGGGCCCCCACCTGATGTAATTGAAGGGGGGCCCTCATCCTCCGTGCTGGTCCCTTTTTGGCAGAACAGGCGTCGCATCTCCGACACCAGTCCTGTATGTCACGCCCCATATTCACACAATAGAACCTCCGGCGGACCCGAGATATTGTCTTTGTCCTGCCCAAATGGCCGCCGGAGCGGGTACCATGCACCTGTTGTAAGATGACGTTCTTGAATTTGTCTGGGAATATCACCAGCCAGGAAGTTCTATCAGAGGGAACCTCCACCCACTTGCGATATAAGATGTTGCCTTTCAACTCCAGGGTCTGCCACTGAGCCCAATACGCCTTTGTTTGCGCCCCGAGGGGGGTGACCTCTTCCCCCTTTGGTCTTTGCCCCAATTTGACCCAATTGAACCATCTTTGCCCCAATTTGCCCCAATTTGCCCCAATTTGAATTTGCCCCAATTGAATTGGTGGGGGCGGGGACGGGTGACACCGTCACAATTTCGGTCTTCGAGGCCGGCCGATAGGCACAGTGTGACCGGAAGGGACGAGGTTCTCCTGACCACGTGGCCCTTGACTTGGTTTGTCCGCACAATGTGGGCGCTTTCAGGATGAACTTTAGCCGGGGAGCGTTTGGGCGCCCCGGTCTGATACTGCCGCCCACGCGCAGAACAACTTGTGAGTGCACGTGGGTCCCGGCGGTCCCACTGGCCTAGCGCTACCATGTTGAGACAGCGAACTCCGTCCCCGGGCACCACGTCTGACTCTCTTATTCAGGGAGCATGGCGACGTGGGCACGGTAGGACACCCGCGGAGCCCCGGCGGACCAGGGACGCGCGAGCGTACGCGTTAGCGTGCTACGGCGGAATCAACGGCTTCGGCCACGGCCGGGCCGATACTCGGCCCGGTCGCCCGGAAATGAACTGGTTCGACGCCCGCGCTAGAGAGGTCGCGGGCGACTGAGATGTATTAACAAATAATTAATTAATTTGAGACGTCCGATTTCTAGTGTTTGGAAATTTGGAAGAGCTTGACCCGAGCCTTTCCCTTGCGAGGGCAAGGAGGAACTTAACACTTGACACTTAAGCTTAGTTTGAAGTACACCCTGCCAGCGCTCCCGGTGGGACGGCAGGGCAACCAGAAGGGACGAGGTTCTCCTGACCACGTGGCCCTCGATCTGGGAAGCGAGAGGCGTTCCATTAGTGGACGCGCCCCTCACGCCCGACTTTTGGGCGGCCCCGGCAGGCCGTTTGTTTTGACGTTCCGTGACAGGCCCCGCACCCCCACCTCCGGGCCGACCGGGCGACCGGAATGAATCCCGGTGTCCCGATCCGAACCTTCAGAGCAGGCCGGCTGGGGAGTGCCAAGCACCCGGTACCTGCACCTTCCGTCCTGGACGCCATTTTAGCCCGATAAAGCCATTTTAGCCCGATAAAGCCATTTTAGCCCGATTAAGCCATTTTAGGCCGATTAAGCCATTTTAGCCCGATTAAGCCATTTTAGCCCGATTAAGCCATTTTAGCCCGATTAAGCCATTTTAGCCCGATTAAGCCATTTTAGCCCGATTTAGCCATTTTAGGCCGATTAAGCCATTTTAGCCCGATAAAGCCATTTAAGCCCGATTAAGCCATTTTAGCCTGATTAAGCCATTTTAGCCCGATTAAGCCATTTTAGCCTGATTAAGCCATTTTAGCCATTTTAGCCCGATAAAGCCATTTTAGCCCGATAAAGCCATTTTAGCCCTATTAAGCCATTTTAGCCCGATTAAGCCATTTTAGCCCGATAAAGCCATTTTAGCCCGATTAAGCCATTTTAGCCCGATTAAGCCATTTTAGCCCGATTAAGCCATTTTAGCCCAATTAAGCCATTTTAGCCCGATTAAGCCATTTTAGCCCGATTAAGCCATTTTAGCCATTTTAGCCCCATTAAGCCATTTTAGCCCCATTAAGCCATTTTAGCCCGATTAAGCCATTTTAGCCCGATTAAGCCATTTAAGCCCGATAAAGCCATTTTAGCCCGATTAAGCCATTTTAGCCCAATTAAGACATTTTAGCCCGATAAAGCCATTTTAGCCCGATTAAGCCATTTTAGCCCGATTAAGCCATTTGAGCCATTTTAGCCCGATTAAGCCATTTTAGCCCGATTAAGCCATTTTAGCCCGATTAAGCCATTTTAGCCCGATTAAGCCATTTTAGCCCGATTAAGCCATTTTAGCCGGATTAAGCCATTTTAGGCCGATTAAGCCATTTTAGCCCGATTAAGCCATTTTAGCCCGATTAAGCCATTTAAGCCATTTTAGCCTGATAAAGCCATTTTAGCCCGATTAAGCCATTTTAGCCCGATTAAGCCATTTTAGCCCGATTAAGCCATTTGAGCCATTTTAGCCCGATTAAGCCATTTTAGCCCGATTAAGCCATTTTAGCCCGATTAAGCCATTTTAGCCCGATTAAGCCATTTTAGCCTGATTAAGCCATTTTAGCCCGATGAAGCCACTTTAGGCCGATTAAGCCATTTTAGCCCGATTAAGCCATTTAAGCCATTTTAGCCCGATAAAGCCATTTAAGCCCGATTAAGCCATTTTAGCCCGATAAAGCCATTTTAGCCCGATTAAGCCATTTTAGGCCGATTAAGCCATTTTAGCCCGATGAAGCCATTTTAGCCTGATTAAGCCATTTTAGCCCGATTAAGCCATTTTAGCCCGATTAAGCCATTTTAGCCCGATGAAGCCATTTTAGGCCGATTAAGCCATTTTAGCCCGATTAAGCCATTTTAGCCCGATTAAGCCATTTTAGCCCGATTAAGCCATTTAAGCCATTTAAGCCCGATAAAGCCATTTTAGCCCGATTAAGCCATTTTAGCCCGATTAAGCCATTTGAGCCATTTTAGCCCGATTAAGCCATTTTAGCCCGATTAAGCCATTTTAGCCCGATTAAGCCATTTTAGCCCGATTAAGCCATTTTAGGCCGATTAAGCCATTTTAGCCCGATTAAGCCATTTTAGCCCGATTAAGCCATTTTAGCCCGATTAAGCCATTTAAGCCATTTAAGCCCGATAAAGCCATTTTAGCCCGATTAAGCCATTTTAGCCCGATTAAGCCATTTGAGCCATTTTAGCCCGATTAAGCCATTTAAGCCCGATAAAGCCATTTTAGCCCGATTAAGCCATTTTAGCCCGATTAAGCCATTTTAGCCCGATTAAGCCATTTTAGGCCGATTAAGCCATTTTAGCCCGCTTAAGCCATTTAAGCCATTTTAGCCCGATAAAGCCATTTTAGCCCGATTAAGCCATTTTAGCCCGATAAAGCCATTTTAGCCCGATTAAGCCATTTTAGGCCGATTAAGCCATTTTAGGCCGATTAAGCCATTTTAGCCCGATTAAGCCATTTTAGCCCGATTAAGCCATTTTAGCCCGATTAAGCCATTTTAGCCCGATTAAGCCATTTTAGCCCGATTAAGCCATTTTAGCCCGATTAAGCCATTTTAGCCCGATTAAGCCATTTTATCCCGATTAAGCCATTTTAGCCCGATTAAGCCATTTTAGCCCGATAAAGCCATTTTAGCCCCATTAAGCTATTTTAGGCCGATTAAGCCATTTTAGCCCGATTAAGCCATTTTAGCCCGATTAAGCCATTTTAGCCCGATGAAGCCATTTTAGCCCGATTAAGCCATTTTAGGCCGATTAAGCCATTTTAGCCCGCTTAAGCCATTTAAGCCATTTTAGCCCGATAAAGCCATTTTAGCCCGATTAAGCCATTTTAGCCCGATAAAGCCATTTTAGCCCGATTAAGCCATTTTAGGCCGATTAAGCCATTTTAGGCCGATTAAGCCATTTTAGCCCGATTAAGCCATTTTAGCCCGATTAAGCCATTTTAGCCCGATTAAGCCATTTTAGCCCGATTAAGCCATTTTAGCCCGATTAAGCCATTTTAGCCCGATTAAGCCATTTTAGCCCGATTAAGCCATTTTATCCCGATTAAGCCATTTTAGCCCGATTAAGCCATTTTAGCCCGATAAAGCCATTTTAGCCCCATTAAGCTATTTTAGGCCGATTAAGCCATTTTAGCCTGATTAAGCCATTTTAGCCCGATTAAGCCATTTTAGCCCGATGAAGCCATTTTAGCCCAATTAAGCCATTTTAGCCCGATTAAGCCATTTTAGGCCGATTAAGCCATTTTAGCCCGATTAAGCCATTTTAGCCAGATTAAGCCATTTTAGCCCGATTAGGCCGATTAAGCCATTTTAGCCCGATTAAGCCATTTTAGCCGATTAAGCCATTTTAGCCCGATAAAGCCATTTTAGCCCGATTAAGCCATTTTAGCCCGATAAAGCCATTTTAGCCCGATTAAGCCATTTTAGCCCGATTAATCCATTTTAGCCCGATTAAGCCATTTAAGCCCGATAAAGCCATTTTCGCCAGATTAAGCCATTTTAGCCCGATTAAGCCATTTTAGCCCGATAAAGCCATTTTAGCCCGATTAAGCCATTTTATCCCGATTAAGCCATTTTAGCCATTTTAGCCCCATTAAGCCATTTTAGCCCCATTAAGCCATTTTAGCCCCATTAAGCCATTTTAGCCCGATTAAGCCATTTTAGGCCGATTAAGCCATTTTAGCCCGATTAAGCCATTTTAGCCGGATAAAGCCATTTTAGCCCAATTAAGCCATTTTAGCCCGATTAAGCCATTTTAGCCCGATTAAGCCATTTTAGCCATTTTAGCCCGATTAAGCCATTTTAGCCATTTTAGCCCCATTAAGCCATTTTAGCCCGATTAAGCCATTTTAGCCCGATTAAGCCATTTTAGCCCGATTAAGCCATTTAAGCCCGATAAAGCCATTTTCGCCAGATTAAGCCATTTTAGCCCGATTAAGCCATTTTAGCCCGATAAAGCCATTTTAGCCCGATTAAGCCATTTTATCCCGATTAAGCCATTTTAGCCATTTTAGCCCCATTAAGCCATTTTAGCCCCATTAAGCCATTTTAGCCCCATTAAGCCATTTTAGCCCGATTAAGCCATTTTAGCCCCATTAAGCCATTTTAGCCCCATTAAGCCATTTTAGCCCCATTAAGCCATTTTAGGCCGATTAAGCCATTTTAGCCCGATTAAGCCATTTTAGCCGGATAAAGCCATTTTAGCCCAATTAAGCCATTTTAGCCCGATTAAGCCATTTTAGCCCGATTAAGCCATTTTAGCCATTTTAGCCCGATTAAGCCATTTTAGCCCGATTAAGCCATTTGAGCCATTTAAGCCCGATAAAGCCATTTTAGCCCGATTAAGCCATTTTAGCCCGATTAAGCCATTTGAGCCATTTTAGCCCGATTAAGCCATTTAAGCCCGATAAAGCCATTTTAGCCGATTAAGCCATTTTAGCCCGATTAAGCCATTTGAGCCATTTTAGCCCGATTAAGCCATTTTAGCCCGATTAAGCCATTTTAGCCCGATTAAGCCATTTTAGCCCGATTAAGCCATTTTAGGCCGATTAAGCCATTTTAGGCCGATTAAGCCATTTTAGCCCGATTAAGCCATTTTAGCCCGATTAAGCCATTTTAGGCCGATTAAGCCATTTTAGCCCGATTAAGCCATTTTAGCCCGATTAAGCCATTTTAGCCCGATTAAGCCATTTTAGCCCGATTAAGCCATTTTATCCCGATTAAGCCATTTTAGCCCGATTAAGCCATTTTAGCCCGATAAAGCCATTTTAGCCCCATTAAGCTATTTTAGGCCGATTAAGCCATTTTAGCCCGATTAAGCCATTTTAGCCCGATTAAGCCATTTTAGCCCGATGAAGCCATTTTAGCCCGATTAAGCCATTTTAGGCGGATTAAGCCATTTTAGCCCGCTTAAGCCATTTAAGCCATTTTAGCCCGATAAAGCCATTTTAGCCCGATTAAGCCATTTTAGCCCGATAAAGCCATTTTAGCCCGATTAAGCCATTTTAGGCCGATTAAGCCATTTTAGGCCGATTAAGCCATTTTAGCCCGATTAAGCCATTTTAGCCTGATTAAGCCATTTTAGCCCGATTAAGCCATTTTAGCCCGATTAAGCCATTTTAGCCCGATTAAGCCATTTTAGCCCGATTAAGCCATTTTAGCCCGATTAAGCCATTTTATCCCGATTAAGCCATTTTAGCCCGATTAAGCCATTTTAGCCCGATAAAGCCATTTTAGCCCCATTAAGCTATTTTAGGCCGATTAAGCCATTTTAGCCCGATTAAGCCATTTTAGCCCGATTAAGCCATTTTAGCCCGATGAAGCCATTTTAGCCCAATTAAGCCATTTTAGCCTGATTAAGCCATTTTAGGCCGATTAAGCCATTTTAGCCCGATTAAGCCATTTTAGCCCGATTAAGCCATTTTAGCCAGATTAAGCCATTTTAGCCCGATTAAGCCATTTTAGGCCGATTAAGCCATTTTAGCCCGATTAAGCCATTTTAGCCGGATTAAGCCATTTTAGCCCGATAAAGCCATTTTAGCCCGATTAAGCCATTTTAGCCCGATTAATCCATTTTAGCCCGATTAAGCCATTTTAGCCCGATGAAGCCATTTTAGCCCGATTAAGCCATTTAAGCCCGATAAAGCCATTTTCGCCAGATTAAGCCATTTTAGCCCGATTAAGCCATTTTAGCCCGATAAAGCCATTTTAGCCCGATTAAGCCATTTTATCCCGATTAAGCCATTTTAGCCATTTTAGCCCCATTAAGCCATTTTAGCCCCATTAAGCCATTTTAGCCCCATTAAGCCATTTTAGCCCGATTAAGCCATTTTAGGCCGATTAAGCCATTTTAGCCCGATTAAGCCATTTTAGCCGGATAAAGCCATTTTAGCCCAATTAAGCCATTTTAGCCCGATTAAGCCATTTTAGCCATTTTAGCCCGATTAAGCCATTTTAGCCATTTTAGCCCCATTAAGCCATTTTAGCCCGATTAAGCCATTTTAGCCCGATTAAGCCATTTTAGCCCGATTAAGCCATTTAAGCCCGATAAAGCCATTTTCGCCAGATTAAGCCATTTTAGCCCGATTAAGCCATTTTAGCCCGATAAAGCCATTTTAGCCCGATTAAGCCATTTTATCCCGATTAAGCCATTTTAGCCATTTTAGCCCCATTAAGCCATTTTAGCCCCATTAAGCCATTTTAGCCCCATTAAGCCATTTTAGCCCGATTAAGCCATTTTAGGCCGATTAAGCCATTTTAGCCCGATTAAGCCATTTTAGCCGGATAAAGCCATTTTAGCCCAATTAAGCCATTTTAGCCCGATTAAGCCATTTTAGCCCGATTAAGCCATTTTAGCCATTTTAGCCCGATTAAGCCATTTTAGCCATTTTAGCCCCATTAAGCCATTTTAGCCCCATTAAGCCATTTTAGCCCGATTAAGCCATTTTAGCCCGATTAAGCCATTTTAGCCATTTTAGCCCGATTAAGCCATTTTAGCCTGATTAAGCCATTTTAGGCCGATTAAGCCATTTTAGCCCGATTAAGCCATTTTAGCCCCATAAAGCCATTTTAGCCCGATTAAGCCATTTTAGCCCAATTAAGCCATTTTAGCCCGATAAAGCCATTTTAGCCCAATTAAGCCATTTTAGCCCCATTAAGCCATTTTAGCCCCATTAAGCCATTTTAGCCCGATTAAGCCATTTTAGCCCGATTAAGCCATTTTAGGCCGATTAAGCCATTTTAGCCCGATTAAGCCATTTTAGCCCGATTAAGCCATTTTAGCCCAATTAAGCCATTTTAGCCCGATTAAGCCATTTTAGCCCGATTAAGCCATTTTAGCCATTTTAGCCCGATTAAGCCATTTTAGCCTGATTAAGCCATTTTAGCCCGATTAAGCCATTTTAGCCCGATTAAGCCATTTTATCCCGATTAAGCCATTTTAGCCCGATTAAGCCATTTTAGCCCGATTAAGCCATTTTAGCCCGATTAAGCCATTTTAGGCCGATTAAGCCATTTTAGCCCGCTTAAGCCATTTAAGCCATTTTAGCCCGATAAAGCCATTTTAGCCCGATTAAGCCATTTTAGCCCGATAAAGCCATTTTAGCCCGATTAAGCCATTTTAGGCCGATTAAGCCATTTTAGGCCGATTAAGCCATTTTAGCCCGATTAAGCCATTTTAGCCCGATTAAGCCATTTTAGGCCGATTAAGCCATTTTAGCCCGATTAAGCCATTTTAGCCCGATTAAGCCATTTTAGCCCGATTAAGCCATTTTAGCCCGATTAAGCCATTTTAGCCCGATTAAGCCATTTTATCCCGATTAAGCCATTTTAGCCCGATTAAGCCATTTTAGCCCGATGAAGCCATTTTAGCCCGATTAAGCCATTTTAGGCCGATTAAGCCATTTTAGCCCGCTTAAGCCATTTAAGCCATTTTAGCCCGATAAAGCCATTTTAGCCCGATTAAGCCATTTTAGCCCGATAAAGCCATTTTAGCCCGATTAAGCCATTTTAGGCCGATTAAGCCATTTTAGGCCGATTAAGCCATTTTAGCCCGATTAAGCCATTTAAGCCATTTAAGCCCGATAAAGCCATTTTAGCCCGATTAAGCCATTTTAGCCCGATTAAGCCATTTGAGCCATTTTAGCCCGATTAAGCCATTTAAGCCCGATAAAGCCATTTTAGCCCGATTAAGCCATTTTAGCCCGATTAAGCCATTTGAGCCATTTTAGCCCGATTAAGCCATTTTAGCCCGATTAAGCCATTTTAGCCCGATTAAGCCATTTTAGCCCGATTAAGCCATTTTAGGCCGATTAAGCCATTTTAGCCCGATTAAGCCATTTTAGCCCGATTAAGCCATTTTAGCCCGATTAAGCCATTTAAGCCATTTAAGCCCGATAAAGCCATTTTAGCCCGATTAAGCCATTTTAGCCCGATTAAGCCATTTGAGCCATTTTAGCCCGATTAAGCCATTTTAGCCCGATTAAGCCATTTTAGCCCGATTAAGCCATTTTAGCCCGATTAAGCCATTTTAGCCCGATTAAGCCATTTTAGGCCGATTAAGCCATTTTAGCCCGCTTAAGCCATTTAAGCCATTTTAGCCCGATAAAGCCATTTTAGCCCGATTAAGCCATTTTAGCCTGATAAAGCCATTTTAGCCCGATTAAGCCATTTTAGGCCGATTAAGCCATTTTAGGCCGATTAAGCCATTTTAGCCCGATTAAGCCATTTTAGCCCGATTAAGCCATTTTAGCCCGATTAAGCCATTTTAGCCCGATTAAGCCATTTTAGCCCGATTAAGCCATTTTAGCCCGATTAAGCCATTTTAGCCCGATAAAGCCATTTTAGCCCCATTAAGCTATTTTAGGCCGATTAAGCCATTTTAGCCCGATTAAGCCATTTTAGCCCGATTAAGCCATTTTAGCCCGATGAAGCCATTTTAGCCCGATTAAGCCATTTTAGGCCGATTAAGCCATTTTAGCCCGCTTAAGCCATTTAAGCCATTTTAGCCCGATAAAGCCATTTTAGCCCGATGAAGCCATTTTAGCCCGATAAAGCCATTTTAGCCCGATTAAGCCATTTTAGGCCGATTAAGCCATTTTAGGCCGATTAAGCCATTTTAGCCCGATTAAGCCATTTTAGCCCGATTAAGCCATTTTAGCCCGATTAAGCCATTTTAGCCCGATTAAGCCATTTTAGCCCGATTAAGCCATTTTAGCCCGATTAAGCCATTTTAGCCCGATTAAGCCATTTTATCCCGATTAAGCCATTTTAGCCCGATTAAGCCATTTTAGCCCGATAAAGCCATTTTAGCCCCATTAAGCTATTTTAGGCCGATTAAGCCATTTTAGCCCGATTAAGCCATTTTAGCCCGATTAAGCCATTTTAGCCCGATGAAGCCATTTTAGCCCGATTAAGCCATTTTAGCCTGATTAAGCCATTTTAGGCCGATTAAGCCATTTTAGCCCGATTAAGCCATTTTAGCCAGATTAAGCCATTTTAGCCCGATTAAGCCATTTTAGACCGATTAAGCCATTTTAGCCCGATTAAGCCATTTTAGCCGGATTAAGCCATTTTAGCCCGATAAAGCCATTTTAGCCCGATTAAGCCATTTTAGCCCGATTAATCCATTTTAGCCCGATTAAGCCATTTTATCCCGATTAAGCCATTTTAGCCATTTTAGCCCCATTAAGCCATTTTAGCCCCATTAAGCCATTTTAGCCCCATTAAGCCATTTTAGCCCGATTAAGCCATTTTAGGCCGATTAAGCCATTTTAGCCCGATTAAGCCATTTTAGCCGGATAAAGCCATTTTAGCCCAATTAAGCCATTTTAGCCCGATTAAGCCATTTTAGCCCGATTAAGCCATTTTAGCCATTTTAGCCCGATTAAGCCATTTTAGCCATTTTAGCCCCATTAAGCCATTTTAGCCCGATTAAGCCATTTTAGCCCGATTAAGCCATTTTAGCCCGATTAAGCCATTTAAGCCCGATAAAGCCATTTTCGCCAGATTAAGCCATTTTAGCCCGATAAAGCCATTTTAACCCGATTAAGCCATTTTATCCCGATTAAGCCATTTTAGCCATTTTAGCCCCATTAAGCCATTTTAGCCCCATTAAGCCATTTTAGCCCCATTAAGCCATTTTAGCCCGATTAAGCCATTTTAGGCCGATTAAGCCATTTTAGCCCGATTAAGCCATTTTAGCCGGATAAAGCCATTTTAGCCCAATTAAGCCATTTTAGCCTGATTAAGCCATTTTAGCCCGATTAAGCCATTTTAGCCATTTTAGCCCGATTAAGCCATTTTAGCCATTTTAGCCCCATTAAGCCATTTTAGCCCCATTAAGCCATTTTAGCCCGATTAAGCCATTTTAGCCCGATTAAGCCATTTTAGCCATTTTAGCCCGATTAAGCCATTTTAGCCTGATTAAGCCATTTTAGGCCGATTAAGCCATTTTAGCCCGATTAAGCCATTTTAGCCCCATAAAGCCATTTTAGCCCGATTAAGCCATTTTAGCCCGATTAAGCCATTTTAGCCCGATTAAGCCATTTTAGCCCGATTAAGCCATTTTAGCCATTTTAGCCCGATTAAGCCATTTTAGCCATTTTAGCCCCATTAAGCCATTTTAGCCCCATTAAGCCATTTTAGCCCGATTAAGCCATTTTAGCCCGATTAAGCCATTTTAGCCATTTTAGCCCGATTAAGCCATTTTAGCCTGATTAAGCCATTTTAGGCCGATTAAGCCATTTTAGCCCGATTAAGCCATTTTAGCCCCATAAAGCCATTTTAGCCCGATTAAGCCATTTTAGCCCGATTAAGCCATTTTAGCCCGATTAAGCCATTTTAGCCCGATTAAGCCATTTTAGCCCGATTAAGCCATTTTAGCCCGATTAAGCCATTTTATCCCGATTAAGCCATTTTAGCCCGATTAAGCCATTTTAGCCCGATTAAGCCATTTTAGCCCGATAAAGCCATTTTAGCCCCATTAAGCTATTTTAGGCCGATTAAGCCATTTTAGCCCGATTAAGCCATTTTAGCCCGATTAAGCCATTTTAGCCCGATGAAGCCATTTTAGCCCAATTAAGCCATTTTAGCCTGATTAAGCCATTTTAGGCCGATTAAGCCATTTTAGCCCGATTAAGCCATTTTAGCCCGATAAAGCCATTTTAGCCCGATTAAGCCATTTTAGCCCGATTAATCCATTTTAGCCCGATTAAGCCATTTTATCCCGATTAAGCCATTTTAGCCATTTTAGCCCCATTAAGCCATTTTAGCCCCATTAAGCCATTTTAGCCCCATTAAGCCATTTTAGCCCGATTAAGCCATTTTAGGCCGATTAAGCCATTTTAGCCCGATTAAGCCATTTTAGCCGGATAAAGCCATTTTAGCCCGATTAAGCCATTTTAGCCCGATTAAGCCATTTAAGCCCGATAAAGCCATTTTCGCCAGATTAAGCCATTTTAGCCCGATAAAGCCATTTTAACCCGATTAAGCCATTTTATCCCGATTAAGCCATTTTAGCCATTTTAGCCCCATTAAGCCATTTTAGCCCCATTAAGCCATTTTAGCCCCATTAAGCCATTTTAGCCCGATTAAGCCATTTTAGGCCGATTAAGCCATTTTAGCCCGATTAAGCCATTTTAGCCGGATAAAGCCATTTTAGCCCAATTAAGCCATTTTAGCCTGATTAAGCCATTTTAGCCCGATTAAGCCATTTTAGCCATTTTAGCCCGATTAAGCCATTTTAGCCATTTTAGCCCCATTAAGCCATTTTAGCCCCATTAAGCCATTTTAGCCCGATTAAGCCATTTTAGCCCGATTAAGCCATTTTAGCCATTTTAGCCCGATTAAGCCATTTTAGCCTGATTAAGCCATTTTAGGCCGATTAAGCCATTTTAGCCCGATTAAGCCATTTTAGCCCCATAAAGCCATTTTAGCCCGATTAAGCCATTTTAGCCCGATTAAGCCATTTTAGCCCGATTAAGCCATTTTAGCCCGATTAAGCCATTTTAGCCCGATTAAGCCATTTTAGCCCGATTAAGCCATTTTATCCCGATTAAGCCATTTTAGCCCGATTAAGCCATTTTAGCCCGATTAAGCCATTTTAGCCCGATAAAGCCATTTTAGCCCCATTAAGCTATTTTAGGCCGATTAAGCCATTTTAGCCCGATTAAGCCATTTTAGCCCGATTAAGCCATTTTAGCCCGATGAAGCCATTTTAGCCCAATTAAGCCATTTTAGCCTGATTAAGCCATTTTAGGCCGATTAAGCCATTTTAGCCCGATTAAGCCATTTTAGCCCGATAAAGCCATTTTAGCCCGATTAAGCCATTTTAGCCCGATTAATCCATTTTAGCCCGATTAAGCCATTTTATCCCGATTAAGCCATTTTAGCCATTTTAGCCCCATTAAGCCATTTTAGCCCCATTAAGCCATTTTAGCCCCATTAAGCCATTTTAGCCCGATTAAGCCATTTTAGGCCGATTAAGCCATTTTAGCCCGATTAAGCCATTTTAGCCGGATAAAGCCATTTTAGCCCAATTAAGCCATTTTAGCCCGATTAAGCCATTTTAGCCCGATTAAGCCATTTTAGCCATTTTAGCCCGATTAAGCCATTTTAGCCATTTTAGCCCCATTAAGCCATTTTAGCCCGATTAAGCCATTTTAGCCCGATTAAGCCATTTTAGCCCGATTAAGCCATTTAAGCCCGATAAAGCCATTTTCGCCAGATTAAGCCATTTTAGCCCGATTAAGCCATTTTAGCCCGATAAAGCCATTTTAGCCCGATTAAGCCATTTTATCCCGATTAAGCCATTTTAGCCATTTTAGCCCCATTAAGCCATTTTAGCCCCATTAAGCCATTTTAGCCCCATTAAGCCATTTTAGCCCGATTAAGCCATTTTAGGCCGATTAAGCCATTTTAGCCCGATTAAGCCATTTTAGCCGGATAAAGCCATTTTAGCCCAATTAAGCCATTTTAGCCCGATTAAGCCATTTTAGCCCGATTAAGCCATTTTAGCCATTTTAGCCCGATTAAGCCATTTTAGCCATTTTAGCCCCATTAAGCCATTTTAGCCCCATTAAGCCATTTTAGCCCGATTAAGCCATTTTAGCCCGATTAAGCCATTTTAGCCATTTTAGCCCGATTAAGCCATTTTAGCCTGATTAAGCCATTTTAGGCCGATTAAGCGCTTAGCCATTTTAGCCCGATTAAGCCATTTTAGCCCCATAAAGCCATTTTAGCCCGATTAAGCCATTTTAGCCCAATTAAGCCATTTTAGCCCGATAAAGCCATTTTAGCCCAATTAAGCCATTTTAGCCCCATTAAGCCATTTTAGCCCCATTAAGCCATTTTAGCCCGATTAAGCCATTTTAGCCCGATTAAGCCATTTTAGGCCGATTAAGCCATTTTAGCCCGATTAAGCCATTTTAGCCCGATTAAGCCATTTTAGCCCGATTAAGCCATTTTAGCCCGATTAAGCCATTTTAGCCCGATTAAGCCATTTTAGCCCGATTAAGCCATTTTAGCCATTTTAGCCCGATTAAGCCATTTTAGCCTGATTAAGCCATTTTAGCCCGATTAAGCCATTTTAGCCCGATTAAGCCATTTTAGCCCGATTAAGCCATTTTAGCCCGATTAAGCCATTTTAGCCCGATTAAGCCATTTTAGCCCGATTAAGCCATTTTAGCCCGATTAAGCCATTTTAGCCCGATTAAGCCATTTTAGGCCGATTAAGCCATTTTAGCCCGCTTAAGCCATTTAAGCCATTTTAGCCCGATAAAGCCATTTTAGCCCGATTAAGCCATTTTATCCCGATTAAGCCATTTTAGCCCGATTAAGCCATTTTAGGCCGATTAAGCCATTTTAGGCCGATTAAGCCATTTTAGCCCGATTAAGCCATTTTAGCCCGATTAAGCCATTTTAGCCCGATTAAGCCATTATAGCCCGATTAAGCCATTTTAGCCCGATGAAGCCATTTTAGCCCAATTAAGCCATTTTAGCCTGATTAAGCCATTTTAGGCCGATTAAGCCCTTTTAGCCCGATTAAGCCATTTTAGCCCGATTAAGCCATTTTAGGCCGATTAAGCCATTTTAGCCCGATTAAGCCATTTTAGCCCGATTAAGCCATTTTAGGCCGATTAAGCCATTTTAGGCCGATAAAGCCATTTTAGCCCCATTAAGCCATTTTCGCCAGATTAAGCCATTTTAGGCCGATTAAGCCATTTTAGCCCGATTAAGCCATTTTAGGCCGATTAAGCCATTTTAGCCCGATTAAGCCATTTTAGCCCGATTAAGCCATTTTAGGCCGATTAAGCCATTTTAGGCCGATTAAGCCATTTTAGCCCGATTAAGCCATTTTAGCCCGATTAAGCCATTTTAGGCCGATTAAGCCATTTTATCCCGATTAAGCCATTTTAGCCCGATTAAGCCATTTTAGGCCGATTAAGCCATTTTAGGCCGATTAAGCCATTTTAGCCCGATTAAGCCATTTTAGCCCGATTAAGCCATTTTAGCCCGATTAAGCCATTTTAGCCCGATTAAGCCATTATAGCCCGATTAAGCCATTTTAGCCCGATGAAGCCATTTTAGCCCAATTAAGCCATTTTAGCCTGATTAAGCCATTTTAGGCCGATTAAGCCATTTTAGCCCGATTAAGCCATTTTAGCCCGATTAAGCCATTTTAGGCCGATTAAGCCATTTTAGCCCGATTAAGCCATTTTAGCCCGATTAAGCCATTTTAGGCCGATTAAGCCATTTTAGGCCGATAAAGCCATTTTAGCCCCATTAAGCCATTTTAGCCCGATTAAGCCATTTTAGGCCGATTAAGCCATTTTAGCCCGATTAAGCCATTTTAGCCGGATAAAGCCATTTTAGCCCGATTAAGCCATTTTAGCCCGATTAAGCCATTTTAGCCCGATTTAGCCATTTAAGCCCGATAAAGCAATTTTCGCCCGATGAAGCCGTTTTAGCCCAATTAAGCCATTTTAGCCCGATTAAGCCATTATAGCCCGATTAAGCCATTTTAGCCCGATGAAGACATTTTAGCCCAATTAAGCCATTTTAGCCTGATTAAGCCATTTTAGGCCGATTAAGCCATTTTAGCCCGATTAAGCCATGTTAGCCCGATAAAGCCATTTTAGGCCGATTAAGCCATTTTAGCCCGATTAAGCCATTTTAGCCCGATTAAGCCATTTTAGGCCGATTAAGCCATTTTAGGCCGATAAAGCCATTTTAGCCCCATTAAGCCATTTTCGCCAGATTAAGCCATTTTAGGCCGATTAAGCCATTTTAGCCCGATTAAGCCATTTTAGCCCGATTAAGCCATTTTAGCCCGATTAAGCCATTTTAGGCCGATTAAGCCATTTTAGCCCGATTAAGCCATTTTAGCCCGATTAAGCCATTTTAGGCCGATTAAGCCATTTTGGGCCGATAAAGCCATTTCAGCCCCATTAAGCCATTTTAGCCCGATTAAGCCATTTTAGCCCGATTAAGCCATTTTAGCCATTTTAGCCATTTAAGCCCGATAAAGCAATTTTCGCCCGATGAAGCCGTTTTAGCCCAATTAAGCCATTTTAGCCCGATTAAGCCATTATAGCCCGATTAAGCCATTTTAGCCCGATGAAGACATTTTAGCCCAATTAAGCCATTTTAGCCTGATTAAGCCATTTTAGGCCGATTAAGCCATTTTAGCCCGATTAAGCCATTTTAGCCCGATAAAGCCATTTTAGGCCGATTAAGCCATTTTAGCCCGATTAAGCCATTTTAGCCCGATTAAGCCATTTTAGGCCGATTAAGCCATTTTAGGCCGATAAAGCCATTTTAGCCCCATTAAGCCATTTTAGCCCGATTAAGCCATTTTAGGCCGATTAAGCCATTTTAGCCCGATTAAGCCATTTTAGCCGGATAAAGCCATTTTAGCCCGATTAAGCCATTTTAGCCCGATTAAGCCATTTTAGCCCGATTAAGCCATTTTAGCCATTTTAGCCATTTAAGCCCGATAAAGCAATTTTCGCCCGATGAAGCCGTTTTAGCCCAATTAAGCCATTTTAGCCCGATTAAGCCATTATAGCCCGATTAAGCCATTTTAGCCCGATGAAGACATTTTAGCCCAATTAAGCCATTTTAGCCTGATTAAGCCATTTTAGGCCGATTAAGCCATTTTAGCCCGATTAAGCCATTTTAGCCCGATAAAGCCATTTTAGGCCGATTAAGCCATTTTAGCCCGATTAAGCCATTTTAGCCCGATTAAGCCATTTTAGGCCGATTAAGCCATTTTAGGCCGATAAAGCCATTTTAGCCCCATTAAGCCATTTTCGCCAGATTAAGCCATTTTAGGCCGATTAAGCCATTTTAGCCCGATTAAGCCATTTTAGCCCGATAAAGCCATTTTAGGCCGATGAAGCCATTTTAGGCCGATGAAGCCATTTTAGCCCAATTAAGCCATTTTAGCCTGATTAAGCCATTTTAGGCCGATTAAGCCATTTTAGCCCGATTAAGCCATTTTAGCCCGATTAAGCCATTTTAGCCCGATTAAGCCATTTTAGGCCGATTAAGCCATTTTAGCCCGATTAAGCCATTTTAGCCCGATTAAGCCATTTTAGGCCGATTAAGCCATTTTAGCCCGATTAAGCCATTTTAGCCCGATTAAGCCATTTTAGCCCGATTAAGCCATTTTAGGCCGATTAAGCCATTTTAGCCCAATTAAGCCATTTTAGCCTGATTAAGCCATTTTAGGCCGATTAAGCCATTTTAGCCCGATTAAGCCATTTTAGCCCGATTAAGCCATTTTAGCCCGATTAAGCCATTATAGCCCGATTAAGCCATTTTAGCCCGATTAAGCCATTTTAGCCCGATTAAGCCATTTTAGGCCGATTAAGCCATTTTAGGCCGATAAAGCCATTTTAGCCCCATTAAGCCATTTTAGCCCGATTAAGCCATTTTAGGCCGATTAAGCCATTTTAGCCCGATTAAGCCATTTTAGCCGGATAAAGCCATTATAGCCCGATTAAGCCATTTTAGCCCGATTAAGCCATTTTAGCCCGATTAAGCCATTTTAGGCCGATTAAGCCATTTTAGGCCGATAAAGCCATTTTAGCCTGATTAAGCCATTTTAGGCCGATTAAGCCATTTTAGCCC